>NW_024100081.1:4600000-5800000 GCF_016545835.1 Crotalus tigris
TCCTAACCTAACTTGTGATAAAAGGTGCATGATAACACTTTTGTGTTCTTCCACTGACTCCCCTTCAATATCATCGTCTCTGTCATCATGAGGATCAAAAAGATCTGGAAAAAGTGAAAACAACCCTGTAATTTCTTGGCCACATTTTAAAAATACAAGAAGTAAATAAAATTTATTTAAATTATTTTAAACATCTATATCAGCATGCTGGAACTGATATTGAAGTGATTAAGAACCTAAATAATTTGTGAATTTCTCTTACCAGCATCATTTGTCCCATTAGACACTGAAGAGTTGAGGGACTCTGCTGTATCTGGGCGTTTCATGCTACTCCCTGTGTTGCTACGTGTTAGAATTGTTCCAGATCCTGAGGGGCTATGGAAAAATACAAAATTCTTATAGTTGAATATAGAGCATATTTGAGATAATTTCAAACATAATCAAATTTGAAAGAACTTTCATACTACTGTACATATATACCTGGAAAAAAGTTTAAATAAATGCCAACTTAAATATGTAGAGTAAATATACTATTTAGGGAACAGAACACAGACAAAAGAAAAACAGTTTACATTTGTATAGCAAGTTCAAATAAATAATCACACAATTTGTATCCAAAAAATTAAAAAAGCCTTCTTATAAAAGACTGTCCCACTACATCTGTAGACATACTAGACTGATTAGAACTGGGAATACACAATAAGATACATCAGCTCATGGATAAAAACCCAATCTTGAAAATGCAAACAGACTGCTTCCCAGGAGTTAATCGCTACAGTAATATTACTTCACAGTATGAATGTTGCATAAGCAAGGCACAATTTTACAGCCAAAATTGTTTGTGTATTGTACAAAAGTTAACTATTCACAATATATTATGGGAAAGATTCAGAGGCTGATATACAGTATGTGTAATTTTGCAAATTCTTAAGAGGAAATAATTGTCTGCATACTTTTTTTTCACTTACTCCAAACATCTCTTTGGGGATGAACTAGTTTGATAGAATTCATCGGCATCATAAAATTCATCTTCACTACTAGAATAAGAAAAATCTGGAACTGTATTTGGAGACAGATTGACGTGGCTTGGAGAAGTTAAACTGCTGCTGGGTGCTGACTGTCCACTTCCTGTAAAGATTATGCATACACATAATTCGCAAGTGTGTGTGATATTTAAAACATTTTTTACTGCAACTCAAGTTAAACTAATGTACTGAATTTAAGTTTGATCATCAACATAAAATAATGAAAATAACAAAAATAAAAATCAGGAAGCTACAAAGATTGCTTAATAGAAAACCCTTCACCTATTAAGAATATATTTGAGAATATAACAACACAAATCAAATTTACTAGGATACAGTTTATGCAAATATTTAAACAAGTAAGCCAACACAAACAATACAGAGGGACAGTAGCAATTTCTCTCCTTTATAGACCCATTTATTTAAAAAATGGATAGAAAGCTAATGTATTTATTCCTATAAATGCTTCTGAATCCCATAAACAATACAAAAAAACACAAAATAAGATGGGGTGGAATATTCTAAAATGCTAAAAGGGATAGAAAGGAAGAGTCTCACCAATCTGTTTTCTAATGAACATTTTTATTCTTTGCAACTGGCTGCCAATTTGTGAGTATGCAAATCTTGCCTAACAGCTGTTTTGCAAGAATACGTTATTTGCTGTCAAAATTTCAAATGCACTCTCAAACCTGAAATTGTCTATCCTGCTCTAAGATACTAGTTTGTTTCCTGCCTACCTGCCTGCCTGAATTCTAAACATTTGCCTTGCTAAACAATTTTTAGTATGCTACAAGAAGTGTGCAGTTCTCTTTAAAAATTAAGTTGCTCTCATCTATAACAATTTGGAATGGCTGATAGAACCATATTATGTGAAAAGGAAGTTCAGAATTGTATCCAATCATTACTGAGACAAATTCAAAGTGTTCTTAAAAATTATTTAATAATTATTTAAAATTGTTCAGCAGGTCAGCGGTTCAAATCTCACCGGCTCAAGGTTGACTCAGCCTTCCATCCTTCTGGGGTAGGTAAAATGAGGACCCAGATTGTTGGGGGCAATGTAAATATATATATACATTGCTTACTGGTGTACACCGCTTAGAGAGTGCTTGCACTTAAAGCGGTATATAAGTCTCATAAATAAATAAATAAATAAATAAATAAATATTTAAATTGTACATCACTCAGATGGAAATTTCATATACTTCCATTATAAAAGGATCTCCAATGTTCTTTCTCTAAACTCTTATACTAAATTAGATGAGGTGGGTAGTTATTAGATAGATAGCTATTTATTTATTTTATATCCTGCCACAATCAAACAATTTTCATTTGCAGCAGTAGAACTGCAGGTGTGGAATATCTCCTCCAAAGAGAACTGAGAATATTTGAAGCAAGGCAGGATTGTTATTCTCTGCTCTGGATAACTGTATCTAAAGGATTTAGTAAAAAACATGCTTCATTAGCAAAGCTATTCTTGTACTCTTCATAAACAAAACTCCTATAAACTTCCTTATTTAAGAAGGCAAGAGAAGATTGTTGGGCTATACCTGTACTATTTGGTGTTGGAGTCTGATGACTTCCAAGTAATGCTACCACCGGTCCAACAGGTAGGGATGATGGTCGCTGTTCTGATTTGCAAAGTTGAGTTGGTTCTGAAAACATTAAACAAATCACTTCACTGTTTTATTTTTAATTCTACTCACTCTCCTGGAGGCTTATTAATCCTTTTAATTCACCCCATTCCCTTTTTACTTTGCTCAAAATTACTCTGCATTTTAATCAATAAAGGAGAATATTTGTAGCTCAGGACTGAAAAGAGGGGTCCTTGGTGCTCTCTGAGCTTGGTTGTTTCCTTGAAGACATTTCATTACTCAAACAAGGTAACATCATCAGTGATAGTAAGGAATGGAGTTTGCTCTCAGTTTACTGTATCTTCTAGTGGCTTGCCCTCTCAGTGTTGGTGGGGGCAGTCTTTGATGTTCTTTGGTTGGGCTGTTTACTGTTGACTTGTTTGGCAGCTCCTTGACTGAGAACCAACAATCAGCTAAATAATACCCCAATCAAGGAACTAAAGTCTTACTACAACATATTTCCTTCAAAATGGCAGGAGCACCTGAGGAAATTGGAAAAACATTGTTCACTCTGCTATATTGCTTCCTCTATATAGATAGAACCTTTATAGACCACTTGAAAATGTGAATAATTGTAGGAAATTCCAATTTTAATTTACAATGGATTAGCAATTTTATATATCACAAATCATTTCCTTTCTGCATTCTGTGAAAATAAATGGAAAGAGATGAAAATATTTTTAAAGTGTTTAACAGATATTAGCAGACAGGATTTTTTAAAAATACCATACCTGGAGGTAAGACAGTCTGCGTAGGCATTGTGCTATTCACTGAAGATTCCAAGAGACTAGGTGGATATATTGCATCAATAGGATTAATAGTGCTCTGTGATATAAAAAACAAGGTCAACTCTTTTTGAGAACCATAAAATATGTTTTGTGGAGGAAGCCAGTCTTAAGAGAAACACAAAACTAAATGCTTTTATGACATTAGTAGTCTATAAAAATAATGATTATAGTCCATTAAAGTTAATTCAGTTGCTTTAGTATCATAAAGCCAAGGATTCCTGCTTTAAAGTTTAATTTGCTGATGTGATGGCAACACACAAAATTACAAATCATTCAAGGACACAGTTTTATTTTATATTTTGCTTATGCAACCCAACAATATTATCAATCAAGATGCTGAAAGAATTTGTCAAGCATCTTGAAGAAAACTATGAACATGTACCATTAGACTGAGTATTTCAGTCTGATTATGAAAGTTTATGTAAACTAAATGAAAACAATGCATTATTCTGGGGTGAAACATAACTCTTCATCAGTATCCTTTGGTGACTTTTTTTTATTAAAATTATAAGACTAAATTATTCTTTAAAGCTTCCTCCTGGCCAAATCTTGATGCAGGAATGAAACATTTTTATTAAAATCAGGTAATGAACATATGATGTCAAGTTTGGATGTTCTAAAGAGAAAAAGTCAGCAAAGTTTTCACCTAGTTAAACAACTACTATATGAAATTGGTTATTTCCTACATTAGTAGACAAGATATTTCATATGTGTCCTCTATCATACATCTAACATTCAACTGGGTGACTAGATTCAAAGGAAAAGAGAACTATGAGAACTGGGTTATTTTGTGTAGAAATTCTCTTGCATCACATTGCTAATATTGGAAAAAGGGAACTTAATGCTCTCCAGCAATTGCTGAAGTACAATTCCCAGCATTTATCAAAATTGGCCATACTAGCTGGACTACCAAAAGGTATACAAGTAGTCTTCGACCTACAATACTTTGTTTAGTGACAGTTCAAAGATACAAAGGCACTGAAACAAGTGACTTATGACCAGTTCTTTTTTTGTAAAAAAAAAAGTGCTGGAAATCACACGTCATACAACCTACCTTGCCTACCCTACAAGGTACCATCCAAAAAAGGTGCCAGAACTCTGTTCTGGGTGTTCTATGACAAAAAAAGCCCTGCTTATGACCATTTTCCACATAACCATTGCAGCATCCCCATGGTCACATGTTTAAAATTCAGACACTGGGCAACTGACTCATATTTATGCTGGTTGCAGTGTCCCAGGGTCACTTGATCATCGTTTTCAACCTTCTGACAAGCAAAATCAATGGGGAAGCCTGATTCCCTTAACAATTGTGTTATTAAGTTAACAATTGCAGTGATTCACTTAACAACTGTGGCAACGAAGGTTGTAAATTGGGGCAAAATTCACTTAACACATGTCTCTCATAGCAACAGAAATTTTGGGCTCAATTACGGTTGTAAGTCGAAGACTATCTGTACTTTAGAGGATTTGACAGGCCAGAGATTCCCCACATCAGCATTATATGAAACAGGACACAACTGCCACATCATTATGCAGCTTATTTTCCATTACTCATGCAGGAATCAGTCCGTTCTCCTTCATTAGCACAATTCTGAATATGTTATTCCCAATATAATTACCTCTACTGTTTCAGAAAACAACATAATCTATATTTGCAATTTGCAGAATATATTATCAGGAAAGTAATAACAAATAGTAGAATAACAATTGAAACTTTTAGCAAACTAACCGAATTCAGTAGCATTTGTTTAGAATTGGAGAATATGAGTATCAAAGCAAAAGAATAAACCAGAAAAATAACAACTCAGTTCATACAGAAATGGAGATACAGAGCATGGGTTTCCAGCAGTCAGCATCAACAATAACAAATAAAGGAGAACTCTTGAAGAGATGAAGGGAAAGTGCAGTTGTTGAAGAGTAGCAAAAGCAGAATATATTTTCATTGCACAAATTATTAGCAAGAATGCTAGCTATCCATAATAAAAATGAATTTTTCAGAATTTATAGTCAATTATAGTCAACTTGGTGAATTGGACACAATTCTTAGAATAAATGAAGTAAAGAAATTCCAGGTCCCAATTACTTAAAAAAAAACATATTGTGGGAACAATTATAGTAACGGTATCTTCCAAGAGGAATTTAAAATGGGACAGCTTTAGTCTACACAAAATGACACAGAAGATAATTACAAACTAGAAAAAAAGAAACCAATGATGGCCCATTATTTTCAGTGAATAAATAGTTTGCTTTGTTCACAAAGAAAACTATATCTGAATAAAATCTGAAATATTTCAAGGACACTTATGAACTAGACATATATTAGAATCTTGCATATAATTATTTAATTACTTCCAGGATGCTATATGATATTTTCTGTTTGTTTCCTTCTTATTCTTAGATTAATACAAACCCAAATGATGTCTTAAACTTGAGGCATAATACTAAAGTATCTAATATTAAGCAGCAAACAGTCAGTTGTCTTAGTACCTAAAATTGTTACATGACAAAATGAGAGTACCATTTGTATTAGCAAGTACTAATTGTAATTAAATTATGTGAATTATAGGAAGGGCCTTATCTATAAAATTAATGCTCTTCACTAATATTAAGATTAATATCATCCTGCAATTTCTCCATTATGGAAGTAAAATTGTGGTTTCCTTAACATCACAAATGAGAATTGCTTATTTGTGGAAGATCATCATCAACTGGAAAACTGTTCTGGGAATTTTCCAACCCATTCTGTAACCCTTTTTCCAATGAATCATTGTAATGCCAGGCATAAAACTAAAGTTGTAAAAGAGTTAATTTTTTTACTCCAAACAGAAAAAATCTAGAATTCAATAAAAATGGGATTATACTTTTAAAGTAAATTTTAACTAGCTTCAGTAATACCAAAATTATCTTTTTAAGCAGCCAAATTTCATTCATCTTACCCCGTTTATGGAGTATGTTTACATTAGTACAGCAAAAGATCTATATGACAGAGATTAGCAAACATTACAGAAGAATTATGCCAACCATCAACGACTAGTTTCTTAAAATATATGGTTGTTTATGTTATTGAACTGATCCAAATATGCAATTTCTACATGCTACTTCTTTTTGAAAATGTTCAAACTCATGTTTAATCCTACATCATGCATATTGGAAAATTAACCAACACAAGTTGAATACACAGGTAGTCGACTTACAACCATTCATGTAGTAACCATTGGAAGATACAATGGCACTGCAAACAGTGACTTATGACCATTTATCACACTTATGACCGTAGCAGCATCCCCATGGTCACAAATTCAAATATGGGTGCTTGGTAACCTGCTTCTATTTATGATGGTTGCAGTATCCAGGGATCATGCGATCATCTTTTGTGACCTTCTAATAAAGTCAATGGGGAAGCAGGGCTCACTTTACAGTCGTGTTACTAACTTAATAACTGCAGTGATCCAGTTAACAAGTGTGCCAAGAAAGGTCATAAAATGCATCAAAACTCACAATAACTGTCTCACCTAGCAATGGAAATTCTGGGCTCAATTGTGATCATAAGTCAAGGACTATGTCAACTCTACAACGAACCTGGTTGCAGCCATCTTGCTCATTCTAGGTTGCCACACAATGGGAGGGGGTGTGGAGGATTTCTGCTGGTCTAAACATTTCACTGTCCCATGGGAACCAAGGTCATTTCTGTCGGTTAGGTGGGGGGGCATGAGACAGACTACCTGTAGTCTTAGAATGATGTTCCCATTCTAAGGAGGTTAAAAAGTGAAGTACTCCAGAAACAACAGCTTCAAAATTTGGGTTTTATCAACATGCTTAATGTTGTAATGCATCAACTGGGCTCGATATTTTGATTTCATCCAAAATTAATTACTATGTTTATATTGTTCTACTCTTCAAGACCATCTTGAAGACTGAATTGATTCAATATTGCCCAATGCAGTAACATACTAATTTTTCACAGGTTTCACTGGTTGCTTCCTGGATCAATTCACAGACCTGATTTTGACATATGGATCCTAAATACTTGAAAAATATCAACTTTTGATATTTAAAGCTGTAAAGCTACCAATCTATTATACTAAAGAAAATGAAACCCTTACTCTTTTCAAATAATGTATTGCATTTTTCTCTAAATTGATACATCAGCATAATCACCCATAATCAGCATAACCAATATATTCCTCTTAAGTTTAATACTAGATCATGACTATCATTATGTGTACAGACACTATTTATATTGTTGATTTGTAGTCAAATTAGTTTGCCATATCTAAACACAGTAACAAGAAAACATTTCAATCTCTTTATGTTAAACACAGTGGAAAAGGAGAAGTTTCACAGATTATTATGCTATTAACTGTTAAATGATGTGTGCACGCTGTTTTGAATTTCTCTGTTTAAATATCCATGATAAAACTTAAGATTCCATTTTAAAAAATGAAGCATCCTTTATATAGAGAGATTTGTTATGAAACATCCTTTATATATATATATATAGATTTGTTAGGAAGTTGTATTACCATAAACATTTAAACAGTATTGAGGTAGGATTATAAAAAGAAAAATACAAGATACTATAGGCTTCAACTTTATAAATCATTTTAATATATGGTCTAAAATACAGCATTTTGCTATTCTGCATGAACTATAAATAAAAAAAACTCAGAAATGTGAATGTTAATATGTTAACACACAGGTAATGCTCTGAATATGACCATTCAACAGAGCTGAATGAGGGGAACTTAAAACCAGCCTGCAAAATTCTGTCCACCACAGCATCCCTATGGCCATGCAATCCCAATTCAAGCAGTTAGCAATCAGCTTACAATTATGACAATTACTGCACTCCATGGTTACATGAGTACCATTTGCAATCTTCCCTGTTTCCACAAGAAAAGTCAGTGGGAAAGTTGCAAGAAGACCCAAGTGATTTCTGCTCCTGGTTTTTCATCCACCCACCCATGGCATCTGCCCATGATCATGCTTGCCCATATCTCCCATCTGCTCAAGTTCCATAGTGCATGCCTACAGGACTCACCCACACGTGGTCCATAGTTCCTGCTCACAGCACCCATGCAACTCTTCCCATGTTGTGGTCCCATAAGGTCCTCAGTTAACAATCCACATGGTCCTGGGGTTATGATGGCAATAGGGATTGCTGTTGCTGAGCAATACAATCATGTGACACTGCACTTTATGATATCACTTAACAACCAAAATTCCAGTCCCTATCGCTGTTGTAACTCAAGGACTTCCTATACCCTAATCTGCAGTAAATAGGCCCATTATCACAGAGTACATCCAGAATTATATATAGAACTCTTTAATTAATGCCATCTTTTTAGAAACTGAAAGAACAGTTTATCTGTTACCATAGTTCTTTGAATTATTTGAGTCACATGGATTATGTATCTCTGCTTAGTTACATCAAAACTTTTCTATAGCTGAAAAGAAGTTTAGTAAGAAATGTAATGAATGTGTGCACTGGGAATCTTACATCCCCTCAATTTTTAAGAACCAAGGAAGCAGCCATGAAATTAGGAGAGCTTACTTACTCAGACATCAAAAGAAAAGGGAATATATTACCAAAGATGGGAGATGATCACTTTAAAAGCTTCAATTATAGGTAAACAGTATTCTTTATCCATTTCTGTGTGCAAGAAGGAACAAACCTACAGGATGATGGTGTACAGAAATTCACCGAGGAAGAACCAGACACAAATATCTGTTCTTACATGCAGTATGACTCAGGCTAATAGTATCTGGCAAATGTCAAGGTTTTCAACCAAGTAGTTTTCTGCATAGGTCAGGCAGTGACATCCCCATGATCTGTGTTGCTAATGTTGAATAAATCTACATAGAATATGCTTGCATGAATCAGAAAATCAATGCTGCTTTGTGTTATAAGACAGCAATTTGGCAAGTGTTTCACCCTTTTAAATCATTTCTATCACTTCACCAATTATCCATGTTCCAAATTTCATTGTCAAATTGTATTTTTAATCCATTGACAAATAGAAAAGAGGGAATTGGAATATTTGGATAGAAAAATATGTCAGAGGGAAGTTCTAGCTCTTTTCTCAAATACATTTTCCAGAGATCAGAGGTATGAATTAAATAACAAACTTTGTCTAAAGAAGGTTGGGATGAGGAACAGAGAAATAAACTGGAACCAAGAGACTAATTCATACAAAAGAATAATCTCCCAAAATTAATTAAAGTTATCACCTTTGAAAAATACTTCCAAAGCAGACCCTAAGAAATAGCAAAATTAATTTCAAAGGAAAACGCCTCTTATGTTTTTACTTTATTCAACATAAAGAACTGCAAACTTCAGTAGGCTTTTTAAGTTTAGACACAAACTTTTGTCAATCATAATAAACATATAGCTAAATATAGATGTTGAAAATTTGGATAAGACATTTTTCTTCTGTCTATAAAGAGTTGATCTAGCCTGCCTGGCACTGGGATGCATTGTTCCAGACACGGGTCCAAGAAGATGAGGGATTTTCCTAACATGATACAGGTTTACTCCTACCAAAAGGTTCTCAGCTATCAAAAGTTTCTGGTGGAGCTTCATTGCAGACATAGAATATTTACATGATGCACAAATTATGTTTTTTAAACAAGAGGCTTCCATTCTGACAACAATCACAATTTCTGGCACATCAGACAATTAAATTTTCTTCCCAATTTCTTCCCATTCATACTTGTATTTAATTTTGCTTTATTAATAGGAAACAGAGAATGTTAACATGACAAGAAACAGTGGAATTTAGACGCTTTAAAAACTGACAAGATACTGAAAATGAAACACTTATTTCAGGGAAAGAGAGAAAAAAATAGAGAAAGGAAGGAAGAAAAGTGGAAGTCAAGTCTCTGTGTTCACATGACTGTAACGTTAATACTCTGCAGAGATAAAAAGTAATAGTTTACATTTAAACTTACTATAAGTCCATCTGCGTGCTTCTCCTCATTAGTTTGATCCTTAAGGAAAAATGTTACAAATATTAACAAAACAATTTGTCATCAATGTATTTAATGCTGTTTTTATAAGATTCGTTTTCTTAAGAAATTACCATTATACTTTTTGAAAGGAAAATTTCCTCATTAGAAATTTTGTTCATTATATAGTTCAGGGGGGTCAAACTGCTGGCCCACAGGCCAGATTCGTCACATAGAAGCCATGCCCACTTCCCTCCGGCAAGGGAAAAAAAGTCGCAATACATCATGACACATCATGTTATGTGGTATTTGACACCACTGACATAGTTGTTCATTATAAGAAATTCATTTATTTTAGAAGTAGATAAAAATTATTTCTAGCAAATAGATCTGCCATTTAAAAGCCACACCAAGTTGCATCTGTAAGATATGAATTGCTAAAATTGAAGATATACATTCATATAAATACTTAGAACTCCTACAAAAGCTTCTTATATCCTGTTCTTTTTAAATTCAGAAATAATATTCCTGAAAATCTCCAAAGAATAAATACTATATACAAAGTAAAAAAATGGCATTTGAGGGATTTCTGAGTAAGATGCCTCTACTATTCTTCATTCACTGATGCCTTCTGGTCTTCCTTTTAAATGAAAACTCCTTTGAGCTGAACTTGATTCCTGCTGATTTCATTAAAACCATTTGAACTGCCTGTCCCTGGATGATTTTTGATTGCTTCAACTAACCTACAACCCTGAGATTTCCTAATGATCTCCACACAAGTATTTAAATTCAATTCAGTTGGGTTATGAGATTAACCAAAGTTTTATCAGAAAAATATCACACTCATTCTGTCTTCTCCCATCGTGTGAAAAAGAGCAGATCAGCAGAAAGAGAGAATATGCAGAATGTAAGTTTTTTTAACATAATATTGTGATCCTCTGCACATTTAATATAATATTGTGAATACACACACACACACACACACACACACACACAAGATATATTTTGCTACATGTTCCCCCACCCTGCCACCCTGCAAATAGTAACTACAGCTGGTATAGCACTAGTTTGATCTTAATCAAGAGCAAGAGTAAAGGATTGCTCTTCGCTTTATTTTTTTAAATTCCTTCTGGACTTAGGTTTACATCAACAACTTCACAGTTCAATCCTGAGCTATATACTGTATATTCTCTTCTGTTAAAGTACCTGTGGACCACTAGATCAGAATATGAAAATACAGAATGTGTGAAGCAAAATATAAATCAGCTTTGGATGATGAAACACAGTTTGAATGCTGAGTTTATATTATGGACATTTTCACAAAATGGCTGACAGGAGATCTTGGCTATTAATAAAACATTAACAGAAAAGAAATTGGTGAAACTGCCATGCTCTTTTACATTTGTGGTCAATGTTTTCTTCTGGGTAAATGGAATAAACCCAAATGTGAAAGATACGGTGAGCCACTGTAGTTACAAATATATAGTATAGTTAATCCATAGTTCCAACTTAATCAGTACTTTACAATAGGCATTTAATTTCCCTTTTATGAAGTGAAATTATCTAAATTAGCCAAAAAAAATGGATTACTAAAATTTTACCTAACCCCCGTGCAAAGTGATTAGGGCACTGAATTCTCCTTTTCTCCTCTTTATTAGAAGACCTCAGAACTTAGTAAATCTTTTCAGAAAATGTCAAACAATTCCTAAGGAGTTTGAAGTTGCCTCATTCAATGTTGATCATTTTGCTCCCAAATTTCAGTATACAATTTGGGGGTATTTGGGCATAATTGTAGGCTGCCATCCCTGCTCTAAATAATGTTATAACTGATGGCAGTATTTCATTTAATAATAGTTGCAGCATATGCAATTACAGGAATAGAATGTTGGAAACTGCTCATAACTGATAAATATAATTAATAGCTTTAATGTGATGTTTTCCCTTATAGTAACTACCAGGAAGCACCATATTCTGAGGGCCAGTATAAACCCCATTATGTAAAACTCTGTATATAGTGCTTGACAAAATATAATATCTGCAGCTCTCTGCATTGAAAATTTAAGGGAAAGTAGCCTGTATATACCATTTGACTGCTCAATATTAGAGCAGAGTAATATTAGAGTTCCTGATGTTCCTGATATATAGAACATCCTATGTCATTTCTTTGGTATTTATGTAAACTGTTCAAGCTTTGTATAAAAAACAAGGAATAGAAAAAAGTTTGCACATAAAACCAGAGAGCTACTCAGATAAAAAAAAAAAACTCCCACCACTCCCCAAATTAATCATGGTGTGTAATTTTCTTGCCATATCAAGCCATTTGGTGGCTTGTGATGGGGTCAGAAATGCAACTATATATGCAACTTAAATTATTTTTCATGAAAACTCAGCTTTAGAGGTGCTGAGTTTTTCATTTTGTCAAGTAAAAATTGCTACTACAAACTTCTGTATTTGGAAATAAAAAAACATAGCAAATACAAATACAAATCTTGTCTTAGCAGTTTTGAACTACAGTTACTGAAGTGCAAGAATCTTTATCAGTAATGCCTGATCTGAAAGTTACATTCAATTCACATGAAGAACAAAAATAAAGAAGACTGACATCATACATGAATTACATTAAAAAAGGCAAAAACATTTGAAGTTTGGGGTTTGTTTTTTGTTTACTGACATAAATCTTTTTTGCCCTCTATCCTCCCCTTCTTTTCTCTTTTTTCTTACTCTTTCTCTTTTCTCCTTCTACTGAAGTTTGAACTAAGATATGTAGACAAATTAGAAAAAGAGGCATATGCTAAAGTTCTTATTACATCTAAAATTGGAAGGGATTTCATAATTCCAGAAATTGAGAAGCAATCTTTAATTTTTATTTCTTAATCCCAGTAAGTGAGAGAACACTGCTGCAGTCATATAAATAATGCCAATTTGCTACAGACCTCCCATTTAAAGGCCCTAATTAAAGACAAAGTCATGGGCTCGAACAGCACGGTTCCCACTTATCTTCTTTTCAACCCCAATTTTCATTGTAATGTTGCTGCTTTATTGTCTTTCTTGAAGAGTTCCTACTCATCACTATCAGAAACTGTCAAAAAGGAAGACTACAGTTCAGAATCTGAAAATTGGCTCTGTGTTAGTTTTTCTGACTTTGAAAATTGTCAAGTTTAGTTACCATACAAAAATGCCAGGTCTGGCTAAAATATGAATTTACTATATTGGGGGGAAAAAACTAACAGCCAACATATTTCATGAAGCTTTGAGCTAAATTACAATTATTGATACAAATGAAGATTATCACAATACAGCTGTACAATAGACCATTTTTGTATTTGTGTCATAAAGGATATTAAGAGTTTAGAAATTAGGAGCAAATGGCAAGCTTTATTTGAAGTTCTTTCCTAAGAATGTTTTTAAAAATATTAATAAACCTAATTTTAAAGTAATATTAATTATAATATTTCATTACAAATATTCTTAATAAAATAATTTAATTATTTTTGTATTACTTCAGTATATAAAAACTCCATATTTCAATAAAACAAATATCCTGAGTTTTCTGTGTTTTATCAGTATTGTACATGTTTTTCAAAACATACATATAGAAAAATTAATATTTTTCTACTTTGAACTAATATCCGAATAAATTGCTTTTGATTATCCTTATTTCCCAATATAATTTAAAATTAACTAAGCACAGCTACCATTATTGTCATATTTTAATCATTCTCAATAATAAAGAATATTTCCCAAATTTTGAAGTATCAGTAACATTTTACCATTTTTTTGCAGTCTTTTATTAATTCAAGAATGTCATTCATGCTTATTTTAACTTTGCAGACAATGCCCTTCCCTTACCAGCATACACTTTATCCTACAGACAAGAGCAAGCATCTCTTCTTCCTCATATCAATTCTTAATGCCAGAATTGTATCTAAAACAATTTTCTTAGAATAATTGTTCAAATGTATTTTGGCACAAGTGTACTGCTATCTAGCCATTTCTATGAAAATTTTGTTCTTTTGCAACTAAGGATAGCAGACATTGGTCTTGCACTCAACTCCAGTCCATGGTATCAGCTATTTGTTGCTTGAAGGTTTGTCAAAAAATTCATTCTTGAATCATTTTTTTTACATTGTTACTTGATTATACTGTATATGGTTATTCTTTTGGACTTTGACCCAAAATAGATACATATATAGATAAATACATACATCAGCAGCAACTACCATCACTAGTTTATGTTAGATTTTTTTTTAGTTGCCCCACAAAACTAAATGGGATTTTTCATATTTGACATTGCAATAACTTCTATGCCAGAACTAATTATTAAGCTCATTAAGGATAGAAAAATAGTTAAATTTTTATTTCATTAAGACATGCAAAATGATGTAGAGAGTGAGGACTTTAATCACTTTTGCCCCCAAAACTATCCCATTTTATCAGTTCTATATCACAAATTCTAAAAAGAAATGGTGAAATATTTCAAATCTATTATCAATACACTGAAAAACCAATGGTCAAGATGGGCCCCTCGAACACAACAAATTTTAAGATCACCCTTTCAAATTCATACAATTTATTTGTAACCCAGTTCAGGAAAAAAATGATTAGCGTTTGCTTCTTCCTATTTCAGCTTGAAGTTTTGTGCAATAATAACCAGAGGTTGTTGCCTCTGGACATTTAGAGATTGGCAGAAGTCAAACTTGTGTGAGTGGAAACCTACATACATAAGGTGTCTTGTACTATTCTTTCTCTTCCATGTAGTGCCATGCTCCAAAAATCAACAGCAGTTGGTCGTAATAGAATATTAAGTATGTTCCCCATCAACAGTAAACTATATAAGTGTGGCAACTCTGTCATAAGACTATGTACTGTGAACATTCTCAGGAGCTCAAATCATGAGATACTGATTAGAAAGCCAAGGAATGTATGTTTATTAAATAATTCATACTAAGAAAGCAAGATGTTGGAACCTAAGTGGTGCTTGCATACAAACACCTCTCCTTCACATTTTTAAATTGCACATTACTACAACATAACAATACATAAAACATTTTCTGCAAAAAAACACAATATTTTCTACAATTTGGTACCGATAAAAATACTTACTTTAGCAATCTGCAGCAACACAATACAATGTTTTATTGATTCGACCATGCTCTAAAGAAAGAAAAATAAATACTTTAAGTTTTTCTAAAAGCTTAAATTGTTTTTAACAATTAAAGCAATCCAAAATACTTGCAAAAAGATCACCAATTTTGCATTTTTTTCATAGATATTGTTATAAATATCTAACAGCCTTAACAGTGATGAATAAATGAGGATATTGGATATACTTCAGAGTTTTTAAAATTAACTCCTATTTTACCTTTACTACATAAGGTCCATTGCTTGTCCTTCCAATTTTAGACAAATGAAGGGAGAAGACCCTTCAGGATCTACTTGACAGAAAGGAACAGACTGAGGAAAACATCCTTGCATCCTAAATCAAAGATGCATCTGCTTTAAGTAGTATCTGCACATTACTGTGTACACATATAAATTAATGAATGGATGCTAGAAAATGCTGATTCTATGCCAAGCCCACTCCTGTCCTGCCTTGCTCCCTTAGCATGTAATCCTTATAGACCAACACTGTACTTCTGGGAAAAATATTGCTTGCACTTGCAAATAATCACATTAAGTATTTCAAGTGTATAAAATTTTGATAAACAAGTCATTAATAGTTATTGTTATTTAAAAGCGATTTCACTTTAAAATACATTATTCTGATAGCTATCAAATAAAATAGATCTTGTCTTATAAATATATTGTACATATATTAAATCTACAATGAAATTCACCTATTTTAGAAGATAGTCGGAAATGAATAAATTTAGTCTACTACAATATGAGAATTATTCCTGCTGATATAAATCATTTATTTCACATTTCTCCATTAATGTATCATAAGAAGCACTATAATACAAGTCACTTGTGAAAGGAGGGTAATCATACCACTTCATTTAAAGTATTCTGCTAGTAAACACATTGTGAAAGATGAATATGTACATAAATATGAACAAGACTTTAAAAATATTTTAGATTATCTCCCTTCAACCTGGTCCTCCTCACTGCAATGTATTCTAAGGGAATCAGATGAAATATGATTTCAAGTGCATAGTGATTTAAAAAAAAAACTTACACTGGTTGTTTCTCTAAGGTTTTCAATCTTCTGCAAACATATAATACAAAAAAAAACATTTAAAGGCAGAAATGGTAGTCTTTAAATTGATTAATACTATTTGTTGTTTATTTCTAACCAAAAATAAACATTATGTACAAAACTGAACAGTGCAAACTCAGACAGGCAAGTTGTAACAAGTCTCTGGGATCTCAAGCACATTCCAGACGAAATATTGCTTTACCAAAAGATTAGCAGACATCTTTCATCACTGTACAATGACCCTGATATTATTTTTTCTTTGATAACAAGAAGCTAGAATGCAAAAGCTACAACTTGCCAGCACATTTAGCAAATCTTATAATACAAATAACTTGCCTCTACAAACTTATTCTGTGCTTACGCTTGAAACTTAGTATTTATACTGCCAACTCCACCTATAAATAAACAAAAGGACTCTTAAAATAGCTGGTTTTAGCCACATTAGAGTCTTTTAGTTATAAGCAAATTTGCTGAAAAGTTTTGTTTAGCATATTTAAAAATTTTAAAATAATTATTTTGTGTTTCCAAGTTATAATGTTGAATCAAGATTCACGCTCAACAGATGTCCACATTTTTGCCTCTACTTATTTCTTCTACAGGCACAACTAAGTAAGTCATTTTTAAAAATTCCTTATAAACAGTAAATGCTTAAAGGATACCTCAAGAACATTTTATTCTAAACTTATTTCTACTAGAAATAGATGGAAATTTTGTTACTTGTCTTGAATCAATGGATTTGTTCAAAAGAAAAAAAAAACAGAATTCATGGTGTTAAATTATGGGGTAACAACAATCTGACATTTTTTTCTTCTGATACGGACAGATTTTTAAATGCTAATTGCTAGAGAAGAAATCAACTATCATCTTTTATAACTTCAAACAATCATTGCAACAGATTAGATTATAAGTAATTATAAAGTCTGATCTCTCTGGCAAAATTATATAATAAGAAAAAAAACTCTATTCAATAGTTAAGACAATTTTTCTCAATCTATGTATAACAGTTTTTCCCTGTCTGCACTCTGCCAATGTTTTGATCCATAATTCACATAATTCTCAACCAACTGCTCTCTGTCCATATTGGATAAGAATTCTGAAGCACACCCAATAACATCTAAAGGGAATCAGGTTGAGAAAAACTGTCTTAAATGTATTTTATAATCAGCATATTACTCTGGTCTAAATACAAAATGGTCCTTATTTTAGCAGATTTCACATAATAGCAGCTTTAAGATGGCATTTAACCTTTTATAAGAGACATATCCTCACAGGATCTCATTGTGGGGCCAAACGTGATCCAGCAAGAAAATTGTGTTTTCCAAAAGAAAGCACACTAAAACCTCCAATACAAATAATCTTTTTTGCCTGAAGGGAGATCCTGAGCAAGGTTAACAAGCTGCAGGGCTCCATTTGGTTACTGCAGGACTATCCCTCCCATTCAGTTTTGTTTTGCTTTAGTAATAGGAATGTCAATCTTATGGAAGCAAGTCTTCCAGAGAGTCAATATCCCCTTATATATGAGATCCTACTCACGGAACAGCTTGCCTTCAGAAATCGTGGGTACTCCATCACTGAAGGTTTTTAAGAAGAGACTAGACAGTCACTTATCTAAAATGGTATAGGTTCTCCTGCTTGAGCAGGGGGCTTGACTAGAAGACCTCCAAGTTCCCTTCCAGCTCTGTTCTATTCTCTTCTACTACATTTGGGCAACATAGAATTGCTGGTTATTTTCATAATTTAGTTGTGCACGTGCATGCGCAACTATCTGCATGCGGCAATTTGCATAAAATACTTTAGCGCTTTCGACCTCCTGAAAAGAATGGAAAAGCAAGCAGGCAAGCCCAAGACAGTGGTGGCAGAGAATAGGCAGAGAGAAAGATTCAGAGAAATCAACCGGGTTCTGTGTACATTAACTGCAGCAGGAAAAAAAAATCAATGTGATTGTTTTCCAGACCAGAAAAAAACTTCTAAGTTGGGAAAAGCAAAAGCAAAAAACAGCTTCCATTCCTGTTGCAGGCTCTGTTAGCATCCCAGATGTGATGCTTCCTACTCCACTGAACTAAGTGCTTGAGTTAACAATACATGTCCTCTGCAAACACTAAGTTCCTGGGTAAGAAAAATAGAGAAGAGTTCTCTATCCATATAGTGATGGTTCCTTCTGGGAAGTAATATATATTACCTTGTTTAATGAACCTTGGTGAAGAAGTGTATGTATGTCACAGTGAGCTTTGAGGAGCAGATATAAATCCATAGAAATGATTATTTTATTTGAATTTCTTATTATTTATTATCCTTTCTTATTCTGTCGCTATTTTTTCTGTACCTACTATAGATATATAGATAAACAAGCATATATTGTATTTATTATCTATACATAAAAAGACCAGTAAAGTTGTATCTTAGAAAGAAATTTATAATCTAAGGTCATTTGTATAAAAATATACTTGCTTTTCTCTGATCATCATCTTTGCAGTTCTGAAGTTTTTCATCAAAAAGCTAAAAAAGAAGATTGTTAAAAACATGGGAAAAGTTAATAATTTAACAGGATAGCAAATCACTTTAAAAAGTACATTAGTTTTGTAAGAGTAAGTATAATTTTTATCTGTCTTACCAAATATTCATATTATCTGTGGCTTTAATAATAGTTTTTATCTAAAACACTGTTGCTTCCATTAATTCATAAACTCATTTGCTTTCATTCCAAAGTGTAAAGAGCAATCATAGGAGGTGGGATGGGGAATAGGAATATACTCTGATCACAACAATACATATGTGAATAATCAGCATAGTACTACAAAAAGGAGATCCACAGGGATGATTAAAAACATCAAGATGGGGGCCACAGTTCTGCCCCTTTTGTATGCACATCAACGTCACATCCATGATAAAGGAGTGGAGCTTTGATTGTGACATTTACCTTGACATTTTTTTGGAGTGATACACAATCACTAAAAAACATTTCAAAATCATTGCTTTAGAAATAAAATATGCTATTGCTTCTATTTTTATTATCAAATATTTTCTTCATTTCCAAGATCAAATATTTGAGCCATTTGAGCCACAATTCACATAATTGATAACAAACTAAGTCAATTCTACTTAGGCTTGAAATCTAGAACCACTTTGGTTGAGGGAGTTAAGGCGCCAGGCTAGAAATCAGGAGACCGTGAGTTCTAGTCCCATTCTAAGCATGAAAGCTGGCTGGATGACTTAGGGCCAGTCACTCTCAGCCCAACTCACCTCACAGAGTTGTTGTTGTTGTTATTGTTGTGGGGAAAATAGGACGAGGAAGGAGTATTAGGCAGGATAAAAATTCTAAAAAAAAACCTATGGCATCACAAATTAAGTGTGATGCACACAATGTAATGCAAAAAGAGACATATAGACAAAACTGTTTAAATAAATGATCAAGCATAAAAAGTTTTTTACATGCATTTAAACATCCAGATTCAAAACTCACTGAAACTGAAACTTTTAAGAAGAGAGTTATTTTAGATTTTTGACTGATTTTCAGTTTTAATTAAGCATTATGAAATGAAGCTTAGAATTTACTTAAGTGAAGCTTATACTGCTGTTCTTAGAACTTGACTATACTATGGAAATCTGCAGATTCTAATTTCCACCTAAGCTCCTTAGATCTAATCTCTTGAAGCAGGAACTGTCAACATACTATCTTTGTATTTTGAAACAGAGGTAAGAAAGGTTATTTGCTTTTCAAGAAAATACATTCAAAATTCCAACTAAAAATGTATGCTGTTCCCATTTCTGGCATTATCTGCAAGAGAATTATACTTCTGAATTTTAGAAACAAACTAAAGTATATCATTGCTAGAAAATTACTTACATTTATAATGCAGTCAATACAGAGTTAACATACCTTCAATTGATCTATCAAAATTTGTAAGTAAGCATCAGCTTCTGTAAGTTTTTTATCAAAATCCTGGACACTTGGAACAAATCCAGGTTCCACACCCTATAAATAATAAAAAATCAAATTAAGCATAATAATATGTTTTTGTTTACCAACATGCAGGAAAGCAAATTCTTTAATTTTCCAATGTAATGCTAGCTATAAAGTTAGTTTTAATTCCTAATTCAAAAAAATGAATATTAGAAGATATTGCCTGATTTAGAACACATCTTTTTTAAAAATCCTTCTCAAAGCTGATGTAAAGTTAGACATTTTTGGCTGTCTAGGAAGGAATTTTCAATAGCAAGTAATATAATTTACTGTTTTACTGCTTCTGTCTTCTAAAATTAATAGGATTTAAAAATCCTCACTTTAGTAGAATTATGACCAAGGCTTTTAAAAAGAGAACAAACTATTAGCAATAAACTATAAGTTTAGAGTTTTTAAATAATTCTATGATTTTACAACTTTATTTTTATAATCCTGTACAGTCTGCCTTGCACTGATAAGTCTGCAATTGGATGTCTTCTTCAGACCTCTTTTATTACTAATAAGGAAGGGGTTTTCAACTGACCTATTTCTCTGATCATTCTAGAATTTGTGTTTAAAAAGTTTACCACAGAATTTTAATGTTGCTTTTTTTGTGTGTTGGCTCCTGGTGATTGCCTGTAGGTTTTTAAGCAAGGTTTTTCAGAAGTGGTTTACCATTGCCTGCTTTCTAGGACTTTTCAAGGTCACCCAGTTAGCTTTGTAAGCTGACCAAATCTTCTAAAGTTCACCAACCAGATGGGCCAGTTAAATATTAAGAGTGTATGGAACTGTTAAAGATTGCGCACTATCCATAGGTAATTAAAAGGTTTTTCTCCTCTAAAAAGGAATCTTTTGAAATGAACAGTACCCAAATTTCTGTATAAAAATACTTACTATGTAGTAAATATTGCAGTCTTTATAAAAAAAAATCACATGCCACTATGGATGCTTTACTGCTTTTTTCTTTCTTTCCTGTAAGCATGTTTACAATTTCCCCAGAAATACACTATCATTACATTCTTGCACAGCTGTAGCTTCTACTATTGAGATAACAATTTGACATTTCAGACAGGCTCACTGCTTACAGAAAAACTTATTTTATTCTTGCAATTCCACATTCTGTATAGGTTTGGCTATGTAAAGAATTCAGATAGCTGAATTCATCCTTAGTAGGCTGGTCTAACCATGTGTTCATTAAGGAAAGTCTACTTTACATGTTGATCTGCAATTTGAAAGCAATCAGTATGTTGCTATCAGCATAAATAAGGGAGTCAAATTCTCCTGACATCATTAATTCTATAGCTTTCAGTATTAGTGGCTTGCCTCACAGTCCAAATGTTAAATCCAGCAAAACACCCATTTAAATAACAGAAGCAGCAATCGGAGTAAATCAATTTGTCATCCACAATCCGGTTTGAAAGCCAGACTGATTCTGAACCTCCAACATACGATGCCCTCCTTTCCAATATCCAATTTTAGCGATTGATGACACTGAGCGGAACTAGTTAAAACGCGGAACTGCATGGAAACGATCCGCAGGGTCGGTTGCCTACTCGCCTATTTTACAAGATCGCATCAACTCTGACGCAAAACGGAAAGTGGGACATTCGCAAAAGTATGCTACTATCAATACGCTGGCGATTAGGGAAAACTTAAGCGTTGGGGGGGGGGTTACTCGAGAAGGCCAGCAGATAAGAGGGTTTCCATTCCTTTCCTGTCAATTGCGCACGTCACTACCCAATATCCGTTCCTACTCACACTAGCCATTCTTTTCACAGCCGGTCACGCCTCTCGACAGGTCTTTACAAGATCTCCCTCCTCTCCTTTCCCCTCCCCGCCTTCTCCCGGTAGAGTGGCCGCATCGCAAACCCGCCGGTCATACAGTTACAGTCTTAAAGCCAAGCGGGACCCGATTGGCTACGGGTCAAGTGTCCTTTAGCCTGATCCGTCCCCCCTTCCGCGGATTAATCGGAAAGGAAACACAAACAGTCAAAACGCGATCGCTTTAAGTGGGGACTCCGATGGCAGAGAAAAAATAAGACAAATTACCACGCAAAACACACTGCTGGCTCTGCCATTCACAACCCATTTATCTGCCTAGAACTTCTCGCGCAACACTGACGATGCCACAAATCCATTCAGATTTTCTCCGCCCCCATTTTAGTATGTCAATACGTCTAACTTGCTTGCAATTGGCTACGCAGCGTTAAGTTGCTTTTTTACTTTTGGCTCACAGTGATCATCCGCCGAGTTCGATTCCCCGCCCTTCTCTGCAAGTTTTAGCTTAGTGATGTAGAATCCCCTTACTACGGAGCAGATTTAAACATTTTTACAAGGTTTATAACTGCCTAATATTTATTTGACAGGAATCAACAGAGCCTGCCTTATTCCACCCCGGAGCTTTCCAATTCTTAGACTCCTAGCTGGAATCTTAGAACCAAAAAAATTGCTCTAAGGGTCAAAGGGACAGTGGTGAGAATTAATTAATATGATCTCTGTGCCCGAGGGACCATGAGGTTGGCAAAAGATAGGAAGAAATCGAATAGTCTAAGTTGGATAGACTTTGTAGTAAAACTTCTTAACAGGCTGCAATTGTCCATCTTAATCTAGGATTGCTTTTACAAAGATTTATTGTTTGAAAATTATTGTGAATGCCATTTAAATGTTCCACAGCTGAACACTTTTTTTATTCAGTCACACTAAGCCCAAAGTGAAAATGTTACAATTTAAGACTTAACATCTTAAAAATAACTCCCTACTTTGTAATATGAAAGAATATTTCAGAGTTGAATTACATTGATTGAAATTATAAAGTTTAGAAGAAAGTTCTTAACCTTTAATGTATTTGCTGGACTTTATTTTTTGCTTTCTTGTTTTGTTTTTTGCTAGATTGCTGTAAACACAATTTAAGATTTAAGGCAATAAACTAATTTTGGCAACAGCTTTGCCTGCAGATGTTTAAATGAGGAAGAAACCTAGTTGTGTAAGATACCATAATTATAATGATATAGTCTTCTTTTTACCAAAATAGAGACACTTGTTCTTTTTCCTTAAAACCTAGATTAGAATTTTGCTTACGTTCCATTTAGTTCCATTTACAAGCTTCCAAACAACAAAAATAGTTGCACTGAAGAAGTATTTGGCTTTTTGGTTTTATTTTGATTTTTTTTAAAACTTCAAAAAACCCAGCAAACTTAGAATAGTATTATTATTTTAGTCAATGAATTTATATAGCTATTCTCTATTTTAGTGTAGAGAATTTGCACCACGTGTTTTCAAACCTGACATGCAGCTATGGACGAATATATAAAACAATTCAATAAAAATACAAATGATAACCACAAGCCTGTTGCTGAAAAGATACTAAATAAGACGTATTTGAAAATACTTTCAATCAATGTTCCTAATTTTTCAGCTCTTAATCCAACAGTTTCTCTCTGTATATTGGCAATACAGTGCTATTTCAAAACTTATTAATTCAACTGAAATGCTTTCTGTTTGAAATATTTTAAATGCTTTGATTTTATAATTAATACTGATATACTGTATTTGCAACAGAAAGTTGTATTCATCTGAATATATTCTGGAATGTATTCATCAATTTTTATGAATTCGTTTGAGCAAATACTTCTAATAATTTTATAATTTTAAAGCAAATGAACTTACTTGGAGCTGAAGAGTATGACGAAGGATAGTTTCCTCTAAAGCATGAATCCATTTCTCTCTTTCATCAGCATCTCGAGCTGAAAGAATATTAAAAATGTACTTTTGGCCTTAATTTAACAAATATATAAACAGAGAGACACAAAAGAGGCAAGCAGACAAGAAGAGGGCCCTGCAGGGGGAATTCAAAGTGGGAGATAAAGCTGCCAAAAAGCCTCAGGCGAGTCCACCCAGTGTTTCACTGCAGCCTGCTGGAACCTTTCCACAGTTTGGGGATCCTATAGTAACTGAATTTACGATCCAAATAATATGGAAAGGTCCTATATATTTGGGGCCCAAACTTCTTACAAGGCTGCCTCAGGTTGAGAAACTTTGTAGACCAGTACACTATTTATAAAAATAAATAAACACCACTCAGAGTAACTTTTTATAGGATGGGCGGCTATACAAATGTTATTAATAATAGTATTTGATTAATAAATAAAACAAGAAGGCTAACATGTCAGTCTATCATGGATTATTTCTTTACTGATTTTTTTTCTAATTCTGGGAACAGATATTACGTATCTTACAATAAGGCTAATTGGTAGGAACCAGCCTCTTTCTGTTTGAACACGAGTCTTTGAATTTCAGAAATATTGTGGGCCTGGAAACAACATATTTTTCTAATCATCAAAAATTCTATTTTATTATATGGTATAATAACAGAATCTTGAAAGGCTTCTTTCCCTCTCTCTTATACCTGAGAGAATCAAGGTAAGCCAACCCTGAGTTTCTCTGTTATTCCTTTCAGGGCTAAACTGGTAATTTTTATAATGGCTGCTGCATATTTCCTTCAAGGCTATCTCCATACTCCTCTACAGTGGCCCAGTTTCACTGAAGTGCTGTTCATTTGCCTGCTTGTAAAACTACTCCCAAATTCCCTTATCTGTTGTTTATGCTAAGTCTGGTAAAGGAAGCAGGGCAATGTTTTTCAGTTGTTGATGTTCTTATACTGGATTAGTATTTTGTTGAATGTATCCATTATTTCTCAAATTGAGAGAGATTATGAATTGTGTTAATAAAATAGTACATTTTATAAGGCAGACAAAAGAGACTATTATGAAGTCTCTGTATGGAAAGTTAAAGCATTGTATCAGATTTTAATAATATTAACCAAATGAAAAAGATCTGCTATAAACAAATTTCAAATGTTAAAGATTTATATTGCTTCTAATCTAGGTGTACAGAAATACCTATTCTGATATTTATGTATTTACAGGACTTATGTGGCCACCTAGCTCATACGATGGATTCAAATGGCTCTCAACAATCCATAAAAAAACATAGTTAAAAGCAAAAGTACTCCCCCCCACACACACACACTGACTCAATCGTCCTCACAGCTCAATCCTCATACTAGTCCTCACTTCCATTTGGGGAAAAAGTTAGATCTGGAAGGCTAAAAGCTTACGGATCTGTTGGATCTCAGGTGGGAGCTGTTCCAAAGGGGGCAGCTACTGAGAAGGCACACCTCCGAGGTCCTATGAGATAACATTTAACATCCTTCCCATCTAACCTAGTAGGATGGACAGATACCCTCAGGGATAGGCAGTCCCACAAGTAACCCAGCACTATGTTTTGGAGATGCTACCGTAGCATCTTCAATTGTACTCAAAAAGCAACTGGAAGCCAGAGTTGCTCGTGCAGAATGGTGTTACTTCCATGAACCGTTTCCAAAACTGCTGCTACATTCTGGACTATCTGCAGTTTCTAGATGGTCTTTATCATCCCTACTATTAGCAGCAACAAAACTTATATAAAATATTTTATCTTTCTTATGATGGAATCTAAAACATTTACTGAGAAGCCTCAATGAATTCATACTCAGGAGAAGGTATGAATTATGCAGCCTTAGATCCCTTTATGTCTGTATTTTTTAAAATCATAACCAAAATATTGTCCCTATATATTATTATAACCAGTGGAGTTCACAGGGTCCATCTTGATTTAAAAAGTCTTATTAAATTCATCAATTTAATAATGAAAGTAGAAGATAATTGCATTTAATTACAATAGTGTCATAATTCCTGGCTGTAGCATTGATTATTCTTTCCAGAGGATATTTTAATCAATTTTACTTTTTGGATTCCCAAATTTTAATAATCAGTACAGTTCACAACTGTATAGTCTCAGATTCATTTCTACTGAACATAATTAGTTTATCACATGCTTTACTTGTTGCTTATAAGTCTAACATTCTGAATGTATATATTATTTAAATCAATTTCATATCCTTAGTAACATAACTGTTTCATCTAAAAGTTTAGTGATAATTTATATAAAATTAAACAAAGAAGCCCCCCCCATTTTCCCTTTGCATTTTTTCATAATAACTAAACCCTACATGAAACCATTTTAACACTTTCAAATACTCCCAGACAAAATCTGCTAAGAGTTATCAACGTATGTATCTATGCCACTATTATCAAGAGCTATCACTAGAACTGAATTAAAACACAGTTACAGGAACAGCTTGGTGTCATATTACATTTTGGTTACTATATAATTTAAGATGAACATTAAAGCATGCCTCAGATACAGTAGAAATCTAGCGTAGATACTACAGCAATAGTATTTGTTTCTAGAAATCAAGCAATCTCCATGGAAAACTACATATATTAATACAATTTCATAACACTTTCCCAGAAGTACTCAAATGGAAATAGATATGAATATACAACACTATATAATACTATTGTAAGATATTTGGTAATATACACACATGAATAATGATTAAAAGATCTGAATAAACCAAAAAATGATCACATCTTTCAGATGACTAGTATGATGAAACACCATCAATACAACCTATACTCTAGAAGTGAATACAAAGTGACTCATATTTCAAGTACAAATAAGTTGAAAATCCTTAGTTATAGGTTCCTATTAAATACTATAGCATGACAGGAATTTATAACTGAGGAAGTCATTTTAAGATCATTGATTTTAAACATTTTATTTTGAATACAGGAAAAATTTACCAATCCATATCCAGCTACAGAAAATTATTTTATCCACACCATCAACAGTAACTGCACTTGTTATCAGCAACTAGCACTGATTTTACAATATATATTTCAGCTACACATACAAGAACAAACAGCTCAAATACACAGGAGACAAAAGATAATGGGAAGGGATGAAAAAAGAAAGCACAAGGGAAGAGAAGATACAAGGCCAGTGTTTTCTGAGTAACACATTTTATATGCACTTATTGGTCAAGGTTCGCAATTTGTCCTATTATCTCTTTTAAGACAAAATCCAACAGATCCTCTGTTCATTATTCTTGTTGGCCACTTTGAGTTTTTTATTACCATGGCTGACAGTGTAATCCATTGGTTATTTCTTCTGTCTCAGAGTCTCAGTGCAAAACTTTGAAGCAATTTATAGAATGAGTGGGCAGGGCCATTTATTTATTTAAGAGTCTGGCTCACCTCCAACAATTGAAGGTAGCTTACCTGGGATGCTCCCTTTTATCACCACAATAGCAGCCCTCTGAGATATGTTGGGCTGAGAGAGAATAATTTACTCACAGTAAATTTCCATGACTAAGAATGAACTTGAACTATTTTTTCCCCACATTCTCCAGAACCTGGTGCACATATAAACCTGGTGCACATATACTCAGTGCAGTCTTATCAAAGATTCTTTAGGCTCAGATAAAAGGATCATGCACAGAAAAGGCACTGCCATGCTTTTGCAGTGTTTACCAGAATGTATAAAGGATCTATTCTGTCTCTTGAGAACAAATCCCACCTGTGCTAAGTAAATCAGCAGCCAAAGGTGCCTCAAGTGTACAGTCACATTTAATGAAATAGGGCTATAATTGCTGCACCTAAGGGCATCTTGCTTGATTTCAAAATTAAGAAGATACTGTCCTCATAAATTTTGTAAGTATTGTAATCTGTTTATTATTGGGACTACTACTTCAAATGTTTCATAGTGTTTAAAAGAAAATCATGTTTATTTGGAACCTTTCCTACTTTTAATTATTTTATCATCTCTTGTATTGAAATGCCTATAAAGAGGGAAGGGCTTTTTTCTCTCTCTCCACATAGTCTTGGCAGTTGGGTAGTATATTTTTAAAATATCTATATAGTCCTTTTATATTTTATTCCTTAAGCATTTTCTCTTGAATAAAAAGTTGAAAACAATTCATTCAATTCATTTGGCTTGCGTTTTTTTAAGCTGACTATGCAGCACCTAATTTATTCTTAGGATTGATATGAATGGCAATAGTTCCTCTTTCTCTGATTCACAAAGAATTCAAAAAATGCAGAGCACTATAGGTTGAATTCTGACGTGTTTATACCTAATATATTAAATTATTTCCAAAATACATATTTTTTCATATGATTTCAGTAAACCTATCTCTCACACTTTCCAGCCAAATGGAACAAATGTTTAAAAAATAAGTCTGCTTACAAATAGTTCACAGCTATCCTAGAATTTTTTTATTCTATAGATTTGATTGCTTTATCTAATGTAGAAAGAACATTGTATAACACCTGAAGTGGGATTTAGATTTTTTTTTTTCTCACCAGCACTTTTAGTCTTGATCCTGCCTTTTCTGACTGACTTCGCCCTTGGAAAGATTTTGGAAAGAAAAATCAATTTGTATGTTCCCATTATAAGAAGTTATCATATTCAATATTTCACTTACCTCTAAAACAGAAGTGAATACTGTTAATCAGAAAGAATCTCCCAGTGCTTCCCCTTTGAAAGGGAATTCTTCAGATACTGTGTAGACTGAAGGCCTAACTCAAGACATCTTGAGAAAATAAATGCTACCCATTTACTCATTTCATTGGGCATGGTTGCAAGATAGTGCAACCATGGTGTCAGATAGCCTTAGGAAATTCACTCCCTTTTCTAACAGTTTAACAAGTCAAAGGTGGAATCAACATTGCAACTTTTATAGTGTGATAACTGTAAAATAATTGCCTCTCACCAATGGGAGTACCACTACTGTACAGGCTTGAAAAAATATTACATTTTTTAAAAGATAAATGTCACTGTCTTAATCACATAATGAATGAAATGTCTGCAATTCTAGTAACAACTGATGTAAATAAATGTACACTCTCACGATTCTGCAGATTTTGCTAGTGCCAAATATTTCATAATATGAGAAGAGCTTGATAAGGAACTCCTGTATGTTTTAAAAAATCATAGCAACCTCCAAACTCTCTTAATAATTTTTTGACTACAAAACTAAATATGTGTGCGTGTTCAATATGTTCAACGTGCCTCTAAAACTGCAATTTTCTATACAGGGGGTTACTATTTCATAATAAAACTCAAATATTATATACCACAGTACTGAACAAGGTTGGGTAAGAGACATTATAGTAAGGACCAGAAGAAACAATGTAAAACCACGGCATCACAAAGAATTTTGAAAAAGAAATAAGCAACTTCTTTTGAGCAGATTTATATAACTTCTTTTAATGTTTTAACTTTCTAGATCATAATTCCAGATAACATTTAAAAATGGTTTCCAAGTACTTTTCACCAAATTGGCCTGAAATGGAATAACTGCATATTTTACATGTTTTAAGCACACATCCTAAATACCACCAATATTAACAAAACAAATTCCACATAAATAGGAGCAGGTCTTATATCTGATGTCATAAACACTAATGTTTTATCTGCAACTGTAGTTCAAATCAAGCCAGAACTAATGAAGAATTTAAGTTATTTTTCTTGCCAGATCACATTAAATATATTCCCATAAAGAAAATCCTGGTATTATTAAATACGCAAGATTTTATAGTATGATCAGTAGGCTTGTGCAAATCATTCAGATAGGACTTCGCAAACACATTCCACAGTGGTAGACCTTGTAGGATTGTCTTCTGTACATTAACATTCATGATCAGAGAACTAGGAAAGGATCCCCAAATAGTCATGTCTTGCCTCTAAGAGACATGGATATTTCAATTCTGTGAGCTGCTGGTTTAACTAAGTGCTTTTGAAGTGGTTTTCTAAATGGTTTCATAGCCCCAGATTATTATACTAATAATCAATCAATACAGTTCCTGAAAAGGAGAAAAGATAGCAAAAAAAGGTAGCAAGGAGAAAAGGCAACAAGACTAACATATTTCTACCGTGTACCTTTAAAGCAAGGAGATAATTGCAAGGTTCTTCATCTTTAGTGCTTCCCTCTTAAAATTTACAACACTAAATATCAATAGAAATCTAGAAAAGAGCTAATAATTCCTTGCTCTATAAAACTACCATATACTAGCACAACTATATATCAACACTAAAATGCAATTATTATAGTTTTTGAACATGACAAAACATAATTCTATAGCATATACGATGTATCCCCCCCAAAATCTGAAGAAAACCAAGAGATTATAGTAGAAAATTCCTTATTGTATCAAACCAGATCTCACTGACCAAATTTCAAAAACTGCAAAGCAGGTTTTACCCATCTCTGCTCCAGCCATGGCAAGGAGGAGGAGACTGTGCATTTAAGTAATAAAAATTGAAAAAAGCCTAATATTCTCAATCCCTTGCTTAGATCAAGGTTCAGTATGGTAAATTATGTAGTTTTTAAAAAACTTGATTCAGTTTTAAGATATCATTCAATGAAATCCATAAACTTTTCCATAACTAAGATTTGCTGTTGTAGTTATATTTTTAATTCCTAAAAATAATCAACACAGCAATAAGATCCTAATTAAAAGATAAAAAATAGTTTTAGGAGACAATGTTTTGTAATTATTCAGAAAACAATAACTTCCAGAAAATTGAGCATCTCCGCTATCACTTGCAAAAATGTGCAAGTTTGAATTTAGACTATGATTCTGAGCAAGTATGAAATTTATGTAATTTTCATACTGCTCCAATCTCCTAATTTTGCATAAGTTAGAAGGATCTCAACAACAACAATCCTATCATGCAATGACATCAATGAAAATAAAAAAGTGTATTTCATGAAAGGTCCTTTTAAAAGGTTTGCAAAAATTTTCTAAAAACCAGGAGAAAAGTGGCCAAAAGAATCTGCAGAGTCAAAATGTTCCACTAAACTAAACTATAACAACTAAAGTATCTTGTCTTCTGATTCAAACCTCCATTCATATGGGCAGTGCTATCTTCAACAAGGTCCCTCTTGACAGCCTAATATGCAGTCCTTGTTGTAACCTGGCACTATACTTTATAAAGCTTTATAGGTTACGCTCTGTATTTTAAATTGGAACTAAATGCAGGAATCCAAAAAAAAAAAGGTATTCTACCCACCAGCAATCTAACAGCTCCATGTAGTATCCTGTATTGATTTAAGTGCGTGATAAAGGTCATTGTTGACAATGCCTCCTGCTCCAAGCAGGGCTATAATTTGTGCACCAACCAAAACCAGCTAAAGGCCTCCTTAGCCACAGCTTCTTCCACTAGATGCTGTGAGTCAAAAAGAACCCCACCTCACAAACCCATTCCTTCAATAAACAATACTGTACCTGTACCCTAATTAGAGCCTCAGTTTCAATCTTACATAATGTGACTTGCATCTAGCTAGCACCAGGGCAGTACTGATTATTCCCTAGATTTCTTAAATTGTTGTGGCCAAATGTCCTCCCCACCCTTGGTATCATGGTTCACGTAGAACCTGAAACTTGCAAGAGCAAAACTCTTGACAGGAGAACTTCCCCATTAGTGCCTAACCAAATCATATTACTAGAATCCACATGCTCACATGCATAGACAGATACAGTTTTATTATGTACAGACCTGGCATTTACTAGCACTGAATGTAATCACTGAATAATCTGACCACCATTTACTGGAATAGAAGAGGGAACCTGCACTAGTGTACAAGTATAAGTTTCCCTTTTCTTGCAATGGCCTACCCAGCATTCTCTCTGCCCATCATTGTCAAAATGTAAGCCCAATCTCTTCACCTACAGAGCTGTATCTCAACGTACATACCCAGTTAGCCATTCAACATTTCTGCCCCTAAGAGGTTCTTCATATTGATTGGTAAGATAAGGAAATGCTCATATTGATCTGTATACAGTATGTGTATCAATATGTTTCTGAAGATATAATTGGATAAATTCTAAAATTAACAAAATGCGTCAGCTCTTAGAATGTGCAGATGTAATTTCATTTCTCTCGAATACAGTAAACTGAACCAAATGTAAGGAAAAAATGCATTTCATAATATAAATATACCATATGTGTTTGTGTGTTAAAACATAACTAGAACTTTTTAAAAGTACAATTGTATTTTATTGTTTTTAAGTTGATAATATGGCCATAGATAATAGCCTCTATGTCGTTGCTAATATATAAGTAATCGATCCACATATGAATAATCTCCTAGATATTGTCCTTGTTTTAAAAATTGCAGCAGCATTCCATACTATATACCAATATAACAGTAAAATCACAAATTTCAAATAATTAAACAATCCAAGTATAATTAATTTTAGTGGATATTTCAAAGAAAATATAATTACATTATTTTGTTTATGATGGCCTTATCTCTCAAGATAATTTCCTGTCTGCAGGTAACAAAAACTGTAGAACTGCAGTTCCTTTAATAGCTGCAGTAGAAAATGATATTCATCAAGCTATGCAACAGAGCTAATACCTTCCCAAGAGTATAGATTATTAGCATTAATTTTTCTGCCCCAAAAATGAGATTAAAAATTTGTATTCTGCTGTATTTTGTAGTTTTAATCAGAAATTCTAAGACTGTGAGATAAATATACATAGTAACACTGCAAACTTGTAATGCATTTTTTTCTGTTGTGCAATGTTTAATATAATCCCTTTCCCACCAAAAAGCTACAGGATAGCCAAGTAACTGACAATGCAAATTACATATGTACACAATATGGAACAAAGAATTTATCTTTATAGGGATTTCATAAATGTTGACAAATATCAGAATTTCCTATACAACGGTAAAACAAAGATATTCTACTATAAATTCTACAGATTTTTTTTTAATGTAGAATGAACCAATCTAATTTAAAAAAATAAATGCTTACTCATAAGGAAACAATGTACAGGTTACTGAGAATGAAAAACAAAAATTTAGCAATCAGAGAAAATAATTATGATTTAAAGTAAAACAACAAGCTTGGAAATGGTAACATTATATAAAATTTATATCTTAAACCAGTATAGGTATAAACATATATTTTGCAAGCTATATAAAGTACAAATAAAAAACACAGTACCTTACCCTTTCTACTTGTCAACCATATCATGCAATGACGAAACATAGCAGTAACAGATGGCATTGGAGTTAGTAAATATGAATAAAAAGGTAAATGGCAGCAGAACAGTGATTGGTTGACAAGAGCAATGAAATATAGATGAAATAAATGAGAGCATGTAAATCCTGCATCAGAAGTCCACCTTTAAATCAAATGTTCCCTCTCATCTCCCATTTAGATTCTATATCAACAAAAGCTGCAACCTTACATGGTCTTTGTGACTCTCTCCGTCCAGAAAGCACAACAGCAGTTCTTGAAATTAAAGACCCGTGGTGCTTTCTTTCTTTCTTTTTTTTTTTTCAAGCAAACCCATCAACAAAAAGCCATTATTCTCTCCCTCTTCACTAATACAGCCTTTAAATTTTTAATCTGCACATGCTGCCAATGCTACAGTCTTTTCCAGCACATATGTATACACTGCAGATATAAATCCCTGCCTAACCCATGGTGCTCCCGACTCCAGAATATTCTCTGTACATTTTCAAGCACTCTAATTTCTACAGTTTTTAAAATTACTCTATTAATTGAACATCAGAACATTTTCTGTGATTGGAATTAATGTAATAAAGAGCTTTTCTTTCAGCTCACCCTGGAAATGGAAGGTTTTCTGATCAACAGTTATTGTGAAGGTGCTGTCGTCTTCATCATCTATACCAATCACAGCTCCCTGTGAAACAAAGAGCAAAAATCCTGATAAGCAAAGCAGTGACATCACAGCAGCATGCAGTCTATTTCTACAAGACTAGAATGCAAAATTCAGGCAAATTTTCTAAGGCTTACTGATTCAGTTTCTAAAAATTAAAGATAATGTTTATTAAACTAATTGTACCTTATGCAGATTATATAGCTTTTCAAATATGACACTGCAACATTTTGTTTCAAAACCCAACAGACAGGGGTGTTTTAGCAGGAAATTACAATGAAAAAATAAGTTACTTTTCCAGCATTAAGCTTAGGCTAAAATAACCTAGGCATCCTCAAATCCAAACATGGGTTTGAATGTTCTTATAAAGTCATATAGTTCACATATATGAGAATTAGGGTTCTTCATAAAATTATAATGGCACTATGATTTAAATGGTATGCTTAAAATATGTCTTGTTCTATTGTTTTCAGTCTACTGTTGCAATTAGTTTGAATCTGCAATTTTAGAGTAATTTGGATTCCAGATAACTTTTAATTATAATGTTTTTTGTATTTTCTAAATGGCAACACAATTAGGTTGGAAAGTTCAGACGGGCAAGGGGACTGCAGCACAAGGAGACTAAAGAGAAAGATTAAGATCAGAGAGGTGTTGGGGAAAAACAATGAAGAAAGATCACGGAAAAGAATGAACAGGGTGGAAAGATTAAGGTGAAGTAAAGAGAGGGATGAATACATAGAGAGACACATAAGGTGGAGCACTTGAAGACAAGAAAGAAGGGAAGAGGAGAATAGAATCAAACAGAGGGAGACTAATGCATTACTAAGACAGGTGAAAAAAAAAATGCAGTGGGCATGGCAAGAAAAGAGAATGTTGGGAGATGTAAGGTGGTGAGGGGCTATGCAGGCTATTCAAATCCCTTAATGGAATGCATGTTGACCAGAGGTTGCACTTTCTGTACTCCTGTTATGAGGTATCCCCCACATCATGCTAGAAGAATAGTAGTTGATTTCAGAAACTACAATAAATAACACCCATATTTTTTTGCTTAGGCACTTGCTAGGTGGACTGAATTGATGATCAAATATGCAGATGATTAAAAAACTTATGAGAAATGCCTTATTCAGTGGATCAAAATGAACAGGGTGAAATTTAATAGGAATGATCTAGGTAAGAAAAAATTAATAGCACAAATACAGGTAGTCCTTGACTGAGAACAGTTTGTTTAGTGACAGTTCGAAGTTACAATAGCACTTAACAAAGTGACTTATGACCGTTTTTCACATTTATGAACATTATAGCATCCCCATCATCAAGTGATCAAAATTCAGATGCTTGGCAACTGGCTCATATTTATGACGGTTGCAGTGTCCCGGGGTCTTGTGATCACCTTTTACAACCTTCTGATAAGCAAAATCAACAAGGAAGCCAGATTTACTTACAACTGTGCAATTATTTTAACAAGTGCAATGATTCACTTAACAACTGTGACAAGAAAGGTCACAAAGTGGAGAAAGACTCACTTAACAAATGTCTCTCTTGGCAACAGAAATTTTGGGCTCAATTGTGATCGTAAGTCAAGGACTACCTGTACAGGGTGGGGGAGAATTGGCTTGGCAGTAGTATGTGAAAAGATTTTAGGTGTTTTAGTATATCACAGATTAAACCCAAGCCAAGACTATGGTGCAGCTGATAAAAAGGCAAACATTTTAGGGTGCATTATAAAAGGACCATAAAGTGGAGATCACAGAAGATAACTGTCACATTCTATTTAGGGTAAAATCCACTGAAAATTATACTGTATATTTCAGGCACCCAGTTCAAAAAGCAAAACAAAAACAGAACATAGACAAAGTGACCTATAAAGAACTGGTTAAACTGGATTCCATTTAGCTAACAAAAGAGAAAATTGAAGGATATATTAGAATTGGAAAGACTAACTTGAGATGTGGTTGGCATAGATTTTTATGGTACGATAAAGATAATATGGATTTTAAAATCACTATATGAGATGCCGTACTAAATATATGGAACAAATACAAACCCCAGCTGTGTCCAAAAATAACTTTATTGGTCTTAGCACAGGAAACATTTTATAGAAGAGGAACAGAGGACAGAAGATTTATTAATACAGTTAGATGAAGAACTTAAAATTAAGTCTGCAGAAAGTCATAGTTTTCAATGGTTTTCATATGCACAATTAAAAGAAATCTTTAATACAGAGGGTAATTAGAATTGAAAAACATAAAAAATGAATAATATACAAATAATGAATATGTAATTGCAAAAATGTATAAACATTTGTTAAGATTCGAAGCTGAATAGGACAAGTTAAGGGCTGTATAATAAAATGGACTATGAGGTTTGGTTTAATATACAGATTGATGAATGGGGAAAATGTGGGTAAATAGGATAAAATTTACATTGTGTTATAAATGCTAGGAGGAAAAATAATAATTTAAGAAAAAACATTATAAAAGTATGTATTGTGGGTACATAATAGTAGAGAAATCACCAAAAATGTATAAAAATACCTCAAGGCAATGTTGGAAATGTGAAAAACGTAGTATCATACTATTAGAAGGGACCTTGGAGGTCTTCTAGTCCAACCCAAGGCAGGATGAAAGAACATTTTACCATATACTTGTGAAAAAGCCAAGAAAAGTTAGATACAAATACTTACAATGATACAAAGAGTTTTAAAGATTTTATTGCAAAGAGACTAGAATATTTTTATTGGGACTTATGGATACTGAATTAGAAAAGACTTGTGGAAGATTAATTTTACATATGGTAATAGTAACAAGGTTAGTCTATGTACAAAGTACTTAAAGTCATACAAAAGAGGATGACCATAACTTTGAGGACTGGTTGTAAGTATAATTCATCGCTATTATTTCTGGGATCTTCAAAAACGAAGCTAGCATTCCATGATGTGAATTAAATTTTTGTAAGTCAAATGATTACAAATTCTTGCACAGGGGAAAGAATCTTGACATGAGTTGTCCTAGCAGGCTGGAACCTCCTCATTCTATTCAGTATTAAATTTATTATAATCATTATTTTAAACAGCTCTTAGTTGGAGTCTTAAAGATACAGAAATCTTCAAAGAACCGACAAATCAAAGTTAGAACAAGAAAAAAAGCAAAAGACATTATACTTTTTGACAGACCACTATATCTGTCAAAAAGCATAACTTTTCTTGCTCTTTTTCTTGTTCTAAAATAACAAGTAAAATTCTCTCTTAGTGATTAACCATTTTCTTGCCCTATTAATGCCTCTCAGCAAATTTTTTATTTTTTTTATAAACTTACAAGATACAAAGATAAATGACTATAGATGCAGTAGTAAATATATCTGCAAAAGGACTACATAGGATATAGAAACACTGATTACTTAGTTCAGTGGCAAACACATTCAGGTGCAGTACTGCAGTGTTAATAAATAGGCCTCTTGGTGAATTCTCTTTAATTTCCATGTCATAGGTTTATTTCCCAAAGTATAGTCCTTTTGCCCTTCTGTAAATTGACCATTTTTTCTACCCCATGCTTTGTTAAGTCCAACTGACAGATACCCCCAATAAAAAAGATAAAAGCATAATCAAAAATCCCAAATGGTCAATTCTGCAATATTAGAGGTAATTAAAAACTGGAAATTTATGACAGTATTTTAAAGATAGACTTTCCAATTGACTTTTAACATAAATAGAAACAAGAACAACTATTGTAACATGCATAAGAAATCTTAATTCTAAGTCCTGGTTTCAACTCTAATGGGTGTTGGAGTTAAAGTAGATTCCCTACTGCACCTTCAAAGCTTATCATACATATGTACACTCTCAAAAACAGCTGCTTTATATACAAGTTACTAGCATATTTTAATTATATATTTTAGGGAGAATTGTCTTCCATGCAGTCCTGGGAGATCCTGGAAAAATATTAATACCTTGTCTATGATAGACAATGAATTAATTGATCTCTTATATAAGGCACACTTAAGAGAAGAAATACACATAACCTCCTTCAAACATGCACACATTTCAGAACAAGACACAGAAATCACATCAAAACACAATAGATATTGTGACATAGGTTTTTATATAAATATACTTAATTTGTAAACCATATTTTAGGATGTTACATGAATCCAGGCAAGTTTGGTTTACTTAACAAACCATTGTTAAAACAATCCAGTCACAGTCAGATTCAAGCTGAACAGCCAAACTGAACCACAGAAAGCTCCCATTGCTCAGTAGGAATATCTCAAGACATTTTTCTACCTGAGGTGAACCAGAAATGTGCTCCACCTGGCCATCACTATCTGTGAGGTAAGCCTATTTCATCAAGTTGATATAAAAATAAGCCCTTTAGCTTCTGGAGGGAAGGTAGAATATAAATACAAATAAAAAAGAATATGCTTATAAACGTTTGGACAATTATACATTAAGCTATTTCAGCATGTAAATGATTAGTTGTGCATTATAAGTTACACATATTTTTATACATTTGCTGTGAAACCAAAAAACTCCCTATATGTACAAATTCTATAACTCAGGTTAAAAATTCAAAATTGGAAAAAGAAAGTCTCTGATTCTATTTTGTCCAATCAATATGCCATTATTTTTTAATAAATATGGCAAAGAAAATACATAGCAACATTTTGCATTTCTTGTCAGAAACCTGTAACATTGAATTTAGGAAAACTTACTACTAGGTAAGAAAATATGTAATTGTCAATTTATATTTATTGGCATATTTATTTAAAAATCCAATTCTGTTCAATATGATTTAGGCAAAGTGTGAAAATAACTGTAGCACAGTTTTGTCCCTCATCACCTGATTCCTGAATAGACCTTAACTTCACAGTCTACCCAAAACATTTTCTTTAGGAAAAAAATATGAATAACAGGATTATTATACTACAGGAATATCATATACTACCATAACTTTCTCCCAGTAATGCAGGGAGAAGAATGTCATTACTATAATTTATTATTATAAATACAGTGGATATTCTATTTCTCAGAAATAGAAACAAAAAAAAATAATAATTTACGAGTAGTAATAAAGCAGTGAAAGCTAGGGAGTTCCAGAAAAACATCTACTTCTGCTTCATTGACTATGCTAAAGCCTTTGATTGTGTGGATCACAACAAATTGTGGCAAGTTCTTAAAGAGATGGGAATACCAGACCATCTTATTTGTCTCTTGAGAAACCTATATGCGGGTCAAGAAGCAACAGTGAGAACTGGACACGGAACCACTGATTGGTTCAAAATTGGGAAAGGAGTCCAGCAAGACTGTATATTGTGGCCCTGCCTATTTAACTTATATGCAGAGCACATCGTGAGAAAGGCAGGGCTAGATGAATCAAAAGTTGGAATTAAGATTGCCGGGAGAAATATCAACAACCTAAGATATGCAGATGATACCACTCTAATGGCAGAAAGTGAAGAGGAACTAAAGAGCCTCTTGATGCGGGTTAAGAAGGAGAGTGCAAAAGTTGGCTTGAAACTCAACATTAAGAAAACCAAAATCATGGCATCTGGCCCTCTCAATTCCTGGCAAATAGATGGGGAAGAAATGGAGGTAGTGACAGATTTTATTTTTCTGGGCTCCAAGATCACCTCAGATGGAGATTGCAGCCAAGAAATTAAAAGACGCTTGCTCCTGGGGAGGAAAGCTATGGCAAATCTAGACAGCATACTAAAAAGCAGAGACATCACCCTGCCAACAAAAGTGCGTATAGTCCAGGCCATGGTTTTCCCAGTTGCAATGTATGGCTGTGAAAGTTGGACCATAAGAAAGGCTGAGCGCAAAAGAATTGAGGCCTTTGAACTATGGTTCTGGAGAAGACTCCTGCGAGTCCCTTGGACTGCAAGGCGTTCAAACCGGTCAGTCCTAGAAGAGATCAACCCCGACTGCTCTTTAGAAGGCCAGATCCTGAAGTTGAAACTCAAATACTTTGGTCACCTAATGAGAAGGAAGGACTCACTGGAGAAGGGCCTAATGCTGGGAAAGATTGAGGGCAATAGAAGAAGGGGACGACAGAGAATGAGATGGCTGGATGGAGTCACTGAAGCAGTAGGTGTGAACTTAAATGGACTCCAGAAAATGGTAGAGGACAGGAAGACCTGGAGGAACGTTGTCCATGGGGTCGCGATGGGTCGGACACGACTTTGCAATTGACAACAACAACAAATCAAGCAATAATCCAAAAAGTGTGGACAAGGTGAAGTGAACATCTTCTTTCTTTTTTTATTTGAAAGCTGAGCAGACTGGCCATCGGTACTCTTGAAATTTTCTCAGTACAATTGTACAGGCCTCAAATACTTTGCAACTGAGTAATTATTAAATGTATTTATATAAAACTAGATAATCCAGTGACCCATTGGGTTATCCTCTGAGAGAAAGGTAATAAAGTTTGATGTGACCAGAATGAATAGTAAATTTAGGCTGACCACCCCAATGCTGAGTGGTTCCATGATCATCTAAGAAGAGCATCAAAAATAGAAAAATAACTGTAGTAGCAAATGAACTTATGAAATAACTGTAGTAGCAAATGAAGAAAATATTTTCTTACTGAAACAGATAAATGCAATGACCACAGGCAGGCAAAAAAAAAAAAAAACAGTGGAAACGAGAGCAACTTCTTTGACTTCCCCATTGACTTCCTATTTGGGAGGCTTGCAGGGAGCATCAGAAATCGCAATCATATGACCAAAGGGATGTTGCAACAACCAACAACTTTGGAAATAAAACTGGTCTAAACATTGTGGAAATTTTAGTTCCTTAAGAGCAGTGCTTCTCAAATAGTGGGGCGTGCCCCCCGAGGCTCCATAAAGGGGGGCTCGTTTGACCTCAGCAAATACTGTCATATTGGATTTCTAGATCGGATCATCCGACTCACTCGCAAGCGGCAGCCCGACGCGGAGGACAACATGACTGCCAACGCACGTGACACATGCAAAAGACCCGATTGGATAGACATGATGCTCTATCCTGATTGGCCAAACCCGCCCGTGTGACTTTTAGACCCGGAAATCGGTCCTCTGTACAGAAAAAAATTTTTTACAGTCGTGCGGGGGGCGCAAAATGTTTTCTTCTTCCTAGGGGGGCATGACAGAAAATAATTGAGAAGCACTGCTTAAGAGTAATGGGTTCCAAATTTTTTACACATTGTTTAAGTTAGCAGATTTTAGATACCTTGATTCAAAAATTGTTGGAATATAATGCACTGTTTGGACTAACTTGAGAGTACAAACAGATAAACACAATGTGAGTTTTAATAGTATATAAAGGAAATGTAAAATTGATTTACGTTTTTTTTTTAAAAATAGAAATAAGCACATAAGCCATCTCAACTTTCCAGTCCACAAAAAAATCTAAGAAATACTTACCCTTAGTCTAACACAGCCTCTGCGTGATCCTCGCATCATTTTATCTTTTGACTGAAATAGAAAAATAATATTCATTTCAAGAAAAGTTCAGCAACAGTTGTAAAATGCAAAGCAAGAGGCTGAGGTTGTATTTATTTTTTGTTTTTACTGCACTGAAAAAATATCGAAAATCATCAGTTTTTTCTCTTTCTTCTCACATTTCTTTCTTTCTTTTTTCTAATGTTTGGGGTTTTTTCTATTTTTATTTTATAATGAAACTTAATAAAAAATAGTTCATCAACTGTTGATATCAATGCTGTAGCTCTTAACATACATATAATGGAAAGAAGATATACCAATTAACATATATTATATACATTCTGACCATATTGTGACACAGAGTCCTCGAGTTATGGTGGCAATTGGGACTGAAATTTCCATCAGCAAGCAATGCAGTCATAAAGTACACAGTGGTGGCAATTCCAGTAATCCCAGTTGTTGACATAACCCAGGATGGTGCAGATCATTAACTGAGGACTTCATGGGAACACTAAGTGGGAAGAGGCAGGAATTTCAGGTAATCAGGCCAGTGGGTGAGAGCGACAAGTGGGAGGCTACTAAACAGCAAGGGGAACAGATAGGTGCTGTGGCAGGTGCTAGGGAACAGAGGTGGGTGCTGCCACCCTGCTAGGTAGGGGCCACAAATCCTCCCCATCATAATGCACTGCCAGCTGCAAGACAAATCTCCCACTGGATCACAAGACAACGATGTTTCCAGAGCACCTGGCAGGCAATTCCTGATAGCTACTTAGCCAAGGGCTTCTCACACAGCAAGGTAGCTGCAAGTGGAGGCTTGAGACTAGCCAGGGCTGGGGGGAGGGGTGGGCAGCACAGGGGTCATAAATGTGAACTGATCACAATGCACTCAAAATTTTATCATGCATCTGTAGGGGTACTGTGATGGTTGGAACTTCAAGGAACAGTCATCAGTCAATTTTTTCAGTGCCATCATAACTTTGAACAAATTTCGTTGCAACCCAAGGACTACCTGTAAAATCTAGAAAGATCTACAAAGAGGACAAGAATAGCTGTATAATATTTGTTTTTACTTTAAAAGGGAGTTAAGGGAATAAGAAGAATGAAGATATTTCAGAGCCCATATGACAGAGCAGAATATAAAATTTTCCCAGTCCTATTTACATGACTCATTAATACAAAAGGCTAATAGAGTTGGACAGTGATCCAAAATAAAAAAAAAGGGATTTGACACACATGAACATGCACAGATAACTCCTACTGACTACACTTTAATGCAGCTACTATATATCATTTTCTCATGCAGCTGCTTAATAGAATATATAAAAATAAATTTCAAGAGATCCAAAGGAACTAAACTTAAGGCATAACACTGATATTTTATAACTAGATCTAATGTTTTAACAATACTATTTCTTCAATACCAGAAATTTACATTGTTCAGGATAATTACAAATATAATTAGGAATCACATTCCAAATTTTATTGATAGTTAAGTATACTAGTATACTAAGTATACTAGATACTATATACAAGTATCATATTCATGTCAGGAGGAATTTGATCCAGCTCACATGAACAACTTATCAGTTATAAGTTCAGACTGTAAGAAGAGATTCATGCAACTGAATGCTTTTTTTATATAATGCTTTCAATTCCATGAAAATAATCACGTCTTCCCATGCATGCTTTTAGTTTTTGTCCATATTCTCTCACGTAACACTTTACCAGATCATTTGCTATTCCTGAGAAATAGGCTTTAATAGAATTAGGGAGACAAACTACAAGTAAGGATGAAAGAATAGGGGAGGATGAGCAATAAAAGTTTGAAAAACTAATCCATTTTTCCTCATAAAATGAGAATGGAGAATATATAGGAAACTTGATTCTCAGAACTATGCTGCTCAAATGAACAAGGTACTGTGAAAATTCAACCCTTTAATTGAAAGTTCTTTCAATTAAACTTGTTTCCATAAATAGTTTGTTCTGTAAGAAAAAAGAAACAGCAATTTTGGTTGAGAAGAGTGTGTCCACAGGGAATTAAAACTATTGACTATAGATGCATTTGAAATAAAATGGTATAAGTAAATCTCCTTCAAGTCAAATTCATTCCTAGTGTCTCTCTGGATACATGTTTTTTGATAAAGACAGAGAAATGATTTCCCATTTTCTTCTAAAGGATTTGATTTTTTTTTTCACTCCACAAAGAGAATCCTACATGTTTCTCTATGCACAACACAAATTGGTGATATTTGTAGAGAAAAATTAATGATTACGAAAAACCAAAATACGTTTCAGCTACCTGCACAGATATAAAGGAACCACTGTGCAAAGGTGGTTTGTTATCCAGAGACTCTCCTGGATTTGCTACTCCTGCTTGAGCAGTAGTGAAAACTTTATCTAGGAGAGCATTTGTACAATTACATCTTTTTCACTTGCATTGCATATTCATCAATTCACAAGCAAACTATTGCAATTCACTCTATATGGGCCTGCCTTTGAAAACCATCTGGAAACTTACACTGATTTAACACAGTCACTCTGGTAGTGATGGGCATCTCTACATTTGCCTATATAACATGTTTACTCCAGGAGTTGCACTGGCTGCAAACTAGTTTTTCATTACAGTTCAAGGTTAGGGTTATCACCTTTAAAACCCAGTATATATCTGATGTTGGTTATCTTCAGGACTGCTTGTTCTAAGATCCAGTGCCCTGCTGAGGAAGTCATTCCCATGGAGTTGCATTTGCAAAGACCCTGAACTAGGGCATTCTCAATGCTGGCACACCTCCCTTGGAATAACTTGTCCATGTATATATAACCCATTGCCTTCCTATGAACTTCTCTAAGAACCTGATTCTGGGAATGAGATTAAGGGTATGTTAAATCTGGAATTTATCACCCTGGATTATGCTAGTATATTTGTTCTGTTGTTTACTCCTTTTTTTTGCTGTGTATGCTACCCAGACCATTTTGAGTAAAGCAGAACAGAAATGTCAGCAAATAAATTAATCTGCTGGTGTTGATAACAAAATCCCAAATAAATAGTCTACATACAGTATTCTTTTCTGAACACAGATTTTGATACAGTTCACAGCAAACATAGAATCGACCCATCAATATCTTTCACTATATATCTAGAATTTAGTTTTATTTCCATGCGGAATTTTTGTATTCTTTTCTGTCTCCAGAAAGGTAAAATTTCACAAAGTAATAAATTAAAAGTAAAAAAGTAAAATTTTGCAAAGTTACAAATAAGTTAAGAATTTAAAAGTCATTCATTGAACAATCAATTTCTTCTGTCTACATATCAGTACAGAAAACACCTTGTTCAATTACTAGAAGTTCTCAAGAAGCTATTTACTAAACCAATGCAAACAGTTGTCCTTTCAAAATATCAACTGTTAAAAATACTGACACAGGAAAAAGGTCCTGATCTGGAAAGCTATTTATTTACCTTGTATTAGACACAATTACATAAATTTTTAATATTTTAATTCTATAATAATATATCAAACACTTTCAAAGTAGTTCTTTGCTCATATTACAAAGATGCTTGGTTGCAGCAAAAAAACCCAAATCTGAGGTCAGATTTCTAAGCTTCTCAGATCCATTTTAATTGAAGCTGCTACTATCAAATCAATGTGATTTTATTTCTCTTAATGCAGTTAAGCTTTGTTTTACTACTGTAAAATACATTATACTTGACCTCACCAGTTTTCTAATTTATTTTACTGTGGTTTTTGCTTGTTGTCTCACACTTTTTCTTTTTAATAAATTACAACCTATGGCTATAATAAAGTACCTATGAATCTAAAACTCCCAAATGTTGTAGAAGTATACTTTGTTACAACTTATTAAAATATTCTTACATAATTTTCCTGAATGAGATCATTGCATATCCCTTTATTTGAAGTAATAATACATGTAATCTGATATTACATGTACTTTCAGATCAAGTGCTTTAGCTTAAAGCAGAAAATCTGTGCCAAATAAGAAACCCGTTATTTCACATTTCTGCTTTTGGAGGCTTTTTGCTTTCTGATTGCTTTTAGTCCTGTAAACTGCTTGTTTACTTTGTTCTCAATCTCAGTTTATATAACAAGAGAAGAAAGGAGGTAAAAGACTATACCAGTCTGCCAGAGTGCTTCCTATCATTTTATGTATCTGAGTTCAGTAACATTTATGTAAATACATAAGTTCATGCAAATATATGACATAGAAATTTAAACTGACCTATCTTGTCCAGACCACTGCAGATATAGTGGATATGGCCTTTATTTCAGGGAGGAGGGGAAACGACTGAAATAATCTGAATAGAAATGTAGTTTGTTTTATTCTAAGACCACTGAATGAAAGCCTGCTAAATTAAAGCTGTATTAAACTAGTTGTTACTTTATGTACTAAACATACATTGATGAGCAAGCTAGTTCCTAAAATAACATGATTTATGTTCTTTACAGATTAAAGAACATAAAGAACTACTCCAGTAAAGAAAAGAACTAGTCTAGTAAAGTAAACAGTGCTTGTAGGTATTTTGGACTATTAATCAGATAGTTTATCTAGCATGGCTAATAATCAAGGATAACATAAAGTATAATCAAAATACCTAGAGGGAAAAAAAGTTGTGTAGATTTAAAATCATACATCAGAACTAGCACCTATCACATTCTGCTAAAAGTATCAGATTATTATAAAATAATCACCCAGAATAATAATAATAATAATAATAATAATAATAATAATAATAATAATAATAATAATAATAATAATAATAATAACCCCCAGTGAGGCACTACCTTGACGTGGTTGTGGGGATTGTGTACTCTGAGGAAGATGAGAGCTATGCCAGAGGTTCAACCATACTGGACAGGTCTCATCAGAGGAGTCAGACAAAGAGTGTCTCTCCCATAAAAAATATGGTGAGACGTAAATTTCAGAATGCCATACCGGCTCGGACGTCGCCCGGGTTAACAAGGTCCGCGCTAGATATTGGAGTTCCTGGATATCTGGTGAAAAATGGGTTACAGGACTCAGGACTGTTGGCTGAGCAACCAGGGCCAGCAGCTGCAGAACTACTGGAAGAAAAGGTGTTTACCCGTCGCAGATACACAGTGATTGAAAACAAAGAAATAATGATCTGTTACTACAGATCAAGTCCAACAAGAAGAGGATATCTAAAACGAATGCACCAGTTCTGGAAAGAACAATCCAGAATCAGAAATAACAGAACAGAGACTAGCAGATCAACGCCGATTTATAACACGAAATAAAGTATTCACAGAAACAGAATTGGACGAACTGCAAAGGTTTACCCAGGGCAAAGAAATCAAAGCCTTACCAGAAGTAATTCAGAATGTAGAGGCAAACCAGGGGGAGTTGGCAGTGAAGGAATCCAGCAGAGATATACAACTGTTCTCATTTGGAAACCAGTCACCTCTTCCTCAGGAAGAACAAAACCCTCTAACTAAAGAAATAAAAGAATTGAAACAAAGAATAACTGAGCATCTAGAACAGCACAAAAACAACAGAATAAGGCTACCTGCATTGAAGCTTGTTCCAAAGAAACAGCTAGCACAAGCATTAAAAGATGCAAATACTGCAATATCAAGTATAAGCACCAATTCACTGCAAGAAACAAACCAACTAATGTACAGCACAGCTGCAGTTATAACAGAATACCTGGGATGCAAAATCAACAAAGAAGAAAAACAAACAAACAGTGCACCAGAAAAATGGAAGGTTAGACTAGAAAATAAGATCAGCAAGTTAAGATCACATGCAAGCAAGCTAGAACAGATGAAAGAAAAGAAGCTGAAGAACAAGAAGACCAAAGAATACCTAATCAAGAAATACCACTTAGAAACAAGGAAGATCAAGGAAGCACTGGAAATAATAAAGCAACAAATAACAGCTATAGCCAGGAAAATCAGTAGATATGAAGCTCGAATTGCAAACTATAGGCAGAACCTCCAATTTCAATCCAATCAGAAACGTTTCTACCAATCCATCAATGGAGAAACTGCAAGGAATCAGTCAGTACCTGACAAGGAAGAAACAGTGCAGTTCTGGAAGCAGATATGGGATAACCCAAAGAAATACAACAAGGATGCGGCTTGGTTAAAAGAGGTGGATGCAAATAAAACAGAAGTTGAAATGAAAGAACTAGTAATAACAACAAAAATGGTAGAAAAAAGAGCAAAGAAAATCAAAAATTGGTCAGCACCAGGTGAAGATGAACTGCATGGGTTTTGGTTGAAACATCTAACTGTTATACACCCACTCATTGCCAAGCAGTTCAACAATATACTACAAGGAGGAGAAATTGAAAAGTGGCTAACAACTGGGAAAACCTACCTAATAATGAAAAATCCAGCAAAAGGGGCAACACCAGGTAACTACAGGCCAATTACCTGCTTACCAACAACTTTCAAATTACTAACTGGTGTAGTAGCTGATGCAGTGCAACAGCATCTAGTTGAAACAATCTCTTTCCACCTGAGCAGAAAGGAAACCGCCCCAATAGCAGAGGAACAAAAGATCAACTCCTAATAGACAAAATGATCTTGGAAAACTGCAAGAGAAGGAAGACCAACCTGAATGTGGCATGGATTGACTACAAAAAGGCATTTGACTCTCTGCCACATGATTGGATAATAAAGTGCCTAGAAATAACAGGAGTCAGTAGAAACATCAGAAAATTTGTGCAAAGATCGATGGCACAATGGAAGACACAGTTGCAGATCAATGGTGAGAAGCTGGGAGAGGTTAATATCAAGAGAGGAATATTTCAAGGAGATTCATTATCACCATTACTATTTGTTATTGCACTGTTTCCTCTGTCAACAATACTGAATAACTCAGGACATGGCTATCAAACATCAAAAACATCTGCCAGACTATCCCACCTCCTTTATATGGATGATCTGAAGCTGTATGGAAAAACATCATCTGAAATAGAATCGCTGCTCAACACTGTCCGTATATATAGCCAAGATATTGTAATGGAGTTTGGCTTGGACAAATGTGCCACACTTACTATCAAACAAGGAAAAATAGTGAAAACTGAAGGAATCAAGATGCCCCACGAAAATAACATTAAGAGTCTGGATGAGGAAGAGTACTACAAATACTTGGGTATCCTTCAAGCTGACAACATCAAGCACACTGAAGTCAAGAAAAAGATTAGAGGTGAATACATCAAGAGAGTGAAGAAGATCTTAAAATCCAAACTCAATGGAGGAAATACCATAAAGGCAATCAACACCTGGGCAATCCCAGTCATTAGGTACACAGCTGGAATAGTGGACTGGACTCAAGCAGAACTAAAAGCAATGGATAGGCAGACCAGAAAAATAATAACAATGAATCATGCCCTTCATCCACGCAGTGACATTGATAGACTTTATCTACCAAGGCAAATAGGTGGGCGTGGAATGCTACAAGTACATCAGATGGTTGAAGAAGAAAAAATGGCTTTGGAAGAATATCTGAAGAACAATGATGAAGATGCACTGAAATTAGTATATCAGGAAGGCTTACTAACTACTGGAGAGACCAAACTGGCCTACAAGAAAGACAAATGAAGAACAGAATAGAGGCATGGGAAGACAAAGCACTACATGGCCAATACATGAAAAAATAGCTGGGAAAGCAGATAATAATAAAACCTGGCAATGGCTAAGAGCAGGAAAATTGAAGAAAGAGACCGAGGGACTAATTCTGGCTGCACAAGACCAAGCCTTAAGGACAAATGCATACAAAGTCAAAATTGAGAAGACAGCAACAGACAGTAAGTGCCGCCTATGCAAAGAAGCTGAAGAAACAGTGGACCACTTGGTAAGCTGTTGCAAGAAGATTGCACAGACTGACTACAAGCAGCGGCATGACAAAGTAGCAACAATGGTGCATTGGAAGATCTGCAAAAAAATATCATTTGCCTGTAAGCAAAAACTGGTGGGATCATAAAATAGAGAAAGTCATAGAAAATGATAAAATTAAACTGCTCTGGGACTTCAGAATTCAAACAGACAAGCACCTGCAACATAACACCCCAGACTTAACAATTGTCGATAAGAAAGACAAAAAAGTCTGGATAGTGGACGTGGCAGTGCCTGGAGATAGCAGAATAGAAGAGAAAGAACTGGAGAAGATAACAAAATACAAAGACCTACAAATAGAAATAGAAAGACTGTGGCAAAAGCAAGCAAGGGTAGTACCAATAGTCATAGGCTCCTTGGGTGCAATCCCAAAACAACTGGAGCACCACTTGAACACCATTGGCATTGACAAATTCGCTATTAGTCAATTGCAAAAGGCGGCCTTACTAGAAACTGCTTCCATCCTGCGACGATATCTGTAATACCATCAAACATCCACATCTGCCTATCCCAAGGTCCTGGGTAAGGACTCGATAGGTAGACACAATGCCAAATCCAGTCTGAACATCTGGCTGACTGTGCGATGATCGATATAATAATATAATAATAATTCATATATAATAATAATAATAGATAAAGTTGGAAGGGACCTTGGAGGTCATCTAGTCCAACCCCCTGCTCAGGCAGGAACCCTATACCGTTTCAGACAATGGCTGTCCAGTCTCTTCTTTAAAAACTTCCAGTGTTGGAGCATTCACCGCTTCTGTAGGTAGGTTGTTCCACTGGTTAATTGTTCTGTTTAAGAAGTTTCTCCTTAGTTCTAGTTGCTTCTCTCCTTGATTAGTTTCCATCCATGCTTCTTGTCCTGCCTTCAGGCGCCTTGGAAAATAGCTTGACTCCCTCTTTTTGTGGCAGCTCCTGAGATATTGGAATACTGCTATCATGTCCCCCCTCGTCCTTCTCTTCATTAAACTAGACATACCCAATTCCAGCAGCCTTTCCTTATATGCTTTAGCCTCCAGTCCCCTAATCATCTTTGTTGCTCTTCTCTGTACTCTTTCTAGAGTCTCAACATCTTTTTTACATCGTGGTGACCAAAACTGGATGCAGTATTCCAAGTGTGGCCTTACCAAGGCATTGTAAAGTGGTATTAATACTTCACGTGATCTTGATTCTAACCCTCTGTTAATGCAGCCCAGCACTGTGTTGGCTTTTTTGGCAGCTGCAGCACACTGCTGGCTCATATTTAAGTGATTGTCCACTAGGACTCTGAGGTCCCTCTCACAGTTACTACTATTGAGCAAGGTACCCCCTATACTATACCTGTACATTTGGTTTTTCTTGCCTAAATGTAGAACCTTACTTTTTTCACCATTGAATTTCATTTTGTTAGATAGCGTCCAGTGTTCAAGTCTGTCCAGATCCTCCTGTATCCTAAGCCTGTCTTCTGGAGTGTTGGCTATTCCTGCCAGTTTGGTGTCGTCTGCAAATTTCATGATTCCCCATCTATCCCTCGTCCAAATTGTTGATGAAGATGTTGAAGAGCACTGGGCCCAGAACAGAGCCCTGGGGCACCCCACTACACACTTCCCTCCATGTAGATGTGGTTCCATTGAGGACCACACGCTGAGTACGGCCGGTCAGCCAGCTACGGATCCATCTGGTGGTGATGCTGTCTAACCCACATTTTTCTATCTTATCAAGTAGTAGGTTGTGATCTACTTTATCAAATGCCTTACTGAAGTCCAAGTAAATTATATCCACAGCATTCCTCTGATCCACTAATTTTGTCACTTGGTCAAAGAATGCAATAAGATTTGTCTGGCATGATCTGTTTTTGACAAACCCATGTTGGCTTTTAGTAATGACTTTGTTTGCCTCTAGGTGTTCGCTGATTCGTTGTTTGATTATCTTTTCCAGAATCTTTCCAGGTATTGAGGTCAGGCTGATAGGTCTGTAATTTCCTGGGTCCATTTTGTTTTCCTTTTTTGAAGATGGGAACTACATCAGATCTTTTCCAGTCCTCTGGTAATTCCCCAGTGCTCCAGGATCTTTGAAAAATATATTTCAATGGTTCTGAGATCACATGTGCCAGTTCCTTGAGAACCCTGGGGTGTAATCCATCTGGTCCTGGTGATTTGAACTTGTCTAGGCTGGACAGGTGCTCACTTACCGTTTTCTTGCGTTTCTATTCTGTTTTTTATGGCACTATTTTTGGTAGGCTGGTCTGTTTTTTCCCTTTGTGTAAAGACAGATGCAAAAAATGAATTAAATAGTTCTGCTTTCTCCCTGTTGCTTGTCACCTTCTTGCCACTTTCCCCCACTAATGGACCTATCATTTCCTTCACTTTTTTCTTGTTTTTTACATGTTGAAAGAAGCTTTTTTTGTTGTTATTTTATGCAACTTCCACTTCTTTTCCTATTTTAACTTCTATTCCAATAATATCAATATATATCAATAATCATATTCTACATAATTTTTATTATTATAAATCATACATTTAAGATTACTAAACAAATACATTTTAGGGAAAATATTACACAATGGTAAATTAAGAAATTATTTTCTTCCTCCTATAGTAGTTGGAACATTCTCAATGATAAATATTTTGTTAGTTTGCTTGTTTTACTTATCCTGCTGTTTGGGCTACTGAGATTTTTGTCTAGTTTTTTAATTATTATTTTACATTATAAATTCATTGCAGTTACTCTGAATTGTTCCCTAAAGACAGCAGTTTAGCAATTATATGCATAAAAAAAGAAATTGGATACAGACAAATTCTGTATCAGATAGAAAAGATTACTGTTTTTTTATACCATGGTGAACTTGCTGCATATTATATATAATTCTAGTATATAACAACAAAATTAGAGATGTAGAAATAACCAACAGAATTAGTCAGGACATAAAACAGATAGCAAAATATTAGCAACTGATTTTAAAGTAAGTCTCTCTGAAGGAAATGTATACAGAGTAGCAACCGAAACTAGCCCCATAAGAGAGCAATTTTTACAACTTCCATAAGATTTAAATTACTAAATATATATTAAGTTAATCTGAACAAATTAAAATCGAATAAGCTGGAGGGAAGAGAGGAATTAATATTTGATGACGTATGGTACACAAAAAGTCTGACACTGACAGTCAATTTTACTCAATTAAAAAAACTACTTTTAAAAAGTTTAAAACTTAATTTTGAGTTTGGTGTACAGTTTAAGACATCAGTCTAGAAATTGGGAGAGTGTGAGTTCTAGTCCTGCCTTAGGCACAAAGCCAGCTGGGTGATCTTGGACCATCACTTGGTCTCAGCCCTAGGAAACAGGTAGTGGCAAATCACTTCTAAAAAAACCTTGCCAAAAAACTACAGAGACATGTTTAAGCAGTCTCTGAGAATCAAACATGATTTAAAAGAAAAAAAACCTTTATACTAAAATAAATATATTTTTACATTAAATGCAGCTAAATAGGAGGCAGAAGAAATATAGTCTAATAAGTGAATTACTATAATTTTTCACTAGCACATAAACAGACACTAGCCTGTCTCAATGTAGTTTGTAAATGTGATTTGCTGGCCACTGCAGTACGAAAAATATTATGCTAGCTGAATTTTTTTTCAGACAGATTGTTGCAGGAAAAGAATAATGGTACCTCAAGAACATTTACCATAGCATAATGTTTACCACTTTTTCTATTGTTTTCTTATTTAATGGATCTTTCATTCTGCAAAGATAAATTATTATGAAATTTATCATACTAGCACACATAATAAACCCTACCTTAGTTTAAGGCTTAATAGATGGGAGCTTCAGAGAGTTCATTTGGAATTAATTTCAAGTTTGCACAGGTTACTTGAACTAAGCGGAAAGAAATTACATGCATATGTGATAACCTCATTATCCAGAAATGTAGTATTTCCACCCTCAAATACCATCACAATAACAGTTCCAGTCTTTATTAAGGGAAGCTATTACTAAGTAAAGTCTTATCTTTATTAAATCTTTTAAGTATGTCTTTATTAAGAAGAGGTCGACCTGTTTTCCAAAGCAGGTGAGGGTAGGACCACAAGTAACAGATGGAAACTTTTTATCAAGCTGAGATCCAAATTAGAACTAAGGAGAAATTTCCTGACAGGGCAATTAACTAGTGGAAAGGCTTGCCTCCAGACGCAGGGGTTCTCAACCTTGACAACTTTAAGACTTGTGGACTTCAATTCCCAGAATTCCTCAGCCAGCAAAGCTGGGAGTTGAATTCTGGGAGTTGAAGTCCACAAGTCTTAAAGTTGCCAAGGTTGAGAACCCCAGCTCCAGAGACTGTGAATGCTCCATCACTGGAGGTTTTTAAGAGATTCGATAGCCATTTATCTGGAACGGTATAGAGACTCCTGTTTGAGAGGGGGTTGGACTAGAAGACCTCCAAGGTTCCTTCCAATTCGAAAATCTACCTATGCCAAAAGAAAAGAGAGTACCCTTTCCACACCCACTGATATGTTTTGGATTAGCGTTGTTCTATTCGTTTCATAAACCAAGCAGTACATTCCAAGGACCAGGCCGGGGACTTTAACCTCTTCCCCACTTCAGTCGCAGTAAATTAAAAGTTAATTCTCCCGCACGCTCCTTTCATGTAAATCTTCCAAACTTAACTCCTCATTGGACACCAGCAGGATTTCACCTATCCCGATTGGCTTTCCGGTAGGACACGCCCTCTCTCAGAAACCTCCCCCCCCCATCTCCTATCTCTACCAAGCGCGCAGCTTGACGGGCTGCTTCCCCCCCACAAACTCTCTCTCTCTCTCTCTCTCTCTCTCTCTCTCTCTCTCTCTCACAAACTCTCTCTCTCTCTCTCTCTCTCTCACACACACACACACACACACACACACACACACACACGCACACTGCGCGCTTCGTTTATATTCCAGCGCGGCCCCTCCTTCCATATTCACCGTGTAATAGGAAAGCAGTCCTGCGTTGTAGTCCAGCACAAACCAGCGGTACTGCCAACCTTTCATCAGGTTGGTCCATTTGCTCAGCGGACCTTCCATGATGGACGCCATCTTGGGAGCCGGTAAGATGCCAAACAGCCCGCTAAGAGGAACGCCAGTCTCGCGAGCGGGGGTTAAAGCGAAAGGGAGGGGTGGGGGCTACCGGAAAGAGCGCGAGCACCGTCAATGAGCAACGTCTGAGGGAAGCAGCGCGAGACGAGGAGGAGCAAAACAGCCGCCGCGGAAGGAACAAGTTGAGAGACTAAATAAAGAGGAGGGCATATAAGAGAGGGGGCGTGGCTTTGTCGTGCGGGGTGAGGCAATGAGAAAGGGCCCCCAAAAAATCGTAAGGGGGCGCGCGTGGGTCCCTTTCGTCTCAGTGTGACCGAGTTTGCGGAAATGGATTGAGATTTCAGGCTGCCTGCTTGGGACAAATCTTTATTTAGGTTGTCGGCACTCCTCAGATTGAGATCCAGTCCGATTGAATTTGGATGTTAAATTCAGTCAGAGTAAAATCAGATGTGGGGAGAGAGGGCCAAAAGGGGGAAAAATTCTTTATTTCCAGCTTGTTCCTTGAACTAAGATTTCTTTTAGTCAAGAGTATCAGATAGTTGAAATTCCTCTTTCCCAAAGTGGTTAATATCGACACCCAAAAGTAAATGGGGCTTTCCAAGGGATCAATATTATTAGTTGTAGTACCATTAAAGTATTTATTACATTATTTTCATTTAATAAATGCTTGGGGTCGGTAAGCTGAAGAGTTTGCCATAAGACAATCTTGTTTGAGAACAAAGTTTAGCTCTTCTCCTAGGCAATATTATCTGCTTTTCTTCCCCTGAAAAAAAGTAAAAACGGAAGGGGGGGGGAAGTGAGAGTGATGAATCAAAGCAGAAGTTCAACTCTTCCTGAAGAGATTGGCAGTTGAGGTAGGAAGTAGAAAAGTTGTCCTTCCCATCCGTAAACCTGGGCTGCTGTTTTGTTTTAAATATTGATATAAAAAGGGCAGTGGAAAGGCCAAACTGAAAATGAGCTTTCAAGGGAACTTGCAGATCTGGTGAAAATGTGCCAAGCTAAGCAAGGGTACAGTCTCTGCTTTGCAAGTGTTTCACTGAACAGAAAAATGAAAGCCTTAGATAAGTACACAAATCATTTCAAAGCATCTACATATTAGGGTTATATATAGAACACACAGCATTTATCAAGAACACCTTAAAACAAGCACTCCTTTCCCCAACATCGTGTAAGAACTTGATAAAAAATCTGATCAATATTTGTGAGTTTGATTTGTGTACACCAAAGAGATATTAATAAAAATGTCAAATTGTGAACACATTATATGGTCTTCCACTTTTGCCTTTTTTTCCAGAACGTTGCCAAAAATTGAGTCTGATGAGGCCCAATTATACTTTGTGTCCATCCTGATAGCTTTTTCAAGATCAGCCAAGATTGTCTGGGAGGGCTGCTTTTATTCAGCTCTCTTAAATATATGCCTGATTATCTCAAATTAGAATTGATCAAGTATAATATCTACTTCTGTTTACCAAAGTTTTATTCTGGCAATTTTTCTTTCCATGAAACTATCTTTGTTATTGTACTTATTAACTAGCTTGCCCAATTGATCCAAATTTCTAAATTTGCGTGATATATTGAATTATAAATGACCCAAACAGGTTGAATGTATTCCATCCTCTAGCTTAAAATGAGTAAATATAGCCATTATGGTTTGTTCAACAATCATAACTAAAATATAACATAATGTGATCTTTGCAAGTTTCAAGACATGTAGTTCAAACTTAATATCTTAAGACAAATTGTCAAAAGAAAGCTCAGAAAGCAATAAATTACAGTTATAACAAGAACATTCTTTCTCTCAGACAACAGCTGTAATTCGGAAAAAAGTCGAAAGACTCCACTGCATAATGTAGATGCCTGAGGCCTTTCTGTCTTGAGCACTGATTCTTTTTTCCTCTCTCCCATCAACATCTGCAAGGATTATAGTAAGACATATTTTTATATCATATTTTTTGCTTCTTTTAAAATGTCAAAATTGTTCTGAATATTTTGAGATAAATTTAGCTTTCAGTAAAATAAATCTATTTTATTTTCCTGTAATTTGATTCCTGTGATAGAAAAAAGTCATCCCCAAATCCCACTTATATTTAAACTTAATCTGTATTTCCATTTTGCATGTTCATATTTACCAACCATTTAGTTATGATCTTATTCTAACTCCCCAAACATCTCAGCAGTATTTTAATTTACCAATATTATCAACAGAAATGTTTTTTTTTAATTTCTCTCATCTCTACTGTGATGGTTTTGTTTTATTTAGAAAATAAAAGTACAAGATATTTAAAAATAACATATTCATATGACAACATAAAATTGCAAACTTACTAAGAAAAAATGGGAGGAAAATAGATTATAGTCTGAAAGAATAGAATCGCTGTATCTAATTGAAATTTGCTTTTTAAAAGTCTTCAAGCAGGTTTTGAAAATGCAGTCTTCTCCTCCATAGTATTTCAGACTTGTATATAGAGCAGGGGTGTCAAACTCGCAATATATCGTGACTTTTTTGCCATTGCCGGCAATGGGGTGGGCGTAGTTTTGCTATGATGCATCCGGCCCATGGGCCGCAGTTTGACACCCCTGATATAGAGGGATCATTCAAACTTGTATATAGGAGGAAGCCCATGTATTTCCTGGGTGTGAATTGATTTGAATTAGTTTAGGCATCTGTGCATACAAAATTAATTTCCTCTGAGACATTTTAAATAGTTTCTGTTGGTTTAATTGCGTGGTTCTTTCTGGTTGGTCCCCATAGCATCATTATTCATGGATTTTAGCCAATGGAAAAGATCTGTCTCCTCACCTGTAAGTAGCAATTATAGTGATGTACATGAGAGCAATAGGAAGAGATTTCAGAAATACTCAAGTATTTCTATACAATTTAAAGAAGCATCCTACCACTTGTATTAAAATATCTACTATGGTATCAGGGATGAACCTGATTTTCTTAGGATACTTTCTGATAAGTCTGGCTTGGGGAAACCTAAATGATAATGATGATAGCTCTCCCACTGTTTTAGAAAAAGAGCAACCCGTTATAACAAAAGAATATTTTAGGGAAGAGTTTGATGATGAGGGTAAGTGACATTTTGCTTTTTTTTCTGTCCTAGAATATAACCTAAATCTTCTTCATAGAGTCACTCAATCTCAGAATTATATTCTTGCTTTTTTTTACATTGATAAACTATAATGAATATTTGTATAACATCATATCATCCAATGATCTGTATGCACATTCATTAATACTGTAGAAAGATATAAGAAAGAGAGAAGTCTAAAATTAGCAACATTTTTTTAAGGGTAGAATTTTTAAATGAATATTATAAATCTACTGAATGATGCCGGGATGGGAGAAGAAAAAGGATATGAAGAGATATGTCCAGGATCCCTTATGCAGTGTGTCTCAAATCATGATTCTCAGCCATTTAAAAAATAATAAGAGTTTTTATAGTAAACTTTTATTCTGTAATTTCTAAAACCAAAATATCAAAATTGGTATGTCATCTGTAACATATGTTCTCTCTATGCAAAAAGAAATCATTTTGTATTAACTGACCTTATTTCAGTTTCTTTTCCTTATATCAATTCTTAACCACTCCTATATACATTGCAATTTTATTTATAGCAATAATTTAAATAATTATAAATTCAAATATATGTAATGCATGTTTTGGTTTTTGGATTGATTTAGCTTGGTTAATTCTTGAATATTTGCTTACAAAGGAAAGAAAGATAAAAATATAGGGTCAAATATATTGTATGTCCTTCGGTCATCTCCAATCCATTTCATCAGTTCTTCCAGCTTATTTTTGTCTGGGAAGATCAACACAGGTTGTTACAACTGAAAAGCCCTTTGTTTAGGAGATTTGCTCTACCTACAAGTTTTTGTTACTTAAATTATTTCCAGCTTGAACTGCACTTCGCTTTAGTGAAATTTTCTTATACAATAGGTGAAAATATAAATAATTTTTTTTTATTATCTCTGCATATTTAATTGTAGATTTAGTGATTTAAACATGGAACAACTCTGGCAATTCACCAGACATGATTCAACATGCATTACAGTCCCTTGGGTCCAGGAGCAGTTATCACAAGCTCCAGATGGCTTTTGAACATTCCTGAGTAACATGCATTTTATGGAGTTGTTTTTACTTAATACGTATTAATTGATAAAACTTGAATTATTTTTAAAAGTTTATTGACTTTTTCTTACATTGTAATAAAGGAGTTATATAATAGTCGTAAGGAAGAAAATAGCTGTAATTTTAATAATTTTGTATACTAAGCTACACAATAATAAATGAGTTGTATTTCTTAAATGTTTTCTTGTTATTATAAGTTCATATACATTGTAATCATAGGTTTATTGCAAACTATATACACGAATCAAACTTCATATAAAGTGAAGTAATATTGCTGTGATATCTTGTAAAACGGAAATGTTATTTTTCTTTTTCAGATGGATGGCAGGAACGGTGGGTTCTGTCTAAGTACAGAAGTGATTATGGCAAATTTCGAATAGGATCAGGAAAATTTTATGGTGACAGAGAAAAAGATATAGGTAAAATAATACATATATTTTTTCAGGCAACTATGAAACTAGGTTTTTTTTTAATGTGTTCTAGTGAATTTCTGGATTTTATTATGTAGTTTTATGCAGTTATTCACATCGGTTTGGCTAATGCTAAAATATCTGCATAAAGTATCTTTTACCAGTATTTGCACAATATATTTCAAAAAAAGTTGTGGGTTTTTATACCTCAAAGAGAAATTTTTATTCAACATCACATTATCATTTTTAAAATTAAGAAAATTAAAAAATTACCTGTGATTTGACAACAGAGTCTGGAGTTAGAAGAACTTCAAAGTTTGATCGGTCAGAGTCAAGACTTATTCCAACTAGCTGAATCTTTTATTCTTCAGTCTCATATTAAATTCCAATCATCTTCAGTTTAAATATATTGCATTTGTATAAACTGGGATCTTAACTCTACTGTCTGTGCTAAAGATGTTAATTTCAATGTACATTTTCCAAGTAACTCAAATGCTTTTATATTTTAAATTGATCCATGTTAGTTGTCCAATTGCTATTCTACCATTACATGTTTCAATTAATAAATACGTTTTGACAGGACAGGTTGTCTCATATCTAGATGGATTATTTCCTTCCTTTAGTCAGAAATGGTGTCCCTCTCAATTCTACCATGCAGTATATAAAACGTCTCTCAAGGGCAAAACAGGGAATGGGAGCAACTTCAGAATTCCTGCTGGCTTCTCCATTGAGTTTTCTTGTGGAAAGCTGGCAGGCATCATCAGAAATCTTCCTCCTTTCCACACTTCCTTCCCTCCTTCCCTTCTTCACAATTTCTACTTTCCATCTTCCTTCCTTTCTCTCTCCTTCCCTTTTCTTTCATTCCTTCCTTCTTTCCCTCCCTTCCTCCTTCCTTCCTTCCTTCCTTCCTTCATTGTTTCCTCATTTCCCTCACTCTTTTCCGATCTTCTTCTCTCCCTCCCTTCCTCCTTCCTTCCTTCCTTCCTTCATTGTTTCCTCATTTCCCTCACTCTTTTCCGACCTTCTTCTCTCCTTCCTTCCTCCCTCCCTCCCTCCTTCTCTCCCTCCTTCTCTCCCTCCCTCCCTTCCTCCCTCCCTCCATCTATCCATCCAATTCCTGACAGGTTATCCTTAATCTGCTAGGTGAGAGAAGGAATGGGAGTGCAAGTAAGTAATGATACACAGGGATATGTGAGAGGTGCTGCATGGGTTGGGAGATGAGTAAGTATGCCAGAGATGACACATGGTTTGAGTATGGCACATGAGTGGGTGACCTAGGTTGGGAAGGGTGCCCTGGTGTTTATGAGAGATGATATGTGACTAGGATAGAAGGTATGGGGAACAGTGTGGTTTCAAAACAATGCATGGAGCTTGCAGGGTGTTGAGAGTTGCTATGCTAGTCAGGAATGGCACACATGTGTTGAAAAGGGTGCCGGGGGATACTTTAGGGTACACAAGAGGTACCGTACAGGTCAGCGAGAAGGCACATGGAGGTGCAGCATGGGTCAGAAAGGGTGTGTAAGCTGTTCAAGAGGCATGGCAAGGGTCAAGGGAGGAATGCAGGATGGGCATGGACAAGGTACAGTTTATCAAGAGATATTGAGTGGGTCAGAGGAGACGTGGGGGCACCATGGTTCAGGATGGGTACATGCAAGAGAGGGAAGGCATGCAGGGGTTGGCAGGGAGGGTAAATGGTTGTGTGCAAGAAGTGCTTTGTGGGCCGGGAAGACACACAATGAGGTGATACGGACCAGGATAGATAGGCCTTCCTTCCCTTCCTCCTCTTCCCTCCCTCCTTCCCTTTCTGTTCCTTCCAGTAATTCAAGAATCACATTAATTTCATCATGTGGAGTATATCCATTCTCAATGTTATGCTGTCTTGAGCATCCATTAAGTAAATTTGAATATATTTGGCTTGCGGGTTGGGGTCTGGTATTAAATATCTGATGTAATGATGGATTTGCCCTTGAATAATCACAGAAGGATTCCATCTATTCCTTTTTGAAATAATTTCTTTGTCATCAAAGGATATCATTTGGAAAAGGCAGTTGTATTGTCTGGTGTTCTTCCTGAACTATTTGCAATAGGTTCATCATTACTGTATCAACTGAGGATTCATTAGGTAGAAGTTGCAAAATGCGTATCCTGACTTTTCCCTTCAAACAGCAGAAATTCAAGTTTCTCCAAGCAATAGGAATGAATGACAATGAGGGTAGACTTTGGCTATGGCATCAACATCAGCAGAAATATTACAATGTGAAAGTCATGCATTTTGCCTCACTCTTTTTCTGTTGAGGTCTTGCTGAGGAATTCTCAGAGTAATTAATGTTTGCCAAATATTCTTAATTTGATCTTCTGTTTTCTCTATCTTTTCTTGTCTCCTCGTTCTATATTTTTCCTTGTGACACTGGAAATGTGAAGCTCTTTCATTCTCTATTTCTTCATCTCTCTTCCTTGCCATATCCTGACAATGTTAGGTGTTATCTCTTGACCAGGATGTCCCCCTTTCTTTTCATGTGGCGTAATTATGCGGACATTTAATTTAATTTTAATCTAATCTAATTTAATTTTTTTTTTACCACAATGTTGTACATTGGCATTCTCAATTCAGACTAGTTTCGAATCCCTGCCAGCTTCTTCACTGAGTTGCAGGAAGTTGTCAGAGACTGTTTAAAAATAGGATCATGTGACAAAGACTGTTTAAAAATAGGATCTCCTGAAAGCTAGGGCAGGACTGATCTACTTGATCTTCTGGCAACAGAAAGAGGGACTAGTATAAACTCAGTTTTAGAGTGGGAAGCAGTTGAAAAATGAAACAAGATGAGCAAGGGCAAAGCAAAGTGGCTAATATATTTGACTGACACCAGAGAGATCCCGTTTCTACTCCATCTGCAGCCACAGCAGCTCACAGATTACTTTGAGCCCATCCTACCCCACAGAATTGTTATGAAGAAATATAGGAGGATGGATTTTGGAGGCATTCAGTATATTAGCCCTTGATTCAAAATTTCTGGTTCTATGATGCACATTTCATTCAATTTATCTATTGACAAAAGTTTTAGTAGTATATACATAGATAATACATAAATCACAATGAAACTACAATCCCTTACATGCTACCTGGGAAGCAGGTAGTCTCAGGTACTTGGGAAGATATATAATTAAATTCAACAAAACTTACTTCTGAGTAGTCATCTGCAGTAATGCATTAGAAATTAATTTAGTTTCTAGAGTTTCCTTTAACAGAACTATTCTATATTATGATATAGTAGCATATTACATGCTATATGTATTAATAGAAATATCTTTGGAAAAAAGTAGCAAGTGAAAATATAATAATGTACTTCTAAGCTGTGTTTATTAATATATTTCACATGCCTCTAAAGCAGAACCAAGGAGGTATATATTATCTCATAATTTTCATAAAGTCATTGTAATCCCTAATAAAAGAATAATAAAGCATATATACAGTTCATGCCTGTGGCAAATCACTTGATTAGTAGCATTATTTGGATATTTGAATATCATTTCTTTTTATAGGTTTGCAGACAACTCAAGACATTAGGTACTATGCGGTATCAGCAAGGTTTCCGCCATTCAACAATGAAAATCAGACTTTAGTGGTTCAATATACAGTAAAATATGACCAACAGGTTGATTGTGGTGGGGCCTATATCAAACTTTTTTCTGTCGATCTGAATCAAGAGATCCTGAATGAAGATTCACCATATTATATTATGTTTGGTATGTTCTCTTTAATGCCTACTAATATTAATTTGAAGCAGAAATATTATGTTAGTGTAAATCTCGCAGGAAATGAGCTCCCTAGAGACATTGTTTTTCAATATTTTTATCTGTTCTCTTATATATATGAATGAGTTAATTGAGTTTTACAGTAAGATCTATATAAAAATATGAAGAGATTATCTGGGTAATGTTAGGGCTGTGGTTTAGTATACTATCTTGTTTTTGACCATGGCTTGACCATGGCTAGATAATTTCAGGAACCCACTGGGTGGGATATAAAGTCAACAGTTTACCCTCGTTGTATGTCAAAGAGTATTCCATATTGGAAATTCTAAATAAAATCATAGTTATTATTTAGCAATATACAGATACTGTACACAAATATCAGCATATTGGCATGTCCATGCAATAAATTTATTATTGCTTATGTGGAAAATTTTATTATTGCTTATGTTTTTATAGGCATTTTAAACTAACTAACTAATTTCATTGGGTACTTGTCTACTGCTAGAAGACAAAAATGTATAGATTTTGGAATTTAAGTTTTCTTCATATGGATGTTTATTTTTATTGCTTAATAGTATATGTTTCTAAAATGATGTGACTAAGTTCAAGCTAATTAGAGGGAAAGGGAAAGCTATGGTTTTCTAAAATAAATATTTTAATAAAATGTAGATAATGGGGACAATATAGCTTCTGAGAACCCTGGAGACAGTAGATTATCTGGACCCCTTTGAGTTGCATTTCAAACCTGGATTTGGGACTCAAACAACATTGATTGCAATTGTGGATGACCTCTGGCGGAAACAAGATTGGAGTGCTGTGCTTATTTTTGTTTTCCTTGACTGTATACACATACATATATGTGGGGGGGATGTCTGGGTGTGTATATGTATGTATGTATGTATGTATGTATGCATGTATGTATAATTCTGCCAGAATAATTTGGTATTCTTTTCTTCTAGGACCTGATATATGTGGAAAATATAAAAAGGTAGTGCAAGTTATTTTGAACTATAAAGATGACTACTATTTTATTAAAAAGAACATTACGTGTGAGGTATGATCAATGCTTTTCAGTGAATTATTAATATTTAATTTAGCTTGCAATTTTTAGCAGTATTGTTTGGGAGCTTGTTGACTAATTCTAGATAAATTTTGTAAATTATTTCAAGTGTCAGAAGCTAACAGCAAGTCAGCTGGAAAATTAGCAAGTATTTGGGTGCTATTAACAAAATGAAATTCAATGGTGAAAAAAGTAAGGTTCTACATTTAGGCAAGAAAAACCAAATGCACAGGTATGGTATGGGTGGTACCTTCTCAATAGTAGTAACTGAGAGAGATCTCAGAGTCCTAGTGGACAATCACTTAAATTTGAGCCAGCAGTGTGCCGCAGCTGCCAAAAAAGCAAACATAGTGCTAGGCTGCATTAACAGAGAGATAAAATCAAGATCATGTGAAGTATTAATATCACTTTACAATGCCTTGATAAGGCCACACTTGGAATACTGCATCCAGTTTTGGTCATCATGATGTAAAAAAAATGTTGAGACTCTAGAAAGAGTACAGAGAAGAGCAATAAAGATGATTAGGGGACTGGAGGCTAAAACATGTAAGGTTGCTGGAATTGGGTATGTCTAGGTCAGGGTAGGCAACCTTGACTCTTTTATGACTTGTGAACTTCAACTCCCAGAATTCCTGAGCCAGCATGGCTCAGCTTGGAAACCTTTCCCTTTTACCTCAGCGTGGCTGGCTCAAGAATTCTGGGAGTTGAAGTCCACAAGTCATAAAAGAGCCAAGGTTGCCTACCCGGTCTAGTTTAATGAAGAGAAGGACTAGGAGAGACATGATATGTTCCAATATCACAGGGGTTGCCACAAAGAAGAGAGAGTCAAGCTATTCTCCAAAGCACCTGAAGGCAGGATAAGAAGCAATGGATGGAAACTAACCAAAGAGAGAAGCAACCTAGAACCAAGGAGAAACTTCCTGACAGTTAGAACAATTAATCAGTGGAACAACTTGCCTCCAGAAGTTGTGAATGCTCCAACACTGGAAATTTTTAAAGAGACTGGACAACCATTTGTCTGAAATGGTATAGGGTTTCCTGCCTGAGGAGGGGGTTGGACTAGAAGACTCCAAGGTTGCTTCCAACTTTATTGTTGTGGTTGTTTACTATCAATACCCCTCATTTTAATGTATAAATAGATTGTTGTTAACTATTTGCATGTAGTCTTAACGCAGCAAGAAATTTGGTGATTGTTCTAGGATTATAATTTTCTTGGATGCTGCACTGATAGATCATACTAGTAGCAGACTTATTATTTTTTTAGACCTCATGAAATTTAATTAGCAAAACTCAGTTGTACAGCACTGGAAAAACATTTCCATGTTTCTGTAACAATGTTTGTTTTTGGTTTTTTTCAAGACGGATGACTTTACCCACCTCTACACTCTGATTCTACGTCCTGATTTAACTTATGAAGTAAAGATAGATAATTATGTGGTTGAGGCTGGCCATCTAGAAGAAGATTGGGACTTCCTGCCTCCAAAAAGGATCATAGATCATGATCTGCCAAAACCTGATTATTGGGATGAAAGGCCAACTATTTCAGATCCCACACATAAAAAACCAGATGTATGGTTTCACTTTGAACTGCATGATTTCACTGTCTGTATCAATTTGCCTACTGTGTTTCACTGATACAATGAAATTACGACTGTTACCTGATTTTTAATTAGTTATAATAACAATATATGTTCCATAGGGTTTTTTTGTAAGGATGTATAGTTTAAGTGGTGCTTTTTTGATCTAATTTCATAGTGGTAGGAATTGGGACTAGACCAGGGATAGGCAACCTTGGCTCTTTTATGACTTGTGGACTTCAACTCCCAGAATTCCTGAGCCAGCATGGCTGGCTCAGGAATTCTGGGAGTTGAAGTCCACAAGTCATAAAAGAGCCAAAGTTGCCTACCCTTGGACTAGACTGTAAATTCTAAAATCAGTATTCGATCTTGGCAACAGATTATGACTAGTATTTAACATTCTACTACTCACAAAAATTGAAAATGGAATGATAGAAGAGACTTACTTAAAAAGCCTTCATGCCATCTTTCTCCTGGTCTCTCATCTCAATTATAATACTGATTATATAAATTACCTATAAGTAGTTTTAGACTTGCAGTGGTGGAATGATTACTTCTTCTGTCCAAACTGCAGACTTTATGTAAGCAGTATAAAGCTAAATTATATTTGGTGCAGCTGTATAATTGCTAATCATGTTGTCTGGTGAACCTCAGATAACAATCCAGTGAACTGCTGAATGTATTTTTGTAAATAAGAAAAGCAGCTTGCCCATTGTTCCATTACAGATTCATTCAAAATTGCTTTTTGAGTTGTATTAATTACATTCCAAATTCAGAGGTACATAAAAGGTTTCTAGTAGCTGCCACTCTGTAGTCATAAAACTTCTATCTCATGAAGAATTAAATGGTTGGGTTGAAACAAATATCTATTACAATATATTTTATTAGCAGGTTCCTTATTTTTGAGTATGTTAAGATAATAAAATATTGCAGCTAATTCTTTCCAATAGATATTTGGTGACAAAATTCTGTATCTTGATTCTTGAGTGAATCAGAATAATAAAATTATTGAAGCAGTTATATAAACCATACTTTGGAGAATAATATTAGCTAATTTTCTTTTCCTGTCAAAATACTTGTAGAAGCTAACTATTACAATTAGTAACATTGATGAAACTATTTTAGGATTGGGACCAACCACAAAGAATTCCTGATCCTACTGTGATAAAGCCAGATGACTGGGATGAAGAAATGGATGGGGCATGGGAACCACCATTGATTCCAAATCCTGAATATAAAGTAAGAGTATTAGTGAAAGTAATAAAATAGTGACTAGACCAGAGGTTATTTAATCTTGCAATGTAATTTAAATACTAATTAAGCTATAAGATATTGAATCTAGTTTTATTATTATATAAATCATCATAGTCTTCATTTCACTAGTCTTCATTTGCCCATTTCATTTACAAATTTACACTTAGCTTCATCATTCTTGACTCCTTACCTCCATTGACCATTCATTCATGTTTTCTTGATGATTTTTTAAAGAACAATCTTCCAATCCTTGAGGCATCTTAGGACCTTGCATCCCATTTCAGACATTAACATCTCAACAGAATAACTTCAGCTCGATGCTGATAATTCCTTTCCTATAGCAACTCCCTTTCCTTTATCTTCATTGCTTTGTATTCTATCTTATTCTTCACTTTCTCAATTATGTTTCATTTTTTATGAGGAAAGAACTTTCATTGTGTAGCTTTGTATGTGGAATTAATATATCTTTAAGCATAATTTGATGAATAAGCTACAACCTGCTTAAATGATAAAATATAAACCATGCTTTACAAATGACAATAGCTATCAAACTACCAAACCATATTACAACTAGCATGTTATTAGCTGTTGACTAAAAACTATTTAAACACTGCATGGGTTTTTCTCTCATTATCATGATTTATTATCTGCCACCCTGAATTATCTACATTGAATTCCTACCAAATTATTGTATAGATTTCAAAATTTCATTTTAAAATATTCACTTCTCAGATCTGATGATAAATCTAGTTTTACCTTTCTTTCTGTTTTTGGTTGCTACATTACCTTCCAACATTTTCTGTTATGCCTTTTTTTTCCTGTTGTCATTTTTGTTGTTTGTGTCATGTTAATAGTTGCAGATAGCATTCAGTATAATATACATTTTTAAAGCTTTAACAACATTTCAAATTATTTCACTAAGAAGTCAATGGTGTGTTTCCTTCATTTCAATAGATTTCAGTCTGTTTTATATACCTTGGTTTAAGCAGCTTTGGAAAATGATATTCAACCATCTTTCCATTTTTTTTAGGGCATTTGGAAACCTCGTATCATTAAAAACCCTAATTATAATGGCATTTGGGTCCAACCAGAAGTTGACAACCCTGAATACAAACCAGATCCTAATATTTACAAATTTTATAACATTAGTGTCATTGGTTTAGAAATTTTACAGGTATGTATATTACAAAGTTTGTAAAATATATTGTTCAAATTATGAAGATAATGGACAATTCTCGAGATATTCTGTACCATCGTAGTAAGAAAATAAAATAAAAAATCTTCAGATAGTCTTTGATTTATGACCATTAATTCAGCAACCGTTCAAAAGTTACATCAGCACTGAATGAATGGTGGTTATAAATAATCCTTACAGTTCTGGCTGTTTAGCACCTCCTTAATCACATGACTGTGATCAAGGTGCTTGGCAACAGACTCTTATGACCAGTTGCAGCACCCCTGATCACATGATTGCCATTTGCAACCCTCCCCGCTGGCTTCCCCAGAAAGTAAATGGGAAGACAGCAGAAAAGATCATAGGTTCCTGAGGTAAGTCTGCCTCACCCATGCTCCCTCTTCTAGCCCCTCTGTGCCATATTTGACACTTCCACCTCCCCCCCCCACCATGCATCTTCCCTGTGCCTCCCCTGCCACTCATGCATTCCACACACCCTCCCCAGTAATGTGCATCTCACACATTACTGTGCACCCCTGTACACTCCAAGCCTTAATGCAACTCCCTCACTTCCTTGTGAACTCTTCCTAAGCCTCATTGTGCCTCTTTTGCACACCCTCCTCAACCCTCCTCCTTACAGTCATGCACCCTCTCCAGTCCTTGCCAAACCTCCTTTGCAAATCCCTGCACACATTCCTGACTCTCCCGGTGCCTCCTTCATACCTCTGCACTTTCTCCCTGATCTTCACCCTGTTCCAGACCAAGCACACACAAGTACACAAAGATATTATTTTGTTTGCTTTACTAAATGAGACTTGCAGGATAGAGACAAGTTTTCTTCAAAGTTTAGCAAGCTGGGCTCATGAGAGCTCCCATTCAAAGCAGCTTCAAAGCCAAAGTTACAAGGTTCACAAGTCAACAGACAGCTTATGTTTGCTGCTCCAGTCTAATAGAAGAAGCCCCGTTGTAGCTTATTTAGTGGGGTGAGACCCCTTCAGTGTGAGCAGTCCTGCAGAGCGCCTTTGCTCCATTTTCTTTTCAGCCTGCAAAGCTCTTGTGATGGGAGGAGGTGGTAATTCCACACCCTCATCTTTGGAGAGCAACAGCAGCTGTGCCTGCTGGTTGTTGGCCAGCCTATCTCTCTGCCTGCTCAGATGGCAGTCTGTCCAGTAGTGGTGAAGTTGGCTGTTCATATACTGCCGGTATGCCTGGAGCTGGCTTCAGAACTGGCTGTTTGTCATCCTGCTCCTCCTGATTCCAAATCTGAGCCCACCATGACACTGCCATTCTTACACGTCATCACATCCTCCCTGTCCCTTGAAGCACATCCTCACATCCTTGTGCTTCCCCCCTCCACACATACACACTCTTCCCCCACCCAAGAAGCAGCCCCTTGTCCACTGGCTGCTTCCTACTGCCTTTGCCACTGAGTTAGTTGTGGGAAACCAGCAGCCTTACCCATGACTATGGATTCAATTAACAGTAACCAGAACTGCAGGCATTGCCACTGCTAAGCGATCCGGTTGTGCTTTACAACCATATCACTTAGTGATGTAAATTCTGGTCCCAATTACTGTTACAAGTCAAAGACTATCCATACTTTTTGCTTGCTTAGGAAAACAAAAATGTTAAGGAACATATGTATTTATTTATTTTGAAATATGTGTACTTTATTTCATAGTACTGGCATTTTGGACCTCAAATCCATCGCTAGTTAGTGTAGGAATCCAGATTGAAGTATCCTAGACCAGGGCTTTTCAACCAGTGGTACGGGTACCACCTGTGGTACATTGGCACCTTGCAGTTGGTACGCGACCATCCTAGAAAAGTGGTAGCGGGGGAGGGGAATGAGCTGAACCAGTGGCAGCACTGCAGAAGCCTGAGCGAAAGATGGCTGGAGCTGCAGGGCTGTCAGGGCTCAGCAGAAGCACCAGGGTCAGTGTCGCTTTCCAGCTGATCACCACTTCGGGACTGTCAGGGCTCAGTGGAAGCACCAGGATCAGTGCCAGGCTCCAGCTGGAGCTCGGTGCTGATCCTGGTGCTTCTGCTGAGCCCAGAAGAAGCGCCGATCAACTGGAATGTTGCAGCATCTCCAGGATCTTGTGATTTACATTCAGATGCTTGGCAACTGATTTATATTTATGACGGTCAGTGTCCCAGGGTCATGTGAAGTGTCCAAAACCTACTGCAACCACCCAGCAGACGGGGAGGGGGGGGAATAAAAACCAAACACCCCACCCCTGCTGCCAATCCGCAACAGAAATGCTCACAACAATGAAAACCTCAGACAGGAGGAAGAGCGCCACTGGGTGTGCAGGCAGGTGTCTTGCTCTGTGGCTCGGGGAGCACTTTTTACAGTGCCATTGTAACTTCGAACAGTCACTAAGCGAATTGTTGTAAGTTGAGGATTACCTGTACTTTATCACTTTTTTCTTTTTTCTTTTTTTTTTTTTGTCATCAAGTTTTTGACACCTTGGTAGGCGATTGGTGGTACTCGGATATTGCCATATCGTAAAAGTGGTACAATGGATGAAAAGGTTGAAAAGCCCTGTCCTAGACAGATGATTGTTTGAACATAAGTAAATGATAGTTTATCCATTCTTCATTGGCTCATTAGGAAGTATTTTTGAAAGTATTATCTTATAAATTAAATCCATTATTTTGTATTATGGTATCACAGAGAACAAATCTTGAACTATCACATTCTTGCAGATAGATGAAGAGTGCTATCAAATCCCTTTCTGGTCTTTTCAAAGCTTACTGTTCACAGTTCCTTCAGTACAGGATGGTATGCAATTACGTGACTAAATAGTTCTGCCATTTTTTATTTCAACAGGGAAAATCTGGTACAATATTTGATAACTTTCTTATTACAAATGATGAAGACTATGCTGAAGATGCTGGGAATGAAATGTGGGGTGTCACTTTTGTAAGTAATTTCGGGATATTTCGTAATTTATTTATTGCAACATTTAAATTGCTCCTCTGTCTTTATGAGTATCAAGCACTATACAAATATTAAAATAAAGCATAATGAAATAAACTGCCAAAACCAGTGTCATAAAAAATAGAAGGCTACAAATGCAATAGAAGAAGCATTCACTGATTTGTGTTTAAGTCTAATTACAGTGCATAATTGTTCTTAATTTCCTTATGCTTTGTGTTTGTATGTATTTTCTGAATAAAAAAAGCTTTAAACAATATTTAACATTTCCAACATTTTCCATGTTAATACTCTGGGTGCAATTGCTTACATAACCAAAAAGCTCAGTGATTACTAAGTGTTGCAGGTAGAAACAGAAAATAAGGTTGAAGGGAAACTCCTGGATAACAGCATGACCAAATTATTGGAATAGTGAATGGGATCCACATCACAACATACTGTTGCTGAATACTTTTGCAAAGTAATCTATTATTGTCTATGTGGCAGAGTATGGAATGCAATAGGGCAAAATGACCATTTAGATCAGTGTTTCCCAAACTTGACAATTTTAAGGCATGTGGACTTCAACTCCCAGAATTCCACAGCCAGCGTTGCTGGCTGTGGAATTCTGGGAGTTGAAGTCCTCATGCCTTAAAATTGTCAAGTTTGGGAAACACTGATTTAGATATTTGTCTGAATGTGTGCTAGCATTAAACCCTGAAGAGGGCAGATTTGTGCAGATTACCGTATATGCCGGCGTATTAGGCGACCTGGCGTATAAGACGACCCCCATCTTTATCGCCGAGCTGCATTCCTAGAACTTCGTCTTACACGCCGGAAACTACCAGTATTTCCGGCGTATAAGACGACTCGGCGTATAAGACGACCCCCGTCTTTGGCGCTGAGTTTAGTGCTTCCAGAAGTCGTCTTATACGCCGGCATATACAGTAGTTCTGCCATATTGTCCTCCTCCTATTCTGTTTTGTCCCTTGTTCTTCCCATCTTGAAAAAAAATGTAAATGTAAAGTTTGAACCTGTACATAATCATATGTATAGTCTGGAACCCATTTAAACCTGTGTGGAAAACTGCTCGGGAGATCATAAGTAAACTCTCCTGCAGATGTTCAAAAAAATTAAGGAAAGTGGGACTTGAAGAGGTAGGCTGCATGGCTATATCCTTACATAATTTAGTCCAATCCTTACATAATTTCACTTGCTCATACATGAGGGCAAATTCATGAATGGAACAGTTGAGGACTAAAAAGATTATAAAATCAGCAGCTTGATTCTGTTGAGGAATAAGCAGTACGCACACAAATACTTTTTAATTGCATTATCCATCTCCATTACACTGGTCATAATTTACTTTAAAAAAAAGGTTCACTCATTAGAGATGGGAATTGGAAAAAAATAGATTACTTGAATAGCAATAAGGTTGTAACAGAAAAAGAGAAACTATTTTTTATTATGCTTTTCTTATAAATTATATAGCTGTACTTCAAAAAACTTCCTGCTCGGTGTTGTTTTTGTAACATCACAACATAAGCAGTATAGCATGCTTTGTGAAAAACTGATCAAATAGCAGGCAAATATGGTAAAGCGAGGATGATCAAACTATGTTATGAACTGCAGGAATCAGTTTTAAAAATTAGCAATTGATATTTACTTACATTTATTGATATTGAATAAGCTAGGAAAATTGTTCTGAACTTGAGTAGCATTATTTGGGTATTGTAGAGCTTGGGAAGTTTGCTATCTAAATAGAATAGAAGAGTTTATTTGGCCAAGTGTGATTAGACACACAAGAAATTTGTCTCCGGTGCATAAGCTCTCAGTGTACATGCAAAACAACAGAGTAATAATAATCATAATAACGATACCAAGTAGTTGAAAATATGAGAAAGATAATAGTAATACAGCCATACTACGTGGGTAAACAGACATAAGTAGTGGGAATTCAGCAGAGCGATGGCAGGAGGGAAAAACATGTCTCTGTGTCTGGTTGTTTTGACATGCAATTCCCTGTAACTGTGTCCTCAAGGGAAGGGTTGAAACAGCATATGTCCAGGATATGAGGGGTCTGTTGATATTTTCTCAGCCCTTTTTCTGACCCATGCAAATACACAGGTCCTCAATGGAAGGCAGGCCGGTTGCAGTTGTTTTTCTGCAGTCCTAACTATCCGTTGAAGTCTATATCTGTTCTGCTTGGTTGCTGTACCAAACCAGTTATGGAAACACAAATGACAGATTCAATAATTCCTCTGTAGAACTGTATCAACAGCTCCTGGCCAGTCTGAACTTTCTGAGTTGATGCAGGAATATCATTCTTTGTTGTGCCTTTTTAATGATAGTTCTGATGTTAGGTGTCCATTTCAAATACCTTTTGGGCACCAGGGACGGGTTCCATGTAGAGAGGTTTTTCCACGGACCGGAGAATGTGTGGTTTTGTGTGCTGCCTGCATCCTGCAGATGGAGCTTTGCTTGTTTGTGCGGACCGGTTGCTGACATGCCACGGCCTGGTACCGGTCCACGGACCGGGGGTTGGGGACCCCTGTTTTACAGGATGTTAATAATCTAAAGAGTAATTGCATATTTTTAATTATAAAGTTTGCTCACTATAGCTGTAACAAGTATATTATTATAATTCTTTTGTACTTTTTGTTGCTGTAATATTAAAATGATTATCAAAAATGATGAGATCTCAGTTATTAATTTTAATTTAAAAACTATATTCTATTAAAGGCAGAACTATATATAATGATAGAATTTGATCATCAAATTATATCAAGTTTGAGTTTATTAATTGTATATAATTTCTTCTTCTAAACAGGAGAGGGAGTGGAGGAGACGGGAAGGACAAGATGCAGCATTTAAAAATATTAATGAACAGGAGCCAAAAAAAGAGATCAAGAAAGAAAAGAAGAAAAAAGTTATTAAAGTCAAAGATGAACTCTGATCAATCAAACCATTGTATAATTACTGTCACTCAATCTGGTAATCACTGTTGGGTAGTATTGTACTTATTTTCTAATGTTATCCAAAATGCAATGGTGATATGAAAATCCTGACAATTTTTGTACTACTAGATGACTGGTGAATACCTGAAAAAATGTATAGTTTCTATAGTTTGTTTTATACATATCAATCTCTGCAATATTACAATCTATTGATGTTCAGAAGAAGCATTAATTTCATATACATGAAGGAACTTACACACTGCAGAGATGTGAGACACGTAATTCACACTCATTGAACACAAAATCACTTCTGAATTGAAAGGGAGAGTAACTATTTCCAAATACCCATAGATAGTCTGAAACCTTACTGAAACTACCATAATCAGAAATACAAGAAGACCTTATGTGTTATTTGTTAATTGTATCCAGGTTGCATGGGGAAATGCTGTGTAAAAAAACATCCTCATATCTGATGGATTTTCTGATTTTTTTGTGATTTGGGGGGGGGCTTAAAAAGAAACTGAAAATAGGTCACGAAAGACATATGAATCAGCCCCCCCTCCCGAATCAGAACAAAGACTTATAATTATTAGCAAACATTGATTAATTGTAAAGTCATAGAATTGTCAAATTGGAAAGTAACAAAGGTCATCTATTCAAATCCTTTGCAATATGCAAGAAAACCTATTTAACAAGTCCAGCCTATTCTTAAAAACCTCCAGAAATGGAGAATCCAAGCCACTGTAGAAAGCTTAAACCTTTGCCTTCCTCCCATTCATTACATGAAAAATTCTTCCTAAAAATCTAGGCCTGATAGTCCATGCCATTTGGGTTTTACAAAAACTGGAACTAATAAGTTTGATTTCAAATTCCCTAAATCCAAAATGGCCTCCATTCAGATGCTGAGGCTTTTCTCTCATTAATGAATCTTATGTGATGTGGGAAGCTAATGTTTGCAATATGATTTTTGTTACTTTTTTTGTCATTTAGCGTGCTGGATACAATGCATTTTGATACAGATGTATAGCTTATGTAGAATATTTCACATCACCGCTTCTTTCATGTTTAATTTTTCCTGAAGTTGTGGGAAAAACTGGTAGCTGCTACCATGTGTAATTGTATGACTAAACAATAAAAGAGCTCCTCCTATATTTATATATAAGAATAGCTTTCTAAGAAGCTCCTTAACCAACACTTTATCCAATATTGAATGACTATACTTTGCTTTTAGTTTCTTCTTGCAATGATTTTTTTAATAATTACTACTCTATAGTTGTAATCCCTTCCAATAAGTCTTATAAAGGAAAGGCCACAAACACAGACAAGGCTTATTCATCTCCATTCACAAAATGTCTAGCAGCAGATGAGACAGAAGAAATAACAATCACTTTTCCCAATACAATGAACATTATTGTAAAGGTCATGGTCCAGAGTGAGGGGATGGTGACATTTCTCAGAGAGTGAAGAACCATATGCTTTGAAAGAGGGAGTGGTACAACTTCTTCTGAGGAAGCTATCTCTTTATCTAGTCATTCTTGCAATTTTAACTCAATATTTGACTTCCCTGTTCTAAGAAAATTGAGAAGCTATTTGGGAATCAGCTATTGTACAGAAGTTCCTAATTTAAATGGGTTACTTGAAACCCTTTCAGTATGGATTCTGGCCTGGGCATGGAAATACTCATTGATCACTAGGGTAGATGACTAGGGCCTAGAAGATGTGAATTTGTCCCTCATCTATTAGAAGTTCAATTAGACTTCCCACAACAATAGAATATATGCAGATCCAAGTACCTCCAAAATCCACTTGGCCTTACTAGAGTTCAGCCTGAATATTGTCTTTTGCATCCAGACTCTGATAATATCCAGACATGAAGACAGAACTTTGATGGCATTACCTGGTTGATCTAAAGTTAAGATATGCCAATTGATGACGTCACTAAAAGCTTTGAACTATCAAGCATGGTACAAACAGGTTGAATCCCAACAAGAAAAAAATATTTTTTGTCCAGGAACACTTTGCGTTATTGACAGCCCCAGCAACTGCTCTGGACAGGACTACATTCCCACTGAAGAAACAGATCTGCAATTTACAGGCCCTTCTGGATTCATGGGTCCCACTAGAACAGCAAGCTATGGTTGGAGGAGCTTTGCCCAGTTTATGTGGATACACTATATGTAACCCATCTGAACTATGAAATCATGGTGATACACTGATTTAGGCCATCAATCACACATGCTTAGACTATAGTAGTATGCTCTGTATTGGGCTGTCTCTGATGATAATCCAGAATGTAGCAGTCAGAATGCCAGAGAGTCACTGCTGAACATGATGCACTGCCTACCAATAGATATGAGGTCACGTTAAAAGGTTGGATTCGACTCCACTAGTCAGAAATGAAGTTTCTTGGATGAGGAATGAAACATTAAAATAAAAAGTTCAGTTGCCTTTTGGAAAAAGCATCTTTGGGACTACCATGACCTCAATGATTGAGAATCTCCATACACATTTGAAATGACAGTGTTGAGATAGTTTGTTTCTCTTTATGACCAGTTTCAGTTATTGGTGGGGAAAGAGAACTAACCCTAGACATGTAAGATGCCTTGGGATCCAACTTTTCCCACTCCTATTTGAAAACATCTAATTGAAGCCTTAAGTCATCAGTTGGCATATCTTAACTTTAGATCAACCAAACAATGTCATCAAAGTTCTATCTTCATGTCTGAACATTATCAGAGTCTGGATGCAAAAGAAAATACTCAGACTGAACTCTAGTAAGGCCAAGTGGATTTTGGAAATACTTGATTCTGCATATTCTATTGTTGATTCTGGATGGGGTTGCACTATCCGGAAAGAAGTGGTGCACAGTTTCGAAGTCCAACATTCACAGCATCTATTCAAAGAGGAGGACACGGTTGTAACCATAGTTGTAATGAGGAAGGCCTTTGAAGATCTATCTGGTTGCCAATATAAAATTGAGCACAGAAAAAAAGAACTACCATAAAACAGTGCCTTCCATCCCAAATTAATTAATATCACTCATGGTACCCTTTTTGGACAGCTTCAAGAATCTTCTTGGGAGATGGGCGACAAATTAATTTTATTTTATTTTATTTTTATTTATTTATTAAATTAATTTGTCGCCCATCTCCCAAGAAGATTTTTGAAGCTGTCTAAAAGGGTACCATGGGTGATGTTATCAAAAACTGTTGAGAGACCAAGGAACACAGAGATAGACTCATCATCCACAACTTGGCCCCACTACAGATCATCAAGAAATTTGATTAATGCTGTCTCCATACTGGCTTGAAACTTAAATGGGTCCAAGTAATCCACTTCCTCCAGAATCTTCTGGAGTTGAAGCCCAAGTATTCTCCCTACCAACATCCCTAAAAAGGGAAGATTAGAGACTGGACAGTAGTTATCCAGGACTGATGAGGCTAGCAATAGATTCTTGAAGAGAAAATGCACCTCAGCCGCCTTTGAAGCTAATGGAACCACCTTCTTACTGAAAGATGCTGACATCATCACATGGAACCAACTATAAGGCAAATTTCATGTAATTTTCATTACCAGGAAGGACATATATCTAATAAGCAGGTGGTGAAGCTAACATGGTGCAGAATCCTCAGGAGTCACGGAATCAAACTCACAGATGAGCATATAAGTAATCTTTGATTTATGATCACAATTGGGACCAGAATTTCCATTGCTAAGCAAGAAGGTTGTTAAACGAGATGCACTTGATTTTACAACTTATTTTGCCACAGTTGTTAAGTAAATCACTGCAACTGTTAACTGAATCACGTGATCATTAAGCAAAACCAGCTTCCCCCACTTACTTTGCTTGTCGGAAATGAGGGAACACGTGATCCCAGGATGCAGCTACATGCCAGTGGCCAGGCACCAGAATTCTGATCATGGGCTTTGGGGATGCTGCAACAGTCACGAGTGTGGGGACGAGTCATAAGTCACTTTTGTCAGTTCCTTTGTAACTTCAAACAATGGCTGTAAATTGAGGACTACCTCTACAAGGCCTTCTTCCAGGCACCTCAACAGGAACCAAACAGTCCAACTTTGAGCCGATCTGAGCAACTTTATCTGCCAAATGGCACAAATATTTCTCACAGCATCCCTGGAGATGATCCTATGACCCATCCTTTCCAACAGGGAGTAGTGGGTTGCCCAAAATGGTACTGAAAAACAGTAAAAGCAGAGAAATTTTGCTATCCTTATTATCAGTATGATGTATTCTTTAATATGGGTTCATAGTCTTCCTCAATCAGATTCACTCTTCATCTTCCTCCTACACACTTCAGGCATCTCTTCACACACTTCATTTCTCGGAGCTCCTCAGAAAACCAAGACAGTGTGGGTGGCACCAATAAGCTGAAAAGGAGCAAGAAAGTGATTACTATGTCCTCCAAAATCAGATCATGTCTCAGCTGCCCTGAGGAAATGTGTGACCTCCAGTATGCATTAGGCCTGTGACGACTTTAGACAAACCCATGGTTGCCAAGGAGGCCATGAACTCCCGAGTCACCCCAGACTTAACATTGCCAAGTGGCAAATTGAAATCCCTGAGCTGCATAAGCCTTGGGATCTTAATATGCTTCAGTTAGTTCCCTAAAGATCAACTTGTTGAGACGTTTACAAATTTGGAGCTCAGATGGCTCTCCTCTGTAGCTGCATCACTTAAATTTCATAGAAAACACATAGGCCAGCAATGAAGAGTGAGCAACAATGAAAGGATCTCATTTTTGTGTTGTACTGAAAGACTATTAGTTCAACATGAAGTTCCATTATTAACCAACTCTATCATGTGATTATAAAGGTGCCCTCAAGTTGAGTTCAACTTCTAATGATTGCATCTATCCACTTTTCTTGGTAAAGTTACAGGGTAGTGTTTCATTGTCTTCTGAAATGTTTTTGAACTTCACAGTCTACTTAACACAGAGCTTCTGCAAACACACCAATCAGAGATTTATGGCCTTCTATTAAATAAAGACCCGTCCAATTTTTATACTCAAGGCTCCACTATAACTTATTCACATAGTCATGGATAGTTTAATATAGCTCTTCTTTATAATACAGGCAGTCCTTACTTAACAACCATTTGTTCAATAACTGTTCAAACTTCCTATGGCACTGAATGAGTCTTACTTACAGCTAGTCCTCAAAGTTCCAGTAGGGTCCCTGTGATCTGTGATCATGATCCAGGCAGTTGACAAGTGGCCCAGATTTCTGACCATCACAGTATTTCTGACCATCACACGATCATGATTTCCCTACTGGGTTTCCACAAACAAAGTCAATGGGGAAGCCAGCAAGAAAATACGTGATCATGTGAGGTCCTCACTTAACAACTTGCAGTGATTGGCTTAATGGCAGTAATTGGGAATTGCCATAACTGATGCTGCTAATCATAGTGATTACATGACATTGCTCTTCACAATCATATTGCTTAGCAATAGAAAATTGTGTCTTAATTGCCGTTGTTAAGTGAGGACTACTTGTATAACTGAATTTCAACAGTTAAACTATGACTTGTTTAATCATGGTTTGTTGAATAGCTGGATTTGCACAATAGTCTAAGCCTTAAACGCTTAGAATAGACCAATTAATTCTAAAAGGCATTAGTCATTGTTAATTTGTAAAGAAAACATTGGTTTTTAATACCACAATGAACTAATGAATAAGAAACAGTTTGGAATAAATTATAAAAAGGCAGATCTCAACTTCTTGTGCTTATTGAAATATTCTAACATTAAGTTGTCTTGTTTATTGCTTATTATGCAGTATAATCATTTCATTATTTATTTTTGTCATAATACATTATATGAATTTTGACAGCGATATATTAATTGAAAATCACATGGGTAAGTCAAGTAAGTTTGTAGAGTCCTTTGATGGAAGTTGAGTAGATAGGCGGCAAATACATTTTGCAAATAAATACAAGTTTTGTGTCTGGTTGCCCCTGCTACTGGGCAATTTCCATTTGTTTTAATGGAGCTCCTCAGGAGGAACTTAGTAATTTGTAGATAATTCTCCTATTTACAGAAATTCATACTCTCCAGAATTCAGAGATTAAAAAGGACATATCTGAGGGCATCTAACACCATTTCTGAGCATCTCTGGGTACTCTTTTCTCATGTCCATTATTATAAATTGCTTCTGCAAGACTTCACTTAAAAAAACAATACACTGATTTACTATTCAAGAAGTGTGAAGATCTGAATTCACTTTTGAATATGCATGTATAGATCTGCACTGTCCTATTACAGAGAAGATCGACAAAGGAATTTCTGCCTGCCACAGCAGAAGCATAATTCACAAATGCTCTAAAGTAGTTTGAAAAAAATGGAACTAAGCATCACAGGCCAGTTCAAAATTCTTTTAGTTGTCAGGAACTGCTTTGTATACTTAAAGGAACTATCCTTTCCGTGTTTACTTAGCTTGAGAACGCCATCGAATGCTGTGGGATTTACCCTGAATAAACACGCCTAGACTCTCTCGGGTTATCTTGAGTTCATCCTAACTGGCCCAACGAAAACCGATTTTCAGTCCACCCGTCCTCTTAAACCCACGCCACGTATTTACAGTTGCTGCTCTAACTGGAGCCGTTCCGAATAATCCGGGCCGGAGAAATATGTCGTGTAATAACGTTCTACGGCCGAGTTCAGGGACGGAACGATAGCTCCGATCCAGACGGACTTTCGGGGAAATCCGACTCCGGGATTTGTCGCGCAGCGAGTGGGCGGGGCCAGGCCGGGCTAGCTCGGGGAAGTTGCTGAAGTTGGAGGGAGCGAGGGCTGAGCCTGGCAAGGCTTGCTTGGGCAGCCGGGCCTCGCTGGGTGTCTTCGGGGGTTCTCCTTTCGGCTCGGGCGGTGCATGATGGAAGCAGCATGGCCACTCATTTTTCCCTGACCCAGGTAAGGGCTTCCTTATGAGAAAAGGGGGCTGAGGTGTGCGGGCTTAGCTCGGGGGAGGTAGAAGGCAACCAGACGCTGAGCTGGCCTCCTCTCGCGAGGAGCAGCGGGGGTCTCGCCTCCAAGCGCTGGCGCAGAATCTCCTTCGCAATGTCGTCGTCGTAGTCCGCTGCTCCGAGCTCTTTCCATCTTCGTGTATCCCCGCCTGGACGGGCTGGTCGTAGGGCTTCCGCCCGGCTCCTTCCCGGTTCGCATGTTCTCTTGCCGCCCGAGCGTTATTGTTTGCATTGGGGGCGCGATGTGCGGCACATTTCTCTTTCCCGCTCTCGTTTTTCGTAACTCGCCCTCGTCGTTTCTTTGGTTTTCCTTCATAGTCTCTTCCCCACCTACTTCGTTGTAGTCGGAGAGCCGAGCCGCCCTCTTTGACTATGCCGTGCCTACGCCTTGTATGCCGTGTGGACTCGCCTGCCCCCTTTCAGGCCGTCCTCCCCAGCTGCTAAAGTGAACCGACCTTCCAGAAGCGCTTCATGCCGCCTCAAAAATAGTGCCAGAGAGGGATTCCCTGCAATTCCTAAGCGGGCATTCATTTCTGTCTCCTTTCCAGTGTGGATACTGTATGGAAGTTACCATATCCTGTGCTCTAATATGGGTTGTTTTACAATGGGCATTTCAATGGTGCGCAGTTTTGGAATCTTTGTGGGCATTTCCAGTCCGGTGATTACATTTCTGGCACTGGATATTGCTGGATTTCCTTCATGCCCATAGTCCATGTGATTGCTTCTCAGTTTGTGATCTGTTCTTATCAATTCCTTCAGTTTATTAGGAGAGACATACTCATTTTAGGCCCATATATTTCTTTTCCACTTGGGCTTTTGATATGATTTCTGGTGTTGAAAATGTTAGATATATTGCTCAGAAGGTGTCTCATAACAGCAGAGGTGTGCTAAATAGTAAATTAAAGGAAGGGCTTCATAACTGTAGTTGAAGGGCAGTAGCTTATTTTTCAAGGTTTCTGTAAGGGCAAGCAAAAACAAATATTTTTTAAATTATTATTTTTCATTATAGTGATTCTAGATGCTACTGGGTAATATAGAATTACTGAGGGAAAATCCCAAATTGTGCTCCTAATTGAAATTCAAGTATATGAATTCCTACTTCATATGCATAGAAATGAGTCATGCACTTCAGAGCGACTGATATATGAACACTTAACTTTTAGAATGGGAGATGTAAAATGTTAGTTACTACATGAATCTGCAGTTCTTAGAATCTTCAGTATAAATTGGATTTATACTCCATCTTACTGTGGATTTAAGTAAAGAAAGCAGTTTATGTAGGATCACATAAGTTAGATCAAGGAGTTTTCAAACTCGGTCCTTTTATGACTCATGGACTTCAGCTCCCAGAATTCCTTAGCCAGGCACATTGACTGAGGAATTCTGGGAATTGAAATCCATGAGTCATAGAAGGGCCAAATTTGAAGACCCCTGAGTTAGATGTTAGGGTCAGTTTATATCAGACATGTCAAATTCACGACATCATGTGATTATTTTGCCATTGCCGGCAATGGGGTGGGCGCAGCTTCTGCGTGACACGTCTGGCCCATGGCTGGCAGTTTGACAACCCTGGTTCATATCAAACACTGCTCCACAGTGTTTATCATAAGATGCTAGCACATGGAGCCATCAAATGAAATTTGAAATTGCTATTCTAATTTGAGAGCCAGTTGGGTATAGTACAGGGATTTCCAGATATGGCAACTTTAAGATTTGTAGACTTCAACTCCCAGAATTTCCATGGCTGGCTGAGGAATTCTGGGAGTTGAAGTCGTAAGTCTTAAAGTTGCCAAGTTTGGAGACCCATGACATAGTGGTTGATGTTGTTGTTGTTAGTTGTGAAGTCGTGTCTGACCCATCGCGACCTTATGGACAACATTCCTCCAGGCTTCCTGTCCTCTACCATCTTCTGGAATCCATTTAAGCTCACACCTACTGATTCAATGACTCCATCTAGCCACCTCATTCTCTGTCATCCCCTTCTGGTTGATGCATCAGGCTAAAAACTGGGAAATTGTGGTTCTAGTCTGTCCTTAGGCCCAAAGCCAGCTGGATGATTTGGGGCTTGTCACTTTCTTTTAGCCCTAGGAAGGAGGCAATAGCAAACCACTTCTGAAAAACTTTGCCAAGAAAACTGTAGGGACTTGCCCATGTAGTATTAGAGAATCAGATCCGATTGAACTGAAGAAAAAAACTTCTATATTTGTTTATTAGAAAATTGCACAGATGCTGTCACCAGAAGTTGATTTTTAACTGAAAGGAGTTTTTACCATGTTGATGAAATGGGAATGAAATTAGAGAATGAATATATGAACAAAAGTGAGGCTAGTATAAAGCAGCAAATACATTAGTGCTATCATATGGGTTTCCATCCTATATCTCTTCCCCCACCCTCCAGCATGTTTAGCAGCTTCTATAAGTTTAAATGTGATATGAAGACCTAAAGCAGCTACTATTGTCAGTTCTCAACAACTGAAATTTAAAGCAACTGCAACTCACTAATTCATGATTAAGTGAACTTTGGTTTATAGAAGTAGCTTATCTCCCTGGGTTGTACAAAATGCAGAACCAAAAACTTAAGCATATTGAGTCACAACTAGTCAAGTACCCATTTACCTAACATATTGCATATATTTGATATAATTCTGCTTTGAAAGTGAAAACATGTTTTGCACTAATTATAACTGGAAAATCTCAGATCTCTAAACTTTTTCTCTTCAAAGCAGAAAGTCTTAAGGAAATAGAATGTGAATTGAAATAGTATTCGGTAAAAAGACGGATAAAGCTGTGCAACTGAGCTAGGGTATACTAATAGTTTAATATAATTGAAATAGCTATGTGCTTAAAACTTAGAATATTACGTGTGAATATGACGGTTACAATTTAGGAACTTTATTTACTTTTGAAAACCAATTTGCTTCTACTATAGCCAAATATCACCTAAGGTCACTGCATCCATTTAGCTTCAGGTCAGAGAATGTATGTCCAAGCAGCCTTTGTTAAACTTGGATATATATATTGACTTCTTTATATTATTTCTTTTCCAATTACCCTTTTTACAATATTGTGATGTGTGATCTATAATACACTCATTTGTTAAGCCCTGGCAGATGCAAAAATATAAATATTTTTAATTGAACTGGGAAAATTCCCTTGAAGGGAAATTGTAGATTGTGAAAATTGCAGGATAATTGTTAGATTATTTTGTTTTCCAGTTTTGATGACATATTTAATGTAAAATGCTGAAACTTGATATATGTTTTAGCATTACACAATATGTTTCTTCATTTACTATTTACAGTGATGCAAAACTAAAAATAATAGAAAAACAGAAGGTTTTTCTAATTTTCTAGCAAATATTTTAACTGTATAAAAATCTTTTTTATACTTCAATTTTGTAATTATCCATTCAAGCAGGTGAAGCACATGTGTATTAGAAGAGGGAAAAAAATCAGGTATGACAGCATTATACATTGTCTAAAGCAGGGGTGTCAAACTCGTAACATCATGTGATGTGTTGCGACATATCGCGACTTTTTTTCCATTGCTGGCAATGGGGTAGTAGGCGCAATTTTGACATGACGCATCTGGCCCACGGGCCGGCAGTTTGACATCCCTGGTTTAAAGACTTGGAAATCAGTTTCAAAATTAGAAACTCTAGAAACTCTTTTGGTTATGAGCTAAATATTACTGGTGGTTGTATTTTCAGAGCAATATATTCAATAATGATTCAGAGTTTTATATATATATATATATATATATATATATATATACAGTCTACTCTTAGGCTTCCTTGAAGTATCAAGAAAGGAATGTTGCAGAGGGCTGTTGCCTGAAACTCCTAGTTACCCAAATTGCAAATGACATTTAATTCTTACCTGTAATTCTGCTGGGAGCATGATAAGTTATCACTCTTCAGTAATGGATTATTAAAAAATGATTTACATAAATAAACTATGTAAGAGCCGAATTATTACTTCAGGTAAAGGGCTTTAACATTTTAATGTATTTTTTGCAATCATTTCTATGTTTCTGAAGAAATTGAAATAAATGACCATCAGCTACAGTCTTTCTAAAGATAAAAACTTTTTGTTTCATTTGATCACATCCTAACTTAATTAGCAATCCAGTGTTTCATAAATTTGATTGTTATATTGAATATTAATAATAGTACAAATTAAATATGTAACTTCCAAATAATTTTACTAAGGGATATGTTTTAGGAGAGGGGATATTGTTATTAGCAAAAAGCTGCCACTAAAATAAAATGTGAAAAAGTAAAGTAAAGTAAAGCTTGAGAAGAGTAAATAAAAATTAAAACATTAAGGGGGGGGGGAAGAGAAGGTACTTGCATCAATTTTGAGATTTTGGCCCCTGATATGCTGCTCAAAACCTGGTGTGGGTCTTTAGCTACCAGAAATTAGCTTACGTTTGAGGTAAAAAAACTGTTTAGCATCAATGACATTTTGGAGCAAACAAATTGTGTTAGTGTAGCAAAATCAGTTGTTCAGATAAATAACATGACATAACTGATGAGAGGTGTATGTATGGAATTCACTGCATGGGAGAGGTAACTACAGCCAAGTTACACCACTGTTGCAAGCATTTAATTACTTGCCAATAGGCTTCCAAGGGCCATGCAAAGTGCTAATTTCAACTTGTAAAGCTTTGCATCCATTGGTTTCTAGATATTTTCAAGACTGACTTCTCACCTGTCTCTGGTGGTCAGGTTAGTTAGACCAGAGGTCCCCAACCTTTTGGGCACCAGGGACCAGTGCCATGGAGAAAGATTTTTCCACGGACCAGAGGAGGGGCGTGGCTTTGAATACAGCCTGCATCCAGAGGATGGAGCTTTGTTTGTTTGTGCAGCCTGCTTGTTGCCATGCTGTGGACCGGTGCCGGTTCACAGACCGGGGGTTGGGGACCCCTGAGTTAGACTACTCCAGGGTTAGGAGGTGAGAAGTATAGGATCCCAAAGGCAATATTTTCTTTAATAGGCTCCCACCGTATGGAACAGGTTTAAGTTATAGTTATGCTCCTTTTATTTAGGAAACCTTGAAAATGGCTCTTTTGCTAGATATTTGGAGCCTAATACTTTGATTGTGTAGCACTGTGAGTTTCTATTATGTTGCCTGTTTTTTATTATATTACTCTGCTTATTTCATTGTGTTGATTTTATGATTTATGAGGTAAACTGCTAAGAGTTGGTTGAAGCTGGTGGCTTACAAAAGGATACAGTCATGCTTTCTGAGGTACATTATATATCAAAACTTTATGCAGAAAATTTCTTGCAAAGGAAGATCAACTCTGCTAACAATTTTAGAAAAATTGTAACAAAATAAGGACTGAATGACCTAGATCTTGTGCACTGGTGTTTTAAAAAGAAAGAATTATTGAAATACTTTGTGGTAACAGAGATCCTAATTTGCTGAACCAGCTTTTTTGAAGTTGCATTAGCTAGCCTAAAATTTCCCTCCTCATTTTCCCTTCCTTTTGGGGATTTTTTTTCCTAATAAACTTTATAGCAGACTTCCTCACTGGGTGGTAAGTCATTTTAATACCCAGATCTTTATCACTTTCCAATTTTAATTTCATAATTCCTGAAAGTACTCTCAATGTAAAAACATGCAAAAACTGTTACTATTTTGGTTGACCTAATGCATTATCTGCCGAAAGCCCTAGTTAAAGTGACTATACCACATATAAAAAAATATAGTCTATTTTAAAATTGCTTCATTTTAAGTTTTAATCAGTAAGATAATTTCAGTCATAAGTTCGCATAACTTTTTTGGCTGTATTCAGTATTTAATTCCCGTTATAAGTAATTGTAATAGTGGCTGACAGCAAGAACATGGAAATAAAATTTGTAAAAACAGCAAAGAGATAATTAAGTCACAAATAGGAGACATACTACAATCATAACTAGGAGGAGGTATAGTAAATCTGTGGAACCAACAGATTTATAAAAAAACTAGCAGGTTCAAGAAATTTATCTTGACAGAAGTGCCACAGGGAAACGCTGATAATATTCTTCCTATGAACCAGAATGAAGGCATTAGGAAAGCTATAGTAGAAGCATGATCTAGATTCAAACTATATCATAGTTTATTTTTAAAAAGTTAGGTGGCTTGGAAAGCAATAATTATTGGTTGCTCAGCCAGATGTTTTAGACTGTATTTGGCATTTTGATCCAATCATTGAGTCCTTCCCAAGGACCTGAGATAGGCAAATATTGTTTTTTTAATACCGTATATTCCGGCGTATAAGACGACCCCCGACTTCAGCGCCAAGTCGCATGCCTAGAAAGTCGTCTTATACACCAGAAAATACCGTTATTTCCGATGTATAAAACGACTCGGCGTATAAGACGACCCCCAACTTCGATGCCGATTTCAACGCTTTCAGAAGTCGTCTTATACGCCGGAAAGTACGGTAATATCAAAGGTACTGTTTTAGGATGTAGGCTGTTCCAAGTAAAGCTGCCTTTTACAATTGACTAATGACAACTTTGTCAATGCCAATGATGTTCAAATGGTGCTCAACATGCCTTGGAATTGCACGCAAGGCACTTATTACTAATGGTATATCTTTGCTTTTTTTTGCCATAGTTATTGTACCTCTGTTTGCAGGTCTTTATGGTTAAATCTGTCTATATGTTGTGAAATTAAAGAATTTTTGTCATGCCTTTTGATTGCCAGTAACTCACTACCCTTCCTGGATAATCCTGATCAACAGAGACCACAGTGGCAAACTAGAAACACAAGTCTACAGAAAAACCACCCATACTAACCAGGTGCTCCACTACCAAAGCAACAACCCAATCTCTCACGAGAGAAGCTGTATAAGAACTTTATTTAAAAGAGCCCAAACTCACTGCAGCAACCCAGATCAGCAAAAAAAAGGAAATGGAGCATCTATACAACACATTCCAACTAAATGGATACCTATGCAACTTCATCAAAAAGTCCCTGACCACTCAACCCAATACAGCACAATCAACACAAACCCTAAAAAGAATTACGCTGCCATACATCAAAAATATCTCATATACCACAAATAGACTACTACAACCACATGGAATCATTGTAGTACAGGGGTGTCAAACGGCCGGCGGAGGCCACATTCACCCCAGCTCCGGCAATGCGAAAAAAACCACGATACGTTGCGACACGTCACATGGCAAGTTTGACACCTGTGGTGTAGCACATAAGCCAACTGAAGTCCTTCAAACATCCTAAGTAAACCTAAAGACCCCAGCAACCCCAGAAGAAAAAACAGAAGTCATCTGCAACATACATGTAAGAACTGCAACAACCACTATGAGGACCTACAGGCAGAAGACTGGCAGAACTCATCCATAAACACCAACTGGCAGTCAAAAGGCATGACAAAAATTCTTTAATTTTACAACATATAGACCAGCGGTCTCAACCTATGGGTCGTGACCCCATTTGGGGTCGAACGACCATTTTATGGGGGTCGCCAAACAACGCGATCCGCCATTTTTCCCCCTCAGGGGGCGCTGCCGCACATGCGCGGCGTGCATGGGGCGCCGCTACGCATGGGGTGTGGCGCGGTGCGCATGCGCGGTGCGTCCGAGTGGCCGGGGGTCGCTGTATAAAAAGGTTGAGAACCGCTGATATAGACAGATTTAGGCACTGCTTTGGTAGTGGAGCACCTGGTTAGTATGGGTAGTTTTTCTGTAAACTTGTGTTTCTTGTTTGCCACTGTGGTCTCTGCTGATCAGGATGTCTAGGAAGGGGAGAGAGGCAGTCAAAAGGCATGATGAAAATTCTTTAATTTCACAACATATAGACAGATTTAACCGTAATTACAATTGGGAAAAAGTGACAATCCTAGAGCAGGCCAAATCCAAAAATGCCAGGGAATTTCTAGAAACCTGGCTCTCTGACAAATCAGCCATCAATAGGCACATAGACATTAGCATCATCTATAGATTATGCAAAAAAGACAATCAACCAGCCCAAAAGAGAAAAAACTCCAGCACCTCTCCACCAGTAATCATCACTCAGATCAGCATAGATTAACTCTAATGTCACTTTCAGACCAACAATCAAGTAAGCAATACCCTAATCAAGAAACTGCCACAGAACCATTAGTAAAAAACCCAACCAAAGAATCCCCTAAGACCACCTCCAGCCATCCAGAGAGACAAGACACCAGAATATAAACAGCCAGCAAGCAGCACTCCATACTAGATATTACCTAGTTAGGATAATGAAACATTTGCAAGAAAACAAGCTCAGAGAGCACAAGGACCGCTGTAAAGTTATTTTTCAGCACTCTATAACTGTGGATGGATGTTAAGCAAGGCAGTTGTGAGCAACAGCTACCTGTACATTTTCTAGCCTATAGGGCCTGATTCGGAGAAGTTCTAAGCAAACATTTTTCATTTTTTTTAAAAAAAAAACATTTTTGAACGTAAAGTTCGAAAAGAGAAGTGTAATCCAAGGCATATAATTCAAATAGGGATGTGTTAGTTTTTCTGAAATCTTATTCTTTATATATCTGCTGACTAAAGATGTTTGGGATGTTAAAATGAATGTTAAAGTACAGGATGTGAAAGAGCATATGTTTCCTATGCAAAAGTAACAGCTTTAAATAAATGTTTTATTTGAAAATGATGACTTTGCTGTAATTGGCCTTAAGATGTGACAATATTAATTACTGTATTAAGAGTAGAGAAGGAGAAACAAAAGGCAAATTTCATGCTTGGAATCATTAGGAAAAGAATTGAAAGTAGAACTGCTGATACAAAATGTCCGCATGCAAATTTGTGATGAGTTTGTATTTGTTGTATATAGCTCTGACCAGTGCATCTGAAAAAGGATATTATAGCACTAGAAAATAATGGAAAGAAGAAGCAACCAGAATGATTAGATGTCTGAGCAACTCCTCTGTGGGGTTAGACTACAGTCATTGGGGGTTTGGGACTGGAATGAAGATAGATAAGGGAGACAGTAACTGAGGCTTATGCAATCACACAGGACATACTTAACCTTGAGACAGGGAAGTTTTGACTCTAACAAATATAGTATTAGAATTCAAGGTCATCCACTAAAACTAAATGCAGAGAGATAATGACCTTCATAAATAAATACTTTTTCACACATTATATAATTAAACTTTGTAATGTGTTATGATTGGTCATATAAGAAGATTTTAAAATTTCCTGCAGAATCAGACCATTAATTATTATTGTGTACGTGTTTGTATGTGTATTTTTTAAGAATTTTGGTTATAATAGTAAAATCTAATACAAACTAAATTTAAGAGAATAGAAAGGAGTAAAAACTGCAAGAAAAAAGGAAGAGAAAGGTAAGAATGTAATAAAGAAAAGAAAAAGAAATATACAGGCAGTCCTTAACTTACGACTGATCACTTAATGACTGTTTGAAGTTACGATGGACTCAAATAAAGTTACTTAGGACCTATCTTCGAAGTTAAGACTGCTGTACTATCCCTGCTGCTACATGATCACACTTAGGGCATTGGCAGGTGGCTTGCATCCTATGGTCACATTTTATGACAATTTTGCCATTTTCTGGTAAAACCCAGCAAAAATGCCTGATGGATAAAATGGGTTTGTAGTTACAACCATGTGGTTCACTTATCCATCATAAAAACAGTCATAAAATGAAGTTTGGTCAAATGGTGCCTTGATTTATGACTGCAATGACTTACAACCAAAATTCCAGCCCCAATTGTGATAGTAAGTTAAAGATTACCTGTATAAAGAAGTGACTTCCAACTTTTATGACAAGTATAAACAAATTTAGTGACTCTTTACCCCCTCTGAAATTACAAATATGTATTTCTTCATTCCATATTCCATCTCTTATTCATAAACCTCATCTTTTCAGTCCTGGTGTCAGCAGGAAATCCATAAAGAGTTGCCAGAAGTAAAAACATTTTATTTTAATTTTGTTCAAATAAACCAACTTTATATTCCTTTCCTTTACTTCTAATAGTCCTGATCTTTAGTTCATTCAGATGTCATAAGATTTGATTTCTCTTCATCACATCTTTGTCCCATCACACAGACTTCTTCTAGGCTTTAAAACAAGCGTCTCTTGTAAATCCAGTGGGAAAAAAATAACCAGGTTGTTTTCTTGGTTTGTCATATGTACATGTCATTTCTTCAGTAACCTTCCTCAGAAGTCGTCTAATGATTACTACTATTGATGATTGTTTACTACTATTATCCCAGTTATATTCAGCATGCCCACTGTATATTGGAGTCATCCTGGATTGGCGGGGCATATAAACCATAGCAAAGAAATTATTTGTAAAAATAATAAAGGGATACAAATAAAATACCGTTGCTAGGAAATGACAGAGGAAAGGGTTATTTTCTTTCCATCTAAACTTGTGAACTTATCAGGTACATCCAATTGGTCATTGCATAACGTGGAATGTTGGCCTAAATAAATCATTAAATCTTATTTCCTGTTTTAGTAGGGCTCTTCTAATGCCCTATTAAAGCCTAGAACTACAACTTTTGTCACTCTCTTGTTTGCCCCTTTGTATTTGTTGATTTAAATTAAATTAAAATTTTGAAGTATTTGAGCTAATATTGAACAGTTTCACATACTTACAGTGACTAATGGTGAAATACAGATTCTCAGAATGAAGTTCCAAGCAATTTTAGAGATAATACTTCAGGGAGGAAGAATTTCTATTTTTGTTATAAGGTTGTAGGAAAGGATTGGGCAACCTTTTGGCCACGGACCACCATCCAATTTTTTTGTGTGTGTAGGGGAGGAAATGCCATTATAGAAAATTGTAACATCATAACATAGATAGGAGTGGGCAGTTGTTTTGAGCCTAAAGAAAATATGATTTTACTGCTTATTTTCCTCATGATAAGTCACCCTCAAAATGTAAATGTTGAAATTTATGAATAACAACCTCCTCAAAGATGGAGTATGTGTAGGTTTTGTAACATTTCAAATTTTTATTTATCAAAATATAAAATACAAATACATTTTTTTAAAAAAAGAAAATAATAGGAAAATAGGAAAGGGGATAGGGCAGGGGTAGGCAACCTTGTCTCTTTTATGACTAATGGACCTCAACTCCCAGAATTCCTGAGCCAGCCAAGGTTGCCTATCCCTGGGATAGGGATAGGAAAAAGAAAAAGTGTAGGGGAAAGGAGAAAGGGGAAAAGAGATAGAAAAGCATAGATTTCCGACACTTGGGGTCAGTAGAATAAGATAATAACACACAACCTCAACCTTTTACTAATGGAGTATATGTAGATTTTGGCACACAGGTTGCACCCAAGTGATGATCCTAAATGTATTCAGTTGTATCAATGGAATTGTGATGTCTTTAATAATTGATCTTTGCTCAGATGTATTGTAAGTAACAGTAGAGCAACCAAGGACTGTTTCATATCTATAGTTGTCATCAATAAGTTGTTGCACTTGCACAAACAATAATGGAGCCAATAATGACTCCATGTGTACATGAGTGCTACCTTTTTGTGAGTGAATTTTTTTGTGTTCAAACTGACTATGAAATGAAGCATGTGCAAAAAGTGCCTGTAAAAGAAAGAAAACCAAGAGATCACAGTAATTCACTTATAAATAGATAACTTGAGCTGAATTGTTTTAACATTCTGTTGTGCCATAGCCAATTAAGTAATCTTGTCTCTTGATGTGTAACTTCCATGATTTTACATGACATATTGCCTTGTAAGGTTTTCCTATTGTAAACTGTGTCAGTGGTTGGGATTAATACATGATGTAAATATAAATATTAATACTATTAATACTATGATTTTGAAAATGTGTGGGCTGAGACTTCCTATTCTGCAAAAGACTGGCTGATATGAAATAGGAATAAAAGAATAAATAATTAGGATGCTAAGTAATTTCATATATTTTACATTAATACCCTACTGAATTTATGTTTCAGAACAACTGTCAAACCCTTAAACACAAAATTTAACAGAAATGTCTTTCAGCATAAAGAGTTTTATGGCATAGGCTCAGGCTAATCATAATATTTTGTTGTATTTTACAATAGTTGTTTCATATAAAAGGGAATCTATTACCATTTTGACTTCATAATTAAGTTAATTCTATGCTTATACTTATATCTTTAGTTTTTGAATGTTTATCTAATTGTTGTAATCTATTATATTTTTAAAATTAAGCAGTTTGGAAAATTGAGCAATAATATATTATTATATTTTGTTAGCTGTCAAGTGCAAATCCAGTATACGAAAAATATTATCATCAGGTAAGTGTGGGCTTGTTTTCTTTGCTTTTATTTTAAAATAAAATAACTTCTCATTTGGTTGTTGTGCTTAATTGCCTTAAATAGAATTAAAAAAAACACTTTTGCAGTTTATAGAGTAAAACCAGCATTTTAAGTGTGCTAAAAGTTAATTTTATATCTTAACACAAAATCAAAGGACAATGGACAGAATAATTCCAATTCAAACTTTATAGTTGTTTAAGAGATTTGTTTGAATATAAAGTTTATCAGTACTAATGTACTTCATGCCCCCGTGTCAAAAGAGATTGTTTTAAAGTTAAATATGCAAGAATTTTAAAAGAAAGATCTATTGTTTTGAGAATTATGCCTTTAAATGAGCAGAATGCAAACATTTAATTACAGTGAGCATAATATATAGAAATTTTGAGGTCTATAAAATCACAGAGAATGTAGATAATTATTTGAAAACTAGTTTGTGCAGTGAGTCTATTCATATCCGCTTACAGACTTTGCTATTCTTCAATTATATTTGCCCTTTCTCTGGACTTTAGAGCAAGGTTACCCTTTTCCCTTCCCTTCCCTTGACTTTTTTATTTGATTTCTTTACCATCCTAATCTAAGAGATTCTAGGTACTGTACATAAAATTATAATTAAAACAGTTTCAAATAATACTTCAGAATAATACAAAATTCAACAAAATTGATATTCTGTAAGTTCCTCTGTGGCGCATTTGAGGAGACAGTATTGAAAACCAAATTGATAGAAGCTAATGGCTTTCAAGATATCTAGTTTTCCATTTTTTATTATTTTAAGAAATGAGGCAGAAAGCTGGAGCATACTAAGGTAGGTGACCTGTGAGATCAAATTGGGATCTCAGCCTTAAGAGTTACATCACTTTCATCTATGGAGATTATATAGATACTAGAATGAGAGGCATCTTGAAATAGAAAACTGTCTTGGAAGTGAGAGGTCCTTGGTGCTTTCTGAGTTTGGTTGTTTCTAGCACTGATAACGTTATCTAGTTTGGGAAATGAAACACATACAGGAAAACAACCAATATATCTTTAGTATATTGACTCTAGGGCAGAAGTCCCCAACCCTCTTGGCACCAAGACTGGTTACATGGAGGTAGGTTTTTCCACAGACCAGAGGAGGCGTGGTTTTGTGTGCTGCCTACATCCTGTGGATGGGGCTTTCCTTGTTTGTGTAGACCAGTTGCTGGCATGCTGCGGCCTGGTACTGATCCACAGACCGGGGGTTGGTGACCCCTGCTCTAGGGCAAGTAAAGTTTTAGAAGCAATTATAACATCTGGGAGCTGGATAGATGTGTTTGAACATTTATTTGTTAAAAGTTATTATAGATGTAACTTTTTGTAACTATATATGTACAATGCCATGATTTTAGCATACGGTATATATGGCTCTACAGTATTGTGCATGCAGCATAATTAAATATTCCATCATTCTTTACTCTATTTTCTGAGCTAATAAATTTTTTGTTAAAACTATATTTTTAAAAGATTTGCTTGTTTTAATTAGTTGTATGGCCTCTTTTGGCAGGTTGATCCTAGTAATTCTGGAAGAGTGTTGGCTTCTGATGCAGCTGTCTTTTTGAAAAAATCAGGACTAGCAGATTTGATACTTGGAAAGGTATTGATATCTTCAGATAAGGGGATAATCATCTATCTTGGCTTTTACAGAAATAAAAGCACTGTAACTTGCAGAATCTTTTACATTTCACAGATTGTGTTGTTATTGTAATTCTTATTGATATTATCTTATGCTGGTCTATGACTGAAATAAAGATTCAATTTGATCCTGCATATTATTGCTATTTTGTTAACAATTTGTTTTAGTGTTACATTCTGCATAGGAGTTGTAGCTACATTTCTTTAATCATTTCTGTAATTAGTGGAACTTAATCTTTTATTTTTTTAATTAAATATGTATGCGTGTGTGTCTCTGTGTGTGTGTGTGTATAAAATAAATGATTAAGTTCCACTGATTAAAGATACATATGTATATATAAAATTATATTATTATAAAATGGAATTAATCAGAAGTTGTGGGGGCTCCAAATGGTTGTCCAATCTCTTTTGAGAAGAGATTGGACAACCATTTGTCTGAAATGGTATAGAGCAGGGGTTTTCAACCTTGGCAACTTTAAGACTTGTGGACTTCAACTCCCAGAATTCCTCAGCCAGCAAAGCTGGCTGAGGAATTCTGGGAGTTGAAGTCCACAAGTCTTAAAGTTGCCAAGGTTGAGAACCCCTGGTATAGTTTCCTGCTTGAGCAAGGGTTGGATTAGAAGACCTTCAAGGTCTCTTCCAACTCTGTTATTTTTCTGTTCTTGGAAAGTAATAATTTTAAAGTGATTACTTGAAGTGAATCCAATATTGAAGTGTGTCCAAGAGTATTTAGTAGCTGCATATTGAAAATGAAATTATTACTTGATTAAATTGTATGAAAGATTCTCCAAGCTTTAGCGTAATCTAAAGATTTTTAAATGCATAGAAAATATTTAATTTTTAAAGACATTCAAAAACTAAAACCTGATTCAGATTGATTTCTAGTCAGTGTGATATTGTAATCTCTATTAGCTAAGATTAAAAAGTTAAGCTGTATTAGTATTGAAACTATTGCCAATAATAAATATGACGTTTTAAAAATAGATTGATAAGATGAATAGAAGAACTTTCTGGCATCACTTCACATTCTTCTTTTATCTAACTATATTTTAGGTTTGGGACCTTGCTGATACAGATGGCAAAGGTATCTTAAACAAACAGGTAAGACATATTTTCTTCTGTATATAAATACAGTTATGAAATAACAACAGGAAAAAGCTTCTCTCAAAATAGTTTAAAGAGATTTCCGTATCTGACTATAGTGTGAACATCTGTCTTTGTTTTATTAACAAGGTAGGGGAGCATGTGTAGAAAATAGCCTTGAAATTCTATATGTATGTATGTATGTATGTATTTAGCATATGGGCTAGTAATCTATATTAACAAATCACCTAGATTAATAAAACACAATAAAATATATCTTCAAATACTAATGTCTAGGCCAGTGGTTCTCAACCTTTTTAATGCCGCGACCCCCAACCGGTCGTAAGTCGAGGACTACTCAACTGGTCGTAAGTCGAGGACTACTCAACTGGTGCAGCACCGTTTGCAGAATGGGACTTTTGGCAGGCTCAGCAGGGCAATATTGACAATATTGGCAATTTTGAAAGCCAATAGAATTAGACTCTATTCAAGAGAGTCTATTCTATTGGCTTTCAAAAGCCAATAGAATAAAAGGGAATAGCACAGCTAAGGAAAAGGGGGAAAAAATGGCGGACTGCGTTGTTTGGCGACCCCCGTGAAATGGTCGTTCTTCGACCCCAAATGGGGTCCCGACCCACAGATTGAGAACCACTGGTCTAGGCCATCTAAGCATTGACGCACAGCATCATTTATATTAAACAAAATCAGATACTGGACCAATATATGCCCTCAGCTTGCAGCCAGTTACAATGTGATCTATGGTTTGACATGGGGCCTCGCAGTCATACTGTCTGAAGGATACTGTGGCCCCATTTATACAGAGAGTCCCAGCAGATACTGTCTGAGGTGCAAATTCTATTCAGGATTGTCCCTTGCTGACGTGGTAGCTAAAAGCCTGGCTTTGGGGGGGGGGGGGTTATCATTTACATGTGTTAAAGTTGTTGGACAGATGTTGTGCGAGTGCTGGAAGGGACTTCCTGGATTTGAGTCTTCCAGCTGTTCCCGTATTTGCTTCTTTGTAATCAAATAGCATTTTTACTTTTCCCTCATCTTGTCTCTGTCACTTTGTATATGTGAGTGTGCGCGCACATGTATGCATGCTTGGAAGCACAAATAAGTTGCCTACATTCTGCTGTGAGTCACATAACCAGGAGGGAGCAGGCATAGATTGGAGCAGACAGCAAACTTCTGAGAAATTACTTAATTGCCTCTGGCAGGAATGCACTGGGGGTAGAAGGTGTGGAATATTTTGACCTCTGCTTGGCCACATAGGACACTCACCTTAATGACCCTTGACCTGATTCAGCAGAACTCTTACAAAATAGAAGATAGACAAAGATGCAAATAGAATTTCTCATTAAGTCTGCACTCCTTGTTATATTACGTCTAATAGATGGGAGCAAAATATATTTGGTATTATATATCATTAAAAGTCTCTACTTTTAGAGACTTTTAAAAGAGAAAGACTACAAATGACAGAATAATAAATTATACATTTAAGCCTTTTGGGAAACGTGCACTGGTTCTCATAGTCTAGCATAGAAAAGTTTATAAACAGACAAGAAAACCTATTAATTACATGAGTCCTCTGTGTGCTTCCCTCTTCCAATTTATACTTTAAAAACTGTTTAGGGAACAAATCACATTATTTTGATAACAAAATAATTTGAAAAACAAGGGCAAACTTCAGTTCATATCAATGCACAGTGCAGTGCAAAAAATTTTTTTAAAAAAATACTTGATGCTTGAGATTTGAATTAACCATGCATTGTCTATAAAACTGTTTTATATTACTTTTTTTTCCCTTTATAGGAATTTTTTGTGGCTTTAAGACTTGTAGCCTGTGCACAGAATGGATTGGATGTTTCGCTGAGTAGTCTTAACCGGCCTGTTCCTCCACCTAGATTTGTAAGACACTTTAAAAAATGAGTTAATCCATTACAGTACAAAGAAAACTGTTCATTGCTTTGCATAGCATATACTCTCAACAAGTTAAACATTGTTATGTAATTGTGTTTGCCTGGATTGGGCCTTAATTGTTTAGTGATGGAAGATTTTTGTTTCAAATGTTTATTTTATTCAAAAAAAAGTTTTCAACTCCAAAAGATTAAAAAGAAACAAACAAAAACACATAGCAATAAGACATTTTAAAAATACATTGAAAAAAAAAGAAAAACTAACATCTGTACGCATATTATCCCCACTAGTTGAATACTGATTGATACACTACTACCATATTAATTTACCAACCCTTGCGAAATAGGCTCAAAAGATTTTTAAACTACTAAAACTTTTTGCAAATTACTAACATGTCATCTATATACTATATTAATGACAAAACAGTTAACAGAAAGAACAATAATGATAAAAAAGACAAGGTAAAAGTTTCAAAAACCTCTGTTAACAACTGTTATTGTAACCAGCTTATAGAAAATTTTGTCATGTTATCATCCCAAAAGTTAACAGTAATTCATCCTGGATCAAATATCCACATTTGTTTTTTAATTTCATCTCTTATCAAACTATTGAGGTTGAAACTAGTTCTGCTCAGCACTACTGCTGGTCAGACCAGGCAAATCACTACATATATTATTAGTCTAAATATCTGCTACCCTCTCTGCCCATTAATCACATTTTTTTAATTTTCTGGATTTATTATTTTATATCACTGTTGTATAGCTTTTTACTCTATGCTCTCCAGAATCATGAGATGGCCAGTCATATAAATGTGAATGAATGAATGAATGAATGAATACATATATGCAGAATATGTGCAGTCTCAAGGTTGGAAAAAGGATGAGCAAAATTGTTTGATCTGAAAAAGTGATTTAAACCCTGTGTCAGATAGGGTTTGATTCTTATTCCACATAATTATGTGTAATTATTATCCTTTCTTCTCTGCAATAAAAAGTTAATCTAGTAGTGTTTCAATTTTGAAATTTCAGCAATTATCTAGTTCCTAAATCTAAGGTTATAATTCAAGAAGTATAAAGAATTTTGATTATACATGTCCCAAAATCTATACTTCGGACATTGCTTATGTACATGACTGTTTTTCCATGGAATTCTTTTCTAGTTATTCAATAAGTTTTTGCACAATTTCTCTTTTCTGTGAACTCTTGCATTAGTTGATTTCTAGGAATTTATTTTTTTAATGTCAGAAAAATGGTTGGTTTTCTTATTAGAAGGTTTTGTTCACAGCAGTTTATCTTTAGAATGTGTTGTATATCATGACTGAGTTATAATTAATTTTTGGTAGTTACCACTTATCCACCAAATTTCTCCACTCTTTGTACCAGAGCAATTCTGGGATTCTGTCTTCAGATTATAATCATAATTCTGTATTTTCCAGTTCTTATAGCTATTGCGAGAAACCATAATTATGTCAAATTACCAATCAAAGTTCATAACTGCCAGATAGTCCCATCTTTCTCATGCATATTAAATAAGACATTCGGTAGGATGATTTTTTCTATACTATAGCTTGGTTAATGACAAGTGGCATGCTTAACTCTTTAATAACTGAAAATAATCCTAGCAGCCCATTAAGAATGATCCAAACACCTGCCAGTAATAACCTGGGATGATTGGTTTACAGTGTGTGTGTGTGTATGTGTGTGTGTGTGTTTTCTGAGGTTTTCGTGGGTGTTTGTATGTAGGTCTTTGGCTATTCGGGTTTTCTCCCGCGTAAAATTGGAAGTGTCTTGGCGACGTTTTGACGAAGTCCCATTCGTCATCTTGAGGCTGGTGTTTTCAGCTTCGTGCTTCGAGGAACAATGTGTGGTCTTAGCTGTTTCTTCCTTTTAACTGCCAGTGGGGGTATGGACTGATTGGGTGGGAGCTTGGCTGTGTTCTGATTGGATGGAGGTGTGATCTGATTGGTTAGGGGCTTGGCTGTGCTCTGATTGGCTGGGGGGTTGGCTGTCCTCTGATTGGCTGATTGACATCCTGTGTGGTTTTTGTGGGTGTGAGTGACAAACGACTCCCCAACACAAAAAATGACACCAGACCCACACTCACAAAAACCACACAGGATGTCACCACCACACATCCACGCAAAAAGCAAACCCAAAGCCACACGACCACAAACCAGAAGAGACACGACCACAAACCAGAAGCCAGACCACAGCTGCATCATTAGCCACTTTAAACCCCTCCAATCCATACATGAAGCAAACTGACATCCACCATGAAGGTGAGGCATGACCACGAACACGAAGCCAAAAAATAGCAAGGCAGCCCAACATCTTAAACCCCCCTGCAACTCAGACTAACCTGAGCACAACAAAGCTCCCACCCAAACAGAACACTCGCCCAGCCAATCAGAGCACAGCCAACCCCCCAACCAATCAGAGCACAGCCAAGCCCCTAACCAATCAGAACACACCTCCACCCAATCAGAACACAGCCAAGCTCCCACCCAATCAGTTCATACCCCCACTGGCAGTTAAAAGGAAGAAACAGCTAAGACCACACATTGCTCCTCGAAGCACGAAGCTGAAAACACCAGCCTGAAGATGACGAATGGGACTTTGTCGAAACGTCACCAAGACACTTCCAATTTTACGCGGGAGAAAACCCGAATAACCAAAGACCTGCATATATGTGTGTGTGTGTGTGTGTGTGTGTGTGTGTGTGTGTGTGTGTATGTATATAGTGTTTAGGAGAGAAAGATAATTCATTTAAATCTTTGAATTCTTTTCTTATGACAGTACCGAAAGAGGTATTTGTGAGTAGAAATAAATGGTGGCATTGAATGTGAAAAAAAACAGATTTATAATAAGCAATTCAGATAACACAAAATAGATCTTTAAAAACATCTTTTTATTTTATTTTCTATTAGAATGATTCCACAAGTCCATTATTATGTGGGGGAGCTCCACCTGATATCCCTTGGGCTGTTAAGGTAAATGAATTAATTGCGCTACAGCAAATGATCTCAGTGAATATGTTTCATGGTATTGGATTCTTTCTAGAAAATGTTTTCCACTTTCCTTGTTTTACCCACTTTTCCAGAACAAAAGCCAGTTTGGTATAGTGGTTAAGGTGCTGATCTAGAAATCAGAAGACTATGAGTCCTGCCTTAGGCATGAAAGGCAGATGTATGACTCTGGCCCAGTTATTCTCTCTCAGCTCACCTTCCCCACAGGTTTCCTGTTGTGGGGAAAGTAGGAGGAAGAAAGAAAACTAGATATGTTCACTGCCTTGAGCAGCTTATAAAGTAATAAAGGAGGGATAAAAAATAAATAAAATAAATCTAATTGGGAAAACAGGTTTCTTTTTTATGACGGTGCCTTGCTGTATTGTGATTTGGCAACTAAGCATAAAACCATAACCATTTCACATATACTGGATACCTGGAAATGGGAGGGGAGTTGCTTAGTTCTTGAGCATATATGAAGGCATACAGCAGATATGGACTGCTATGTAACCCAGTCTTAAAAATATAGCTTTCTTGAATAAAAACTAAGTTATGTAACCCCTTAGTTTCTGGCCTTGATTATGACTTCCTGGCTGCTATTCCACTGCCAAAATAATTCACTTTTCTTGTCCCTATATTCATAGACATCCCACCATAAATTCCTACACTATCTTTCTTCCTGCTTATTTCCAGCATAGGGTCCTTATAATTATTGTCCAAGTACTTTAATGTCTTATCATTATTGATGTCTGCATTCATATCTCATTACCTTAATATCTTGACATTTTCTTCTCCCAAGTTTAGACAAGTAGTCCTCGACTTACAATAGTTCACTTAGTGCTGGTTCAAAGTTACAACGGCACTGAAAACAGTGACTTATTATTATTTTTTACACTTAAGACCATTACAGTCATGTGATCAAAATTCCGTCACTTGGCAACTGACTCATATTTATGGTGGTTGCAGTGCCCTGGAGTAATCATGTACTCCTCTTTTGCAACCTTTCGACAAGCAAAGTCAAAGGGGAAGCTAGATTCACTTAAGAGCCGTGTTACTAACTTAACCCCTGAAGTGATTCACTTAACAACTGTGGCAAGAAAAGTCATAAAATGGAGCATAACTGACTTAACCAATGTCTCACTTAGCAACAGAAATGTTGGGCTCAATTGAGGTTGTAAGTCAGTGGACCACCTGTAGATCTTATCTTTTGAAACATTCGTTGATATCTTCAGTAACTCTGCTTTTTTCTCCTTATGATACAGACTCATTCCAAATCAATTTTAGGTCCCAATGTATGTCATTTCTCTTTAAATACAACTTAAGGCCCCTGTCTTTTCTGTGACACAATCTCCTCTTGATAGCAGAATTGCAGTCGATCTCTTGTTTACAATGTCCTTTCTTTTTTCTTTTTCCCTTCTGTTGCCTTCTGTCAAATGGGTCTGAGTCTCCCAATAGCAGTATTTATTTCAATATATCTCTAAAGCATAATGCTTATTAATAATGCTGTCATTAAACTCGGGTGGTGAATGCCACAAAAGAAGGACCCAAAGCAGGGATTCAGAAAAACAAGGGAGTCTTTGCTATATTCCGGAAGACTGAAGTGTTTAGCTCTTTGAGCATACCTAATAGTGATGGTATGTTAATCGATGGACGGAAAAGAGAAAACGGAAAGATAAGAGGTAGGAAATGGAATAATCTGTTGGAACTGGCACCCTGCTTTTAGGAGATAGAAGTATGTTATAGCACCACATTGTAGGTTCTGTTTCTTCCCCATCTGGCATTGAATCTGTACAATCCTATATTGGAAATAATAAGGAGTGAGGCAATGATTTCTGTGTATTTTACACATTCTTTAGGTATGCAGTAATGTATACATTTATAATTTTAAAAAATCCAAAATAGTTCATTGAGACCATCCCCTGCCTTTCAGATGTGGAATGCTGGCCACTGGGGAAAGAGAGAAGAAGGTCTGACCCATAATCCCAGGTTGAGACATAATTAGATAAAAGTAATTTCTGCTGTGGTTTCAAGAAAAAAGAAAAGAAAAAAATACATATCTGAACATCTGCATTGTGGCTGTTTAATCAGTTTTTTATAGCTTGTAAGCCCAATAAATGAATATTTTAGGGGGAAATGCTTTACTTATAGTTTTCTTCAGAAACAATAAAATCTCATAAATAAATAGGGCTTACTGTATTTGGCCTATCTGATGTTTACAATTATATTGTTTCAAAGCACTCATACAAAATTTCAAGCAAAATCTCTAAGAACAGGCCCTCTGATTTCTTCTCTTGCTGTCCTGTTTTCATTTCCTCTAATTCTCTTGAAACTGCTTTTGTTTGTCAGACTTGATTAGATTTCCTAGAAAGGGTGACTGTACTTTTTTTTTTATAACATGTTCCTGAATTTTTGCATGTGCCAGTGTTGTAAATTACGTATAGCGTCTTATTATCCTTATAACCAGATAGAAGACAAGGCCAAGTATGATGCTATCTTTGACAGCCTGAATCCAGTTAGCGGATTATTGTCCGGCGATAAAGTGAAACCTGTTCTCTTAAACTCCAAACTACCAGTTGATGTCTTGGGAAGGGTAAGAACAACAAATAATTTCACAAACCTTAATATTTGTCCTGTTGAATTCTATGGTTAGAGTTGAACAAACGTACAATCATCCCTCCACTCCCATTATTCACACTTGCCTAAGGAGAGTCACTAAAAGGGCGGGTGCTTGCAGATTGCTGGTTTCTCACAAGAACAGCTTTAAGGAGGTTTGGGGAAGAAAGATTAGTACTAGCAATTGGGCTCAAGATTGCCGGTTTCTAGCGATCTTGCACAGAGTATGGATAACCCTTGGGACTGGCAGCTTGATGATTAAGGAAGACTTCACATAATGTTGATAGACTTATGACCTCACTTCCATCGCAGTCATAAAGTGAATCACCCATGGTTATTAAGCAAGATCTCATGTGACCACGACTTGTGATTTTACTGCTGGTTTCTCCATTGACTCGCCATTTACATGATTCGCAACCAGCTTCAGACACGAAGCCGGCTGTGAAGCATGCAAATTGCGATCACATGACTGTTGGCTGCTGTGATAGTTATAAATGCCTGCAAAGTGCTGAAATCTTGATCACATGACTGTTGGAACACTGCAACAGTCTTATGTGTGAACTTGTTCCTTGCTTTCCCCTTAGGTAGGAGAATTAAGAATTGTTAAGGCCGTGCATTAACAGGAGAGTCAGTTTGGTGCAGTGGTTAAGGCAGGGGTGTCAAACTGCTGGCCCGCAGGCCGGATGTATTATCCGGAAACCGCACCCACCCCATTGCCAGCAATGGCAAAACTGGCCCGATATGTTGCACGACGTTATGTGACGTCGCGAGTTTGACATATCTGGGTTAAGGCATCAGACTAGAAACCAGCAGATCATGAGTTCTAATCCCACTTTAGGCATAAAACCTGTTGGGTGTCATTGGGCCATTCAATCTCACACAGTCCTAGGAAGGAGGAAATGGCAAGCCCTTTCTAAAAACCTTGCCAAGAAAACTTCAGGGACTTGTCCAGGTAGATGCCAGAAGTCAAGATGGACTCAAAGGATCCCTCCTCCAAATGCATTCTTTAGGAAATATTTTTTTTGTCTTAAAACTATATATTTCTCCCCCAACCATAAAATGAAATTTTCTAATGATGTATCTAATAAAGATTTGTTGACATACTATGTAGTCTTAATCACAGAGATTTCACTTTCATACATATGTTGTATACATGTTACAAGTAAGAATAGGGGTGTTGGCTCTCCAGATATAGAATTATAACGTGAACCACTGTGCTGCTAAATATTTCTCCTGCCGGTCACATGAATTATATTTCAGCAACATGTGGAGATTCAAATGTGATTAAACAAAACAAAACAAAACATCCCTTTCTCAATAAGAATGACATTTTTAGTACTTTTATTATTACATAAATGGCATAAAAATTGCTCATCTATATTAAAATGAAAATGAGTTTCTTTAAATTACTTTCAGGAATAGGCAAATAGCATATTGGGAAAAAACTTTCTATCTTGTATTTTCTTTGAAAATATTTTATAGGGAGAAAGAAGGGAGGGTCTTTTGATAGACAGAAACATTTCTGACCTTGCTAATTTTCACCTGCTCCTGATTTCAGCTTTAATTGGATATTGTGATGTGGAAAATATATGAAATGTATGATTTGGTCTTGAAATGAATAATTTATCTCTAATAATAAAGGGGTTGGTAGGGTACTATGCCAGCAGTTTGAATATTTCTTAATGCCATAAAATATAATAATGAATATATGATAAAGTTAAGGTATTTGCCTTTAAGTTTAATTTTAATCTTTAACCTCTTAAAAACTACTTGATAACTGGTGCTGAGAATATGTCACATTGACATATGTATGATCTTTTAAAAATGTAAAGAAAGCAAATGTTATTTGATAATTGACAGTAATTTGAAAATGTAAAATATCTTGCAATGGGCTTTTTGTTGTTAGGTTTGGGAGTTAAGTGATATTGATCACGATGGAATGTTGGATCGGGATGAATTTGCTGTTGTAAGTATAAATTTATACATTACAAAATTTTGAAACTGTTTAAAATAGTTTAAAAGGGCATAATGTAGTATTTCTTGTTGCATATAATTTTTTTGGAGGAAGAGCTATTAAGGGATCTTAAAAATGTAAATTCCAACAGCGATGGTTCTAAAAAAAGTGCAATTTTTATCTTTTATCTTATGTGATATTGTTTTCCCATTACATGATGCCTCCATAAAGTGTTTGTTCAATTGGATATGGCTTCTATTTTTCAGTTTTTTGAATGCTTATTGTGCACATTGGTTAAAATCCTTTCCCAGAAGGTGCAGATTTACTATTTAAAGCACGTTCTTCAGTATTCATTTTATTTACAAGGCTAGATTCCTTGTTAATAACATATATAATGTTCTAAGCTAACAGAAGGATATGAATGTAAAATTACACAGATATATTGCGTATTTAACCTATATATAATCCTACTTATTTTGCTATACCATATAAGACTTTTAAGTTGTGTTCTATGCAATTGTGTCCAAGGGTCCTGGAAGGGTATTGCAGGATTTTCTGCTCTCACACATTCTGTTTAACATCTACATGAGGTTGCTGATGGCCCATTGGTTTGGGATCATCAATATGTGGAATATACTCAAATAAAGTTTCTCAATCTCAGACTGACCAGGTAATACTGCCAAGGTCAAGTCAGTCCTGACAAAACTGTGATTGTGTTTTTTGACACCTCTTGTTCCCAGTGCTAAGGATATTTCATATGTAGTCTTGAATGGGCAGCCCTTTTACCCTTTGGAACTGGTGCCTAGTTAAGGAGTTGTCCTGAATTTATAGCTTCTGCTCAGAGAAAAGGTGGCAGCTGTGATTAAGAAGACCCTTGCACAAATCTATCTGGTCAACCAATTACACCAGGGGTCTTCAAACCTGGCCCTTTTGTGACTTGTGGACTTCAACTCCCAGAATTCCTCAGCCAGCGTGCCTGGTTTGAAGACCCCTGAATTATACCCTTATATGGACTGTAAGGCACTTCAGACACTCATGCTTTATTCCCCTCATTAGTATAAGGTACTCTATATGATGCTGGCCTTGAAAAACACTCAGAAGCTGCAATAGGTCCAGCATGTGGCAGCACAACCAATTATGGGCATGCCTCGTCTGCGCAATACTTTTGCTCCATGAGCTGCACTGGTTATCATTAGGTTTCTGGGTGCAATTCAAGATGCTGATTAAAATTAAAATTTGATTCTTCCCTCAGCTTTGGGTTTGAATGAATAGCAGGTACCCATGTATGTTAGGTTTTTTAATATGCTGCTCACACTTGTTATAGAATTGAACAGCATTATAAATTTAATAAAATAAAAAAATGTCTAGTTTCTCTGCTTTTTTGCTTTACTATAATTTTAAATATAGTAAATGAACAGAAGAGTAGCATTCTATGAGTTTGCATAATAAGAAACTAATGTTCGGTTCATGTCTTTGACCACTTCAAAAACATTTATTCAGGCCATGTTCTTGGTATACTGTGCTCTTGAGAAGGAACCTGTGCCAATGTCCTTACCTCCAGCGTTGGTGCCACCATCTAAAAGAAAAGGTATCAGCATTCCAGGTGTTGGGCAGTCAGTTCCACCTTCAACACCCAACAAAGAGTGTAATCAGTCCCTGTTACCTGTCAGCCTATTACCATCCACATCATCAGTAATACAGGTACTTTTGACAAAGAGTAATGTTTTGATCTGTTGGGTTCACAAAGTGTAATTGAAATGTAAAACTTAGTTATTGCTTTACTTTGTAGTGGGTTGTATCACCTGCAGACAGGATAAAATATCATGAAATCTTCCTGAAAACAGACATGGACATGGATGGCTTTGTCTCTGGTGTGGAAGCTAGAGAATTATTCTTGAAAACTGGTTTGCCTTCAGCTCTACTTGCACACATCTGGTAAGAGTTTTCCTAGCATTTCTTGAAAAGAATAAAATAATCTAGTTTCTTTAAAATTGATGAAAAATAACTGGTTAATCTAAATTTGGAATTTATTATTGTTTTTCTACATGCTTGTATTCAATTGTGCACTCTAACCCGAGTTATTATATTTTTAAGAATTGAAATAATTACTTTTGATGCTTTTTCTAAAGTGTATCCTAAATTATGATATAAAGTATATGTTTAATGTCACTCTTCTTGGTGCCAATATGAAAATTTTATCACTTTAGGTTTTAAACAGAGAACATTTAAAAAAAAAATAAAGATGAAAGACCTTGTATAGAATAGACATAAAATGCAATAATAAATGTTACCTTCTTCAAAATGTACACTATATCTTTATATCTTTTCTTTTTTCTTTGAATCAAACATTCCCAAGTCGAGTCATTCTAAATATAATGTCATTTATTAATATAATGTCATTTATTAATTAGAGGCTTATTATGATGTGTGAACTCGGGTATTATGAGCAAATGGAATGCAATATATATGACTAGATTTCAAAAGGAAAGAGCTTGTAGTGACAGTCTTTTAGTACAATCTTTATTCTGTTTTTAGACCATTTTAGAGTTATAATGCTTTCTGAAATGTTACTCTAGTTGGTGAACTTTTAAAATAAATGGGTTTTTTTAGTTGTCTCTTAATATTTTATTTATTTCTGTTAAATAAGATACATTTTAATGTAATATAAAATAAAGTTAAATAATAATAGGCTTAGACTTAACAGCTTAATGTTGCCTAGATGCGTAGGAATACATCTCCCCTTATTTTTAACTAGTGTGAAAGTTAGGTTGGAGAAAGTTAACACCTTTCCTTGTAAAAATTGCAGTGTTGGGTCAAAGCAAGATATGTCTAATCCCAGGTTATTTTTTTTACAGAAAATAGCCAGTTATTTTAAAAGTTTTATAACTGGGCAGGAAGGTGATGCCTATCCACATATATTGGCCGTTCCATATTTTCTGCTGCTGCTATTCTGTGCAATAATGTGTGAACTATTTTATATCTGTAAAACCTTTTAAAGTATACATAGTGACATAATGTTACAGAATTGTTTTAATCATTGAACATAAGTAATTTTTAATCTAGACAGCATGTCCATGCTATGAGACATTTCATTAGTCATTTTCTTTCTTCAATGGATTTTACAGGGCTCTTTGTGACACACAGGATTGTGGGAAGCTTTCCAAGGAACAATTTGCTTTGGCCTTCCATTTAATCAATCAGAAGCTGACAAAGGGCATTGATCCTCCTCAGGTGCTAACTACAGACATGATTCCTCCATCAGAGAGAACTGCTTCACAAAATGTGAGATTTGGAACATTTCATAAAATGTGATAAAGATTGGGAGTCTGGATAAAATATCGTGCTATGTGTTTGAACTTGGTATCTCGAATAATAGTAGATATAGAAACTGATTAACAGGAACACACAAACTCTGCTCATATTATCTATAAACCTTCCTTCATCTCACTAGCCAACCAAGCAGATACACGTTGTTTGTTTAAAATAAAACAATACATTATTAGAAAATGGATCTATGGCTTTTGCAAGCTTAAAATTGCTTTATTGAGTGCTGTTATATCTTCCTGTTCATATGTTAGAGCTGATAACAATTCAGTTCAAAGACCAGGTGGATTAAGTGCTAATAAATTTAGAGTCAATTCCATGTGGAGTAAAGCATGCATGCAGATGTGATCTCAACATTGCAGTCAGTGGAAAAGGCAAATAACATATTTCTGCTATATATTATGAAAGAAGCATCGAATCATAAATTTCTGATCTCTTTTATAAAGTATATTTATTGAAAAAATTCCATTATTCCTAAGATGTTTATTTTAACAAGGACATACTGAAATAATTTCAGAATAAGCAGGATAAATTTATATGTTGTGTACTTTGGTGGCATTGTGCCATTTTAAACAATATCTACCCAATAAAAAAACAAAATGCTAAAGTTCTCCTGGTTTGATAATTGAGCTTCTTCTTGGTTGTGCTAAGCCATATTACTCAAAATAAACTGAACTCCTTATCAGAAATTACACTCAAAAGTTCTTCATTTTGTTTGACTTCTACAATACCAGATTTATTTTTGTTTATTTTGAAAAAAATTGCTTTTATTTCTTGCTTTACTAATCTTTTTATATGTTTGCTTTCCTCCTATGTCTTTCCTAGTTTGGACTATATTTTCCATTCTGCACCATTCTGCTTTGCATCTTTATTATACTGTCAGTTTCTTAAATCTGCCATCGCAAGGTTAGAGATTCTTCACTTTTCCAGTATTGATTGTTTAGTAATGAACATCTTTTTCACATCACACATTTTCTTTTTAAACAGCAGAGTGTTGCTTAAATTTCTGAAAGAGCTGTGCTATTCTCACATCACTGTTCTTACTTCAGAATGCTGCATGTATTTCCAAAATTGACAGAATAATGTGCTGTATACTTGATGCCTGCTGACAACAACAACATGTTTTATAAATATTTATATTTTTTTCACAGTTGTTTGGGCTTAAATATATGCCCTGAATTTGAGATACATACCTCAGTTGAATATTTAATTTTATTATCAGACAATACATGAATTGTGAAGTCTTAACACAGACAAGTAATATGAACACACTAAGCCTTAAGCTATAATGAGGCTGTAATTATTCTGTTGATAGTTGCAGAAAGATTTAAACCTGAAATATGAAAAATAAAAATGAATGACCATGCACCTTTAAAAAGATGATTCTACAAGCAGAAGTCTTTCTTCATTGAAAATTAGGCTTTGTCTCTTTGCTTCACATTCTTAAAGGGAAATAAATATCACATATCCTTGTGTCTTTGGTGCAATGAATTATATGTATTAACAAGTGCAGCTATGTGGTTTACTGTTGCAAGTTAAAAAATATGACAAAAAATTCTCAACTGAGAGAAAACAATTATCAAGGAGAATTCATTGCCAATAAATGAGTCAGTATAGGTATTATGGAAAACTGTTGAAGCATACCCATTTATATCTGTGTAGTAGATATAAATATAGACTAGTAGATATAAATATAGACTAGTCCAGACCTGAATATTTTATGGTCCCTAGGCCACAGCCAGCCCTTTGGCTGTCTCTGTCCGGCCTGCATGAAGTCAGTTAGAAATTGGAAATCAAATGTTTCATAAGTACGCCACGGGGTGGGAAAATAAGTCAAGTCGGATCCAGCTCTGCACATCGCTATGCAGTCCTTCAGTCAGCTGGCTAGTTGCAGGAGGGCGAGAAGAGAAAGTGCTTTTCTGCACTGTGCAGCACTCATTCCTCTGGAGAAATCTGAGGAGGTGGTGGTAGTCACTGCATGAGGGGACCTGGGCTTGGCCACCCACTGCCACCTTGATCAAAGCGCATCCTTGCAGGCACAGCTGAGAGCTCTTGGTTTAGTCTTCCACATCAGCCCCAGTTTTTCATGTGGCTCCTTGGGAAAATTAATTGTCCACCCCTGGACTAGTCTGTTTGATTGCTATGTTATATAGTTTTATCATCTCAAAAACTGATGAAATCAAAGGAAACTCAACTTAGCCTTTGAAGCTCACCTTCTGTTTGGAGCTTATGGAAGAGTAAGTTTTACGTTTGGAGTTTTTTTTTTTTTTTTAAATAGGCTGTACATTTTCTTTGATCTTAAATTAGAAGCCAGTTAATTTTTTCCCACCAAGACAATTAGAGTATTTGTTCTGGAGGCAAGTAGAATCAGGCCATATTTCCTTTGTTTATTTTTCAGAATTTACCACGGCCAAATTCTATAGCAGATTTTTCCGCGATCAAAGAGTTAGATTCCTTAAGCAATGAAATAATTGACCTTCAAAGGTAAGTCAAAGAAATGTACACTTCAATTATAGTGATTTTTAATATTTGTTTTATTATTTAGATTTATAAGAGCTGCTCCATGGAGCATAGATTGGGGGAAAAGCCAATTTTTTTAAAGACCGTCTAAAAATGTGTACTTTTGATGCGGTCCAAAACTCTGATCAAAGTGGGTTATTCCATAGAGATGGCACCATGCAGAGGGGACATGAAATATGCCTGCTTTGTCAGATCCTCCAGGATAGACAGAAGTAAGGAGAGAGATGTGGTCCCTCAGATAGCCAGGCCCTATGTTATGAACAGCTCTACAGGTGATAACTAGCATCTTTAATTGCAACCAGAAGCGTATTGATAACCAGCGCAGCTCATGCAGCAAAGGTGTTATGTGGTTGTATTGAAGTTTGCCCATAATTATTCACATGGTTGCATTTTGGACCACCTGCACCTTCTGAGTGATCTTCAAGGGGACCCTCATGTTGAGCACATTGCAATAGTCACACCTAAAGTGATCAAGTTATGAATGACTGTGAGAAGACTCCAGACCCTGAAACAGCTCAGTTGGCACACCAGATGACTCTGCAAAGGCCCTCTTGACACAACTGCCACTTGCTTATGGATAGGAGTTGTGAACCTAGAAAAAAGGCCCACATTACATACCAGCTTGGTATGAGGGAGAACCATTCAGATCAGCAATTGAAAATCACCAGCATCAAGAGAACAATGTACTGTACCTATAGCCACTTATTCTTTTAAGGATGAGTTTGAGCCTGTTCTTCCCTATCCAGTCTTCCCTATCAGTCTTCAAGCACTGGGATATTACTTGGACTGCATTATTTGGTTAACTAAGGCTCAAAATATACAGCTGAGTATCACTATACTGTTGGTACCTGACCCAATAGATTACCTCACTAGACACTTTCATGCAGACGTTAAATATTTATCTTACTATGGTATCTGATTCTGAAATGTATAACAAAAGCTTTTATACAGCAACTGTGTTGATTCATAAACTGTTTAAATTCCTGAGCTGTGTCTTTTCCAAAAGTATTTGGATTATCTGGAACAATTTGTACTTCTTGGCACTATATTCAAATTAAGCATTTCTTCTGTGAATTATGTGATCCAGATGCTATTGCTGCTTGAAGCTCCAATGCCATTAGACATTCTAGAGGGATTAACTGCAGCTCCTGGCTCCTGCTTTGTAATCCTGCTTTGAAGGAAGTTGATGAAAGTAATCCTGCTTTGAAGGAAGTTGATGAAATTGATACTACTTATTTATGTGTCCTTTGAAATAATGAATGGGAATATCTTGTCCTGTTAAACAAATGGAACATTGCAGTATACAAAATGAAATTAGTTTCTGTAATTTTAGAATTGAGATTTAGATAACAACAATGAAATGCTTTGTGTGTTTTTGAAGCCTCAGATTGTTAAAAAAAAATAGTTAAAATTAGTCTGTTCTTGAAGATACACAGTGCAATCAGAAAGTGTTGAAATTCATTTTTTTCTCATTAATCTACCCTCAGTATCTCATAATGACAAAGTGAAAACAGACTTTTAGAAATGTCTGTAAATTTATTAAAAAGAACAAACTGAAATATCACATTGGCATAAGTATCCAGATCCTTCACTTAGTACTTTGTTGAAGCACCTTTGGCAGCCTGGAGTCTTTTGGGGCATGATGCGACAAGCTCTTGTTCACCTCTCTTGCTAAGGCCCTTCTACCCCAATTGCTCAGTTACTGGGCAACCAGCTCTTGGAAGAGTCCTGGTTGTGCCAAACCTCTTCCATCTGAGCATTAAGGAGGCCACTGTGCTCTTAAGAACCATCAGTGCAGCAGAAATTTTACTGTAGCCTTCTCTAGATCTGTGCCTTGCAGATTAATGAGAAAAATATGAATTTCAATAACTGTAGAATCAGGCTGTAGTATAACAAAATTGACAAAAATGAAGGGGGTCTGAATACTTTATCTGAATGCATTGTATCTTAGGAATTAAATCCATATAGTCCATACAGTCTGGTCTGGCCCTGCATTTTGGGTTGGCAGCAGCAGAATTGCTAATATGACTCTGGATCATTTCTGTATTAAAAATATGCATGTTCTTCTTAGCTGTGATCCTCATATTTGGAATCTATCCAGCAATGTTAATTCTTATGGCATGAGGATTGGCTAAATGAATGTTTATAAAACACAGAAGAAGTCTGCCTGATTTGAAACACTAGACTGTTGACTGGTGTGTATGTGTAGTATTTTAATCTTTCTAATTTTTCAGAAAATTTGAACAATTGAAAAAAGATTGGGGATACTCTGCTGGATTTTAAAGATCCATTAAAACTTTTTTTTTTTCAGTAGGCCTTAGGGGCAAAAGTGCTATGGAAAATTCCCTCATATGATTTAGCATTTTGTTGGAAATGGGTTTATTTTATCAATTAAGTAATCATTTGCCTCTAATATATTCCTGTATCATTGGTGCCCTTTTACAGATGCCTGCTTGCTTCTATTTAGCTAAGCAGTTAAGATAACCTTCATGCCTTGGATGACCTTGGTGAGAGTATATACTCCTAGTGTGTACTCCAAGCATTATTTACTCATCCCTTTAGTGAATACACCACCACCACAATGAGGCAGCAAGGCAGACTATGGAGAGGATTCCCTGTAGCACTAAATCAAAATGTATTTTTACCATGATTTGCAGTGTTTTATCACCACTTCTTATTCTGATACACAGATGTTCTCCTAAGGGGACAGTAACTTGTTGTTTTTTAAAATATGGATTTTGGTGTTTTGAAGTATAATTTTTTTAATGAAGTGTTTACGGTAATTCTGTGTGCATTATTTTGTATTTGGGATCAGCGTGGAGGAGGAAAAGATTTTGGGAAACTTTCACCCATTTTGGGGCATATATACTTGTGAAATTTGTATGAACAAATTCATGCAGCTTTTTAGGCAACATCTTAGGACACATTTCCCTTTTTGGGCACTGAGATATTACTTGGACTGCGTTACTTGGTTGACTAGGGGGAAGAGAATGATTGGCCCAATGTCATCTGGTTGGCTTCTGTGCCTAAGGTTGGATTAGAACTCTGGTTTTCTTACTCTAGTCCAGGGGTGTCAAATTCAATTTCATTGAGGGCCGCATCAGCATTGCAGTTGTCCTTGGGGGGGCGGGTAGGTGTGGCCAGGGTGGGGGCGTGGCTGGAGTGGGTGTGGCCTACTGGGGGGCATGGCCAGCTCTACATCATTCGCGTCAAGGGTGCCTGTTGGGGCCTGGGCAGGAGTGGGACAGATCTGAGGGTCTCTGGCAGAAGGGGGTGGGACCAGGGCAAGCGCCAAGGCATGGTCCACGGGAAGAGCCTGCTGAAACCCCTCCCCCAGAGCCCATCAAGCTGGATATGTGAAGTAGGCCACTTGCTGGCCACTTCCAGGCGATGGTGCATTTCTTCGTTCCTCACAAAGGGTGACATCTCCCCAGCATGCACCTAGGGGGCGGGGCCAGCGCGGCAGGGGCTGGTTCCTCGCTGTTTCCAGACAGCCTTGTAAAGCTAAGACTGAATGCGTTTCAGCATAGATGGCCGCCACAAAATTGTGCATTGGCTCCTGGGCGGCATGGGCCGGGGCCAAGGCAGCGGGGGCCATTCCCTCACTGTGGCTTCGCAGGCCACATGAAACCATGTCGCGGGCCATATCAGGCCCCCGGACCTTGTGTTTGACATGTCTGCTCTAGTCCATTGCTTTAACTACTAGGCCAAACTGGCATCATTGTTGTACATTAAAATGATATATCAGTCCCAGCAAATAAATTTCGTTAGCACTTTATTAATATAATGATTAAAATATAAATGATTAAAAGGTAAGTTAAAACCAGCCTTTCAAGTTGCTGTATTCACTATGGTATGTCAGTAATAAAGCAGGCACAATTATGCTTATTGCCTTCAAAAGCCAACTTAAAATATTTTTTAAGAACTACTGGATTTTAATAATAAGTTGGCATTTTTTGCGTTGAAGGAGGTTTGTCTATGTATTACTTACATTTTGTGAATGCATTCAGTGTTCATTAATTAACTTTTCTTTAACCAAAGCAAAAAAATGTTGATTTTGCATATTCAATGACACCATGAAAGCATTATAATAGTAGAATTCAGTAATAACAAGGATTTATGTGTCTTTTCCTGCTACTCCACTATCTAGATATAGGCTATGTTCATATATTTTTCCAAGCTGCAACACGGCTTGTTAGTTTTGGCTTATAATAATGTCTACTCCACCGCACACACATTGTGGCTTAGTGTTACAGGTAACCGCAACTCCTGATATACAAGAGTTTGGCTTTAACAGTATTGCTTTTAGTATAATTTTTCAGCAATATGGAAAATAATGGTGGCGGGTGTAGAATAAGACATTCAGAGTGTGTGATCAGGCGATTAATAAGGTAATACTAGAAATAGCCTGTGTGAATGATAAATACAATGTATAAGTGGATGCATGAATAATCTAGTTAAATCCAAAGGTGCTGTTTAGTTGGGAGACATCTTTAGCTTTTGGAAAAGGGTACACTAAGCTAAAGCAAGAGCAAGGACGTAGTCTCCTGTTTGATTTATTGTTAATCAATGAAAAAAGCTGCTGTAAAATTGATGTAGTATAAGTTTTATGAAAGCTTCTATAAATGAATGAATGAATGTACAAAGAGGATTGTGAAATTGAACTGTTACATTTGTGGTTTTTCATATTCATTCCATGACTGAAAACCTGATGAAAGCTGCAGCATCCTAAGGCATAGAAAAAAATGTAGACATATAGCTTATCTTTAAGATTTTATGCTTCAAGTAACACAAACCTTAGTATAAAAAAAGAGCTAGCACACAGCTTTCTGCCTTGCATACAGTACATGCAATTCTAGTTCCAGAAGGGTTAAGTATATGAGAGTTGATGCAGTCCCTCCCTCTTTTTGCCAGACCGTTGTTCCATAGCAACAGTGAGATCACTGAAGACAGTATTTCATTGATTTTTTTTTTCCCCTTTCCCCTTTGCTTTCTCTTTAAGCTGTCATTTCCACCTATCCATGTCTGGGAGAGTAGACATTTTTTATATTTTAATATTTGACCTACGTAGGACATTCCTTTTGGCTTTTCTTTCTAAAACAACGAAATCAATCTTATAAAAATTACATGTTTAACTATGCATTTAAAAAGAGAGACTGGTTTAGGGGGTTGGATAACTGTGCCTGGCGTAACGGATGTTCTTAAATATTCCTGCCTTATTTGTTGGTCTTCTAGGGAAAAGAACAATGTGGAGCAAGACCTGAAGGAAAAAGGAGAGACAATCAAGCAGAGAACAAGCGAGGTCCAGGTAATTGTCATTTGAATTTTCAGATTTGGTTGATATAAATAGAGGTTATTGAAAAAATGTCTTTCAATGAATGGATTAGCCTTTTAGCAGGTATGTTATTAGGATTTGTTCTCATTGTGATCAATATATTTGTGAGCTTAGGGATTGAAACTAACATGGTTAATTACATGAATGTCTATATTACTTAGGAAATAGGCTGAGGGGGAAATGCAGCATTTTTGTTAGATGCCAATTTTGGCAGTGATGTTAGAATGCAAGCACTGTGGCTATGAATAACAGCTTCAGATTTTTGCGTGATATGAACAAGGATTTGCATCTAGATTTTAGATTTTCCTTTAAGTTGAAAATCTCAGTGCTTAAATGTAAATCCAGATGAGATTTATGCATGCATAAATGAATCATGCATCCTAAGCTTTTACAGAATCATTTGATCTCTATTGTAACAGAAACAAATATAGAGCAAAATGCAGCCTGTTATTAAAGACTGCATAATAGTTCTTTTGGATGGAGCCTTTTTAATTTATTCTTAACCAGTATTTTGTTGCTTATGCTGCCATTTGCTGATCATGCAAAATTAAGCAGCAACTTATATAAAGCTATTTAGTTAGTTAACAGTTTTGCTACAGGTGTTGATATATCTTAAGATTTCATATAATGCTAGCAAAATAATTCCTATGTATGATTTTTATTATTTCTTTTAGTGGATGACTTAGTCCTGTTCAATAGTGATTTCTAAAATATTTGCCTTAGGACACCAAGGAAGCGAGTACAGAATGTATTTGGCTCTGGAAATTTCTCTCTCTCCCTCCCCCCCCCTCTTCCCCCCCCCCCATGGAAAATAAATTTTAAAATTTAGAAGAAAGGCTTCAACAGAGAAGTAAATGAATGGTTTCTCTTGAATGTTCTCTATTATAATTGATGAACAGCTTGTTTTGTGCAATTATTTCTGTAGTTAGATTAATATTAGATTAAGATTACAAGAAATATTACATTTCTTTCAATCATTGCCAGAAATATATTCCAAGAAATAATCCAGGCAACATAGGCGGCTGGCTTTACATGCTTTTCTGGGAAGACATTGACATCTTACAAGATAATGATTTTTAAAAATTTATTATAATATATTTTTTTGTTGTGTCTTTGTACCCAAGGACTTTAGTCAGGAGTGAAACGTTCAGTATCATCACTATAAAGTAGGAATGTTTACAAAATGACAATATAGCAGAACCCAAGTGTTCTACCAGAATAATCAAGTTAGTTGTGATTAAAATAATCAAAATAAAAATGGCTGAAACTTTTATTCTAATTTCAGAATAGCCCACTCTGAAGTTGAAATGGCCCGTTTTGTTTTCTGTGACTAGACAGCTTTGATCTGCTCTGAAATTAGCATTTTATTCCCATAATAAAACAAATTGTCATAAAAGTCTTGCTTCCAGTTAAAAACATTTCACATTCAAATTGAAATGAAATACCACAAGTTTAATCAAGTTTAATTCTATTAGTGATATTGAAAGTTGTGGTCAAGAAGCCATCGAAATTGTGTGAACCTTTTTACTGTTGATAAATTTTGAAATGTATTGTATTTCATTGATAGATGCTTGTATACTGCAGTATCTTAGCAATGTTTTTGGATTCAGGTTTTAGGTAGCACTGGATGAATTGCTGTCATCCTGTTTCTGGGCCATTCTTATAAATAATGCCCAGCAATAGCCAACAGACATCAGTTTGGCAAACATTTTATTCTCTACCTTTAGTTGCCTATCCGCTATTTCCACCCACTGAATTGCACTACATTTGTTACTAAGAGACAAATTTTCTCAGTAGTTTTGGTTAAGTATTGTTTTTCTTCCATTTATCCAACTCATTCCTTTCTCATACCCTTCCAACCTCTATTTTGATTTACCTTTGTCCTTTTCTGTGTGTATCCTATAAATTTCATATGGCCTTGTTCATGATAATCCTTGCAAAGTATGTGTGCTGAGACTATTTTCTTTTTTTCAATTTTTCAAATACATACCTACCTGTTCACATCCTGTCCCCTTCATCTTACATCACAAAGTTAAAATCTTTATCATATACAATCATTACAACATCCTATTTTAAGAAGAAATGCCTGTATTTTTCACTTTTCAGGATCTTCAGGATGAAGTAAGGAGAGAGAGCAATAACTTGCAGAACCTTTTGACTCAGAAGCAGGAGGCAGAAGAAATCCTGAATGGACTAGATGAGGAGAAAGCCAAGTTGGAAGAGCAGCTTAGTATGATACGGCAGAAATGTACAGAAGAAGTTGATCTAGTGAGTATTTTTACCTCAGCTGTAGACAGCTGCATTTTCTGCATTGTTTCGCTGGGACTGTTGTATACATGTTGTGTATACTTAGAGATTGGCGTGGAAATAAATTATTAAAAAATATTAAAAATGAATAATCACTTGACGACATTGTTGATTTCATTGCTATGGGAATTGTTGTACTCTGTTGTGCTACATGGTTTAGAGTTTTAAGTATTTTAATTTATTCATTGAGGAAGCTTTAATTAATTGTATTTGTATTGTCGTTACTCTGGCTTTTATTAATTAAAGAAAAAAATGAATCAGAAAAAGAATTAAAGGAAAGGAAAGGCTAATTGTAGCCCCACATTTCTGGGACACGAGGGGGCTGAGGCTCTTCTGTGGCAATGCTGATGCTCTGGAACAGCTTTCTATAGAGGTCTTTGCCTCCTCCCTTCTGGCTTTCAGGAAACTACTAAAAATGGAGTTATTCCAGAGGGCATTCTCTTAATTTAAGCATTACATCAACTTTATGTAATGGTTTCAGTAAAAGACTACTATAATTCATTGTGAACTTTCATACATAATCTGTCTTTCTAAGCATCAGTTTATAAATAAATAAATCATTGTTATTAAATAAACAAAGAGATAGGAAAATCTGGGTATCTTTCCCAGGTTATGCAAAGAGCAGGAAATTCAAGTCCACTCTTAATTTATGTTTTAAATTTGAGAATAAACAAACATGAAGTATGGAAGAGGAAGCCTCTGGCACACTTTTCAGTTTCCCAAAATCATGATTTTGCATTTCAGGAATATTTTATCTAGGCCACTTGGTAAAATGACACAGCAAGAATAATGTTTATGCACTACATCTTTTCTTGAATATGCCTTGAGAGCAATCTCATAATTCGACTATTAGAATGCTACAGTGGAATATTTTATTTTTTTATTAATTTATTTCTATCCCGCCTTTATCATTTTTACAAATAGCTCAAGGCGGTGAACATGTCCAACGCACTTCCTCCTCTTATTTTCCCCACAATAACAACTCTGAGGGATGGATTGAGCTGAGAGAGAAAGACTGACCCAGGAACACACAGTTTCCTGCTTTCTAGTCTGGTGCCTTAATCACTAGACCATGCTGGCTCAGAAATTCTGGGAGTTGAAGTCCACAAGTCATAAAAGAGCCAAGGTTGCCTACCCCTGCTCTAGACCAAACTGGCTCTGATATTGATTTGGTTAGCTCTTTCTTGTTAAAAATGTTGATGGAGAGAACTGCTAGCTAGTTTTATATTCACCTTTCACTTTATAGATTACATCTCTAAAAAAAGAAATAGGAGAGCAGGAATCCAAAATCTCTGGCTATAAGGATGATTTGAGTAAAGCCCAAGAAGAGCTCGGCAGGCTACAGAAAGAAGCTTCAGAGTTAGAGAAAAGTGTGGAGGAAGGAAAATTGCAATGAGAACCTATTCAGCAGGATCTTCAAGACTCCCAACAAGAAATTACTTCAGTAAGTAACCTCTGAGATTTTTCTTTTACATCATGTTTCCATTGTTGGATTTCCTCAGTTACAAATGTTATTATATCATTCTACATTTAATTAAGAAATAAACCTGAACTCAGATTTTAAAGCTGAATTCCTCCTGTTCTGGCTTTCTGTGTCATTTATAATAGAATTTTTTTTTATAGTGTAAATACTCAATTTCATGGACTATAATTCAGATGAGTGAGAGGTATTACCATGAGATAGAGAAATATATGTATATTTATGTTGCTTTTATATATTTAATGATTTATATGCCACCCATCACTATTTTAGAGCTCTGTGTTTTACAGTATCGTTGTTTTTTTATTGATAGCAATATTGAGCAATTGCTTTTAGCAATTCTCCAAAACCATTTTATCAGTCAGAAGTTGATGTTTTTACACCTCTGCTTTTCCTTTTATTTCCTTTCTGTTCTATTGGAAGGATAAGTAATTTTGAATATGAGTAATTTAAACATTGTAGGCAAGTATGTTAATGGCCTGTAGGTTCCTAGTGTTGTTCCTTTTGCTGGATTTCTTTTTTGAATCAGATAAATGTTGCCAGTTATTAACTAGTCAAAGCTGTTGTCTTCTTTATGCAATATTTAATTAATCTGTTTAGCTGTAATTGGATGTAAACTAGTCAGATATGTGAGCCAAAAGTCACACAATTGATCATTTCCAGGTCTAATATTTAATCCTTTTTATTCATTTTGTTAACTGTTTCTGCTTTTATTGTCAGTTCTTCCTTTTGATGTTTAGTAAATTCATCTTCAGATATTTTTATCCATCTAGCATTTTTATTACAGTCTTGTTGACTTTCCCCTAATCTTTTCTACACTGGATTGTTTCCTTTTTGCTTGGTGTTCCATTTTCAGAATTTCTATTGCCATTTATTCTTTGGTAGAATTATTTATTTTATTTTATTTGCTTGTTGTTTATTATTAGGTGCAAGAAAAATTGCTGGAGCTCAAAGATTTGGAAAACAGCCAGTTTAACTGGGAAGTTCAGCCACATGGCATATTAATTAATGGGAATGCAGATCACTCTAGCCTCAGCAACAGCAGCAGTGAAACTGTTAACCTAAATGAGAATGCAGAAAGAGAAAATTCAGCAGATTCTGAACAAGTAAATTATGAAACTCCTGTGAGTGGTTCTTAGATTATTAAAAAAAAATCTGATCAAACTCAAGTGAAGCTTGAGTTTCAGTGTGATAAAAAAATATATCAAGTTTTGTTCTTGAACAAGTCCAAAGTATATAAGTAAATTGATGAATTAATCAAAGTATTTTTGAATAACTTATTATTACCTAATTAGATTTCAGAGAAGGTTGAATGTGTTGTGATACACTTTGGGTTGGGGTGGGGGTTGCCCAAACATAGTATAATATAAGAGAAACAGTATAAAGGCCATGGATTTTCTTCTTCCAAAAGAAAAATGTGAATGATTTTAATTATTTCCAAGGTTCACATAGTTCTTTTTAGCTTATAGATTTTATTGAACAGATAACAAGAGATTTATATTGCCCTTTTAAATGTAACTTGGTATTTGTACCCTTTTATACAGTGTAGCCACATTTAATTATATAAAAGTTGTATAATATAAAAGTCTTCTTTATAAGGCTTGCTTTTTAACATGATTAAAAGAGTTTGTATGAACATTATTAATATAAAAAAGTACATGTCAGAGTTGTATCCATTGTGAAGAATGTCATCAGGGAATGACATCATATAGATTTGTCAAGTCACTTTTTCTTAAATAAAAGTCACCAGAAAAAAATTATACCCAATCTGTAGATTGTTTTGGGAGAACTTCTATGTCTGATTCTTTTTTCCTTTCTTTTTTTGCTCTGAAAGGCTAGAAATAGTCCTGAAGCGGCACATGAAGATGCAGAAGAGGAAAAAGAGGAACTGCCATCGGATGTTACCAAAAAAGTGAGTTTAAACAGCATTTTAATATACAACTTCTAGGAAGCATCTATATTTTGTAGGTTGGTGTGAGAACCTATACAGGTAGTCCTCAACTTATGACCACAGGTGAGCCCAAAATTTCTCTTGCTAAGTGAGCCAGTTGTTAATGCATGCACTCACACGAATACCCATTGCTTGAGCAAGTGGGGCCATGAGTGTCTGCGACGCTCACCGAGTGGGGCACAAACACCCACGACGCACATGCGAGTGGGATTGTGCACACACGCACTCACTGGCCAGCCATCACACGGCCCGGTGGCCAATAGTGGTAGTGGGCCATGGCCCACAGTTGGGGACCCCTGACTTATATAATAGTGTTGTGATTCCTTGCCAGCCAGTGGATCCAGCAGCTGAGTCTGAGGAATCAGATGAGGAGGAGGGGCCTGGAGTGACATTAGAGTCAGAAGAAGGCTCTGAGGAGCTCCAAGACTTACAGTCGGACAAGGAGCCTGGCCCCTCTACTCACGCTCAGGCTGAGACACAGCTGTGCTGGGAGCCTGAGTTGGACAGTGATGAAGAACAGTTGGGACAAATCCAGGATGCACGAAAGTGCAGGCAAGAGAAGCGAGTAGGACAGAGGAATGCAATGGGCCGGCTCCAAAGACAAAGGAGAAGCCACCTCTTAATTAGAAATTCAGTAAAAAGTTATTTAAAAAAAAAGGAAACCACACCTTGGCTGAATTATAAAAGGGAAGGTGTGGGAGGTGCTGGTTGCCGAAGGCAAATGTTCATGTTGAGGATCGAGTTTCTGTGAACTGTGTTTATTTGCCTTGGACATTGACTTAGGTCTGTGAATAATAAAAGGGGTTGGTTTTTTCTTGCAGTTCCTACCTGTTTCTTGGAAGAAGTGGTTTCTCCTTGTGAGCATAACAAGGACTCATGTAGGCTGGGACAGAACAAATAGGATGAATACCAATATGTACTTTTAAACAATAGAACCTTTTTTTCTTCTAGGAAGATCTAGTAAATGAAGATTCTCATCAACTCCCTGATCAGATAACAGAAGCCAACTTGGACTTTTTTGAGTCTGATCCCTTCGTTGGTAGTAAGTATGTTCAGTTTTCTTTTCCTAACAATTTACTAAGGAGTCATAATGATACTTCAATTGACCTTTGAACCAATTATCCAGTGAGTCAGTTTTATTTCATTGGATAACCTTTTGATGAGAGTGGATTTCTACATTTATCAAGGCGATTGAACTAAATGAATTATATCAATTTATACAAGTTTTTATTATTAATATTAAGTATATTACTGTCCCCAGTTAAATTTTCCTTGTTTGAAAGCTTTGCCTTAAAAAAAAAAAGCAGTACTAAATAAAGGCCAAATAACTGAAGATCTATCTATTGCTGCTCAATTGATGTCGGCTCCACTAAACTAGATAACCTAGACCAGAGGTGTCAAACTCAAATTTCATTGAGGGCCGCATCAGCATTGCAGTTGCCCTTGAGGGCCAGGTGGGTGTGGCCAGGGTGGGTGCGGCCTACTGGGTGAGCGTGGAGGGAGTGGGTGTGGCCTATTGGGTGGGCATGGCCAGCTCTACATCATTCGCGTCAATGGTGCCTGTGGGGGCCTGGGCAGGAGTGGGACAGACCTGAGGGTTTCTGGCAGAAGGGGGTGGGACCAGGGCAAGTGCCAAGGCATGGTCCACTGGAGGAGCCTCACTGTTCCTCTCAAGCCATGGGGGGGGGGGCCTGGATGGTGGTGCGGGCTGCCCACCCTGGGCAGCAGAGATCAAATACCCAACCTGACCTCGAGCACCAAGCCCAGCCCCACTTCCCCAAGGGGGTGCACAGCTGCACTTACCTTCTCCTCAAGGCTGCTGCTGCTGTGCTTGCTCTCCTTAGCCAGGTTGTTCATGATGGGTACCAGGGCAAAGTCAGAGGGAGGCTAAATGCATTTCAGCATAGATGGCCACCACAAAATTGTACATTGGCTCCAGGCCGGCCGGCCTGGGCCAGGGCCAAGGCAGTGGAGGCCATTCTCTCACTGTTTCCAGGATGGCTTCGCGGGCCACATGAAACCACTTTGCGGGCCGCATCCGGCCTCCGGGCCTTGTGTTTGACATGTCTGACCTAGACCAATAAGTTATTCAGAGTCACTTTGGATAATGAAATGGGCAGCAAATAAAACTCCACGGGAAAGCTAAACCAGATTTTGATATCAGCTATAATAAGATAACGTGTACCTCCTCCTCCTCATAGTTGTGAACCTATGTTTCTAACCCAATTCTGAATGTTATCTGGCTGTTTTGGATTTAAAATACATTTTATTCCTTGTTCCATTGGCAAAGGGGTTTCATATCTCTGACAAGGTCATCTTCCTTAGTTGACCTAGTTCCTCATTTCTATAGTTAAGCTACATTTGTCTCTTTTTTTTGTTTGTGGACACTAAGATTTCCAGTGGGAAAAAGTTCAAATAGTTATCAATGGATATTAGTGAAGAATTTTTAAAAAAGCTATTGCAGTATATAGGGGAGCCATTTTTGGCTCTTAGGAAAGGTTCTGGCACACAGAATGAGATAAGTATAAACCTTTATGCATATTGTGATAATTCTGAACAAAGCTGAACAGTGCTTTACTCTCTAAATAGATGATCCTTTCAAGGACGATCCATTTGGCAAGATAGGTGAGTATTTATTTTCTTTCCTTTTAATCTTTTAAAAGAAAAAAAATTCAAGATGGGAATCCATAATTAAAGAATGTTAAGGACTGCATAATGGGGTGGAATTCTTTATTGTATAAATCCTCCAAATATTTTGGTTTCAGTTAGTATATCAGCAAGCTAGAATGATGGAAGTTGTAGATCAAACATTTGTGGGGGGGGATGGAGGGGACCATTTTGGAAAAGACTCATCTACAGTTAAAAATTGAGTGTGTTGAAGTAGCCTTTATGCTGGGGGACAAAATGCAACATGGAATATTAATTAATGTTCTAATAGTTTTTGTGATAAATATTTACAATAGGAAACAACTAAGCACACTTCTAGTAACATTGTCTTCATTTTGCTGTCTTTAAGATCCTTTTGGTAGTGATCCATTTAAAGGTTCAGATCCTTTTGCTGCTGATAACTTTTTTAAGCAGTCATCCTCAGATCCCTTTGGGAATATCGATCCCTTTAGTGCAACCAGCAACAATTCCACAGTAAGTCTGAGAAAAGAGATTAGTATTGTGTGTATGGCAGATTTTGGTATGAAATGTCTCCATTAGTTTTCATATATATATATGTATGTATGTATGTATGTATGTATGTATGTATGTATGTATGTATATGTATATGTATAAACTTGCTTGTTCCTTGTCCTCTATGGACAGGTATATTTCACAGACATTAGACATTTGACCTTTTATTTGCACAGCTGCTTCATGAATCTTTGAGATCACCTGGAGGCTTGGCTTAGACAACTTAAGTCTCTTGGTATTTAATGAAATCTAGAATTATTAGATAGTATGAGATTTCACAATGGCTAAATAGAACTGTTGTATCTTAGGAAGTTCTCAAAACAACTCTTCCCCATTTTCCTTTTATTTTAAGTGAATCCACTTGATCCTTTAATACATGGCCCATATAATTTAATGTGTTACACTTAAATGGTTAAGAGTATTATGGTTAAGAGTATTGGTGTTTATAGACAACCAGATGTAGAGTAACAGTATTCTTTACAGTGCTGGTGTTTTAATAATTTCAGAATGGATACCGCTTGGTTCAGTTTGTAACCCTATATGAAAGGTTATTGATGCTTCAAACAGAAAAGAATTTGTTTTAATACTGCAGTTTTGAAAATAACTTTCTAAAAAGCTAAATATTGGAATGACTGGAAGGAATATATTTTAAATGATTTATGTTCATTTAGATTTCTCTCTTAATACTCAGGCAAAAATTAGCATGTTTGATTTTGAGAATTTGTAGCAAGCTAGTTAATGGATTTTAAATTTTAGACAGAAACACTGAAACATAAACATAATGATCCTTTTGCTCCTGGTGGAACTGCTGTGACTACATCAAGTGATCCAGGTAAGAAATTCTAATGACAATCTTAAACTATTTGAGACGTGAAGCATATTTGGATTTTTTGAGAGTACATCATAGCTGCTTACCCAAAATGGCTCCCACAGTGGGCAAAGATTATCAAGGAGCATTTACAGGAAAGCAGAGTGAAGACAGTTCCTCCTCAACCATTATAATCAGGCCCAACTTAACTTACTTTTTTTTCTTTCCAAGGTAAGTGCTCATTTACAGAATACTAGATTATGACTACCATTGACTGTTAAGCATACTACTGAAATTATGCAGTTTAATAATTTTACTTTTAAATTCCTGTTAGATTAAAAGAAAGTAATGTTATAGGTCTGCAACCTGCGGCTCCGGTCGGCACAGGTCGGCAACCTGCGGCTCCGGAGCCGCATGCGGCTCTTTGAGCCTTCCCCTGTGGCTCCCAGCCTCCTCTGCCTTTGCAGAGAGAGACAGAGACCGAGAGAGGCAATTGCGCTTCCCTGCTTCTCTCTCTCTCTCTCTCTCTCTCTCTCTCTCTCTCTCTCTCTCTCTCTCTCTCTCTCTCTCTCTCTGGGTGTGTTTGTCTGGGTGTGTGTGTGTGTGTGTGTGTATGTGTAAAAGAGAGTGCACTCAGTGTTCTCCGAGGAGCTAAAAAGCTTTCTGGGCGGAGCTCCTCCCTTTGCTGCGTCTCTGAAGGAAGCAGGAAGGGCAGGAGAGAGCTAGCTAGCCCAGCTAGGCTGACTCAGGAATTCTGGGAGTTGAAGTCCATGAGTCATAAAAGAGAGAGGTTGCTTATTGGACAACAGCTTGAAGCTTGCCAGGTGAGCAGCAGATAGGAGGGGGGGGGAGAAAGAGAGAGAGAGAAAGAGAGAGAGAGGGAGAGAGAGTGAGTGGGGGAAGAGGAGTGGCAGACCAAGGGCAGATAGAGAGGGAGGGAGAGAGAGACCCTTTTGACATCAAAAATGAAGATAACACTGCATATATCCTTTTTTTACCTGTGTGTGTATGTAATTTTATTCTCTTAAAGCATTCTCTTGGTGATCATTGTTTTAATAGTATGGATATTCCCAAGAGTCATATTTTTACTTTTATTTTTAATGTGTATATGTGTGTGTGTGTATATACACATATACAAATACACACACACACACACACACACACACACACACACCTATAATAAAGGTAAAAAAAGGATATATGCAGTGTTATCTTCATTTTAGATATCAAAAGGGTTTTGCGGCTCCCAGTGTTTTGTTTTTGGTGGGAAACGGGTCCAAGTGGCTCTTTGAGTGTTTTAGGTTGCCTACCCCTGTTATAGGGGAATTTGATAGATACCAAGTAATGTCTCCATAGGAATTTGTTGTCCATAAGCTATATCAGGGGTCTCCAAAATTTGGCAACTTTAAGACTTGTGGACTTCAACCCCCAGAATACCTCAGCGAGCCAGGGTGACTGAGGAATTCCATGAGTTGAAGTCTATAAGTTTTAAAGTTATAGTACTGCAGGCCACTTTAGCTGACTGTGTTCAGCAGGTCAGCGGTTCAAATCTCACCGGCTCAAGGTTGACTCAGCCTTCCATCCTTCTGGGGTAGGTAAAATGAGGACCCAGATTGTTGGCGGCAATGTAAATATATATATACATTGCTTACTGGTGTACACCGCTTAGAGAGTACTTGCACTTAAAAGCAGTATATAAGTCTCATAAATAAATAAATAAATAAAGTTGCTATGTTTGGACTATATTTTAGAACCACCTGGTTATGAACAAGCCAAGTTATACAGACTAAGCTTTATTACTCCCACAATTAGTTCAAAAACCCACCAGTGACAAGTTTGTGCCTGCCAGCTTGTCTTTTTTATGCACTCTTTGCAACTGTAATCCTTCTTAACACACTCATTTGGGTCATTTATCAGACTATAATGGAAGAGTTAATGCTACCATTTGTATGAAAAATGCATTTACCAATGGGTAGTAGTCATGGCAAAACTTTGTCAAAAGAAAAGTGTAACTTAGTTATCAGTTTCTAGAAATGAGCTGTAGGGTCCTCTGTCTTTTTCGTGTAGTGTGTCTTTCGAATGGCATCAAATATCCTGTATTTCATTGTAACAATATGCATACAAGTGAAACAGAAACTAAAATGTTTTAAGACTCAACATATCTGATTTTGAGTTTGAATTCAATGATTTCCATCACCTCTTGGAATAACCTCTAAATATTTTGGCGGCAGTCCTGAGGCATTTTTTTAGTTTAATTTCCTATAATTAACTGAATGAGAGCTGAGCGGTAGTGAGCTTTACATAAAGCCTTCTTCATATCTGATGAAAATGCAGTTAGTTCAGTAAATAAAGTAATCTGTTTCCTGTTTTTCATCTTGCGTGGTTTTTGGTTTTTGAGTCTCCAAATTAGGGTTGACTCGTGCCTGGACAAGTCCTGACTGCTTTTTTGGCAAAATTTCAGAGTTGGTTTGCCACTGCCTCCTTCCTAGGGCTGAGAGTCCGACCGAAGGCCACCCAACTGGCTTTGTGCCTGAGGCATATCTAGAACTCGTGGTCTCCCAGTTTCTACCCTGATGCCTTTACCATTGCACCAAATTGGCTCTTATTAGATCCTTGCATGTGCAGTCCATTGGATTTATCTTCTTTCCTTCATTTTTTCCTTTGCTTCCTACAGCTACAGATCCCTTTGCATCTTTGTTCGGAAACGAATCCTTTAGCTGTGATTTTGCTGATTTCAGCACTTTGTCAAAGGTAATTTGAAATAATTAATGCTTGTGGACAAAGCATAAACTTGTTGAGTAACAAAATAAAACTTCAGCAAACATTATTGTAATTTATGTTAAATGGTAACTTAATTCCCATTTTGAACTATGTCTCATTAACTATGGGATTATTTGTTTTCTTAATAAAAGTATTATGGTTAATGGAAATTACACTGTGGGCACTCTTACAGTCTTATTCATTAGCTGATTTTTTTTTCCCCCTTCTGTTCTCAGAATATATTCTCTGGAGTGAATTAGTTCAGCTTATTTCTGAAGTTATAATATTTGGTAATTCATTAAGCCAAGCCAGAATTTGAATTTGTTGCAGCAGAATTCACATTGAAAAAGTGAAACTGAGTGTGCAGTCCCACTCATTCAACTCAGTTTCATCATTCACAGGAAACGAGACAGCAAAAACACAACATTGAAGGACACACACCAACATACCATATAGTAACTTTACACACAGACAGTTTTTCCAAAGAAGCCATCAAAATCTATACTCTTTGTTTAAATTAAAAGGACTTTATAGTGCCGAACATCTGTCTATCATTAACATTTCATAAAGTGGTAATAAACAAAGATGAAAGATCTGAGCAGCCATAGAAATTATTACTTCTTGGAGCACCTCAAATCCCTATTAAATAATACACACTCTCTCATGTTTAGTGACCACAAACCATTCCTTAAATTGGAAGCAAAATAATTAGAGAAAAAGAGAGATGGTGCGTACATCATTAGTTGCTGCCATCCTATTTGGATAAAACTCTCTCGTGCGGCGTTATTCTCACTCCAGTGCACATGGCTGTCAGGTGCAGAAATTGGATTGCAAGTGCCTGCATTAGTTGGAAAACGATTTTTTTTAATTATTATATTTAAAATTATTAAATTATTATTATTACCATCATACTGTGAATAGTTGCTAAACAAGATAGGGCTCAAGGAGGAGTGGCTGCATAGCCTTTGTTCTGTTTCCTGTAAATATACCCTAAAGTTGAAACTTCAAATAGCAACTCTAGGGAAAATATAAAAGCACACATATATGATTACGGAGATCATATGTTACGAAAGATTACGAAAGATGAAAGCATGCATATATGATTAGGAAGTCCTTAACTTTACAACCAAAGTTGAGCCCAAAATGTATGTTGCTAAGTGAGTTTTGCCCCATTTTATATTTTTTCTTGCCACATTTGTTTAGTGCAGGGGTCTTCAAACTTGGCCCTTTTATGACTTGTGGACTTCAACTCCCAGAATTCCTCAGCCAGGCACGCGTGCCTGGCTGAGGAATTCTGGGAGTTGAAGTCCACAAGTCATAAAAGGGCCAAGTTTGAAGACCCCTGGTTTAGTGAATCACTGCAGTTGTTAAATTAGTATCAGGGTTGTTAAGTGAATCTGGCTTCCCCACTGACTTTGCTTGTCAGGACCCCAAAATGCTGGACCCCAAAATGCTGCTTGTCAGGACCCCTTGCTCGCAGGACCCCAAAATGCTGCAACCGTCATAAATGTGAGTCAGTTGTCAAGCATCCAGATGTAAATCACATGACCATGGGGATGCGGCAACGGGCATACGTGTGAAAAATGGGCATAAGTCACTTTTTTCAGCGCTGTTGTAACTTCAAAGGGCCCCTAAGTGAACTGTTGTAAGTTGAGGACTACCTGTACTGTAAAAATGGAAAATTGGATAAAGCATTGCTTTATGGGGAAAAACTGTGGCTGGTGGGAATCAATCAATCAATGAATCAGTCATAGGAGCTTAATAAGCAGCAGTTGGGAGCAACAGTAGTATGAGGCTTATAATGATCAGTAAATAAAACAAAAGAGCCCAGCTCGTGCATAATGGAGTTATTTCCTTTCTTTTCTTTTTTTTTTTTAGACGAACAATGAGGATCCTTTTAGTTCATCTGCAACAAGTACCATTAACAATATAGTTGTAACAAAAAATTTGTTTGAGGATGCTCCAGTCAAAAATGAAGATATTCCTCCTGCTTTGCCTCCTAAAACTGGAACACCTACCAGACCTTGTCCTCCCCCACCTGGTAAGAGGCAGCAAATGCTAAGGTTTATATGGAGCTTTTTTCAGATGTAATGAAACTGTAAAAGGAGCGGTCTATATTTTTTAACAGAATAACAGAGTTGGAAGGGACCTTGGAGGTCATCTAGTCCAACCCCCTGCTCAGGCAGGAAATCTTATACAATTTCAGACAAATGGTTGTCCAATCTCTTTTTAAAAACTTCCAGTGTTGGAGCATTCACAACCTCTGGAGGCAGGTTATTCCACTGAATAATTGTTCTAACTGTCAAGGAAATTTCTCCTTAGTTCTAGGTTGTTTCCTTGATTGATTTCCATCCATTGCTTCTTGTCCTGCCTTCAGGTGCTTTGGAGAATAGCTTGACTCCCTCTTTGTAGCAACCACTGAGATATTGGAACACTGCTATCATGTCACCACTACTCCTTCTTTTCATTAAACTAGACATACCCAATTCCAGCAACTGTTTTTTTATATGTTTTAGCCTCCAGTCCTCTAATCATCTTTGTTGCTCTTCTCTGCATTCTTTCTAGAGTCTCAACATCTTTTTTACATTGTGGCGACCAAAACTGGATGCAGTATTCCAAGTGTGGCCTTATCAAGGCATTATAAAGTATTAACACTTCATGTGATCTTGATTCTATCCCTTTGTTAATACAGCCTAGAACTGTGTTAGCTTTTTTGGTAGCTGCAGCACCCTGTTGGATGATATTTAAGTGATTGTCCACTAAGACTCCAAGATCCGTCTCACAGTTACTATTATTGAGCTAGGTACCACCTATACTATACCCATGAATTTTTTTCTTCGTAAATGTAGAACCTTACTTTTTTCACCATTGAATTTCATTTTGTTAGATAGTGCCCAATGTTCAAGTCTGTCGAGATCCTTCTGTCTCTTAAGCCTACCTTCTGGGGTGTTGGCTATTCCTGCCAGCTTAGTGTTGTCTGCAAATTTGATGAGTTCCCCATCTATCCCTTCATCCAAATCATTGATGAAGATGTTGAAGAGCATTGGGCCCAGAACAGAGCCTTTGGTCACCCCACTACACACTTCCCTCCATGTAGATGCAGTTCCATTGAGGACCACATGCTGAGTACGGCTGGTCAGCCAGTTATCATCTGGTGGTGATGCTAAACCCACATTTTTCTATCTTATCAAGTAGTAGGTTGTGGTCTACTTTATCAAATGCTTACTGAAGTCCAAGTAAATGATATCCACAGCAATCCACAAATTTTATCACTTTATCAAAGAATGCAATAAGATTTATCTGGCATGATCTGTTTTTTTTTACGAACCCATGTTGGCTTTTGGTTATGACTTTGTTTTCCTCTAGGTGTTCACTGATTCGTTGCTTGATTATCTTTTCCAGAATCTTCCCAGGTATTGAGGTCAGGCTGACAGGTTTGTAGCTTCCTGGATCTATTTTTTCCCATTTTTTTGAAGATGGGAACTTCATCCGCTCTTTTCCAGTCCTCTGGTAGTTCCCCAGTGCTCCAGGATCTTTGAAAGATATAGTTCAGTGGTTCTGAGATCACATCTGCCAGTTCCGTCAGAACTTTGGAGTGTAATCCATCTGGTCCTGGTGATTTGAACTTGTCTAGGGTGGACAGGTGCTCACTTACCATTTTCTTGCCTATTTTAACTTCTGTTTCTAATCTGTTTTTTACGGTACTGTTTTTGATAGGTTGGACTGTTTTTTCCCTTTGTGTAAAAATGGATACAAAGAACGAGTTAAAGGGTTCTGCTTTCTCCCTGTTGCTTGTAACCTTCTTGCCACTTTCTTCCATTAATGGACCAATCATTTTCTTGACTTTTTTTCTTGTTTTTTACATGTTGAAAGAAGCTTTTTTGTTGTTGTTATTTTTGACTTTTATTGCAAGCTTTAGTTCATTTTGAGCCTTAGCTTTCCTCACTTCGTCTTTGCAGGCTCAGGCTATTTGCTGTTATTCTAGCTTAGTTATGTGTCCCTCTTTCCACTTTTTATACTTGTCCCTTTTGTCTTTCAATTTATAAAGAGAGTTCTTTATGCAGCCATGCTGGTTTCTTTTGAGAGCTGTTATTTTTCTTCTTCATTGTTATTGTGCTAGACCAAGGCTAGGCAACCTCGGCTGTTTTATGACTCATGGACTCCATGAGTCATAAAAGAGCCGAGGTTGCCTACCCCTGTGTTAGACTCAGCTTTTTCCCCACGTTCTGTTACAAGAATGCCCAATTTAGTTACAAACTAATTTTCAATTTTTTAAAACTTTGGGTTGTATTTTTTAAAATATCCAAAGCAATAAACTATAAAAGAAACTGTTCTTTTGTATTGCTATCCTACTATAAAAAACTAAATTCAGTTTGATAAGGATGGCTGATTTGAACCATTTTTAACATAGTCTAATATGAACACTGTGATTTGAGTTAGATGACTAGTTCCCATTTTATATGTCTAAAAGCATCCATATAATGAAAATAATGGTACACATTATCTACCCTGCAAGTCAAAACCTTCATCCTTTAGAAACTTTAGAATATTTTAGAAAATCACATGAGTTTAGGATATGTAGCATTACTTATACTACTGTATACTGAATAAATTATTGTCATGTTCATAATTATGCTAACTGGTTATTTTGGTGTAGGAAAAAGGCCTATCCACAAATTGGAGTCTTCAGAATCTTTTAAATTGAATGATCCTTTCCAGCCTTTCCCAAGTTCTGATGGTTGCAAAGGTCAGGAAGCTGACCCATTTGCTCCTAGTGGAGTAGGCAAAGAGATGGATTCCAGTAATTTTGCTAATTTCAATACTGTAAGTATGGAGATATTCAGTTAAATAATGAGTGTTTTGTAAGAACAGTGAACCTTGACGATGAGAATGAGTTCCTATATATTAGTAATATCTTGCTTAAAGTATACATCATCATCATCTATTTGGAGACAAATAGCTTGTTGTTAGTCTTCCAGTAACGCATTGACTACACAACAATAATATAGTAATTCTGAAAGTTCTCTGATGTTTTAATCTAGCTATAATTGCATATAGTATTATATAATGTCCATATATCAACCTATAAGAGTACTATATTTGCTTCTGTTGCTGTTAGAAAATGAACTATGCAGGATTTAAAAATAGAAATTGATATTGCAACCAGACCATCTTAGCTCTGAACACTTTCCTTAGCAAGCAGTCATCCAGCAAGTTTCTTCTTTCAGGCCCAGGCATTTGAATAAGCAGCTGGTTGCAATGTTTGCATGATCCTTAGTTACTGTGTTGCATGAAAGTCGTTTGATATATACTGTATTTGCTTGAAAAAGGTGGAGAAAAAGCAAATAACGTTCTGAATCTATTGACCACATGATACAGAACTCTCCACAAATTTAGTTTTCTATTTTTTGTGATTAATTATAGTACTAGTATATTGTATGATGTATTTTAAAATAATTCATCTGTATACTTAGCAAATGAAAGCCCCTGGGACTTTTTTGCCTGGGTTGGAAGCTAAGTGGGGTCTGATCTAGTTAATACTATGATGGGAAATTATCAGAAAAGTAAAAAAAAAAAAAAAATAATTTTAAGGAGAAGCAATGACGTATTCCTTCCATATTATGGCGTTCATAAATTCTTACTTGCTGTTCCACTAACAAGTCCATGTTTTTTCTGTTTTAGTATCCTACTGAAGAAGATATGATTGAATGGGCAAAAAGAGAAAGTGAGAGAGAGGAGAAAGAGCGACTAGCAAGATTGAAGCAGCAAGAGCAAGAAGATTTAGAACTAGCAATTGCACTCAGTAAATCTGAAATAGCAGAAGCGTGAAGTGTTGCTTCAAATATTTCTCCTTTTCCCTGGATATCTAAGCTATACGTAAAGTAAATCAAGTTACATATGAATGGGAAAGTCAAAAGGCTTTAAATCCTGAAAATGTGATTTTTTTGAGCAACTATCTTATTTGTAACTTTTTCATATCCATTATTTTCATTTGGTAATTGTTTAATATAGCAATTTTCCATTTGTACTTAACCTTGGAATTCTTCTGTACTGTACACTATTACACCAAAGTAGCTTATTTTAACATCAAAAAAGAAAACCCTGACAACATTTTAAAAATTAGAACACCAATGCACAGCAATATATTGTGGACGATTTCAAAGGACAAATATGTTTCATGCAAAGTACTTTTTTCTATGTGTAATATATTCTTTGCAGTGTGAAAATCTTTAAAAATGCAGGTGTGAGTAACTGTGTGAAGTGAACACATTTGTCCTTTAAAGATAGCTAGGTCACATATAAGAGATTTATGTGCTAAAATATTCTTAGATGGCATGTTTTATGTCTTTTCAGAAGGGTCCTATTTGCAATTCCTATAATACCGAATTATTTTAGTTCTTCCAGGTGGCCTGTATTTGGCCTGTAAGTAAAACTGGCGATATAGTTAATCAAATTATAGTTATTTAAAAAGAAAAATCTAGCTTGCAAATATTCAGGTAATTAAAAATTCTGATAATCCTGCTTTGTATTGAAATATTCATGTCTGGCAATACAGTATTAAAATTTATATTTTATGTTTTACAGATCTAGCATTTCATATTTAATATATGAAATGCTTTATGCTTCTTGTTTTCTTTTTACTGGAAGCTCCAATAGTGGACTGGATATCTAATAGAAAGTATCTTTTTTCCCCCTCCATTAATTGCCTTTTTACCTGTCCATTAAAAGTCTAAAGAATCTTAGAAGTTTTCCAGGGAGATCATAAAAGTAGACTGGCGAAATTCACTGTCAGGAATTCTGATGCTAATTGAGCCAGTTTCTTTTGTGAAATACGCAAAAATTGGCGACTTGACAGCTGAATATGAAATAAGGTAGGAAGTAGACTGCACAAAAAAACAACTTACAACAGTCAGTTACTGTTGTGTATAATTTATTGAATGCCAATTGATGGTTGCACCTTAAATTAAATACCCTTATGTGGTCACCGAGTCAAAATAAGATTGAATGTTAAAGAAAATAAGTTATTTCCTATTCTGTATAATATGTTACATAGTGCAGAGTATTGAATTCATTCCAGTTATCTTCCTTTTTACTCTGAAATGCTTAGTTAGGCTGCAGGCCTACAAAATAGGTGGTCCTGTGTCATCACCACCCCACCCCAATGCATGATATGGTATTTATGATTGAATTGGATTTTTTTCTTCTGCTGCAAAGGATTCCATAATTGCCACTGTCAGGATAAGGTATTTCCATTTACCTGTGGATGCTGCTGTCAAGAATCTTTTGAAGAAAGTAGTGTTTCCTCATTTTTTAAATATTAGTTTGGATAAACTTTCTCTTTTGCACTGAGAAATGAGAATTTAAACACCTAATAAACAAAATAAAACCTCTTGCCAAGTATTAATAACCTTAATTTTCTCATGGACTTTCATGGCATTAATCATACAAATTGTGTGGTTAACTGCATTTCTTATTTTTAAATGTTTACTTGGTGGACCAATACATTATCTGTGTCACCCATATTCATATATACATGTATGTGTATATGTACACAAACATTAATTCATTCAGGCATAGGATTAAAAGTTCTGAGTCACCTGATGTGACATTTTATGTTACTGATAGATCACAGAACTTTTACTCAAAGTATCTCAATAAACCACTGCTATGTCAGCTTTGATGGCATTACTACTAAAGTTCTAAAAGGCTTGTAAGAACTTTTTCAGGTGGGGTTAACCTCTATTTATAGACTTTGTTTAAAAATTCTAAATACAGCCTGTAATTATGAATTAAACTGTTTAAGTATATAAGATGAGCCTAGAGTTTTTTTTTTAATGTTTTATATAAAGCATAAAGCATCACATCTTTGGATTACTGTTCAAAAATTACTTCGCCTGATGCAAGTATATAGAGGGGGGGGGGAATGGTTCAACTAATACTTCTGAATATCAGAAATATGTTCCAGCCTCCAGATGTAAATTGTCATCCCCCTATTAGTATGACATTAGATTTGCAGACCAACCAATTCCAGTATGGTACATGAGAATACCATCTTGAAAACTCATTCTGAAATAGAAAGTAAGAAAAGGATAAGTACAGAGTCTTTTCAGTATCTTCAGTACTGTATTACAAAGCATGGAAACTTTACAATTGATCCCCTTTTGAAAAGTCACCTTTTAGTTTGTTAACATGATAATTATACAGTTCCAATATGGTCTGCCATAAAACATCTGCATCAGTAATTTAGTGGCTGGATTTATAATCTGCACGAAGTTGAACCCAAATAAACCAAATTATTGGTTAGCACAAATGTGCTAATCCAGCCACTGAAATCAAATTAATTCTATTGCCGAGTAGGATTTCAACTTTTCAAAATTTCCTTCTTTTAGGATCTAGTTAAGAGCTACCCTTGTCAATATTGGTCTAATTCAAACCTTACCCAACTTGCCATTCTCCAATTGGGTCAATTCTGCAATTCCCAAATTGTTGCTATGAGTTGCAGTCAACAGATTTGAAAGTATCACTTTGGGAAAAGCAGAGCTTTGCAAGTATTTTGATCTGTTTCAAGAGGCCTCATGTCTATATTTGAGGATTTGCACACTCAAGTGGATATGAATGATGGAATACCCTAATATGAGTGCTGGTTGGTATCTGTTACATTTGTAATAGCTTTAAATGACCCACTTTACTAAGAAAACATCTTGATCTACAGCTCTTATTTCCACTTACCTCTTCTTTTATACTGCTCCCAGCTTCCAACAGTATGCATAATAAGACTGTCCATGCTGAGAATAATTTAGAAGCATTTCTGATTGTACAAATCTTAACAGAAAAATAATGTCCTTGTGTGGAGTCTGGAGAACATCTAGATTACCTTCATAGAATGCACAGTTTTAATACATAATCTATGCAGTTCATTAAGTCAAATGCCCTCAAAACCTATGTATATCATAACAGATCTGAAAGACTTGTGCTACTATAAAAATGACTTATCTACCCATCTGAAACTTTTGTAACTTTGGATGCTTTACATTAGTTATTAATTCTGGTTGGTACCTAGTATTACTATTACATTGGTTAATTTTGCTTTTTTAAAAATTGAGCTTAAATCTTGAGGTATTTGATTCTGTACATACAGCGATCAACACACGTAGATTGATTTTGTGCCATCAAGTTGATTTGATCTTGTCTGACTTTGGATAGAAACACAGCAGACTAGTATGTCTGTGAAATAGCGGGGATAATGCAGAGGCAAAGATCAATGGTCAGACAATATGCCCAAGCTAATAGAGCTTTTTCAGACAGAGCAGCCATTGAAGCATCTACATGAGCTCCAAAGATGGGGGTAAGCTCCACATGAGGAAGCCCACAGGAAAAAGCACCCATGTATCAGCCTTTCCAAGTAAATCAGACAGGAAATAACTAGATTTAGTTGCAAGTCTTAAAGTAGAAATCTACTGCCATCTCTTTTTACTGACTGATAAGTTAGTGTGGATTCTCTCTTTACATTTTTCAACCGTTAAGCCCCTGGGAGCTCCTCCCATTCTCTTGTCTCTTTCCTAGGCAGTATCTTTTCCCCTCATCCCTCAAGATTATCCATACCTCCAGATGTAAACTACCATCTTCTATCAGCATGGCATTAGATCTACAGACTGACCAATTCAAATTGGTATATCATGCTTACAGCTTTGTGCAAATTTTGTTTAAAGGATACTGCCTGATCCACTTTTTAAAGCACATTTAAATGGAGCAAATTTGAGAGCACTTAAAGCCACTTGCATGAGTGTGTCTTCGATCCACAAAAGATTAAAGTTGAAAAATGAAAATGCCAGTTACCAAGATTTTAAAAGAATTAAATGCAGAAAGCTTATTGGGAGTTTAGAATAAGAAAGCTAAAAAACAGCCTAAAAGAACAGTTAAATTTGGAATATTGCCTCTTTAAGATAAGATAAAATAAGATAACCTATACAGTATATCTCTGTGGGAAAGAGAATACATTAAGGAAGCTGATTGACAGACTGTTAAAGAGATAAATAGAAGAGAAACATGAAGTTCTGAGAACATATGATTACAGAAGTACAAAGTGCTGAATGGGACCAGTGTTATGAACACAAGGGGGGAAAGCGTCATATTGTACTCCCCTTTTATGGATTATAAATTTGAAATATATAAAAATATTTATTACTAAAGGGCGAGAAAGTTATTGTTAGCCTTCATAGACAGACTAGACAGGAAATACAATCAGATGAGCAAATTCTATTTTATTGAAAAGATAAAAGGTAAGTAGTCCCTCCGGTCCCTCTGGTAGTTGTTGCTGACTCTAGGGGGCGGTGCTCATCTCCATTTCAAGGCCATTGAGCCATCGCTGCCCAAAGGCATATCCACGCTCATGGCCAGCATGCAGACACAGTGATGTTACCTTCCCACCAAAGTGGTACCTATTTGTATGCTTTCAAATTGCTAGGTTGGCAGGAGCTGGGGCAAGGACGAGTGCTAACTCTGTCACGTGACACTCGTATCTTGAACCTGGCTGCCAGGTTTCCAGCCAAATCCAGTGTCTTAACCACTGAGCCACCAATAGAAAAGATACATTAACACAGTTTTGAAAGTCTGAAAGTACAATGTTCCCATCCTCATCATTACAACTTTACAACTTGGTCTCTTCTGAGCCTCTTTTCTCCCCATCGGGCAGCTGCAGGCTATGCTCGCTCTTATCTGACCATTCCCTAGACAGCATCTCTTCACCCCATCTTCCAAGGTCATTCCCACAGATCATTCCAGTTATAAAAGGGAAGGGAGGATTGTTAGACCACTTCAAAATAATATATCTATGATAGTATCCTTTTGTATGAATTTATCTATTTCATTGGCCAGCAAGATTATTATATGTGTATAGAATGCAGATATATTGAAGTTACCACAATGGAAGATGGAATGACAAGTATTTTATGGAATATTAAACCTGGACTTTTTGCTGAAACTGAAAGAACTAAAATAATTTTAAGATTGGACAATTAAAATAGCTTTGATGGAAATATGTGTGTGTGTGTGTGTGTGTGTGTGTGTGTGTGTGTTCAAAATTTTGTGGCTGACAAAGAGTTAGTGGGAGACTAGTATTGTCAGCCACAAAATTTTGAATTTACAGTGTTCACAGTATGTGACGTCTGCCTGCAAAACATGCTCCTAGATTGGAGCGAAACGCAGAACAGATCGATTTACATTTGGTAGACCGGGTGCTCCACCCAACAGATAAGACACACACACACACACACACACACGTGTGTGTGTGTGTGTGTGTTTATATGTAAAAGATAAATTACAATGTAAAAGATAAATTATGATTTAAAAAAAACTATGAGCAGAATAACTATGGTTTAATTCATACATCAGGCATTTGCTATTCAGCATATGTTGAGTGCATATTTTCTTTTCCATGAACCACTTTTAAGTTCTTCCTGTGAATTTAATTTTTAGGCTAGCTGCCCATCCAGCCCTGTTGAAACCTTACGGATTTATCCATCTTTCCTTAAAAAAACAAAAAAAACAAACCCTCACGCTTACTTCTTCCTCTTGGTTGATGGATCCAGTTAGGAACTGTTCAATCTTCCTTCCAGCAAGAAGGAAACATAGAGAAAAGAAAGAAATCTTTAGTCTTGGGCGTTTTAGATACGCAGTAAATTGATTTAAGCCTGCCTTGGGTCTTTTCCCGCTCGCGTTTAAGCCTAAAAGCTCCCTCCGGACTGGCGCCACACCCAGATCAGACGCAAAAGAGCTCCTGGCCAAAGTTGGTGGACAGCAGCGCTTTCTTGTAGTCTGGAAGCGGCCCCTTTGAAGAAGCTAGAAGAAGAGGTGGAGCCCAACCGGCTGGAGGGTTGCTCCGAAGGTGCTGGAGCTTCGCTACGTTTCTATTATGAAGCCAGCCACTGGCTTTCAAGCTGGGGAGAAATACGGTAAGAGGGCCAGCTTCAAGCGCCCCCTGGATTTCAGAGGAGAACATCTCGTAGCCAGATCTGACAAAGCTTCCTTGCCGGGTCGGATGGATGCGCAGCATATGCGGAGGAGGGGCGAAGCCAAAGACCCTAGGTAGATACGAAGCCGGGGTGTTGGTCCTTTATTTGCGGGGATGGCTGTTTCCCTGATTTTCATGCCTTCTGCTTTCAACAGCACAGGCATGACGGCAGGCAGAAAACCAACCGGTGAAGTTTTGGTTAGCAATGAGTTTATGAATAATCACCAGTCGGGCTCCCGTATTATTGGTCTTTACTGAGGCTGAAGACAGATGCGATATTTTGAATTATTGAACACTGTTCTCCTTCCTTGCCTTCTTTCTGATTACTTGGAATATTTTATGGAAATGTGTTACAGAAAGCAGACTATGGCTATGCTCACTTGCTATAACTGATACAAAAATGAACCATATTTTAATGAGTTTTCTGAACCTCTGTTCTTATCTAGTTGTTGCTGAATTTTTGCAGAAAGCATATAGTCCTTTTTGACCTATTGTATATTTCAAACCCAGACACAGTGCAGTTAGTTTGTTCAGTGTGTTATTACAAATTGAGAAGGTTTTATTAGTTATTAATTAATTATTAATTGACTAAAGTTTGGGCTACTTAATGATTGGCAAATGTACATTGCTTATAAATAAATATGGAACATATGCACGTAAGGAAGGTGACAACTGTACAAATGAACTGAAATAATGAGCAGATCTAAAGAACTAGCTGATAGAGAATGTAGTGGCCCTGTGGTCCTGAAGCATTTTTCTTAGTTACATAAGCTGGGGAGAAAGTAATAGTATGGTTTTCTTACAGTTAATCACCACTTTTAAGTCCTACTCCATAACTAGAGTTGTGGAAATAAGGATGAAACAAGCTAAGCAAATTGTACAGAATAAAAAGCAAACGTGTTAAAAAATAAACCTAAAATACAGAAGTAGTTTTAAAATGTAGCAGCAGACAAAATTACATTTACTATCTGTTAGATAGTAAATAAGTACAGTCCTACATTTTATTATCATAGCTAAGTAGAGAGATACCTTGATTAAAGATAAGACCAAGGTATCTTGAATTGCCGTCTTGATGAGTTATTTGACTGAAAAAGAGAATCAAAGCTGGGCAAGTAGGACTACTGAAAAAAATAGATTACCTTGAGCTATAAAATTTGGGGAAGGTTCTTTGCAGTCTTGGTTGTTGGGATGTGCCTGGCATGACAATTATAATGTGGACTATAGTTAATAAACATTGACATGATAAATATACTAGGCATTAAGGGGTAATTAAATTGGTAATTATTTCTGCTATAACATAGAACACCACAACATTCTGGGAATTTTGATCCAAGGAACACCTAGTTATTGATTCAGATTATTAAAATTAAACTACATAGCCATATCAGTAAATATCAGTATAAGTCTCTCTGCCAGTTGTGGCCTTTTATAAAATCACCCTCACTGTCCTGGGGAAGGGGCTGAAAGACACATAAAAACTTATACACAGGAGCCTGCATAATATAATATGTGTATCTCTGTGCCCTGAAAGATTAAGAGAAGGCAGGCTGTATACTTTGATAACCTCAGTTTGATGCTAGCCAGAGTCAAGAAGAACAAGAAAAAGCTTGCCGCTTATTTCCTTTATTAGAGCCACCAAATACGACTTGCAAAAATCTGGATAATCACCTGATGGCAGCAAATAGCTCTTTTCTGCCCGACTTTGCTGTCATCTGGTGATTATCCAGATTTTTTGCTGCTCAGATCTGAAGCCCGGGGTTTGATGAGACGTGAAGTGAACTACAGGTAGAGGGGCTTTGCTTTTCACTCCTCATGGCAGGTTACTAGCTACAAACAGCTGTAGAAACTCTGTTAATGTGAAGTCGAGGCAGGGAAGCTCTACTACTGTAGCCTGCAAGTATTGTAGACAAAGAGGGGTGTAGTTCTCCTCCTGTGCATGTTGAGGAGGGAAGGAATGATTCAAGAGAAAATTGCTTCAGTTGGCTCTATGTCATTTTGTGTATTTCCAAGATTGCTTTTTTTTTTTTTGAGTGCTGAACAAATAATCCACTGTTCCTTTAAATCAAGATCATATGCCACTGTAATTCACTCCTTCCTCAGGATATTGCAACTAGGTGACCTCCTCATCTTTCCATAGCAACTCTAGCTGGGAAAGACACAGTAGTTGCCCACTGACGTTCAACTCAGCTGACAAGAATTAACCTTCCAATCACCAAAAACATCTTTTGAATTACTTGTGAAAGGTTTTACCCTAGAAAACCTTTCATACAGAATGCATAATTCTCCCCAGACTAGCTTCTAAGGCAGTCTTTCTCAATCTCAGCAACCTTAAAGTGGAGAAAGCCCCAAAATCTGTACAGAACTACAGCTTCCTAGCCTCTTATCCCAACCTTTCTTGGGAGCTGCATCTAAGCCAGGGGTGTCAAACTCGCAACGTCACGTGACATGTCACGATGTATCGCAATTTTTTTTCCATTGCCAACAATGGGGTGGGCACGGTTTCAGCATGAGGCATCCAGCCTGTTGGCCGGCAGTTTGACACCCCTGATCTAAGCAATCTCCATTTCTTGAGCAGCTGGCAGCCATTTTCTGCCATGGGAGTCTCTTCAGGAGGTGGCTCCCACAGGGCCTCTTTATCTGGCCTTGCCAAAAGGGGCCTCTTGTTAGGCCACAGGCTCCTCCTAAAGTGTGCCACAGGGCCTTTTGGGTACCTGCAGCTGCTGTGCTGTTTACAGAGTCTACAGGCAGTCCTCGACTTACAATCATTTGTTTAGTGACTGCTTGACGTTACAACAGCACAGAAAAAGATGACTCATGACTGTTTTTCAGTCTTGCAAGCATTGCAGCACCCCCATAGTCACCCCATGATCAATTTCAGACCTTGGCAACTGATTGATATTTATGACAGTTGCAGTTTCTCAATGTCATGTGACCGCCTTTTGCGACCTTCTGACAAGCAAAGTCAAAGGGAGAAGCCGGATGCATTTAACCATGTTACTAACTTAACTGCAGTGATTCACATTACAGTTGTGGCCAGAAAGGTCATAAAATGGGGCAAAACCCACTTAATTCTCTTAGTAATGAAAATTTTGGGGTCAATTGTGGTTGTAAGTCAAGGACTTTCTGTACTGCCTAGCCCTTCCTGTTGGCCTGTTTCTGGCCTCCCAGGCCAAATCTGTTGACAGGCCTCTTCAAAAGCCTGAGTGTTGCTGGATAATCCCTGGTTTTTGTTTTTCAAGTGCTGCTGACTCGCCTACCTTGCCATGGCCTTCTTTGCACCTATATCGCCTGCTGTAACTTCAGGCATACCTAGCCATCTGCTATTTCTATTAGATTTCAACTTCTTAAGCTATTTAGCTTAAAGGGAAACATATTTTTCATTTCCTTAAAACTTTTATTTCATTTTCTGTCTCCAAGCAGCCCAAATCTGGAAACCAAATCTGCATGCCTCCCTCTCTTTCAGGCTCCTTTGGTTTTCTTCCATAAACACACATGCAACTCCTGGCTAGGCTGGAAATTTCTGCTTTTCTCTCCACAGTAACATTGGAATAAGCAGGTGGAGAACATTGCATAAAGCAACAGGGAAGGGAGGAGCTGTAAGGAATTTCTTTCCATTTCAGGCTGGACCTTTTCCCTTTAATGTGCCCTTATGGTGCACAAAAGCGTAAATGGATCTAAATATCCCATGAGCCTGCAGTACTTAAATGGTCTCAAACCAGCATTTCAATTTCTTTGGGCTCTGCTCCAAGAGCAATCCTGGAAAAATGAAATTATAAAGACAGTTTTGCATCTAAAACTGGTTAGCTAAAATCGTTGGAGAATTTAATCCTGATTTCTCATTATGTAGCAGTGATCTTCTCAACACCTTGTATTATAAAATAGTCATCCAGTTTAGGAATGTATGTTATAGGTAAACATTTTTTATCTCTTGATTTTTTTTTCTTCATGCTCAATTGAATCTTAGTAAGACAAAGAAAGAGTTCCAAATTGTCTGGCTCTGATTCAGTTCCAGTGACTGCTCTACTCTTTATAAGGTCGCACTGAGGCTTGGTAATTGTCCTGGATTACGGCCCTTAATAGAGCGGTATCGAGTGCAGACTGGAGTTCCCATTGTAGCTTATCCTGGACCAGGAAACCCCAGCAGCAGTGAGTTACATCCTTATCCCCACATGTTTAAACCACTCTATGCCTTAGAAAATGATTCAGAAATTATTAAAAATTCACAAAGAGGATGCATAAGTAGTTACATTAGGCAAGAAGCAGAACTTAAATATAATTGTTGCCTTCTTAAAATAAGCAGAAATATTTGTTTTTCTGAGATACATTTGTGGAACCAATTATTTGTTTAGAATTTATTCAAATTGAGAGATTCTTGACATTTTTTTTTCCTAAACAGCCAATTTATTGAGAATTAGTGAGTACAACATCTGTCCACCCAGCAGCTGGAAGCTGTCTACTTTGAAGTATGAGAGTAGAACTAGTATGTGGATTGATTCCACTAGTTTTAGGCTCTCTTGCTGTGTTAGGTTAGTAAATCAGCTTTAAATGACCTTATTTCATTTCATTGTATTATTAAGTTTATAGCCTGTGTTCTTATATAAGCATTCCAGGCCATTAACAACAAGTAAAACAAATACAATATATAAAATGTGACATTAAAGTAAGCAAAAAGAATTAATTTTTTTTTAATCTGTGCAGATTATATTCTGATAGCTATCGTGTTGCTTTCCCATGCACAAAGTGTTTCTTGATTCTGCCAGAAAACTTAGTATTCATTCTTTTTTTCTTCCCAGATCATCTACAACAGATCTGAATGTTGCTCTCAATGAATGCATGGTAGCCGTGAACTTCTTTCTGAATAACAAATTCCAAGATGCCCTTGCTTCTCTGCAAACTAAGTGAGCCACTGCTTTCATCTTCCCTCTTCTGGTTATGATCAACATGCATAATTATAGGATTTAGAGACAGGAAAATGTTTTATAAGACTTCAAAAATTAAGAATTTCAAAAATGTTGATAATAACAGCAATTAGTACCAGCTAACATGGATTTGTAAACAATAAATTGACAAGTTGACAAAACTCTGCTAGGTTTAATGTAATTTACTGGATTGCATGGATAGATTAAATGAACTGTATGTTGATTATAACAAAACATGTGAATAGGTGTCCTTTACTACTTAGCATATGACAGTGATGGCGAACCTTTTAGAGATTGAGTGCCAAAAAACTGCCCCCGCCCCCACTCCACCCCCTGTACCACACTGGCCCCTGCCCTGCCCCAACCCCACCTGCCCACAAGGCCACTCACTGCCTCCAGGGTCCACCTCAGATTGCCCAGATAGCCCAGCAGTGCCATGGCAGCCACACCCTCTGCCCGCGCCCCTCAGCATCAACTGTGCATGATGGGGTGTGATGGGAGATCTTGTCTACGCTGCCTGGCTGCCATGTCCTTGGCTGTGCTGCTCCGCGTGGGCCACACTCGGGGGTGACTCTCCTCCAGGGGGACTGCTGGTGAGGAGGGGGTCACAGTGGGAGGCAAGGCTGGGGCAACGGCACGTGCCATAGTTCACCACCACTGGTATATGACATACAATAATAGTATTAAATAGATTTACATCTAATTGCAGAAGTTGTCTCAAAGATTACGCTTTCATATGGGCTTCCAAGTGTCTCAACAAACTAGAAAGAGATTTTGAATATGAAATTTGCATTGCTGACTTCAAGGCCTAGCATGCTTTTATTAATGATTTTGGTCAGAACTGAGGAATCTGAGCTATGGAATCTTCAGAATGGTAGTCTTGACCAGATGACCAAAGCCTGGTTACTTTTTATATGTTTGTGACACACATTTAAAAAGGAGGGACTTAAATTCCCTGGTTGTGCTTATCCTTTTGAGGTTGTTAATCTGACCGTAAAAATAAACTAGTCTATGGCCAGCAGGGGCACTCAGGTGGTCCTTCATTCCCATTTCTCCAGAACTTGATTGTGAAACTGGTGACATGTTTCTCCTGCTATTTTAAATTAAGAAACGTGAACGTGTAGTATAAACTCTATAATACAGTATAGTTAAGAAAAAATAAGGAAACATTGAAAAAAATACCTGAATTCTAGGAAAAATAAAAAATCTCAATATTCTACCATCCCCTCTTTTCAATCTGAAAGCTTCTTTTTGTAAAAAAATAGAATTTGATTTTCCCCTATTGAAATAACAATTTTAAACCTTACTTTTTTGAAATTAGGAAACAAGAGCTCCCAGAAATTAGTATTAATTAGAACTTCTGGGTGAAGATTTTTGGTGGCCTATTGTTTAATTATTCACCAGTGACAAAACTGTTCAGATTTTTGCATCCCAATATCAGTAATATTCTAAGATAGAATTATTGTGTTACAATTTAGGAATGTCATATTTACAACTCTGCATGTGAACCATAAGATTTACATCTATTAGAATCAATTTGGCATCAGAGTTCAATTCTCTGTTAATCTGTGTATTTCCCAAATGTACTGAAACAACTCCCTAGTTTCTGTATTTTATTTGTAAACTAATTTTTCCATAAGAAAAAAAACCTTATATATATTTTACTTGAATATATACATTTTATATGTATTTCTTCTGAAATACATTTTTGTCTATTGTATTGTAAAAATCTGAATAGTGCAAACTTTGGGATATTTCAGTATTCCTGAGGTCCAACTACATATTTTGAAACACATAATTAATGTATAGTTAAGTGCACTAAAAACACACTGAATGGCATAAAAACAGACAATAAAGGTAGTAATTACGATGACATGTAGTTAGCAGATTATGATTTTTGTCTGGGAGAATTTTCTATGTCTTATTTGAAGCTGTTTATATTTCCTATTTGGTTGCAAACAAATAAAATAAATTTTAAAAGGTATTTATTCAGAATTTAAACAGTGATTTATATAACCCTGGAGGACTGGATGTAAATTATGGTGTACTTTACTACGGTGATTTTTCAGTGTCAGTTTCTATTGATGGAAGTCTGTGGAAAGTCACTGATAGCTGTAGAGTGAAGGAGCATATTGACATTCTGTGTTCTGGGGAAAAACATGAATCATATGATATTCTGGGGTATGTTAAAGGAAAATGATAACAATAATTATACTGAAGTATTAAAAAGATAGCTTTAAATGCTTTGAGTTATTAGATTGGTAAGGAAGACTGAATAGTAATAGCAGGAACAGATATTTTATTGCATCTCATGATACATAAAATATCTAAATATATTCACCCATGTTGTATGGCTGTACGGCATTCTATTCTTAATTCTATTCTACTCTACTCTGTTCTGTTCTATTCTATTGTTATCTAACTCTCTGTTCTGTGTGTTGAATATATTTGTTATGAATCAGAAATGTATGTTGATGCTTGTTTACGTTTCTCTATATTGAGGAATGTTGTGAAATGTATACTGTTTAAAATGCATCTTTTTTTAAAAAAAAATGTAAAACAGGACAGTAGGAGAATTTTTTTGTTTTACCATGGTAGCTCTCCTTGTTATAGCTTAATCTGCTGTGCTATAGAGAGACACAAGATCCCTGAAAGAATAAAGCTCTAAAAAGTAATTTCTTGTTGGATGTTGCTGCAGCCTCACTTGTTTCTGTATGACACTGCAGATGGCTAATATTGTTGCCACTGGGGATTTTGGCTGATTGCCTGTGGAGATGTAAGAGAGAGAAATATGAGCAGCTGGAATGGACTGTCCTTGTGTAAGCGTTCCAACCAGATGGCCATGTTACAAGTGCTTTCCAGAAGTCCTTGAACTGACGAAAAAGTCTGTTGGCATAAAATTTGCTTCCCCAATTGCTGTGACTTTGCTCTGCTATTGAATGTGAGACAAATTAAGGAAACCAGTAGATGGATTCCCCCAATCTTTCCCACCCTATCAAGCTTAACCTACTAACAGGACAACAACTATCAATCAGTCCTTAGCATGGGATGGGGCACATTAGGGCTAATGCAAGAGGATAATTGAAATGGCATCTTTAGTTTTTTTAATTGCATGTCACATTGCCCAACAGTCTGCAGGCAAGGAAGTATTTCATGTACATGACTGATCAGGCTGTTTCTTAACATGGTTTTATTGTGAAAGAAATATATGACTAAAACAGTGCCACTTACAAGTGCAAAGAACGCAAATTGAGGCAAAAGAGAGCTGTTAATAATGAGCAAGTGATATCCTTGACTTAATGTTGCCATAGAACAGCAGTGCCGGCAACAGTTCTGTTCTTATGGCAGTACTGGTGGCAAGTGGAAACAGCTTGTGGGTGGCCAAACAGTCAGAATGAAGTAGGTAAAATAGCAGTGCCCCCCACCCACTCATCAGAGTAATAACAGCATTTAAGGCCACATGAAACTATTCTCTGTGAGAAGTGGTAAACCAGTAATGTCCCCAATATTAACAGAACCAGCAATATATAAGTAGGAGAACCTGACTTTCTTTTTTAAATCAACCTCCTGTGTAGTTCTTCCAAAACAGTATTACAAGATTGCTACTCTTTCAGAGCCCCAAATCCATGTTTAAAAACAATCTAACACTCTTTTAAAATGATGCAAAACTCATGTTTATAAGGAACCTGAATAACACCTGACAAATATTTCAGAAATTCTCGGTCAACTGAAAGAGGGAAGTTCAGAGCTTGATGCTTTCTCTCTTCCTGTTTAACAACTACATGAAACCCCTGGATAAGTTCATGCATTAGTTTGGAGTCTGGCACCATAGGTATGCTGATAACACTCAATTATACAGTACATCCCAACCTGGGCCAGCCACATGATGCTGTCAATACAGGTAGTCCTGGACTTACCACCATTTGTTTAATGACATTTGAAGTTATGATGGTGCTAAAAAAAAGTGACTTACAATCAGTCCTTGCATTTATGACAGTTACAGGGTCCTGCAGTCATTGTGATCAAAATGTGGATATTTAGCAACTGGCCTGTATTGGTTGCACTGTCCTAAGGTCATATGATCACTATTTGTGACCATCCCAGCTGGCTTCTAACAAGCAAAATCAGTGGGTATGCCAGATTTGCTTAATGACCATAATGATTTGCTTAATGACTGCAGCAAAAAATATCTTATGGGGTTTAACTCATCCGCTTTGCTTAGTGACAGACCTTCGGTCCCAATTTTGGCCGTAAGATGAGGACTACCTATATCCAATGTAGGGGATTGTTCTAATTAGCTTCAGTTCAAGACCTCTTTAAGAATCACACAAGCCCATCTTTTGTTTCCCAGTGTATGATATTCCCCAAAGAATAGTTGACTGTGCTGTACCTAATGTAATTAAGTGTTTCAGATAATGGATTTTCCTTTACTTAAGAGCTCATTTAATTAACATTTTACCCTATTGGTATCTATGTTAAATAGAACATTGTAGAATGCAAGGACACTAATCTCACTGCTACTTCAAATTAAGGAGTGATACATGAAAGAACTGGAACAACCCTTTGGGGATAACAAATTACTGAATAAATTACATGAACGGCATCTTTTAGACTCTTTAAAGCAGTGGTTCTCAACCTGTGGGTCGGGACCCCATTTGGGGTCGAACGACCATTTCACGGGGGTCGCCAAACAAGGCTGTCCGCCATTTTCCCCCCCTTTTCTTTGGCCACGCCCCTGGCACCCAGTGATGTATAAGTGGTTGGGGGTCACCACAACATGGGGAACTGTATTATGGGGTCGCAGCATTAGAAAGGTTGAGAACCACTGCTTTAAAGGATTCATAGAGGGGGAAATAGGATTAATAGAGAAGAAGAGGGAACACTTAAAATACAGGGAAGAAAATCTAGACAGGCCTCTGTTTTATTGAATCTGGAGATTAGTCTCTGTAGTTATATTCTTTGTGGTTCGTAGTCTAGTTTCTGGTCTTGCAGTTTCCAATTTTATCATGTAAATATCTAGATGTCCATATGTCAGTGCAATAAATTATGTAATCCTTTCAAGTAATTTATTAGCAAATGAACATATTAGTAAACTCATCAAAGAGAATGATAAACAAAAAAAATACTGCAGTAGTTCTTTGAAAATGCTTTAGATCAGCCATTGTAACCCAATACAGGCAGACATACAGAAATTAAGCAAATCTATGTAAGAAACAGAAATTTTAAAAAGAGCATTTTAAAAAAATACTTTGTAAACATTGCATTGCTAAATTTAAAAAAATATAACCAGGAAATCCCTTAGGGAAGACTTTAGCAAAATGTAAACCTTATCTCTTTGATGCTTCTAAAGGGAGCAAGATTTTAGTGAAAGTGTCTGCCTTTCAATACGTTTTTGCAGATGATGTCTGTTTTATTTTCAAACATATTATTAGGAATACAATGAAAGAAAGACACAAACCATTCTTTAGGCATCAGCCTCATGTGGAAACCGTATCTGTAATATTTTGTTAGCCTCTCCTCCTCTATGATATCTCATAGAGGAAACACCATATCCTAAAACAGTGATTCTCAACCTTTCTAATGCCGTGACCCCATAATACAGTTCCCTATGTTGTGGTGACCCCCAAGTGGGTGTGGCCACCAATAAGAAGGATTAGGACAGCTAGGGAAAAGGGAAAAAATGGCAGACAGCATGGTTTGGCGACCCCCGTGAAATGGTCATTCGACCCCAAATGGGGTCCCGACCCACAGGTTGAGAACCACTGTCCTAAAATAAATAGATGTGATTCTCAGTATGAAATTTAATTTAGAAATAGGATAGATTTTACAGTCTTAGACAGCGCTGCCTTTAATGCTCCTGTACATTCTTAAAGACAAATTTCTTTCTTTTCTTATGCTACCTTTGGGCCTTGTCTACATATTTCTCTAACTTCTCTCCTATAGAAAAAAGGATAGCATGTATCATGCTTTGACTTATGCTACCATTTTGGAAATTCAGGCCATGATGACCTTTGATTCCAGGGACATATTGAATGCTGGACATACAATGGAAGAAGCTCAAGTTATATGTCAGAAGTAAGCACATAAAATGCAATAATTATGCAATTGGTACATAAGATGCTATTTTTTTTTCTTCTGTTCAATCATGTCCAATACTTGAAGACTGCCTCGACAAGTCCCTGAAGTTTTTTTGGCAAGGTTTTTCAGAAGTGGTTGTCACTGGCTTCTTCCTCGGGCCAAGAGTAAGTGACTGGCCAAGGTCATGCAGCTGAGTTTCTGTCCAAGGTGGGACTAGAATTCAGTTTCCCAGTTTCTAGCCTAGTGCCTTAATCACTATACTAAGCTGGCTCTCTAAGATGCTATTACAATAATGTTAATTGGAAATATATTTAAGAAGCCCAGTAGTCTTTTTTAGTAGCCTGCAAGTAGCATGTATATATACACGCTATTCTCTTTCACATAAACCTTATAATGCAAATTACAGGAAAGGGTTAGAAAAATGGTTAGCAAGTAAAATCAGGCAAGGAAGACAAAAAGGAAATATATGGTGGATCCATAAATCTCTTCTCTCCATCAGAACTTTGTAATATTTTCAAGTTATACTTTTTCAAATAAAAAAGAAGAGTTAGATTGGCGTAATAATTTAACCTTACCTGTATGCCCTGCAGGATCCTAAAGTGATTGGTTTGGGCACATTGTAGCCCCTATGTTGTAAAAACAACTAAGGGACAGTTGTACCCCAAGTCTGCTCAAGCTGTTTTAGGCAGGCTAGGATATCTAATTTAGCAATAGCTCTACAGGTCAAGGTATTCTTGCCCGCCTCCATCAACTAGGAGGTACACATAATTTATTGATAGGGTGTGCAAATAGCCTAAAATTTTGTTTTAATAGTTGAGTTCTGTTAAATTTAATATGGATATACAGTAGAAACAATTAATTAAACTCAGAGCTGGCTTGGTTAAAAGAGAAGATTTCCCCCCCCCTTTCATCCCCTTTCAGGTTAGCTTTTGAATCTTATGTCAGATTGATATAGGCAGCCCTCAACATACAACCAGTTGCTTAGTGACTATTCATACATATGGCAGAACCTCCCCCCAAATCTATTTCTGATCCAGTTTCAAAGTTGCAGTCACTGCAGTGCTCCCATAGTCATTCCTCCCTGCAACCAACTGCAGGGATGCGGCAGTGCCCCACCTCAGCTATCTCCCCCTGTCCGATACTGCCAGGTCCCCAAAGGTCTTGGGTCTGTTTTCCACCTCACCAGACTCCACACCTCCCCAACCTCCATCATTGCACACATACCTTTGGAAGATATCCAGATCTCACGTTAGAGAAGGAAAGCAGGCTGTTCTATCTTTCAGTGCCACTAGTGCATGTGGTTCCACTCCAAAAGCAGATACCATTTTTGGAGTAGCCACAATGAATTTCAGGAGACCCAGTGGGGGAGGGAGAATCAGGCCCAAGCTCTGCATAGACCCCAAAGGGCAAGAAGTAAACCCAGGGTGCCTCAGGGCTGAGGGGAAGCTTGGGAGGCTCAGGGGCAGATGGGCCTCACCCAGCATTAGATCTTCCAGGGAGTCCCCCCATTTCAGGGGCACCCTATGTTCTGCTTAATGACCAGCTTGGTTGCTTAACAACTGCATTGGGGGGGAGCAGGGATAGGGGTAGTTAAGTTAGGTTAACAACCATCATGATGTGTGACGATAATAGGCAACCTTCATTACAGTCATGAGTTGAAGACTACCTATATAACAGGTATAAAACTTACAAAGTAAAGAAAAGTAGCAAGAGTATTAAAGAGTGTCTTTCAAGAGTTTTGAAGAAAAAGATATGTAATTTTTTGATTTGAGAATAAATGTCTATGTGCTTTATTAAATACTAAATTCCAGTGAATTAAGTGGGTTTTACCTTCTAAGTAAACAGATACAGAATTAATATCTGAGGTTCATTTTCTCTACAGGAAAGGGGATTACAGACCTGTTAGCCGCCAGTATTTTAAACTAGGGTTCCTATTAGTACCAGTCATCATGTCTTACAGTTGTCGGAATTATAGATTCAATCAATTCAGAAAATATATTTCAATTTTAAGAAAAGTCAGAAATTCATGCATCCAATATTATGCATTCCAGAATGTGTGTCAATTATATTTCTGAATTATTTCCTTAACTGCAAATATACTTTAAATCTTCAGCTCCATAATTTTTCTTTAGGTTTCGGAAAAAGTCTTCTATAGCAGACTCTTTCAACAATTTAGTGTACAAAGACAATCTTGCTCAATTAACTGAAGGTAAACAAAAAGTTAGCACTCTGTTATATTACAGGTAGTCCTCGACTTACAACAGTTTGTTTAGTGACCATTCAAAGTTACAACGGCACTGAAAAAAGTGACCTATGATCCCTTTTCACACCTATGACCATTGTAGCATTACCCACAGTCCCATGAATCAAATTTGGATGCTTGGCAACTGATTCATATTTATGACGGTCACAGTGACCCGGGGTCATGCGATCCCCTTTTGTGAGCTTCTGACAAGAAAAGTCAATGGGGAAACCAGATTCACTTAATAACCATGTTAATAATTTAACAACCGCAGTGATTCACTTAGCAACTGTGGCAAGAAAAGTCGTAAAATGGGGCAAAACTCAACAAATTTCTACCTTAAACAACATAAGTTTTGGGCTCAGTTGTGGTTGTACCTCGAGGACTGCCTGTATTCTGTTGATATAACCGATGAATAAGTAGTGTAAGCTTCAGATGTTGCGTTATATGTCTATCTAAGTTTGGGAAACAGTTCCATAGCCTTTGTATTGTAGAAAGGATTTTATCTTTCTCTGGCCTCTTAGCATTTTTAAGTGGCAATAGGTGGTCCTTCAGTTTTTTGTCTGAAAAACACTTTTTACAACATTGATAATAATCACCTTATGTAGAGAAAATTTGAAATACTTCTTTTTTACTTTTCTAGAAGAAATCCATGCAGAAATTTGTTATGCTGAATGCTTGTTTCAGAGAGCAGCTCTTACAATCCTCCAGGTAAGGATGTTGTTTCAGGACCTGGTATTGTGAAGGCAGTCAGGGGAATCTGAGAGTGGCAAGTATGAATTTTTGTTTTAAATACTTACTTTATCGCTTATCTTTTTTATGATATTTTATATGCAATTAATACATAATTATTAAGGGAATCCCATGTTTTAGTTTATAAGATTCTTAAGTGGATTAGTTTAATAAAACAAAATTGGCGTTTGTTCATTTGTCTGGGCTAGTGGTTTTTTTTTTCATTGTGATGCCTCCCTCCCTGCCAAGGTATACAGCACAGTTGCCCATTGTGCTGCTGTACTGCTTGCCTCTCTGTTCAAATATGTTCTTTCTTTGCATCTCTCTTTTGTTTGCAAGAGATAAGGAAATGACACTGAGGGAGTATATAGGAAAGACATGTATTCGAGATGTAAGAGGGAAAGAGGAAAGACCATTATTGTTTTTTGTAGGTTTGGGGGGAAATTAGATAATAACTGTAGCTGAGAAGAAAATAAACCATTATTATTATGGATGCAGAAAGTTGTGTGTGTGTGAGAGAGAGGGGGGAGGGAGGAAATCTTGTATTTATTAATTGATATTAATAAATTGTATTTCTTAGCTTACTCTAAAGCCCATGACCATAAATTATGTTCTTACTCTATAGTTTAAATTTAGTAGGGAAATTTGCTGAAGCCATATAATGCTTAGACTGACGGCCTATTTGTGTGTGTGTTTTTAATGATAACTTATTTGAATGAATTGGGTATTTTCTTAGTATATTTTAGTATATTTTAGCAAGGAACAATTCAACTTCCTGCTAATATATCAAATTTATCAAAAAATGAGATTGGTAACTCTCATAGTGTGCTTTCAAAATAGCTAAATAGTGGATTTTTTTTATTACAGTTTATTACTGAGTTTTAGCAATTTACCAAATAATTATCTCATAATTAGTCACTGTCCATCTGAAGCAAGAGTATTTAATTGACTAATAAACTGAAATAGACAATCTATTCTATTTTTCTTAGGGTGAAAACATAATTAGCTTTGTGAAAGGCAGCATCAAAATAAGAAATAGTTATCAAACATACAGGTATGTGGTATTTGAAATTATTTGATAATTATATTTTTGCAGTGACAACTGTATTTACTCTAGATCAGAGGTGTCAAACTGCCAGCCCATGGGCCGGATGCTTCATGACAAAACTGTGCCCACCCCACTGCTGGCAGTGGAAAAAAAGTCACGATACATCACGACACGTCATGTGATCTTGCGAGTTTGACACCCCTGCTCTAGATAGTTCTGAAAAGCAAATGTTTAAGGTAGAGCAGATCAGGAAACATACTCCACAGGACTTATGACCACAATTGGGATCAGAATTTCAGTTGTTTATTGATTTGGGCGTTACATGAATCGTCAGATGTCTGGATCTGACGTTTACCATGGTTGTTAAGGGAATCAGACTGTCTTTCTAAGTGAATCTGACTTCCCCAATTTACTTATGATCACATAACCCTAAGATACTGCAACTGTTATAAATGGAAGCTGGTTGCCAAGCGCCTAAACTGAGATTATGTGACTGCAGGCATGATGTGACAATCATAACTTTACAGATGGGTTGTAACTCACTTTTCTGAGGCTGTCTTCACCTTGAACTGGTGTTAAATGAATTATCATAAGTTGAGGACTATCTGTGCTGTTAATTTCTTTTCTTTTCTTTTTATTTAATGTGTTTAAAGTACAATCTTTTATTCTAGAATTCTCACTAGACTTACAACACTTAATAAATACAGTAAAACGATCTGAAAAATATAGCAATGAAACAAAAGCTGTTAAGGTAGAAAAAGTTGATGCAATCAAAATCACAATTAAAAATCATCATTTGCAGAGCCATTGCTTCTTCTCCATCATGTGGATAAATAGGCTAGTCAGGCCCAGATCAACGAACTTCAAGACCTTCCCAGACTTCTGTGTCTTCTTTCTAAATGTTCAGTATTGGAAAGAGCAACTACATAGGCTAGTCAAAATTATCATTAGAACTTCTGTTTCCAAGCTTAGAGTGACAGTAATTACATTTTCAGGCTTGAAGGGAAATCTGAGAGGCCTCATGGAATGCTGTCTCAGGAAGCATTAGTATAAAAATACTAAAAATACTTTAAGTATGCTTAAAAGTGTGTGAAGTCCTCTTCCCACCTTTGTGGAAGGGATTTTCATATTGTGGAGCTCAGTGGTGGGATTAAAAAATGTGAACAACCGGTTCTCTGTGTGGATGCCGCTTCCGGAAGTCTATTCTGGGCCTGGGCAACAAAAAAAATTAGCTACCAGTTCTGCCAAACTGGTGTGAACTGGCTGAATCCCACCACTGGTGGAGCTCCTCCCAAAAAGTCCAAATGTGGATCGTGCTTATTTACAAATAACGTCAGGTTTTTCTCATGTCCCTGGGCTAATAATCGTTGCTTAAATTTGGTGAGCTCACCAAAACAGCTGCTATAGGAAGTTTTTTCATTCACAAAATGGTAACATGACATCTACCAAGCAAAATAGTTAATATTTCACCTTCTAAATAATGCATTGGCCTGTAGCTGTTCTCACTGTTATTTTCAGCGAATGCTTTTGGGGACCCTGTGAAAATGAAAAACATGCTAGAGGCTGACACTTAGGTTTGCAACACCCTAGCTTCCAATTCATGTTAAAATTGAAATACTGTACTCTATTCACTTTCTAAAAATCAGATGACATAGGAAACCATGTAGGTGCCAAGGAAGATGTCTCTTTGCTTATTGGTGACACATGCACCATGTTTGACACCCAAAATTAATTATTACTAGTAGCCCTTAATAATTACAGTATGTGAAAATGTTGTATATTGCTTTTATTTTTCTGCTTAAAATTTGTTTAAAATTAGATATTTGGTTTTGTTAGGGTCCTGGAGAATTTAATACGGTCTCCCAATTATGTCAAAGGAGAAAATCACCTCCATTTTGAAGTTGGTGTAAAGTTGGGAGTTGGAGCATTTAATCTGGTATGTACTGAAGTTCTAATAAATATTTAAATAGATTGATTTTAACTTTGTGCCAATTATTCTGATACTAATATGTAGAGCACCAGCAAATAGTCCTTCAGGGCAATGGCAATGGGTCTTTCATGTGAGCACTTTATTTTGAAATTGTCCCATCACAGATATGCAATATTATGAGAGTGAAGGTTTGTTTTCCAAGCTTGTGGGCTGGTTTCCAAACGTTTCATTACCAGGCTAGGTAACGTCTTCAGCGGAGTTTAGGGGATGTCTGTGTTAGTGGTCTTCTGCTTATAAGGGCTTCAGGTGTGGGTGAAGCTTATAAATGGAAGAACACTGACACTGAGATCCCTTAAACTCTGCTGAAGATGTTACCTAGCCTGGTAATGAAACGTTCGGTGAACCAACCCACAAGCTCGGAGAACGAACCTTCACCCTCATCCTATACCTGAGCTACAGATATTCACCACTATTGCATATGTAACTCATGTCAAAAATATATCAGATTGTTATAAATGCTCCTGCATTAAAGAACATATACAGCTGAACAACATAAGCTTCAAACTGAACTTGAATACTTTTCCAAAATCCATTCAAGCTATTCCATTATAAAAAAAAGTTATCAATAATTGCCATAGTTCATAGGCAGCATTCTGTATACTTGGAGGAAGGGTAGCTTTCAATTCCAAGTTTCACACAGGAAGGAAACTTCAATTATAAATGCTTTAGGTTTTTTTTAGAATTTTTAGCTTCATCAGCTGTCTCCTAAAACTCCTTAATTCGCTTAGATCTAGATAAATATTTTTATTTGAAAGTTTAAAAGCTTGAAGAAAAATAATGCCTCTGTGAAGAAATTAACTTCCACAGTATATTTTTTCCATGCTCTTTATGAAGCATATAGTATAGATAGGTATTCTCAGGTTACATGCTGTTGCTATAGACCTAGTAAGGAAACTGCTTTATTAGCCAGTACTCGTGATACTATTGGTATTGGCCAGGGGTAGGCAACCTTGGCTCTTTTATGACTCGTGGGCTTCAACTCCCAGAATTCCTGAGCATGACTCAGGAATTCTGGGAGTTGAAGTCCACGAGTCATAAAAGAGCCAAGGTTGCCTACCCCTGGTATTGGCCATATAGAATCTTGGAGCGCATCAGTTAACAGCTGCAAAATTGTCAAATGTTGTCATTGTTATAGAGACCCAATTGTTCTTTTCATGTTGTCTCTATAACACATCCTGTTATTTTCTCTATATGCTTCATCTGTGAAATTCTTTCACTACAGTGCTTGACGGGTAATGCTGAATCTTAAAATCTTTCGGTTCCTCTACTAAGCAGTCCTGTGTGGGAGAGTATACTAGGCTTCCTCACAAAGCATGCTCTCTTAAAAGAGTTTATCTCATTTACTACTAAATTTATTACCCATCTTTTTGTTTCAAGATTACTTGTAACTTCTTCGGTTCCAACTGCTTTGAAGCCAAACAGTCTCCCTGAGATGACACTGAGTGGTAACAGGAAATGAGGGTTCCTTGGTGCTCTCTGAGCTTGCCTGTTTTCTTGCAGACGTTTCATTACCCTAACTAGGTAACATCATCAGGACTGGCACTGATGATGTTACCGAATTTGGGTAATGAAATGTCTGCAAGAAAACAAGCAAGCTCAGAGAGCACCAAGGAGCCCTCATTTCAACCCTGAGCTACAAATATTCTCCTTCATTGGTAAAAGGAAATTTTCATACAAGCAGCCCTTGGCTTAATGACTGGCCACTTAGCAACCTTTTGAAGTGATGAGGGATCCTCAAAAAATTACTTATGACCCATTTTTGAAGTTCTCAAGTTAGCCCCCCTCCCACAACAGTAACTTGGTCATACTTTGTGCCTCAGCAACCAGCCCATATTTATAGCTGTTTGTACTGTCCTGTAGTCACGTGACTGCAATTTATGTTTCTTTTGCTGGAAACTGGTATTTACCTCCAGTTTCTGGCAAAACCCGCCCCCTTGTTAAAATTCGTTCAATTAATGACCACGTTATTAAGCAAACATCGCAGTATTCACTTAACAAGCACCACAAAAAGTCATAAAAATCAGATCTGGTCATATGGTGACCTGTTTTATAAATGTAATTATGGGACTAAATTGTGATCATAAGTCAAGCTCTACTTGTGCTGTATTTAAAGAGCAGGAAGATGAAGTTGACTTCAGTGGATATGAACTACAGTGTAATGGAAAGACTTTTAAGTTCTTTTATTAATGAAGAACTTCTATAAAATTTAGTGAGGGCAAGCTGTTTCTTTTTCTTTCTTTCTCCCACCCGCTCCAGACTCTATCTATGTTGCCAACAAGGATCGCACGATTACTGGAATTTGTTGGGTTTTCTGGAAATAAGGCAAGTGTTTAGTTTAATCTGCAACACATTAGTGACAAAGAGTATAGGTAGTCTTTGACTTACAACAGTTCATTCAATGACATTCAAAGTTACAACGGTATCCCCATGGTCACGTGATCAAAATTAAGATGCTTGGCAACTGAAATAAATATGACAGTTGCAGTGTCCCAGGGTCATGTGATCACCTCCTGACAAGCAAGACCAATAGGGAAGTCAGATTCACTTAATAATTGTGTTGCTAACAATTACAATGATTCACTTAACTCTGGCAAGAAAGGTCATAAAATAAGGCAAAACTCACTTAACAACTGTCTCTCACAGTAACAGGAATGTTGGACATAATTGTGTTTGTAAGTTGAGGACTACCTGTGCTTCATATATTATTGTTTGTAAGAGGTACAGTACATGCGACAAGACTGTATTTGTTACTGCTTATATTTTACAGATGCAAATGGCAGATCCCTCTTGCATGCATCTTCCCATGGTTTTTAATCCTTGCTCTGTGGATGGGCATATCAAAGGATGGGGCCACAAGATACTTAAGGCATCGGGAGTGCCATTTTTTTAGCCTAGTGATAGAATAAATACATAATAAATGCAACGCTGCTATAGCTCCAGTTTTATTCCCTCCAAAAGCCTGCCATAAATTGAATGCATTTAATAATATTTAGCTTTATCAAATGGCTATAGACTACATTTATTTTATGGATGAGAATCTGTTGTAGAAAGAGAAAGAAAAAGAGAGATGTATCCAAATAACTCAATAAATCCTAACAGGAAATTGAATTTTAATCCTTAATCCAAGTTTGCATTAATTGCCTGGGATTCTTACCTCAAAACGTAATTAACTAATGTAAGAATTGCAGTTCCTGGTTTTAGAAGAGGGAAATTCTATTTATGATGAAAGGAGAAGGTGTATTTTTGGAATTATAGTGAAAAGAACCTCTATAAATAGTGAGCAGGTATATTCTCAAATCAAGAAACTGGTTGCTAAATTATTATAATTAATCTTTAGATAATCTATTATTCAGCTTATTTCTGCCACTCAGTATCTGTTCTTCCACCCTAAGTTCCTCATGCTGCTCTTCTTCTGTGGCATTCCAGTATTTCCTATGCTTGTTTTCTGTGTATCTTCAGATTTTATTCATGGTGGATTCTCACATGGAAACATGTAGGGGAGATTTTTTAAAAAGTGAATCTAACCAATATGCATAGACAAAACGCTATTTAGAGATTAAAGTTATAATTAAATATAGCTTATATTATATTATATGCCTGGAAGATTGATATGAAATGTTTCTTCAGTTCTTCTGGATTGTTCTAATGTTGACTTTTGCTTCTTTGAGAAGCAATTTTTAAGGGTTTTTGTTGTTACATTTTTTGTTCCAGTTTGCTTACATTATCATTTTTTAAAAAATACTGAAATAACATTAATACCAAAAAGACATTTGTAATTAAGACCCCTTCTAAAGAAATCGAGTCTGACACTAGAGCTTTTCGTCATTAATATCCCATCAGAAAAAATAAGCCAATAAAATAAACATTTGCTACAATAGCTTATGCGTAAACATTATAGGACAACGATTGCATAAATGTAACGGATCATGATTTAGCAATTTTTTGCAGTCACATGCCTACAGTAAAAAGACAGCATGACTTTGTCTATATGTAAGACAGATTGTGTGCAAACACTACTTTGTTCATATGGTATTTCACAAAAGAAATGACTAATTACAACATTAACATTTAGGACAACTTATAATGGTTGGTATTTCCTCTCAGGCTAGCTGTGTAAGCCATCTAATTAACTGATGCAGGTCTGATATACTGAGAAATACTAATCTTTTGGTTTCCTTGCAGTAGAACAGACAAGGCAAGCTAAGATGTGATCAATTTGTAACCCTTTATCTGTGTTGCAGAAATATGGCTTGCAGCAACTTCAAGAAGGAGCATCAATGTGTGGCTTTAGATCTGTGCTATGTACTCTGCTACTGTTGTGCTATTATACGTTCCTGACCTTTGTGCTAGGTAGGATTTCCTTTTTTCTCTAAACCTGACTTTTTAAAATAATCCGATATAGGAAAGATTCAGGTTCACTGCAAACTTTATTTTAACTTTATTTTAACGAATTAACCATTTGAAAATAATTCTGAATTCTTCAGGTGTGATTGGTTGGTTCTTCACAATGTCCTTATCTTCAGGGAGTACAAGCCACTTTTAAATGGGTATAGTTTTTTAAATTCATTGAATTTGTATAGCTGCACTGAAATGATTTGAAGCATGAAATACTGTTAGAATTAAAGAACATTAAATATAGGTAGTACTTTTAGTGACCATTTGAAATTACAACAGCACTGAAAAAAGTGACTTATGACCGTTTTTCACACTTACAACCATTGCAGCATCCCCATGGTCATGGCACATTGAATATTGTTTTAATGATTTGTTGTTACAGTTTTTTTCATTTTTGTTTTGGATTTGTTTTTGTTTTTAAATGTACTGTTAGTTACCCAGAGCTGTGCAAAACAAACTAGGTATCTCTATAAATTGTTAAATAAATAAAGTACTGTGTTTCCCCGAAAGTAAGGCCTACACCAACAATAAGCCCTAGCTTGATTTTGGGGGGTGGGCCTAATATAAGCCCTATCCCAAAAATAAGCCCTAGTTTTGGGGTGAGGCACACACCTAAAAATCAAGCCCGCACCCACTTACCTTGCAGCTAGGCCTCTCCTTGCCGGCCACTTCTTCTGAGGCCTCTTCTGCAGCCAGGCCTATATTTCTCAGTCACAGGGTTTTCCAGAAAGCCTGTGCAACCAAGAACTGAGCTATGGATTCAATGTACAGCTTGGTTTTGCAAGACCTCAGCAGCCGAGCACCAAGCTATGGATTGAATCCATAGCTTGGTACTTGGCTGCTTAGGCCTTCTGGAAAGGCCTTACTGCAAAATGCAGGCCCAAATGCAGCTGCAGAACTTCAGCCCCAAAAGAAGTGGACGGCTGGGTGGGGCTGTTAGTGCCGGACATGAGGTAGGGCTTACCCGGAAAATGAGACCTGGTTCCTCTTTTGGAGGCAAAAAAAAAAAAGACCCAGTCTTATTTTCAGGGAAACACGGTATTTGTGAAAAGAGCAAGCCCTTTCATTTGTTTATACAAATCCAATAAAAGGAGTCTTACCATATTACATCATTTACTGTTTCATTTTTATAATTCAGCCAGACTCAGGCTACCAATTTTTCTTCAGTTTATTTTACTTTTCCCCCCCCCAATTAATGCAGGGACAGGTAAAGGAAATGTTGAAGAAGCAGAGAAACTTCTCAAACCTTACCTGACTCAATATCCAAAAGTAAGATAAATCGTGAGTTGATCTACCAAATACTGTTATGCAGTGCCTCATTTTTTAAAAATTGCACAAAAACTAATGTTTTCTCTTGGATTTCTTCCAGGGTGCCATATTCCTGTTTTTTGCAGGGAGAATAGAAACAATAAGAGGCAATATTGATGGAGTGAGTAATCTGCCTTTCTTTCCTTCCCATGCTATTATTTCAGTTTAAGAAAAAAAAATTATGATCACAAGAAGAAGTGGAGTGTAAGATAATTTCCTTAGTGGATTAAGGGGACTGTTAATTTTGAGCCGCTGTACATGAGGCCTAATAGTTGGCATGCTGGCTAGTTGGAGTCTTTTAAGGACTCTAAACATAGAGACTGTGGGAGGGGGCTGTGAATTATGGGAAGAGGAAGTTAGGGATTTCTTTGTTCTCAGAGAGTCCTGATTGGATGCCTTGTGGAAGCAGACAGCCTAAGAAAATAGATTTCATACAACTGAGTTGAGGATTCAGTCCCAAAATCTTGGGAGAAAGAAACCAAGGTAAAAGATAGGAAACCAAGGTAAAAGAAAGTAAAATTAGCAGTGAAAATACAGATAGGCATTACACAAAGAATACACATGGGGTTCTTTATTTATTTCTCTTATTATTTCCATCAGTTGTGAGTAATTGTGATTAAATTATTTTTTCAAATGCTTATTTTATTACTTGTATTATAATAAAAACCCTGTTCAAAGATGTTAGGAGTAAATGGTTGATTTAAGATTTAAGAAATACAGGTTCAAAATGCCACTTGGTTATGAAGTAATCTTAGACTAATCCCTTTCCTTCAATTTAGCCTCCCTTACAAGATCACAGTAAAGATAAAGGGAGCATGCTGAAAAACTATATATGTATATTACCCTGAATTGCTGGGAGGATCAGTGGAATAAATTTAAAAAGCAATCAATAAATAATGTGTTGTAAGGGAAATGATTAATACCATGAATTTTCTCTGTATTGTTTTTCCACACAGTTATTTTCTCAGTAATTGTTTCAGGATATTAGTATTAGTTTCTTAGACTAATGAATGTTTGGAACACGTGTTTTAAAGTTATATTAATATCCAGTCGGGCTTATTTTTGTTTTTTCAGGCCATCAGAAGGTTTGAGGAATGTTGTGAAGCCCAGCAGCTTTGGAAGCAGTTCCATCACATGTGCTACTGGGAACTGATGTGGTGCTTCACATATAAACGCCAGTGGAAGATGGCATATTTCTACGCAGATCTGCTTAGCAAAGAGAACAACTGGTCAAAGGTGAATTAAAAACAATGATGCGGGTAGGGTTACAGATAGTCCTTGAATTACAATCATTTGTTTAGCAACTGCTTGAAGTTACAATAACATTGAAAAAAGTGATTTATAACCAGTCCTCACACTTACAACCACTGTCACATCCCCATAGTGATCTGATCAGAATTCAGAATGTATGACGGTTGCAACATCCTGGGGTCATGTGATCACTATTTGCGACATTCCTAACCAGCTACCTACAAGCAAAGTCAATGGGGGAAGTCGAATTCACTTAACTATAGTGTGATTCACTTAACTATAGTGATTTGCTTAATAACCATGGCAAAAAAGTTCATAAAATTGTCTTAAGTCACTTGTCAACTGCCTTGCTTATCTAGAGGAATTATGGTCCCAACTTCAGTGATTCACTTAACAACTGTGGCAAGAAAAGTTGTAAAATAGGACAAAACTCACTTAACAACTGTTTTGCTTAATAACAGAAATTTTGGACTCAAATTGTGGTCCTGAGTCGACTACCCATATACCTTAATATGATGTATGAACCCAGTCAGTGAATGGATAGTTTCAGAGTTTGTGCCTAACTGGATAAGAACCCTTTTTATTTCATACTGATCAGATATATTTTTATTCCCATGAAAGTATAGTTGATAATTGTCTTCCCACAAATACAAATGAGCTTTTTTCCTTAGGTTTGAGGAATCGGAATTAAAATCTGCCAATGAAGAGTATTATTTTTGGGGGGGACTGTGCGACAACATGTGATTACTTCTATTTTAAAGTGACCAGATAATCCACTTAAATTTGAATCCTCCCTGGCATAAATTTTAGAACTGGCTATATAGGAATTACATTTTACTCTTTTCCAGGGGTTTTTAGTTTTCCCTTTTAAAAATAGCAAGCCCATTATGATTTCTTTAAATTAGTCTTTCTCCACATGGGCATCCTTCTCCCACTCTTAAGTGCAATGTTTGATGAGACTGTGTAAATGTTTTAGTCATAAGTTCTGCAATGGAAGTCTGTGTAGATAAAGGCCAAAATTTTATCAATTACTGTAAGGAGAGGACCCAGGAATAACACACAGGTAGAATAGCTATGTAAAAAAGTAGTGCTGTTATGGTCCTTTTTTGTGTTTTTAAGCATATGAATTCACACCAACATTAAGAGAACAAAGGTAACTAAGTAGAAGAAGAAATGGGCAGGGGGCAGAACTGATGCAAATTCCTTTTTAATAAATTATATAACTATTCATCTGTGTATCACGTCCTTGGCAAATAATTATGAATGAGTCCTTATGAAAACAGCCCATTATAATGTTGCATTAGGTATTATATTGTTAAGGAAGTTATTATGTTCTTTTACAGAACTCTGAAAAATTCTGAGGTGTAATTCATTTGCTCACAAATCAGCTCTGTGTAATTTTATATTTTCTTGCTGACAAGAACAGTTATTTTCCCATTACTAGAAAATAAAGCACTTTCTGCTCCTTTCTGGCTTCAACATTATTGATCTGTAAGTTGTATTGCAGATGATCATGAATATATCTCAAAAGTATTGTTTTTTTTTTAGGCTACTTATGTATTTATGAAAGCTGCCTACCTCAGCATGTTTGGGCCAAAAGATTATAAACCTTTTGGAGACAATGAAGTTGAGCTATTTAGGTAAGATTTTTAAAAACAAAATAGATGTCAGAATGGAAGATAATGATTGACAATGAGAGAAGAAAAACTTCTTTCATTCAAATCACATTTTAAAGCTAAAGTTGTCATTTTATGTACTTGTGTGAATTTTATATTTATGTCATCTTTAAAGATAAGGGAGATCTAATGGAATATTTTATTCATGGCTATGAGTTGAATTTTGTCAGAATTATTCAGGAAAGGGTATATGTTCTTCTGCTGATAATCATATACTTGCGCTAATGTTGGTAATTTCTGAGCTAAGAGAACAGCATTTTCCTAAGACAGGAACAATTTCTATCTGGATCACTCCCCCCATTGTCAGCCTAAAATCTCCCTGGAATGCCATTCATTGTACCTCTTCAGATTCTTCCAATCTCTAGATGGAATTTGGTTGTCTGTAGCACAAAATCTTTTATTGTATAATATAGAAATAATATCATTTTTTTCTGTTCTGTTTTGACTTCTCCTGTCTTTCCTTTTTTTTAGTTTTTAGAAGATTACAGTTATCATACAGGAAATCATTTAAGTGTATATCTCTGTTTTTTCCCCCAGGGCTGTGCCTAGTCTGAAATTGAAAATAGCAGGGAAATCCTTGCCTACCGAAAAGTTTGCAATTCGGAAATCCCGGAGGTACCTTTCCCCAAATCCTGTTCCACTTCCTGTGCCTGTTTTGGTAAGCTGGAAAAGATCCCTCCTCCACATCTGTTTCTTATATATAGTCATACTAGACTATGAATGTTATAAAGATTGATTTGAATATGTTCATAGACCAGAACATTGTGTACAAATTCTCCTGATATTTCTTTTGATGATGCTGGAGATAAACACTCCATGAGGATTCAAACCTGCTTTTATCACTGCATGAATAAAACCCTTTATGTGTGCATCTCTGAATAGCCGGTATGCTTTGTTTTGCTTACCATAAACAAAAGGAGTAGATTATATGAACCAACCTTTCCCAAGCAGGTATCATCCAGTGCGTTGGACATACTGAGGATGAATTATAATGTTGAAGTCCATCACAGCTGGAGAGAGTCACATTGGAAAAATCAGATGTGGACAATAGCATATGCACAGATGTATGAGTCCACTTAACCAATTATACATATATGAGAAAGAAGTACAAAATAACAATAAAGTCTGTAAATCAAGCCAATCAATGATTCATGCTGGATACCTATTAACTATAAGGGTTTTGTATATAGAGATCCATAGTGCAAATGGAGAAAACTATAGATGGAAAGTATTTCTGAAAAAGTCACATTTATAGTGCGCAAATAGATGTGTATCTCTTTGTTTCAGAAAATGAAATTCTTAATTGACTTTTTGCCTCATTTATGGCTGATAATCTTTTTTTTTTTTTTGTCTTTGTTGGTGGAACAGCATAACAAGAGCACCAGATGGTGCTCACTAATAATGAAACTGTAATCCGAGGAATTAGAAATTGGAATTGCACTATTTATAGTAGGCTGTTAATAATTAACTGCAGCACCAGGCCAATTTTTATTCTGGTGGAAAGGTCCTTATTACCAAGCGTATAGAAGAAAGTGTCTTTTATATTGTGGTTCTGTTCCTTCAAATTCATGGCTAACTGATACTGACACAGAAAGGACTTTTGGGAAAGAATGGCTAACTGGAAACAGCTCCAGTAAGAGCAGATCCAACAACTATTGTGGAATGCAGAGCCAGTAAGTTGACCAGGTCTTCGTAACTCTTCTCCAGAGAAGAAGTCTTGAGATCACGTACAAGTGCTCCAGACAATTGCTTCTCATTGATAAAAAAGAATATTTGTAACTCAGGGTTCAAATAAGGGGTCCTTGGTACTCTCTGAGTTTGGATGTTTTCTTGCAAATGTTTCATTACCAAACTAGGTAATATCATCAGTGCACAGTTGCTCTTCAATAGGACAACACAAGACAGTAGTCTCTGGTGAATTAAGAACTCTGGGAGACAAGGGAAAGCCCTTTTCGCTCAAATGATGGTCAGTGCATTTGTGGATACTGGGTTCACATACTTCTTTTTCTAATCACTTTCAGAAGTTGGTTATTAACTGCTTTTTAGTTATTAGGAATCTTTGGATTTACAAGTCTGAAAATACTGGGTGAGCTTCTTCTAATTTTTTTAAGAAAAAGCAAAAACATGATTAGAAATTTGATTGTGAAAAATTACAAATGAACTAAGGATCCAGATGGATTTGAAGTAAGATTTTGAAATTAATTATAAGAGTCCTTCCTGTGGAAAAAAGCTTTTGTTTTGAATTATTAAAAAAAAATCATGAGGTAAGACTTTGAAGGTTAGACACCAGAGAAAACCAGAAGGAAGTAAACACTACAATTAAAGGAGAAAGCCACTTAAATTTGACTTAGTAATACAGAATGAAGAAAAATATTTGAACATTGTATGTATTGAAGGGTATTTTTGAACAATGGACCCAGAAGCTAATTTTAAGAGTGTCTGCCTCTATAGATAGTTTTTAAAGATGTTATGGAAGAACAAGTTTTGGCTGACAAAAATGATATGAAAAAAGATGCTATGCTGGACATACAACTGAAATAGACTGGTATCTTAGTAATTAAAAGGGATATACAAATAAGAAACCTAAGTAGTTAACTGGATTTATTTATATTGGATTTGAAAAAAGAGGCTTGCTAAAGCTTTAAAGAATTTTGTGAGAAGAGGCAATGAAAAGAACTCATGTTCTAGAACATTATTTGAAAGGACTAAAGATCAAGATTGTTAAAAAGTAAAAGGAAGGAATATAGTGTTGTTTTGTTTGATCAAGGTTAAAATAGACATTTAGACTTTTGCTGCAGAAGCACTTCAAGAGAATCAGTGATTTGATAATAGTTGTCACATGGCTCAGCTCCATAGGTCTCTTAGGCCAAGGCTTTTCAACCAGTGATACGGGTACCACCTGTGGTACATTGGCACCTGGCAGGTGGTACGCAACCATCCTAAAAAAGTTGTAGCAGGGGAGGGGAATGAGCTGAATCGGTGGCAGCACCGCACAAGGCTGAACGAGAGATGACTGGAGCTGCAGGGCTGTCAGGGCTCAGCAGAAGCATCAGGATCAGCACTTCTTCGGGACTGTCAGGGCTCAGTGGAAGTGCCAGGATCAGCGCTAGGCTCCAGCTGGAGCTTGGCACTGATCCTGGTGCTTCTGCTGAGCCCTGAAGAAGCAAGCACCAATCAGCTGGAAAGCAACACTGATCCTGACACTTCTGCTGAGCCCAGAAGAAGCGCCGATCAGCTGGAATGTTGCAGCATCTCCAGGGTCTTGTGATTTACCTTCAGATGCTTGGCAACTGATTCATATTTATGACAGTCACAGTGCCCCAGGGTCATGTGAAGTAACCAAAACCTGCTGCAACCACCCAGCAGATGGGGGGAATAAAAACCAAACACCCCCACCCCCGCTGCCAGTCCTCAACAGAAATGCTCACAACAATGAAAACCTCAGACAGGAGGAAGAGCGCCGCCAGGTGGGCAGGCAGGTGTCTTGCTCAGCTGTGGCTTGGGGGGCACTTTTTTCAGTGCCATTGTAACTTCGAACTGTCACTAAGCGAACTGTTGTAAGTCGAGGACTACCTGTACTTCATCAGTTTTTTCCTTTTTTTTTTGGTCATCAAGTTTTTGACACCTTGCTAGGCGACTGGTGGTACTTGGATACTGCTATATCCTAAAAGTGGTACAATGGGTAAAAAGATTGAAAAGCCCTGCCTTAGAACAGAGGTCCCCAACCTTTGGAGCACCAGGGACTGGTTCCATGGAGAGAGTTTTTTCTGTGGAGTGGAGGGGGTGTGGTTTAATGTACTGCCTGCATCCCGCGGATGGGGCTTTGCTCGTTTGCATGGACCTGTTTCTGGCATGCTGCGGCCCAGTGCCGGTTGACAGACCGGGGTTGGGGACCCCTGCCCTAGAAGGTGACATGGGCCGCTTTTGTTTTAGTCTTTTAAGGTAGATTAATAGTTGAAATAAATTATTTCAAATTAACATTTTTTCAAAGATCTGGGAAAATAACAACATACTACCAGTGAGGCAGACAATGTGTAGATCAAGAATTGTTGGTTGGCAGAGTTTTGCCAGAAGTTAGCAAAAAAAAAATTCTGTCACAATCTTCACAAAAATACTTCTCAAATATTTATCTGATGTACTCATATATTTTTGGAAGAAGTTTCTGCAATAACATACATTATATTTTAATAATTTTTAGGAAATGATGTACATCTGGAATGGTTATGCAGTGATTGGAAAGTGCCCAAATTTAACTGAAAACATGTTGGAGTCCTTAGCAGATGCAGAAACAATCCTGGAAAAAAGCCCAGGTAATCCAGATCTCGTGTCAGATGCATCCTTGCAGAGGGCACAGCCAATGAAAGAGATTGTGCTTGTCTTGGAGTTCTAGGAAGTTAAGAAGATTCACCCATTCTTCTGCAGTGATTAGACTAATTGTAAGATAGTAATGATAGTAGTAATGTTATCATTGCCGGCCTGGTTGCGAATAGGCCCTGTAATGGGCTGCGCCTCAGGAATTGGGGATCCCTGATCTAAAGGGCAAAATGAAGCTTAATTGCCCAAAAGGCTTTGGCCAATTAAGAGTGGAAATGAGAATAAAAGAGTCTTCCCACTCCAATTCCTAATCTTAACTTGGGGTATATTTGGAAGTGTTAAGAATGGTAATAGGAACAGACAGTTTCTGAGGAACAAATTAGGTTTTGATTTTGGAATAGCATGGGTGAATGTGGTCCACTGTTCACAGGTAGCTTCTAGTAGCTTAAAGTGTAAACATTGACTGGGTTTAAACACTTTTGTAAGTCAGAATTTACGTGTAAAATTTGCCTTCAGCTTCCATATGGAAAGTGAAAGTAGTTCACAGTCATTAAAAAAAATAGTGAAGAAACAAAAGAAAGTTGATTTTAAAATCCAGTAAGGGAGTTAGATCAGCCTTCAATCAGTCAATTAACTTTTAAAAATATGAATCATATAAAGAAACAAAAACTTTAAAATGTGCAGTTAAAAGCCATGACAGGCTTAAAAAACCCAAACAGGTAAGAGGAAAGATGGAGACCTGACTCCCTGACCTTTCCTACCAGGAATTGCAACTTCCAGGAATTTCCAGAAAGTTGTTTTAGGTCGTTCCAAGCTGCTCCGATTCAATCTAGGGATCCGGCTGCCAAGGAATCAGATTAGGCAGCAAAATCAGCTGTTGTCAGCAGGAGAAGCAAATCCCTCCACCGTTCAGCATCCCCCTTGGAAGAGGAACCCTGACTGAATTTAAACACTTTTGTAAATCAGAATTTCCTTAACTGTGGTCTGTTGAAAAATATATCTGAGTTTATACAATATACTAAACTTGAGCCAAGGAAATGCTATAATGATAATGTAGAGTTGTCAATTTATATAAACCCAGCCAGTGAGTTATATATGTTACCCAGCCAGTAACATAATGCATATGTTACTGACATAATAGCAAATTCTTCATGCTATCACAGAATTTATGGAGTCACTAATTCAAATAACTGGATATTATATCATTTAAATATTGTACAAGGATAGTTTGAATATGTGCTATCAATACTTATAATTAATTTCATAACTAATGTGTATGTTACAATATTAGGTGAGAATATTAAATATGTTTCACTATGTTCCTTGCATTAAAAAGTTGTCTTTTGTGATCCAAAATTGCCTGTGCATCTTTTTATTTTACAGCTACCGATATTCTCATTGATGACCATTGCGTGATAAAGCTTCTGAAAGGGCTATGCTTGAAATATCTTGGCAAGGTATCGGAAGCAGAAGATCACTTTACTTATATTCATTTCAAGTAAGTTTCTAAACTGGAAGATACTAATGAACACTAAAACAGGAACGGCTGCATTAAATTATCACAGCTTTCAACCAGAGTCTCTTCATGTCAGTTAATAATCTATGTATTTATATAGATATAATCTATATTTGTATAAGTTTTAACTGGTTTACAGATAAAATCAGGAGATGGGTTTTAGGAGAATATAAATTACTGTGGAAAGAATGTTGGTCATTTCCTGAGATGATTTATCTGGTAACTCGGTAGCTCCATCAGTCTGGGATAGTAGCTATCAGGGTAAAAAAAAAAGCTTAGTTTTAAAATAGCTAAAATGGCTTAAGCAAGTCATTATGTGACCAGACCTAATTTTATAATAATTTTGACTGCAGTTGTTAAGCAGTAAACAGTTAAACAAGTCACATACTCATTAAGTGAATCACATGGTTGTTAAGTGGATCAGCACACAGAAGTATTACCTAACTGGGTAATGAAATGTCTGCAACAAAGTAACCAAACTCAAAAAGCATCCATGACTCCATGTTTTAAGTTTTTCTCCACTTTCAATAGATCCATGCCGGTAAAAATGGTATCTAGGATGAATTTATCTTTCTTTCAACATTTAATAGGAAGACATATGATTATGCTGCATTATTTTAGCAAGGAGCCTATTCTATCCTGCACATTGAGGAGTTTTAAATGTTAAAAACCAGAAACATTACAAATATTTTTAATTTTAATATAACACGGGAAAGCATATGCTTAAAATGGACAGTTAAAAAAGGTAGATTTTATCCGATGCATCCATTTGTTTTTGTAGATATTACAAATGTTATGTTAAAGTGGAGATATTAGAGTGATTGCAAGAATAACTACAATGGACTTCTGGATGAAAGTGTACATAATCTGCTAACCTAAAATGCATGGAAACAACCTAAAATGCATGAATTTCCTCTTGTCAGAGTTCCTCTCTGAGTAACTTCACTTATTCTCGTCTGTAAAACTATTGTTATTCATTTCATGTACCTTGCCATTTCTCTCTTTTAAGTGAAAAGAAGATCAAGTATGATCATTACTTAATTCCAAATGCGCTGCTTGAACTTGCTTTATTATATCTGGATCAAGGTAAAATAGAAGAAGCAATTAAGATCCTGGAAAGAGCAAAGTAAGTTTGTTGAAGTATATTTTTTCATTATTAGTAGTAGATAAGGTGATGGGAAGAGTTAAAGTGGGTTTGTTGAAAAATTCTTAGAGGGGCTCCAATAACATATAGCTCTATCTTAACATGTAGGTTGCTTATTTTCAATCATTTTGGTATACAAACATTGAAAATATACAATTTACTTCAGTGATGGTTGAAGCATACATTTTTTATCTATTTATAAATTATACCCAAACTTATGTTTGTTTTTTAATCAAAGTTGTTAGACTTTGAGCAAATTGTGAATGTTTATGCTTGTGTGTGATATTGGCCTCATCTAGACAATTTGCAGTATAATTTTTTTTTTAAGGAGCATTTACGTTATGTATGTTGATCTCATAACTGAACAACTGAAGTATCTGTTCTTATTGGCAGAATCTCTGTTACAACTAGTTACAATTAGTTATAGAAATATTTTGCTGCAATCCAAAGAATGTTTACTTAATGATCCCAGTGTGTTCAATGGAACATGCTCCTAACTCTTACTATTATTTAAGACTGCAAATAGGATAGTCTAACAACAAAATCAAACTAGTTTAGCTACAATAATATTAAATTTACCTAATACAGTAGGCAGCAAGCCCACTTGATAATGGCAGATGATTTTTATATCTAAACAAATAAAGTTCAAGAAAGTATAAATAAATTTCAAACATGTTTATCTTACCTAATGTTTCTGAACTCTTGATACACCTCACAGGCAATATCAAAAATATAATAGTGAGAGACCCAGCCAGGAAAATGCAAAAAAGCTGAGGTATGGGAGAGTAATTCTAGGGGGCTACCATGTGGTTGTCATGGTGGTTGTCAACTCTTAGGCCACTCCAGATCCCTCACCAAAGACGGCAGATTGAAGATCCTAGCCGTTAGCTTGGGGAAATGTGCCACCATCCAGAGTTAGGCTGAACAGCTCTGGTAGGGACTGCACTGTGTACTTCCAAAACAGACTCTGTAAATATTGCTCTATTAAGTATAGATGATGATAAATGCTGTAGGTATGAACCTATCACAAATATCTGTTTGTTTTAGGCAAAATTACAAGAATTATTCCATGGAAACAAGGACACACTTCAGAATTCAAGCTGCTTTGCATCAAGCCAGATCTTTCCCAGATGATGATGATCATTCTATAGCAACTGTGGTTTTGTAATGTTATTGTTTTTTTAAATCAGTAGTTCATTTGTTGTACAAATCTTCACAGATGGATATTACCGGCAATATTTTAAAATGTTTTCCATGTTCACATTCAGCACAAATGTTTTTAATTTTAAAAATCCTGAGGAATCAACACTAAAAAGCAGTATTTCTTTAATTACCCTTGTATGCCATTTTCAGCTAGTTATAAGCATTTTGAAATATAGCTGTCAGAGAATAATACAACATAAACTAGTAGAAGTTTGAAGACTTTCTGCTCACACCTTGATCAGATTCAGATGGCTGTTAATTTTTAAAAGTACTAATTAAATGGATCTTGTTTTCTTGATAATAAAATAACTGTTAAATTGCTTATTTAAATAGAACAATGTGTAGTCCTACAAGCTTGCTTATCACAATTAAATAGTTGAAAAAAGTAGAACCTCCCTCCCACTTTTCAGCTGTTCTTTAATACAAGGGCCCCCAAACCTGGCAACTTTAAGACTTGTGGACTTCAACTCCCAGAATTCCCCAATCAACCATGCTTTAATTAATATGTAAGTTGTCCTGATGTGGCAAAAAAATCAAGCTGTGTAATATTGTTTTGCCAGTTTGACCAGTTACTAAGAATTTTAGGATAAATATTATTAGAATAATTGAAGAACTAGAGCAAACAATCCTGAACCAGTTTCTGGAACAAAACCCAAGTTTAAAGTATTTGAAAAGAATTAAATTATTAAAACTTTTAATATGCTATTACTTCATTTGTTGTTGTTGTTAATTGCGAAGTCATGTCCGACCCATCGCGACCCCATGGACAACGTTCCTCCAGGTCTTCCTGTCCTCTACCATCTTCTGGAGTCCATTTAAGTTCACACCTACTGCTTCAGTGACTCCATCCAGCCATCTCATTCTCTGTCGTCCCCTTCTTCTATTGCCCTCAATCTTTCCCAGCATTAGGCCCTTCTCCAGTGAGTCCTTCCTTCTCATTAGGTGGCCAAAGTATTTGAGTTTCAACTTCAGGATCTGGCCTTCTAAAGAGCAGTTGGGGTTGATCTCTTCTAGGACTGACCGGTTTGAACGCCTTGCAGTCCAAGGGACTCGCAGGAGTCTTCTCCAGCACCATAGTTCGAAGGCCTCAATTCTTTTGTGCTCAGCCTTTCTTATATTACTTCATAGTCCGTAGTAAAAAATTGATATTGGAGATGACCAGGCTGAGCCCGACGAGGGGGCCAAACACATCATAAGTCACAAGTCCCTGCGCGCCTGCAAGAGATCTAAGGGCAGCCTACCTTGAATGTCTCTCTTATCTCCCGCTCGTTTCCCTTGATGGTTAGTTGGTCAGATTCTTGTAGAGAGCTTAAGCTTGCAATAAATTTTTATACTCATTTGAACTGCCTGAATCTCCTGATTTCCCCCGGTGCTTGACATTAATTCAACTTAGGAAAATTATTTCACAAAATATTTTATACAAGATAGCATTTTAAACTGGAACATGTATAGATTCGGCTGCTGACTCTCAATCAGTGGGATATCACAGGTGAGCAACAGAGTAAGTCACTGAAACTTTAATTAGTTTTAAAACTATATGGTAAATACGGATAATCTTCAACTTACTACCATTCATTTAGTGACCATCCAAAGTTACAACAGCACTGAAAAGTGACTTACAACCAGCCCTCACACATATATTGTCACAGTATCTCTATGGTCACATGATCAAAATTCAGGCACTTGGCAATCACCTTGTATTTATGATGGTTGCAGCGTCCTGGAGCCACGCAATCACAATTTGCGACCTTCCCTGCTGGTTTTTGACACACAAAATTACTAGGGGAAGCCAGTTTTACTTAAAGCCCATGTGATTCACTGAACTACAGTGATTTGCTAACAACTGTGGCAAAAATGACTGTAAAATTGGGCAAGGCTCACTTAACAACTGTGGTTGGAGGACTACCTGCATAATAACAGAATGTCTGCAAATTTTACCAAAAGATCTTTTTGATTCATCCCTGATGGGATCAGTTTCTTTGAGTGGGAATCCTGGTCTACATTAATCAGAGCCTCAAAGTAAAAGACTATAGACAATACAGTATTGTATCTTATTTGTGTTCTGCACTTATTCTCTGACTGGAAAGTTCTTGAGAAATTGTTAATTTCTTCTCCGGTTAAATTAATACCATATACTTCAGCATTTTGCACACTTAACTGAATTAATTTCACAAATTCAGTTTGTACCTTTGCTGGTATATTACATGAAACAAATGTGTCTGTACCATCTTTCAATTTTTGCAGAAACCTGAAATGATAATATGTGATTTATTCTTTCAATATGCAATTAATTAAACATCCTGTGACAGGATACTGGGTTAGATAGACCTTTTGTCTGGATTTAAACCAGAGAATCTTTTCCCACAAAGTAGAAATTGTTTAATATTCTCCAGTTTTAAAAAATGCAAGTTTGAGTAAGAAATTGCAAACTTTACTGGAGCAAATGCAATACACATACAGTAATTGTTTATACCAGATGTGAAATATGTGCATAGTAGAGAGAGACAAAGCCAGTTCTTGTGCTTTTGGCTGGAATATTATTTTTGTGGCTCTTGAAATTTGTAGCATGTCATTTTGTTCAGTAATTGACTGTTTTTCCAAAATACCCTTTTTATTTAGTGGCCATCCTACAGTAAAGTTAAAAATCTGGCATCTTTTTTTTTTTAATCTGTGAGAATTGGTGCTTATATTTATTTCCCAATATGGATGCTTAGGCTATAATCATAGATCTGTTAGTTGTATTTAGAATGACAAGTAATAATTTTGATAAATTAGACTCATACTGTAAGCTGACCTTTGATAGGTTCTATTGAAATAGGTACATATCAGGATTTAAGCAAATAACCAACATTATAGACATTTCCAACGTAATTTAGGAAACATGTTTAGAGATTCACCTATAGAAATTTGTGCTGTAACATTTAGAAGTAAATCAAATGTTTACTTTTGATTTAGTAAATTTAAAAAAAAATGATCACAAAGTTATGGCACATAGTGCACCCACTAAATTAGAAAACTATATTGAGCAACATTCAGGCAGTTGGGCAAAATCCAATGTTATATAAAGTGTCTATGTAACGGTAGTTTCTTTTGCTCTTCATACATAACTCCTAACTCCTCCAGAGCATGTCCTTAAATTAGGAAGCAAATAATAATTTACAGAGAAATAACAATTATTGTCCCAGTTGAAATACATTATTAGGTAAATGACTTCATTCTAGTTATAATTTCTAATAGATTTGACATAGTTTTAAGTACCTCTGGTATTGTGCTTGATTTTTCCTTCTAAGTATTACTGAGAAATGTCATGTACCAATTGACCAAATTGTTTGTGTAATTTGTAGAGAAAAGTACATGGTGATTTTAAGGCACACAACCTGCTTCTAAATGTAAGTATTGCTCCTTTGTAGCAGTGCACAAATATGCTTTGATGATTATAACCATGTATTTGGAATGATAAATTAAAAAGGCTGAATTTTTCTTCCACCAGTAATCAAGGCCCTGGTGCTGAATCTGGGGTGTGCCTGTGCGCGCATGCGCACGCACACACACACACACACACACACACAAATCACCCTTGCTTACCTCATAATTGTATTTGAAAATAAAGTTTTCAGAATAAATTTTAAGTTCTCAAAGAAGCCTGATGAGAGTTCATAGAGTAGTGTGTCTTTTCTGTCAAAAGCCACAGGAATTTATGATGATGAAAGTTCTGTGGCTCTTGGTTTAATAGTGATCAACCAGGAATGGAGTCTGGGTTGGAAGAGACCGTGGATTGACATACAATTCTGATATGCCAAGATCAAAGGGCAGGATTTTTGCCGGTCTTGGAACTGTCACAGTTAATTTCCTTTGTAAGGCTAACAGTCAAACATGCAAAAGAAGGCTGCTATTCTCAATGTGCACATACTAGGAAGACATAAGTGGCAATTTGTCCACTAGATGTCTGCTCCTACAAGAAAGGCTATCACAAAGGGGGAATTAAACAGACAGTCAACACAAAAGATTTAACAATTACAGAGTAAATTATTTGGGCTACTTAACATATAACATGTGATGGAATTATATGAGTCTTCCTCACATGCCTGACTGCAGCATAATAGCTTGCTGAGCAACTGATCAGAAAAGGACTAAGCAGGCATTGTACAAATGTCTGCATCCATAACTCTGATTTGAGTCTTAAAGAAAGTTTCTGAACAAGCCATTTAACTTTTGCACTAAGAAAGCTCTATGGTAACTGGCTCTTTCAATAAAAGGTGGCCTAACAACCATAGAGACACACTCTCCCCCACCGCCAAGCACACATCAGGATACTGGACTGTAGATTGGGGATTCTACAAAAATATGGTCTATTGGAAAGTTGGCAGTGATGGCAGCAATAAATCAGCAAGTGGGAGGCAAGGAAGGAGAGGTTATGAGCACCCTCTGCAAGCTACACCAGAGTCTGGGGGGAGAAGGGGCGTTGTCTTACCTGAACGCCTTTTCTCAGCAGGATGATGTAGAGTCCAAATGGATGGGTTCTATGACGGCCTTCCTGCCTGGCAGACTGCGTAAAAACTTCGGCCACACCCCTTCCTTTGGGCGTGACCCCAGTTTTGACTTAGGCGAGAAACTTTGTTGGAATTAACATTGCAGCTCTTTATTATATCATTATTACATCCCTGCCTAGACCTATCCTCTGGGTGGGCTTGGACTCTACATCATCCTGCTGAGAAAAGGCGTTCAGGTAAGACAACGCCCCTTCTCCAGCAGGATGGCTGTAGAGTCCAAATGGATGGGACATACCAAAGCCCTCATGTCCCCCTGGGAGGGAATGTCTAGGCTACCGAACTCTGAGCAGATACGACTTGTTGAAGAACTCTTCTGCCAAAAGCCGCGTCTGCTGCTGCTAGGGAGTCTAAACGGTAATGTCGGATGAAAACCGAAGGTGAGGACCAGGTTGCGGCCCTGCAAATCTCTTCCACCGGAGCTTGCGTTAGCCACGCCGCAGATGTGGCTGAGCTCCGAGTTGAGTGGGCAGTCACCTGAGTGGGTGCTGGCAAATCCTGTGAGACGTATGCCTGTGCTATGCAGGCTCTGATCCACCTGCCTATGGTGGAAGGAGATACCTTCTTTCCCATAGTTGATGGTTGAAAGGACACAAATAATGCTTCAGTCTTTCGGAAAGCCGATGTGCGTTTCATGTAGAAACACAGCGCTCTCCGCACGTCTAGCTTGTGCCATCTGTGTTCTAGCCTATGTTTGGGTCTTGGACAGAAATCGGGAAGCGTAAGTTCCTGAGATCTGTGAAAGATGCTATTTACTTTCGGAATGAAGGTCGGGTCTGGTCTAAGAACGACCCTGTCTTTGAAAAAGGTACACAGATCCTTCCTTACTGACAGTGCTGCTAGTTCTGAAATCCTCCTTGCTGAAGTAATTGCCACAAGGAAAGCTACCTTCAGTGATAGGTGATGGAGTGAGCATGTTTCAAGAGGTTCGAAGGGTGCTGATGTCAGGGCTAGAAGGACCTTAGGCAGGTTCCAGGACGGGTACCTGTGTATGACTGGGGGCTTTGTGTTAGATGCCCCTTTTAAAAAGACACTAATCGCTGGATGTTGTGCTAGGGAAGTTAAGTTGTCGCAGGAGAGTACAGTTGAGAGGGCCGCTATCTGTCTGCGGATAGTATTGACTGACAGGCCCTTATTAAGACCCTCCAATAGGTAATCTAGGATATTAGGGATAGATACTGCGGTCGGGTCTAGGTGAAGCGAAGCGCACCACCTACAAAATCCCTTCCATGTAGCGTCGTAAATCCTATTAGTGGACGCTCTTCGTGATGCCTGTATGATCGATATCACCCCTGCCGAATAAGATTGTTTTGTTAAGCTTTGCCGCTCAAATGCCAAGCGGCTAGATGTAGCCACTGGGGATCTGGGTGTACAAGCTTGCCCTGACTGAGTTTTACCCTGTCCGGGGGAATACTCCACGGAGGTGATATCGAAAGGTCCACGAGGTCGGCAAACCACGGGCGCCGTGGCCAGTGAGGGGCAATGCAGACCATCTCTGCGCCCTCCAGGATCTTCTTGCGTATGGTCGCCGGTATTAATGGCAGCGGTGGGAAGGCGTACAGGAGTTGCGCCGGCCACCGGCACCTGAGAGCATCCGTTCCCTCCGATCCCGGGGACGGGAATCTGGAGAAGAACCTGGGGAGTTGTGTGTTCTTGTGGTTGGCAAATAGATCTAGGTGCGGTTGTCCGAACCTCCAGGAGATCTCCTCAAAGAGAACCAGGTCCAGACGCCATTCCGACTGGTCCACCTTGGCTCTGCTCAGGGAGTCTGCCTGGGTGTTTGTCTCCCCTGAGATGTGTTCCGCTCTGATGGAACTCACATTGGTTTCTGCCCACCGAGCCAGAGCCACTGCTTCCTTCATTAGTTCCGCTGATCTCGTTCCTCCCTCCTTGTTTACATGTGCCTTGGCTGCTACATTGTCTGTTAGCACGAGGACGTGCCTCCTCGTTACTAGGTGAGAAAAATGACGGAGGGCCAGGTGTATGGCCCGGAGCTCCAGCCAGTTGATGCTGTGTGACAGGTCCTTCTGTCCCCACTGGCCCTGTGCTATCTGGGTTCCCAAGTGGGCTCCCCATCCGAACAGGCTCGCGTCTGTCGTGAGTGTGACCCTGTTCGGTTCCCTGAATATGCTCCCCTTGAGTGTCGTGGGGGATAGCCACCATTTTAGTGATTTCCTCACCTGTGCTGGTACCAGCACTCTCCTGTTGGAGGTGCTGAGGTTCCTCCTCTGGTAGGGTAGGAGGAACCACTGCAACTCCCTCGAGTGGAGCCTTGCCCATGGGATGATGCCCATGCAAGATATCATCTTCCCCAGGAGCTTCGAGAATTGTAGCAAGGGCACTCTCCTGATCTTTTGAATTTGGTGAATTAACTTGGATATGCTGATCAGTCGCTCCTGGGAAAGGTATACCCTGCACTGTGACGTGTCTATCACCGCGCCCAGGTGTTGCAGTCTCCTTGAGGGAATGAGGTGGCTCTTGTTTAGATTGACCGAGAATCCGTGTCCCTGGAGGGTTCGGATTGTGGTCTCGAGATCTGCCCTTGCTTGTTCCCGAGATCTGGACTGAATCAAGATGTCGTCCAGATAAAACTGAACGCGAACCGGGATCAACCTGAGATGGGCCGCTATTACAGCTAGGATCTTGGTGAATACCCTTGGTGCTGATGATAGTCCGAAGGGTAATGCCCTGTATTGGTAATGCCGACCCGCGTAGGTAAATCTGAGGAATTTCCGATAGCTGGGATGGATGGGGATGTGTAGGTACGCCTCTGTGAGATCTATTGAGGATAATAGGTCGTCTTCCCTGACGCTGGCTAGGATGGATTTCAAGGAGTGCATCTTGAACCTCCTGTACTTTATGAAATAGTTCAGGCCCTTCAGGTCCAAGATTGCTCTCCACCCTCCTGATGTCTTTGGGATAACGAAGAGGATAGAATAAAATCCTCTTCCCTCCTCTTCCTTTGGTACCCTCTCTATGGCCTGAATTGACAGGAGGTGGGCTATGGCCGAAGTTATCAGCCTCGTCTTGTGTACTCTTCTGGAGATGGGACATCTGATGAACCGGTTTGGTGGGGGAGAACAGAAATCTAAGGTCAGGCCATGCCTGATCGTTTCCAGAACCCAGGCGTCGGTCGTGGTCTGCTCCCAGACCTCGATGAAATTTCCTAACCGACCCCCAATGGGAGTATCCTGTTTGGCGTCACTTGGTACGCTTAAAGGATCTGCCTCCCGCTCCCCTATATGGGCGTCTGGACTGGAACTGGCCCCTGGCTCCCGGGCTTTGGCGATCCTGGGTTCGATCCTGCCTCGGGTAGAAGGATCGTGAGCCTCTGGGCCAGTCCCAGGATTGCCCTGATCGAAAGGGCTGTCTCCATTCCCAGGGGCTTCCTGGGCGGGAGCCCTGTCTCCGGAAGTCCTGACTGCCTCTCCTGTCTAACTTCTTTGATGGATGTACTAGGATTTTTTTCTTGTCTCTGCCTTCGCTGACATGTGGGTCCAGAATGGAACCAAATAGGGCTACTCCACTGTATTTGGACGTCGAGAGACGCCATTTGGACCTCAGGTCTGTCTTCCAATTTTTGAGCCACAGTAGCCTACGCGAGGCCACTGTGGCCGCAATGGATCTTGCCGCATACTTTGTTGCTTACAGTGAGGCGTCAGACACGAATTGGGAGGCCGCGAGGAGCTTGGCCAATGTTTGGTGTACTCTGACCTGGTCTGGAGGCACCGTGCCTTGCAGTTCCCTCAGCCACATGATACTGGCCCTCGCGAAGAATGATGATGAAGTGGCTGCTCTGGCCGCCCAGGCTGCAGCCATATGGGAACGCCGGAGGGAGTGTTCAAATTTCTTCTCCTCAGGTCTCAAGACCTCCGCCATGTCTCCTGGAATCGCGGAGGTAGAAAATAATGAAATCAAGGGGTTATCTACAGTAGGAACCTCTAACATGTTAGAGAAGGAGGGAGATAGGTTGAAAAGCTTTCTTTCCGCGCTGTTAGGTGCCGGTGGGCTTGCAAGTGAGGACCATTGTTCCTCCAGCGTGGTCATAAAGACCTCCGCGCATGGAATGTACTTATCTTGTGGAACCTTTTTGGCAAATAGAGGATTGGCCTCCTTGCTTGTTGAGGGCTTCTCATCCTGCACTGATGTTAGGTTGACTGTGGAAACTGCCTTTATCAGGAGTGATTTTAGGAGCGCTGGGTTAAAGAGGCCAGAGCTCGTCGTCTGCTCAGGTGTAGTCTCCTCGTCCTCCGAGAGGGGCATGTCTGACATGTCAAGGTCTACTGAGTCACCCTCTCCCAGTTGAGAGGAAGTTTCAGAGATGCTGGTAGGGGGTGGCCTAGCCCGTCCCTTACGGGGTGTGTGAAAGGCCACTTGCCCCTTAGAAGCCATGAACTGGGAGAATGCATCCTGCATGAATGCATGAAATTGTGCCAACCATATGTTCTCCTGCGCCTTGTCGCTGGGATGAGGCGCTGGAGTGTGGTCGGGTGAAGAAGCTGGTGAGGAGGGATTGGAGGAATCTAACTGTTCAGTTTCCCCAGGAGGAGACCAAGTCTTGAGCACTTCCTCGGCAGTAGGTTCTGTGCTGGGCGCCACCACTGGGACAGGGGAAACCAAGTTTGTCCCATTGGCATTGGTTCTCTGTGCCCTGCTAATTTGCCTTTCTAAAGCCAAATGTCTCCTCAAAGCCTCTCGCTCAGCCGTTTTAGACTGTCCCTTCTGAGAAAGGTGCTTTGTTTTAGCTTTCTTCTTCCCCCACCTCTGATTCAGAAGATCTGCGTTTTTGTTGTTGCTGTGGGGGGGACAATTGAGGGACCTGTGTGACTGAATACGAGACATTGTCTGCCATTGTGCCAGACACCCCGAGTAGGCAATGCCTGGAATGGGGGAATGAGGTACGCAGATCAGATGCAGATGCTTGGGGCTGTGCCCTCTTCTGCCTATACCAACAATGGCCGGACAGACAGGATTCTTTGGACAGAAGATCCTGCAAGGCAGTGACTAAAGGTCACTATAGGAACAGTTAGGAAAAAAAAATATTCCTCCTCACCTCCTCACCTAGTCCAGACAAAAGTGCAGTTTATATCTCTCTTTCCCCCGGTCTGTGGCTGTGGTAGCAGACCACGCTCAGAACTGATAGCAGTTCTCTTCCTTTTATTCCTCTTCCTTCCTCCTGCCCCAATGCCTTAATGTAAAGGGAAAAAAGAACGGCGGGCTAAACTGCTCGTTTAAAATGGCGAATGGGAGGAAGCCCCGCCTCCCAATAGTAGCCGGATGAGCCACGAGGCTCCAACAATGGCGGTCCTTAATAGCCAGCGGTAGGGTAATTAACCGGCTTGAGTGGCTCTTTTTGTCCTTAAGGGGCTGCGCCTCTCCGCTGGGGGAGAAAAAACGGCGCTGAGGCTCTGCCGGTCAGTTTGGGCGCGCCGCGCTTCTCGCGCCGCTCAGCTGATCAGCGGCTCCGTGGGCCGCCGGTTGTATTTCCCGCGCCGCTCAGCTGTTTGGCGCTGAGCGGCGCCTCAGCTCCTCCGCCGGACGGAGTGGCGTCCGTGCCACTCAGCTGCCCGGCGGGCCTGAAATCGGCGAGCGATCCGGGAAATGTCCGCGCCAAACAGCTGTTTGGCGGGTCGAGAATCCGCGGGAGACCCAGTGACCGGCCCGAGCCCCCCTGGCTAACCGCCCTGACGATCTTCTCACCACTCCGACGATCCTGGCTGGGAGTCCGTCGGTGTCCTATTCAGCTGCCAGAGATCCCTGCTTGCTAATGCAGAAAGAAAGGGGAGGAAAACTGGAAGAAGAGATTCTCTTTTTTTTTTTTTTTTTGATGAAATCTCTTTCTTTCCTAAGAGCTGCTTCTCGCACTTCTACCAGGCTACGAGACTGAGTCAAAACTGGGGTCACGCCCAAAGGAAGGGGTGTGGCCGAAGTTTTTACCCAGTCTGCCAGGCAGGAAGGCCGTCATAGAACCCATCCATTTGGACTCTACAGCCATCCTGCTGGAGAATAGGTTGTCTATGTTTCCCCACACACACCCAGTTGTAGAAATTAAGATGTACAAGGACAAAAATTCCCAGCAAATCAATACTATTCTCCTAGCATTTTAAACAAGGAATCACAGAAAGAAAACAATGAACATGAAAAATGTGTTTAAAAATGGTTCATTTGCCAATTTAACATCCAAGGTAAAAGAAACAAATTCTGGCTATAATACTTAACAAGATAGACATTAACATTTATGGGAAAAATATGGAATGACAAGGTAGTATGATTTACTCTGAAAATATTGCACAATTTCCTTTTATCTCTCTTCTAGGAATTAAGAACAGTTGAAGAGGGTTGCACTAAAAAGTTTCCTATAAAATGCAAATTAGTCTAACATGGTACTTGCTTCAAATTGCTTTCTTCAATGCATCAGTCATAGTGGAACAATCTGTATCTGATGCAGAATTGCAAACAAGGTACTTAGATAGGTTCAAAGGTGGCAGAGGCAAATAGGGAGCTCTTTCCCAGCCTGTTTTTTTTTTTTTTTTCATTTTTAAGGCTAACTCTGATCATGCTCAGTATGCCTTGCTCACTATAATTTGGAGAGAAAATCTGCTTGCATAGGAGCTGTATGAATAAACGAGTGTTCACTTTGGATACGGACTGAAACATCTGAATGAAAGGTTCTGCAGAACAAGAAATAAGTCATATTTCAGATGTGTGCATACTACTAACCTTGTAGAAATTATTTGACATCTAATTACTCTATTCTCTTAAGCGTACAGTCTTCAGTGTAGCAGTTTGTTTAAATACAGTTATTAAAATCATGTGTTAAAACAAGGCCGGTCCTCATAATACAGCGCTATTAACTGGAGCCTGTATCTCATGCTAAATTAAAAGAATTGTCTTTAAGTCAAATGTATAAAATTACATTAAAGAACACATAATAGGACAAAGCCCCACATGCTAAATTGACAGCTGTTTTTATAACTACACTTTCTTTGCATGACTTTCTTTGCAAGCACCTTTTGGTCATTTCAGACATACAAATACTTGAAACAGCCCTTCCCAGCTGCAGTTCACTCACTTGATCAGTCCTATGTAATTCGGTGCCAAATACAATTTTTTGCAATTTTGTACAAAACATATAGATTATTTAACACCTGCTTGACAGACTGCTTTGCCAGCCAACAAAATACAAGATACATTGATTACATAGACTGGGACACAGTCTGGTCTTTCAAATCTAAGAACTACAAGAATGAGAGATGCAGTATCCTTTTTATATGGTTCCATGTAATACTTGCTGTAAGAAGGCTATTTAAACAAATTTTGTGATATAGGTGATCTTTTAGCATGCTTCCATGTTCACCATTCTCTGCCTTTACCTGTCAATAACAACACTGATCTTGGTGTCTGAATCCAGCAAACTTTAGGCAAAAAAATGAGGCAGGGAAAGAAAAGCCTAGAGAGGCAAAACCCTGGTTTGTTTTCTGATTTTTCTTTAATACCTCAACCTTAGAATGCCACATATACAAAAGAGATAGTGCATCTCACATTTGCTTATAAGCTAGGACATATTTTTGAAGTCCACAGAATCCTACCTGCAAACAACATATAGTACTTGTACAACAGGTTATAAATAAACTGATTTTCAAGCATAGAGCCAGCCCAAACATAAGAATATGCTATTTAAAAAGACCTAAGGCAAAATGGATTCCATTTCCAATGGATAAAAAAAGAATTGTGCAAACAAGCTTAAAACTATTTTTGTGCCAGTGTTATAAAAATGTAGGATTTTTTTTTTTTTTTTTTGTAAATAGAACATTGACCCAAATACCAGAAACCTGTGAGCAATCTGAGCAGACAGACCCTTTTCTTTAAGAGAAAAGGATGTTTTGGTATCTCTTTCTCTTTCGTCAAGTACATGTATGTATCTCACACTGCTTCTGCTCTCCAAATACATTTTCCCATGGCAGTACTCTTGTGTGAGTCAATGATGCTTGAGCAGAGTAGCTTGCTAATTTCAGTCCACACAATTTAATATTTAGCATCTACTATTACCCTCCACACAACTCCTCTGGGTGGGTGTGCTAGCAGGCTTTCATGAAGAGTAAAACTATTTTTAAGTACTGGATCAAGGCTTTACATAAAAATAGCATCCTATGTATTTCCTAAAAGATGTCTCTTCCTCCCTCTCATTATCAATTACCTGCAGCTAGTTGTAAATTATTGTCTTATAAGGAAATGAACGTTTTGGGTGCATGGTTTTGTTTACTAATCACTGGTTCTTTGGGTAGAACAATAGGTATAATCCATTAAAAATGATGTTTTCTTGACAGGTCAGAAGAGACACTCTGGCTCAGTTAGTTTCATAAGAGGACAATAATGCGGCATCAACGGGCTCCATACAAGAAGGACATGTGAAAGATCTCATCAACCAGTCATCTATACAGTCCAGATGGTAAATATGCATGCAGGGCAGAAATCTGATAGGGTCTCCGTAAACAAAGTCCATCATACAGATGACACACCTAGAAAAAAAACAAAGAGAAACAAGCTGGAAAAAATGCAAACTGTATAGAAATAGGCTCATGGAATTAGGGAGAAAAATCTTGTGAACTTGTTTTCTAATACACATTAAAGTTGTTACTTTGCTAAATCTTTGGTGTTAAACTTCTAGAAGTTATTACGGTATTACATTCTAATCTCTGGAAATCCATGTGAAATCTATTAAGGCTGCAAATCTGTGCACATTTATTTCATAGTAAACCGCACTGAGTACAGGGTTCAATAAGTATATGTATAATTCTGCTGCAGAATCTATGTTAATTAATACGGATAATAATTTCATTGAAGACAGACTGCCTTTATTTCATGTTTTTGAGATCTGCAATTTCAGTTTAAGTAATTTAGAATAATTTAATTATTTAATATAGCATTGCTTACCCAATTTCTTTTTGAGAATTAAATTTTGGGGAGGAGTGCATACCTCTCAAGCCACTTGGAAATGTTCTGTATTTTATTATTAGTGAGTTTTTAACTCAATAAAGCACTTAACATTAATCTTAGTTTTGCTAATACATGTTACTTCATTTCTGGGTTAAATACTGCCGATTTTTCAATGTTAAAAATAGGGGGAATAAGCCATTTATGCAATCTGAAATTGCCTTGGAACAATTCGGTGAAAAATATTTATCACATTTTGGATATTCAGTTGTTGTTTTTTCATAGCATCATCCACACGTGATATGGATTCTACATATATGTAAAGAAACTCACTGTTATTTGTTCACTCAGTATTTTGTGCTTGTTTAATTCATCAAGAGCCGAGGTGGTGCAGCAGTTAGAGTGCAGTACTGCAGGCCACTTTAGCTGACTGTGTTCAGCAGGTCAGCGGTTCAAATCTCACCGGCTCAAGGTTGACTCAGCCTTCCATCCTTCCGGGGTAGGTAAAATGAGGATCCAGATTGTTGGGGGCAATGTAAATATATATATATACATTGCTTACTGGTGTACACCGCTTAGAAAGTGCTCGCACTTAAAGCGGTATATAAGTCTCATAAATAAATAAACAAAATCACTCAACATACGATGTTCCAATATGAGAAGATGAATCTCCCTTTAGATTTAAAAAACTTATTGCACTAACATAGCAGGTATAACTACAATCTGATATTGGCCTATTCCTATAAGACAAGTAGCTTCAAGTCAGTAACATTGGAGGGTTTTCTAGCACTGTTCATTTCAGAGTCTCCAGGAATATTTCTATGGAGTTTACATTTGATAATTCCAAATCACTGAATTTGTTCTTGATGGTTTAAATCCACAATTCATTTCTCACAAATGAGCATGCTACGTCAATGAACCAGAATTTGGTAGAATTCTTTATCAGAGAAGGAAACAGGACTACTATTTCTGCCAATTCCTTCTTTCAACAGTCACCAATGCCATCCTAGATACCCCTGCATTGGAAGATGTCCCTGGGTATGACACTCTCTCAAGACTGGTTTAACATTTACATGATGCCACTAGTGAGGTCATTCAATGGCATAGGGCAGTGTTTCCCAAACTTGACAATTTTAAGGCATGTGGACTTCAACTCCCAGAATTCCACAGCCAGCATTGCTGGCTGTGGAATTCTGGGAGTTGAAGTCCACATGCCTTAAAATTGTCAAGTTTGGGAAACACTGGCATAGGGTGAGATATCTTCACCGTGAGCTGTCCAGGTGATGTCATGGAAATTCTATCTTGAGGATTGGAGCCTGTGGGGATTTGGATGGGGTGGAACAGGCTTCAATCCAATCCTAATATGACTGAGTGGCTTAGGTTCTATCACTCCTGGTTCTGGGATTCTCCATCTCTCATTCTGCACGGGATTACGCTATCCCACACAGAACTATGGGATTACGCTATCCCACATAGTGTGCTATTTCTCTTTACAAAACAGAAATGATTGTGATTTGGAAAACTTTTCCATAACTTTGTAGATGGGGGGGGGGGTTTCCTTCCCAGACGGATTATTACAATTTGCCCTACTTGGTCCTGCCCTTGAAGTGCATCCAGGATCTGCACTTAGTACAAAATACTGGCAGTTATAAGCACTTTTTAATCTATGGATGTCATAACTCTGCTTTGTGAGTTGCATTGGCTGTCAGTATCATTTTGAATACAAGGTGCTGGTGCTTATCAAATAAAGCTCTCCGAGACCTGATGCCAGGTTATTTGAGGGACTGCTTCTCCCCAATCACATCTACCCATCCCATCAATTATGGCAAGAAGGTATGTTATGGTCCCATCCATTAAAAAGTGTCATCTGGTGGGACTCAGAAGGAAGCCTTTTCTATTAGGCCTACTTTACTCCTCAGATATCAAATTAGACAAGACCCCAATGGCCTTTTGCAAGGTATGAAGAAATGGCTATGTTCCCTGGCTTGAAGACTGAAGTGTCTGCTGCAGTTTGTGAATTAATGTTGTTGAAATATCTGTATTGCATCTGTACTGATGGCTTCTGACTATTTATTTTATATTTTTTGTTGAGTTTTTGGCTGATTTTTAAAACTGTTAGCTGTTCAGAATCAGTTATTTTACATGGATTGACGTATCAATTGAATAAATACAGGGATAAACAAATGAATAGTGTCTGAATCCCCAAAATAGATATTTAGGGGAAATTAGAATAGCTTAATACCATACATTTATCAGTATACAGACATATACGTAAAATAGATAGTATTCTATTGTAGATTTTTGCTCCTGTTGACAAGATTTTATAGATTATGATCTATAAAATTTATTTTGGCTTTTGGACATTTTCTAGTATTATTTTCTATTTTAATAACTTTAAATCATAGGCTGTAAGAAAAAGATTTTGAAATCAGTAACATACTATACAGATTCTTTGAATTTGTAAACTGCTTTAACAGCTAGAAATGTACTTCCAAACACATGATTACTGTAAAATATTATGCAACAATGTTCTGTCCTTTTGCAGCAACACAATCTCTGAAAAACAATTTCTATCAGTAATGCTACATTCCTGTATTCCAGTCCATTATTATTATTGTAGTATATGTAATTATGTGGCATATCTGCTTTGAATGATAATATGGAAAAGATTTAATCCCATTAGCACAACTGAGTGTTATACTTGTAAAAAAAAACATGCACTGAAAAGCTGTTTGTTGCTACACAGTTTATATCAGCATGAATGGGAATTGTCCCTGGAAATAAATTGATTACAACATTCATTATTGTCAGGTAAAAGCCAGAGCAAAGTCACTCAGCCGGCTTTCATGTCAAAAGGTGGACAAGAAGTTATGGTCTCCGGCTTTCTGTATAAGTATAAGTGCATAAATATAAAACATTTATGCATAAATGCATGAATATAAAACAGGTTGTTGAGATACAGAATGATAAGACGATTTTAGGTAAAAAAGAGATAAGAATGATTAGGCTGTTTTAAATTTTACATTTCACTACGCAGAAGAAAATGTACAGCTACTTCCACCCCTTTTTCAAAAACAACAGTTTTTCTGTGGTAAGGAAAAATAAAATCCAGAAGTTGTGAGAAAACATGGAAAGAATTCAGAAGAAAAGTAAAATCATCTGGAGTTACTGTAAAATTTTGTTTAAAAAAACAGTCAGGGCAATGCACAACGAAGATATTTATTGTCTGGAAGCATCCCAGAAAACATCTGCTTCCCATTAAAAAAAGAAAGACAAGAGAAAAGCAGTATATAGAATCTGAGAAGGTGAAGAAAATTGTAAACAAGGAACAAGATTTTTGAAAAGCCCGTGAAAGCCATCTCTTAGGTGAGATTACTACTGTGTTTCCCTGAAAATAAGACCCATCTCTCTCTCTCTCTCTCTCTCTCTCTCTCTCTCTCTATATATATATATATATATATATATATATATATATATATATACATACACACACACACACACACACACACACACACACACACACAAAAGAGGCGGTAGGTCTTACTTTTGGGGATGTCTTATTTTTTGGGCGGGGGACATTTGCTTCGCCTCGCAGCAGTGGCACCAACAGCCCCATCCAGCAGGAGCCTGCGTGGCCCTGGCCCACTTTGCATAGCCCACTGCGCCATGCCACCGCCACAAGACGAGGCAGATGGGGGAAGGGGGTGGAGCTTCTCCAAGCACTCCACAGGCACCCAAACACTTTTCTAGGGCTTATTTTGGGGGGTCTTATTTTCAGGGAAACACAGTATCAGAAATGGCACTTCTTCAACTTACTCTCTGATCTTTTTCTCTGAACCATCTCTTCCAGGATCATAGACTCCTTTTGGCAGGTGCTGTATAAGGCCTATCCGTTGTGCTATTCTAATCTGTTCTTCCTCCGTAAGCTGGGTGGCTAGGCGGGTCTGGCTAGGTGTTGGATGGTAAACTGGAACTTGTTCCTTAAATGAAAGAGGATAGGGGAAGAAAAGAAAAACAGTTAAATAGGCTTTTTTAAAGTTGATGACATAAATGAAATGGAAATTATTTGCTTCAATTTCTCTTTCTGCTGGAAGGTTACCGTATTTTCTGGCGTATAAGACAACTTTCTAACCATGCAAATCTTCTCCAAAGTCGGGGGTCATCTTATACGCCGAGTCGTTTTATACACCAGAAAATACGGTACTCACAAGACAGTTCTTTTCTTTGGTTTAATAATAAAAAGAAAATTGAATAAACAGCAATTCCTCTGTCATTGCTGGCATGAATTTGTTTCAAGCTGCTCTTTGCAAAGACAATTTAATTTTGACTCTATGGGTTAATTAAATAGATGTACAAACTTGACATGAGTATCTACTTGCAGGCTTGGCTAATTGATTCACTTTTATTCTGCCAATACGGAGAAGCTGTCACTGATGAATTTTTCAATTTTGCTTTGTATAGTTATACTGACATCAAGGGAAGAAGGATGTTAAAAGATAACATCCACCTTTTAAGCAAACAAGAACGTAAAGGTTATATAGTGTCTAATTAAAACTTCATTGTTAGTTAAATAGATTTCTCTGCCCCATAAACATCCCTCGTTCATGCTGCTTAGGAAATACATGAGAGAAATCCCCTAAAACTATTGAAAAAGCAAATAAGATGATATACTATAGCATAAATCTGGAATACCAAAACTTCAGCTAAGATATAGATGCCAGACAACTGGCTATCATCTCATGCTTGATAACAAATCACAGAAAAAAGTTTACATTCTTAACAGAATTTATCTATAACTAAAATATGCTAAGTAGCTGGAATATGCTACCTAGTCATTATTTTGTAGTTTCAGTGGGTTTTAATTTAGTTCAGTATTTTCAAAATGAGTTCCATTTGTTAAGTTGAATTTGTAATAAAACCTCACCTCAAAGCAATAAATTGGACACATCTCAATGGATGTTCTTTTCTTTGCATGCACACACCCCACTCCACAACAGCCAAGGGGCAAAAACCTCTTTAAAAAAGCCATGCAAGTGTTACAAAAGATACAGCTGCTTTAATAATTAAAAGAAAGCTGCTTCATTATCAATAACATGCATTACAAGAGGCCTCCTACAAGTGCTCTGCTTGGCTATATTAATAAAGCTATTCATGTATACAGGTAGTTCTCAACTTTCAACCTTTCATTTAGTGACCACTCAAAGTTACAGTGGCACTGAAAAGAGTGACTTATGACTTATTTTTCACACTTACAACCGTTGCAGCATGCCCATGGTCATGTGATCAAAATTCAGACTTGGCAATTGGCTCCTATTTATGACGGTCGCAGTGTCCCGGAGTCATGTGATCACCTTTTGCAACTTTCTGGCAAGCAAAGTCAATGGGGAAGCCAGATTTATTTAATAACCATGTTACTTAACAATTGCAGCGGCTCATTTAACAACTGTGGCAAGAAAGGTCGTAAAATGGAGCAAAACTCACTTAAAAACTGTCCTGCTTAGCAACAGAAATTTTGGACTCAATTGTGGTTGTAAGTTGAGGATTATTTGTAATGGCTAAAACCAAGCTGTGAAATGATTTTTTCCCCCCAGGCGTCCCTTGCTCTTGCGTAAAAAATGGGATGGGGAGGTGAAATTCCAAATGTCTAGCACCAACTTGTAAACTAAATATAATTCTCAAACAAAGGTCAAATATTAACGTGCTGGCAGTATTAATATTTTTCCTTATTTTTGGAATAGACAAATAACATGACAAATGCCAGATAGTATTGGTTAATCTATAGAGGATGTTGTTTACAGACAACGAAAAGAAGTGTCCACATTCTGCATCTGTCTGTTTCCTCGAAATGATCATTTATTGATCAGAAGAGAACAACTAACATGCTTCAGAGGGCTTTGTTAAATTTGCTGACACTCTCTCTTTGGTGGGCCTTTATTCCATTTACAAGTCAGAAACCTAGTTAAAGAGCAACAAGGACCACAACTTAAATGCAGTGCTGGTAGTATCTTATGTTGAAACCTCTATAAATTTGAGGGTTGACTGATGGAAAAGATTCCTTACAAGAGGATGAACCCCTTTCCTTGGGGGGGGGGCTTTTCTCCTGGAAGTTAGGGTTAGGGCAGTTACTTTGTTACGATGGCCGGGATATGTAAAATCAGAATTTGGGCATTAGCCTATGGAGAAATAAATAGTAGATCAGCTCTCCCCTCCAGGGTTCCCCATTGTACCTCTGCACTGTGTGTTTTTGATTTGGCAGGTTTAGGCTTGAACAGATTCACCAGTACTATATTTCATTTGGCCTCACACGTGTTTTAAAGTCCCGAGACATAAAAACATAACTATTTTTTATTTGATTACATCATTTCTTATTATTTTCTTAAAAAGAGGTATTCTGGAACTGGAATTCAAGAAAAAGTAAAGTTATCAAGAGGAATAAGCAGCGAATACTGAAACTATATTTTCCAAGAAATCAGAATCAATCAGAGCTGATGTGGGAGCTGCAGTTGGATCATTCTCCAGCATGCCGAGTGGAGAATCCACAATGGGTTTTCCTCGTCTTCTGCCCGTAGACTAGTTGGCCAATTTTGCTCCGCCTCTCCTCTTTTTTTTTTTTTTTTATTGAAATTTTTCAAAAATTTTACAAATAAACATCCCCCCCCCTCCCAAACCACCCCACCCTCCCCCCCGACTTCCCAGAACTGAATATAGGATTATTTAACAAATTTTAAAAAATAACGTTTACAATTTATAAGATAATTAATAAAAATAATAAAAGTCATAATAATAATATATATAATAATATATATAATAATAATATGCATAACATAAGCTTTAAAATGAATAATATATACTAAAAAAGAAAAAAAAAGGGAAAAGAAAAGAGAGAGAGAAAGAAAAAAGAAAAAAGTAGACGAAAAATAGAACATATATATAAAAAATATATATATAAGTAATAATACGTAAAGAAAAAAGGAAGAAAGAAAGAAGGAAAAAACAATCATTACAAGTTATAAAAAAGCTAAATGGTATTTTTCCATATCCAAATTATATTGTATGAAATTTATCCATTTTTCCCATACTGCAAAGAATTTCTCTTGAGATTGCTCCTTTAAAAAAGCCGAAATCTTTGCCATTTCTGCCAGATACGAAACTTTGTGAAACCACTCTTGCAAAGTAGGCAAGGATTCCTTCTTCCAATATTGCCCTATTAACAGCCTAGCGGCTGTAATCAAATTTAACATCAATATAACCTCCTTAGCATCACAATCAGTAACAATACCTAGTAAAAATAATTGCGGAGTAAATTTTACCCTCCGTTTAAAAATTCTTTGGATATTCCACCATATCTTAATCCAAAAAGCTTTTATATGCTTACACGTCCACCAAGTATGATAATAAGTAGCATCCAAATGTCCACATCTCCAGCATTTCGGCTGCAGATTAGGGTACATAATAGACATTTTCTTTGGATCAAGGTGCCATCTATAAAACATCTTATAAAAATTCTCTCTTAAATTTTGCGCTTGTGTGAATTTAACATTTCTTATCCAAATAAGTTCCCAGGTATCCATTGAAATCGTTTCACCAATATTCTGTGCCCATTTAATCATACAATCTTTAACTAATTCAGGTTCTGAGTCCAATTCCACTAAAACCCCATAAACTCTCTTAATATGGGTTGGCCTTTGATCTCTTACTTGTTTTAAAAGAGCTTCATCTTCTCTAAGCCAGCCCATTTTACAATCCATCTTCCATCTGTCCACTATTTGTCTGTATTGGAACCATGAATAAGTTAAATTTTCATGCGTTAATTCTTCCAAAGATTTTAACTGCCAATCTTGGCCATCCCATCTAAGTAACTGTGCATAAGAGACCATATCCATATTAACCCCTTTCCTTATGCCTTCTATGGCATGCCGAGGTATAGCCCATAATGGTATTTTGAAGTCACTTTTATAATACTTTCTCCACACTCTAAGCAAAGAGATTCTTATAATATGAGACTTAAAAACCCAATCCACTTTTTTATTAAATATTAAATAGGCATGCCATCCAAAAAGTAAGTCCCAACCTTCCAAATGAAGTATTTCTATATTTGTTAAATTCACCCAGTCGCTGATCAATGTTAATACTACAGCATCATAATACAATTTCATATTTGGTACCTTGAGTCCTCCTCTCTCACGAAAATCTTGCATTATTTTAAGTTTCACCCTTGGTTTTTTCCCTGCCCAAACAAATTTATTAATACCTTTTTGCCATTCATCTAAATTACGTTCATTCTTTAAAATAGGTAACATTTGAAACAAAAAAATAAACTTTGGCAGGACATTCATTTTGATAACTGCAATTCTACCCATAAGGGATAACTGTAGATTGTTCCAGTTTTTTAAATCCTTCTGTACCTCCATCCACAGCTTTTCATAATTATTTTTATACAGTTTTGCATTAGAAGCAGATAATGTGACCCCCAAATATTTTACCTTATCAACAATTTCAAAATCTGTTAAGTTAACTAAAACCTGTTTATCACCATTAGTCATATTTTTAGCTAATATTTTGGTCTTATTATTATTAATTTTAAAACCAGAAACACATCCATATTGTTGAATCAATTGTAATAATTTTACCACCGAACAGGTAGGTTGAGACAGAGTAACAACCAAGTCATCTGCAAAGGCTCTTAATTTATATTCTTTTTTATTAATTTCTATTCCTTTTATTTCTTGAGACTCCCGAATTTTAATCAACAAAATTTCCAATGTTAAAACAAACAATAACGGAGATAACGGGCATCCCTGTCTTGTTCCTTTTTCTATTACAAAAGCCTCTGACAAACCCCCATTTACAATAAGTTGAGCAGTCTGTTTTTGATATATATTAGATAATACTTGTAATATATTTTGTCCAAAATTCATCTCCTTAATTAAACATAACATAAACTGCCAATTCACTTGGTCAAAGGCTTTTTCAGCATCCAAAAATATCAGGCCTGCAGAGACTTGGTTATTCTTTTCTAGATACTCTAATAAGTTAATAATTTGTCTAACATTATTTTTCATATACCTTCCAGTTATAAAACCCGATTGATCCTTATGTATAAACTGCTGCAAGATCCCCATAAACCTATTAGCTAAAATTTTTGCAAAGATTTTATAATCCACGTTTAAAAGAGATATAGGCCTGTAATTTTTAGGCAATGTAAGATCCTGATTATCTTTTGGAATCAATGATATAAATGCATTACGCCAAGATGGAGGGATCTCTAAACCCTGTAATAAGTTATTAAACAATTCACACAATGGTTGAGTCATCTCTTCTACTAAAGTTTTGTAATAGATAGATGTCAACCCATCCGTACCCGGCGCTTTGCCCAATTTCAATTGTTTAATAGCTGTAACAATTTCTTCTTTAGTAATTAAGCCATTAATCTCTTTTTCCTGATCTTCTGTTAATTTAGGAAAGTTAACTTTACCTAAATAATTGTTTATATCTGTAGTTTGAATATTGGCACTCTTATATAATTTTTGATAGTATTCTAAAAAGGATTTCTTAATCAATTCTTTCTGATAAACCAATTTACCATTATAATTTATTTTATCTATATTCCTCTGTTTCTGTTTCTTTCTTAACTGATAAGCCAGCCATCTCCCTGGTTTATTAGCATTACAAAATATATTTTGTTTCATAAATAATAAATTGGTTGCAGCTTGATCAGCCATCAACATATTAAATTGTGTTTTTAACAGTTTTAAAGCTCCTTTCACCTTTTCGTCTAAAGGATTTGAAATTAAAAGTTTCTCTTTTGATTTAATCTCCTCTTCTAAATCTTTACGTTTCTGAGTCTGTTTCTGTCTATGCGAGTTATTCATTTTTATCAAGATACCACGCATAAAAGCTTTACTTGCATCCCACACCATTGACATTGATGTTCCCTTATTCATATTTAAAGCAAAATATTCCTTTAAACATTCCTTTAATTTATGAACATTTTTTTCTTGTTTGAATAAATTCTCATTCACCCTCCAGGATCTCCTGTCTTCTTTCTCAGCAAACAGTTCCATCCATACTGGACTATGGTCAGACAATATCCTAGGAAAAATTTTTACATTCTTCACCCTGTTGTATAAGTCTATTGTAATCAAAAAGAAATCAATTCTTGAAAGAGATTGGTGTCTGTCTGAGAAGAAGGTAAAGTCCCTTTCTTCTTGATTACGTTCACGCCAATAGTCCCTCAATTCCCAATCTTCTTTCATGTCAAAGAAGGCTTTAGGTAGTTTAGCCTGTTTAAAAAAGGTAGAAGAGCCTTTTTTGTCCTTTTGTATGTCTAAGACACCATTCCAGTCTCCCATTAAAATCACAGATCTATAGTCCAACAAAGTTATTTTCTGATGTAGCAACCTATAGAATTGCTCCTGTTGCTGGTTTGGTGCATACAACCCCACAATAAGAATTTTCTTGCCATATAAACCAAGTTCAAGCATAACATATCTTCCATGAGGATCTGATTCTAACAGGGTAGCAGATAAGTTCTGTTTAACATAAATTACCACACCCCCTTTTTTCCCAGGGGCGGGAGATACAAAATGAGATCCCAAACGAGGATTGTTTAAGTATTTTTGGTCTTTAGATGTAATATGAGTTTCTTGCAAACAAATAACATCATTGTTGTGTTGTTTCAAATAATGGTAGATTTTTTTTCTCTTTTGAGGAATATTTAATCCATTAACATTCCAGGTCAGGAGCTTTGCCATCTCCCTTGGCCTTAAGCCTGGAGAAGATCCCCTCAAATTCTGCTACTGAAGAATATGTTGCAGAGCTTTTGGGTCTTGCTCCTCCCACCGGCACTGAAACAATTTGCTGAGTAGATTCTTTGATTTCTTTTTCTTTTTTCTGTTGTTCTTTTTCTTTACGTTTGTGTGCTGCACGGGTCATTCTCTGTTCTTTAACCTCTGCTTGAGACATCCATACCACCTGTCCAGCAGTCATCGCACCTATATCTTCAGATTTCTGTTCCATCTCTTTATCACTCAGGACTTTGTGCATCATGGGCAAAGGTGAGCCTGCACCCAGGACCGTTTTATAAAATTCCTTAGCTTTAGCAACTGTATTAAGTCTATAACGTGTCCCCGCATGGCTCAAAACAATGCCCATCGGAATCTCCCATCTAAATGGCATTTGTCTTGCTTTAAGTTCATTTGCTAGAAAAGCAAAATCTTTTCTGCTTCTTAAAATTTTAGGTGGAATTTCCTTTAAAATAATAATATCTTGAGCAGCAATCTGGAATCTTTTATTGTAAAAAGTTTGCAGAATCTGATTTCGCAAGGATTTCTTAGCAAAATATATCACCACATCTCTAGGCAGATTCCTCTGTTTTGCAATCCAAGAATTAACTCTATAAATTCTTTCCACTTCCCCACGTAACTCATCTTTGTCTATATTCAAAATAACAGCCAAATCATTAATCACCATTTCCATCAGATCTTGAGTTTTATCTTCTTTCAGGCCCCTTATTCTCAAAGCATATTCCATCTGTCTATACTGGAACATAAGAATATCATCTTGTGAAGTTTCCACTTTTTTCTCCATATCTTGGAATTTATAGTCCAAAAGTTCTACTGTTTCTTCAATTTCCTCCACTCTAGAGTCCAGCTTCACAACCACTGAGGCCACTCCAGATAAAGCTAGAAGTATATCATCCCTCAATATAGTATTATTCTGTTCTAAAAGCTCCTTCATCTCTTTCTTCATTTCTTCCTTGCTTTCAGATTTATTCTGTTCCAAAAGTTGCTTCATTTCCTCCCTAAACTGTGACACAGCACTTACCATTATTTCTTTAATGTACTTCGCCTCTCCTCTTGAGACCTTCCCTCCCCAGTCTTGACCCCGATTAGACTGAATTTCATTGACTCCTGGAGATAAGGTTGTATCTCTTGATATTTTTTGTTATTCTGACTAATTCGAAGGGGGGGGGGACTCTAGGTCTGAAAGTGTCATTACTCCTTAGCTGAGCTTATTATTGAACAGATTGTCCACCCCTTATTTTAAGTGAAGGGCTGAACTCAATTAAAGAGAACATATCTTGCCTACAGGGCAAAGTTTCAATCCCATCTTCTGAAAGAGTTGACTATCCCTCCAGTCACTGAAAGTAGATCCTGGATGGAGGAATCAGTGATCTCACTCAATATAAATAATATTCTTCTGTCACTTATCCATCCCTCAGGTCTGGATTATGTACACAACATTAGTATTAATAATGCATTAATAATGATTTTGTAATACTCTAAAAATAGGTCATTGTATCTTAGAAATTCATAAAACCCAGATAAAAATAATCTGATGATTAGTTTGCTCCACAATAAAACGATAAAACGTTCTATGTGTTTCTTCAAGGATTTCACTGGACAAGAAAGATTTTGCTTCCTGAGACTTTTGAGTGCATCTTATAGATGTTTTGCTGCTAATCATGAAAATAACCTGTAAATTAACCTATCACTTTTATAAAAATGTTTTATAGAAATACTTCTGTTTCACAATAGCAATGTACACCCTTCAGTACATGTTAGCTCTGCTGCACACATGAAAGAAGCATCTGAAAACATGAAACTTTTATTGAAGCACATATATTACACCAAGTATAACTGGAATATCTGTGGAGATCTAAGAGTAGTGGCTCTACTGCTGGGAATGCAGCTCAGATATACAAACACTGTTGTTATATATGTGAATGGGACAGCTGTGCAAGAGAGTTGCATTACATTAAAAAGAAGTGGCCACTCTGAAAGAATTTGGTTCCAGGACAGAAAAACATGGCACACGAACCACTTGTTGACCTGACAAAGACATTTTTTGCCTCCATTCCACATTGGACTGATGAAAAATTCTGTAAAAATGATGTGAACAAGGAAGGTGAAGGTTTTTGTTGAGACAGATGTTTCTAAGAATAACTGATGCCAAGATTAAGGAAGGCATTTTTGTTGGTCCACAGATCAGATATGTCATCAATGATAAGCGGTTCAAAGAACCATTGGCGGGGTCAGAGAAAATCAGCTGGAAAGCATTCAAGGATGCTGTTGAGAATTTTCTTGACAACTACAGAACACCAAACCACATTCAGCTATTTGACAAATTTCTCGCAGCATACAAGAGAAAGGAAGTGCAACATGTCACTGAAGATTCATTTTCTGCATTCACACTTGGACTCTTTTCCGAAATCTAGTTGCAGTCAGTGGCAAACATGAGGCAAGGTTTCACCAGGATATTGCCACAATGAAAAAATGGTTCAGACCAGTTAGCCAGACAATAGATTAGTACAATGTGTGACTGAAGTCACTGTGCATCTAGTTAATGAAGTGGCACTTCTGTTTTTTTCTTTTTTGCTTGCTTTCTGTATATTCCTGATGGATTTTCACATTTAATGGATATGGACATGCAGTTACAGTTGTGATAGCCTTGGCTTTTGGCCTTTGCCAGTAAAGCACCTTCATTCCATTCTTTGAGACAATAACCATAACTGTTCTATTTGATGGTGCTCTTTTCTTTTTTGCTTTCTTCTAATGAACATATTCAACCTCCCCACCCCCCAAAATAAGAAAATATACAGAAATAAAACAGCTATAGTAATATTTATTGACATAAACTTTCACCTGTAGTTAAACTTCAAATTAGTATTTATGACTTCAATACATATCTTCATTTTTTGTTGTTCATAATGAAAACTCACTAGTTTATTCTTGCAAAACAGAAATTAAGTAGCACTCTTATAAGAGTCCCAGAGTCATGGACTTTATTTTTTATTTATTAAATTAATATACCGCCAATCTCACTAGCCAATATGCACTTTGCCTCTGGATCTTTTTTACCTAACCAGAATTTTTCATCTCATTTTAGATTTGGAAAACTAAGTTTTTAATTAATATATGCAGTTATCATTCTGTTTATTGTTATGCATTGTCTTTATGTGATTGCAGTACTGAATTTATCTGTAATTTATTATTGTAAACTGCTTAGATTAAAGCAATAAAGAAAATTACTTAAAATAGATTTCTTAAACTGCTGGTTAGCCAAAGCCGATTTGTCTATATTTTGTTAAAACTTCAAGTAATATGGCATACTAAAAATTAAGTTTTTCTTTGTCCATGAACTAAACATTAATATCATTATTATGGGCTAGTTTTTATATTCATGAGGTCTGGGGTAGACAAAACACTAAACATATTATCTCCTGCATTTCAAAGTAAACCTCCGCTAAGTGGAATATCATGTGGGTTATATTATTATTATCTATCCATGCAACTTTTGATTGGAAATTAATCAAAAGAGGATGACAAAGTTGTTAATGAACCATGCATCTCCTTGTTACAACCAATTGCTTTTTGCACTTCAATTACTGCACAGCGTGTTCCTCTCATTCCAAGATAATATCCTAGGGACTATTCCAGCCAGCTGAGTTTTCACCCTCAGCTGCTTCCTCACCTGGTTCCTGTACTCACCAGGTGCAATAAGTTTTGTTTTATCTTGCAAAAGTTCCAGTATCAGGTCTCACCAGGAAACCCTCTTTAATAATATAGGTTAGGTCCAGGCTCCACGGGGTTCCACATGGACAATCTGGAGGTTATATTTCATTAATGAAGTGCAAGTATTTGAAATTATAATCTGAAGAGCTAAGCAACTGGACCACAGACAGGGATAGATCACAGGATATAATGAGGAATATCAGTGGCAATTGTACAAATGGACATTTTTGTCTGAATGGCACTCTCTTTTTGTCACCTGGTTCATTATGTCTGTAGAGGCTACAATTATTTTTATGAAATAAGCACACACTTAGGAGATAACATGGATCATAACATGATACTCCAACACTAAGAGTTTTATTCATTTATTTGTGCTATGTGGCTATTAGTGCTCATAAACAGGAAAATGTCTTGATTGTTATTGATTAAAACAAAGTGATAGTTAATAAAATGCTAGATCAAAGCATAAAATGTCAGGTTAATAAGACTGACATATATTTTCTTCCACCTTGCAGTAATTATACATAGGAAGACAGAAAACTGCCTCATACACCACATTTCAAAACGAGCAGATTTTTGGCTTTTTACAATAAACTGTCAGAAAAAAACTAGAAAAACTTTGCCACTGCACTGGCCTTTCTATATTTGCAATAAATTACTGTAGACTGTATAACAAGTCTATATTTCTGTTTACGATAAGCCATAGCTTGTCTCTCTCTGCAAGCAGTGACTGTGCAATTTTAATTCCCAGGGCACCCATCCAAGAATGATTTCATTTAAATATTAACTATTTCTAATACCCATGTCAAGTTTTCACCGAAGATACATACAAGAAACAGAAGCTACATTAATCATGGGCTGACCATTAAAACTGTGTTTCGGACACAAAGGTCAAAAAATATCTTACTTCTCCCAAGTCTGTGTTTCTAAACACATTCTAAACGGGTTAAATTAGGACTGGTTAAATATCTTTCAATTCTCTTAAAAAAACTATAAATATAGCATCTTAATCAAAATGTGAAGGATATCATCATACACAAGTTATTTGTGTACCAAACCTAAACTCAACTTATATCATTTTTAAGCAAATGCTTTTGCTTAAACACACACACACACATACTATATTGAGAGAGAGAAAAACACACACACACAGAGATCAAATATACTGATTCTTTTTTATAACTTTGATAACATAGGTACTTTTTAGTTAAGAAACAATCATTTGAATAGTATCTAATATGGTGTCTTAGCAGATGGATATTTAGTAACAGAAATAGAAATTCTACTTTGATTCAACATGAATACAAGGGCCATGTTCCTCATTCATTTTTCACAAAAGAAATTATAGCTAAGAATTACCTTTGTGATTATGTATTTAGTGTTTATATGTAAACAAATTAAGAATGACTGCAATCATGTCATTCGTGAAGCAGCACCATGTATTAGTTTAAGTAATTACAATGTATTATATATGAAAATAGTGAAACACTCTGATGTTTGGAATAAGAAACCTAATTTAAAATAAAAAGTCTAATTTGCAGCTAGCACTTTGTTTCTTCTGCCTTCAAGCTGAAGATGTACAAAGAAGGCAGCCGACTTTTAAGCTATGATTGGCAGTCTAAATAGACCATATCAATGCAGCATGATGCAATATCAGAAATAAAAGCTGAGCAACTACAACATAAAACTAGAGAAATATATAAATTCTACTAGATCAGCTATTCAGGACTATTCTGATGTTATTCCTGTGTCCTGTAAATGTGAATCTTTTCCCTTCCAGTTCAACTGATCCAGAGAAAAATGCAAGGCAGAATTCTGACTAGGATATGACTTTTTGTAATTTTCTTCTAGAAACTGCAGCACCCAGAATTGTGTAGCAACTGCAAATAATACTGTACATTCAAAATTCTTCCATGCTCAAAAGAGGTATCTAGATAGTGATTATTATATCTAAAAAAGCCCTCTACATTCCTCAAGTCATCAAGAGCCGTATGTTATGCTTCACATAATATATGCTACAACTTTTGTATTCCTAAAGCATTTAGGAATACAACAGGGCTATTACATCACAAACCAAAAATCTGTCCACCATATACAAATTGTTATTAGAGACAAAATATGATAACTGTCCTATTTTTCCTTTAGTTTGAGAACTGCAGTCTTAGCCACCTATCTAATCTAAGCATTTTGGCACAATATTTGAAATTTAGGAAATAAAATTTAAGGTATTTTCTCTTAAAGGAAGAAATTATTGAAAACAGATGCTCTGCTATAATCACTCTACCAAAGCCGGAATTCAATTGCTAAAATATACAAAGAGAATTTTACCAGTTCAAAAAACATGTGTCACTTTGGCTACAAATACATCAGCCAATATAGATTTCTCATGCAGCAGAAAAATAAAATCTTATGATAGTTTTCAATAGGGAAACTGTAGTTCTCTTATATAATCAACTAAAATGCTCAAAGATATCTGAAGAATTCATATAAAAAACAGGGTTAAAATATGACACAGAAATTCTATGCAAAGAAACGCATTAATGAAATTTAATTTTAACCTTAATTTTCCTCAGCGTGGTCAACTTGCTGTTGGTTTCTTAGTGGAGGCTAGAAACTTCTTAGAATTGATTTTAAATGTAATTATGGAATATACATACATAACATACATCAATAGATCAAGATAAATGGCTGTTGTAGGCAGTGATTTACTCTGTGAGTATTAATCACTCAGTGAGAAGAGAAAGCTGCGCATATTGCAAATGTTTAAACAGAAACGTTATAGGATGATCTCAGTTGTTAAAATATCCAAGTATCATTCAAAGGAATGAAATAAGGCAAGATCAGCAAGGACAACATCAAGTTTTAATAAATATTGTAAATTTACTTTTTAAAAGCTGATTATGTTTCACATAATACTGTATATGCAAAGAAAAAAATTATTAAAAGGTCCTCTTTCTTCTCATACTGAGGAATAGAAATTAAAACACAAACTTCGTGTGTTTGCTACACAAACATTTGAAAACAATTATAGAAAGCTCATTTGTGGCTGTCTACGCTGATAGGAAATGAAATGTACATGATGATCCATATTATTGGTGGGTCTTACCAGTAATTTGAGTATGCAAGACTATAATAAACATGGATAGGCTAGTTATTACTGTTTGATAGGATATACAATATAGCACTCACTTTTTATTTTAATGTTATACTTTGAGCAGCTACAGCTCGGCTGGAACTTGGTCAATAAAAATGGATTGTTACTGTTATCTTGTCCAAACAGTTATATTTTTGGTATGTTATATTTTTAATTGCATACTTAATATTATATAAGTCACCTAGAGTTTTATTGGAATTGGGTGGCCTTAACAAATAATAATAATAAATAACAACTGGAGCACCACTTGAACACCACCGGCATTGACAAATTTACCATCAGTCAATTGTAAAAGGCAGCTTTACTCAGAACAGCTTATATCCTGCGGCAATATGTGTAACACCATCAAACATCCATATCTGTCTATCCCAGGTCCTTGGGAAGGGCTTGATAGATAGACAAAAATGCCAAATCCAGTTTGAACATCTGGCAGACTGTGCAACAAACCATAATAATGAGATTCAGCAATAAAATAATATTGCTTAATTGAAGACTTCTTGCATGTAATTGCCAAAGTATAAGGTAAATTGGATCCAACAAATCAATGATATCAAATGCAATCTCAAAATAATTCAAGACAACACATCTGACAATGAAATGTAGACATCAGTACATTACCCGAGTAAAATTTGTATTAGATTTTTATCCCACTTCTATTACTTTATAAATAACCCAACTAATAACTAATATTCCTTCCTCCTTCTAGTTTCCCCACAACAACAACCTGGTGAGGCGAGCTGAGAGAATGTGAATGATTTTCCAGGATGCAAAATGAGAGAATTACTGTTGTAACTGGGCCATAGGGAAGTAATCTTTTGAAGCAGAGGAATACATCCTGTAGCAATGGCGGCTTCAATATTACAAAGCCCTGCTACACTCATTTTGATCAGATAGAAAGAAAGGAAGAAATGTTCTCTCTCTCTTATAAATCCTAATACTAATAGATTTTTAAATTTAAAATTTATGTATTAAAGCGCTTTTTGCCCACATGTCCTTCTGGGCAAAAGATCATCTTTCACCAAACTGAGTGCCCTCCAGATGTAACGAGACTACAAATTCCTCAAATTCCCAATCACTATATCTGAAAAATGCCTAGTTTGCAGAGATTACTCAAAGTCATTTTTTGCACTGAACCAGGAAATATATGACTTAATATTTATTAATGCTTGAAGCTGTTTGTTGAAATCAATATTCTAAGTACATTTACTTAATATTTAAATGATTTTAAGATATGTGCAAATAATTGTCTTTTCATCCAAACAATTCAGAAGGAAAGCCATTATAAAAATAACGTTTTTTCATTATTAGTAGTTTAGATCCTACACACACATTTAAATTGATTGAGAGTTGAAGGGGCTTTTCTCCCTTTAGCGTTTTGCAGAAAACCAAAGTGTTATAAAATTGTAAGTGACTTCCTAAGTGTATCATTGCTACATATAGGTATCCTTTATATCAGGCTTTTCAACCTTTTCACCCATTGTACCACTTTTAGGATATGGCAACATCCGAGTACCACCAGTCGCCTAGCAAGGTGTCAAAAACTTGATGACCAAAAAAAAAAAAAAAGGAAAAAGTGATAAAGTACAGGTAGTCCTTGACTTACAACAGTTCGCTTAATGACTGTTCAAAGTTACAATGGCACTGAAAAAAGTGCCCCCCAAGCCACAGATGAGCAAGACACCTGCCTGCCCGCCGGCGCTCTTTCTCCTGTCCGAAGTTTTCATTGTTTTGAGCATTTTTGTTGAGGATTGGCAGCGGGGGTGGGGTGGGGGTGTTTGGTTTTTTTTTCCCCGTCTGCTGGGTGGTTGCAGCAGGTTTTGGTCATTTCACATGCCCTGGGACACTGTGACCATCATAAATATGAATCAGTTGCCAAGCATCTGAATGTAAATCACAAGACCCTGGAGATGTGCAACATTCCAGCTGATTGGCGCTTCTTCTGGGCTCAGCAGAAGTGCCAGGATCAGTACTGCTTTCCAGCTGATTGGTGCTTCTTTGGGCTCAGTAGAAGCACCAGGATCAGCACCGAGCTCCAGCTGGAGCCTGGCGCTGATCCTGGTGCTTCCGCTGAGCCCTGACAGCCCTGCAGCTCCAGCCATCTCTCGCTCAGGCTTGTGCAGTGCTGCCACTGGTTCAGCTCATTCCCCTCCCCCACTACCACTTTTCTAGGGTGGTCGCGTACCACCTGCCAGGTGCCAATGTACCACAGGTGGTACCCGTACCACTGGTTGAAAAGCCCTGCTTTAATGTTCTACATATTTGTCACTAAAAAAAGTATTAAGTTTTAATAATTGTAGCAATAATAATTTTATATTCTGAAAATGATTGCCAGTAGTTAGACAGTTGCATGGAAAACAAGATTAAACAAAATGGGCCAGCAGAGCATGGTTAGAATAATCTGCATGACTAAAATTCAGCTAACCTTATTACATTCCCAGTTTCTATTCAGATGTCCTACCGCATACCTATTTATTTATGTATTAATTTACTCATTCCTGAAGTCTCTGAGCTCTAGTCAAAATAATCTTAGATGAGGCCCAACAGCAGAGGAAAACAGGAAGAAGACAGAGGATTTCAAAATTCATTTCAAAATTCATGAATCTTACATGCTTCAGACAGTAATGAAAAGTGCAGAGGAAATGGCACAATAAAAAAGCAATTCAAACCTCCTCACTCTGTGTAGATTATATGCTGACTGGAAAGAGTTACTTGAATTGCTGCCTGATACGGCAAAGAGAGGGTTTTATTGGCACAGAAAACCCCACTGAAGGTCTTAAAAAATGGAGACTGTGTTTTAGCAACGTTCAGATTTTTCTAAACTTAGTCTTTAAGAATGAGATTATTCAAAACTGTCTTTAAGAACGTTTGTGAAAAGCAGGTTCACCACCATCTTCACAACCTAAGAGAATAGAAGAAAGGCTGGAAGATAAACAACTAGTTGAAGGTGTAGGAGATTTATTGCAGGCTGAGCCTATTGAACAGAGTTTGGAGGTAAAGAATGATTTAAAGCAGTGTTTCTCAACCTTGACAATTTTAAGGCATGTGGACTTCAACTCCCAGAATTCCACAGCCAGCAATGGGAGTTGAAGTCCACATGCCTTAAAATTGTCAAGATTGAGAAACACTGATTTAAAGGAACAGAGGATGACTCGTGCTGCTGCGTATAGACTAAAGAAAAGCAGCAGAAGCAGAAGGCTAATTCTGGATTACTATAGAGCCTGTGGGAGGGGCACGACCGAAGAGATCAACGGTTGATCTTCAAGTAGTGTTTTAGAGGCTTCAAACCACTATGTGAATGGCCTGAATTTATTACAGAAAAGAAAGGAAGTATTTTACTACTTGAAACAACATAAAAATGACATTGTTTGCTTGCAGCGACTCATATTGTTGCGAAAGATTAAAAGTACTTCATTAGTTCTTAGTTGGGATTGTTGGAGATGTGGTAGTTTGGATGCTATTTATTTTCATATCCGGTGGACTTGTGAAAATATAAAAGCTTTTTGGATTAAGATTTGGTGGAACATTCAAAAGATTTTCAAGAGAAAGATAAAGTTTACTCACCATTATTTTTATTGGGTGTTATTATAGATTGTGATACTAAAGAAACTAATTTGATGTTGAATTTGATAACAGCAGCAAGGTTATTGTTAGGGCAATATTGGAAGCAGGATTGCTTGTCTACTATAGAAGAATGGACGCTTAAAGTGTCAAACTTAGCAGAAATGGCTGAGATTTCTGTTTATTTGAAGGATCATTCACAAGATACATTTCGGTTTGGAGAAGATGGATAGATTATAATCAGAATAAATATGGGACTAAAAAGTTCCACTTAGTTTATGAGCAAATTTTAGAATATTATTATTATTAATAGCTTATTATAGTGGAATTTTTAGTTTTAATTATATATTATTATTATTCTTAGTATTAGTATTGTTTAACAATTTGGATAATAACTAGTTTAATAATTAGGATATTATGTTTATGTTTTTATTAGTATTATGTTTACTTTTATTTTGTTTATATTTATGCTAAAGGGGAGTTAAAGCACATTATAGACTTGGTTATTTATATAATTGGTTAATGATAGTTAGATTATGATTATTATAATTGTAACCCTGTACTCAGCTCTGGGAAGTGGGGGAGGGAGAGGGGGTTAAGGTGGGTTGGTTTAGGGGTTTATATTATAACTTTTATAAAACTCTTCAATAAAAAAAAGAACGTTTGTATTGCTCCTTTTGCTACAAAAAAGAGAAAAAAAGCTATATACTTAAGTTTAAAAAATAACATGAGATGATGGTAAAAATGAAAAATACCTTACTCAGACATGCTGGTTTTCTTCTCCACAAATCACCTGAGATTCCACAGATAACAGCACTAAGAAATCTAGAGAATGTCAACAAATGGCATGAGGAAGAAGGTCTGATACATTCATTTAAAACTGGCCACAGACCCATCAAAATGACATCATTTCTAGATAGACCAGAAAGAGTCCTTTAGCATCATTTATGAATATTGCAGCTCTGTTACAAGCAACATTACAAAAAAGGATAGAAAAGGCTTTAAACAAGATAGATGGACACCACCAAGCAAGAAACAGAGTTAATAATTTAAAGATCCCAGATGATGATGTAGCTGAAGCTGAGAAAAATAATTTTCTTGGTGACTTACTAATGTATGAATGAAATGAAATTACACTGAGTCCTGGCAGTTCCTATGCTCATATGCTAAAGTATAAACAGTGAGACCTCTTATAGATCTTATATCCTCAGGTTGAAAGCTCTGAAGAATTGATCACAAGTGAAGCAGAAAAATCAAATAATAAACACCCACCCCCCAAAACACCACTAATGTTATAAGAGACATAGGAAATAAAAATGCAAAGGCATATGTGCAGCAATGTATCTGAACGTTCATATCATTCTTTTCTTCTGGGCTAGATTGAAAAGGCAACAGAAGGGAGAATCAGAGTATGAACCACATCTTCTCTCCATAATTGTCAAACATCTGATGATGGCTAGAATTCAAAAATGCATTATCTTTAGTTTATAGTCATCTATGATATTCACTTTCAGCATACTTTAATTAAGTAGCGACAGAGATTAACCTGATTCTGCAAATGCCAGGCCCATAAATAGCTGGGAAGATTTCTGTGCTTTGTTTTTGTAAAGTTATTTGTTACTCATTTATGGATTATAAATACAGTGAGCTTTATGTGAATCACAATAAATGGAGAAGTAATATGATTAAATTCATAAAACTTTCAGATGCTTGACTATACAATTGTCATAATTCTGAAGTGGTATAAAAGTCATCAACAATAAACCATAAAAAATAGGGAGGAAAAGAGAAAAAAAATGAAATAAAAGCAAAACTCAGAAATAATTCAAAGAAGAAAACCAAACTGTATTTAACCCACTAGGAAGTAATTCTAATTCTAACAGAAGATTTACTTATAAATTTACAATTTAATTGTGAGTAAATATGTACTGAATTTTTTCTTCATTGCTACTATAAAATTATCTATAAAGCTTTGTAGGCTAAATTTATATTTTATAAAAAAAGGAACACAAATGAGAATCCTTTTATATTGTTTTTTAAAGTGAATTCTAAATATCAGAGTTCGGAATAACATAGACCTTGTTTTTAGCATAAATAAGAATGCTCAGTTTATATTAGTAATATGCCTTGAAATGGGCACTTCTGAAAATAACAGACTTTGATATTATGCCTGTTGGTAGCTGTTACAATATTGGCAATGCTAAAAAAATCTTTTTATAAATGGCAGTACACAGCTTATTGCTTTTTAAAGCTATAAAATGCTCTGAAAAATATGCAGTGTTCTTGTCTTGTAGTGCACTACTTAATATATTTAATCCAAGTTAGTACTGATCTTGTTAACATTTATATTATTTCCATGCAGCCATTCATCCCATTCCTATGTATGTTTACCTGCAAATTAGTTTTAATAAGTTTAATAAGGTTTACTCCCTTATATATGCATATGATTGCAGCCATAATTATCCAGTGCCCAAGGTAAATCCAGCTGAGTTGAAAAGGATTTACTCAAGGTAAAACACACAATAATTCCTCTAACATAATACAATCCTGTGCATATTAATGTGGAAGAAACTTCTGCTGTTTTCAGTAAAGTTTACTTTCAGTAACTGTGTGAAATGACAGAGTTATGAAGGAATATATCTGGAACTACCAGATCTCAGCTACAAACAAGCAGACAACAATTAGAAAAACTGGTAACTCTAGAACAGTGATGGAAAACCTTTTAGAGAATGAGTGCCCAAAAACCGTCCCGCCCCGCCCATTCCACCCACTCTGCCCCTATGTCCCGTGAGCCTGTAGGGCCACCCACTGCTTCCATAGCCGGTTGCAGATTGCCCAGGTGGCCCTACAGCACCATGGCAGCCATGTCCTCCACCCACGCCCCACAGCATCATCTTTGCACGATGGAGCGTGAAGGCGGAGTCTTGTCTCTGCTGCCTGGCTGCCATGTGCTTGGCTGCACTGCTCCACAAGGGCTGCGCCTGGGGGCGACTCTCCTCCAGGCGGGCTGCTGGTGAGGAGGCTGTGGGGGCAGGCAGGGCTGGGGTGACAGCGCAGGTGCTCACAGAGAGGGCTCTGAGTGCTGCCTCTGGCACGCATGCCATAGATTCACCACCACTGCTCTAGAATATCCCCAGAAACACTTACGTCTAACTAAACATGCATAGGAGTGTAATGCTAGAGTATACAGTACTATATACCGGCCATCTTTCTTTCATTTATCTGTCAAATTACTCAGATAAACAAATCAATTGCAGCTATTGTATACTTAGCATTAGCATTCAAAATAATTCATTGCATTAAGCTAAATGCTTGCTATAATTTATTTACTATCATCTAAACTTCTTGAAATATTTTTACACCTTGATGTAAATACATATGGATGGATTGTAATTGACTGAGTGCATCATATATGCATGCCAAGTATATGCATACAACAAAATACAAACTTAGAAGCTTAAATGTTGTTTACTGGTAGACACTCTGTTAGGTGAAAGTAAATAATGAAATTATGAAAGTTTTGTACATGCATGAGTAGTTTCACTGGACTCTGACTACTGTTCTTAGCAGCAGCATTATGCAAGAGTCTGGAAGAAATATGTAAGGGCTGCAATCCTACGCATACTTACTTGGAAATTTAACTCACTGAACTCAACAGGATTCTGAGCATATATTTGGGATATGAATACAATTCATTTCTGAAGACTGGTAGCTCATCAATAGTTTCCCAAGAAAACATTTATTCCATATCCTGAAAAAATAAGCAAGCATTGAGAATAAATCAAGGCTTCATAAATCTTTAATAAAATCTCTAAGCAATATTGCTTAGATTTTCAGAATATATTTACTGATTTTCCAGTGCCAAGAAATGAACCTAGAATAATTCCCTATTGTGCATTTATTCTTTAAAAGGGCGGTGGAGTGTTTCCAGTACTGAAGTAGGATCTGGAAGATCTAGATTGCGATGTTTACTGACAGAACTTTGGGGGATTCATGATCTTACAGCCTCATCTTCCTCACAAGGTTATCTGAGGAGAACTAGCAATGCTGTTGAAAAGGCAGACTACATGCATAGAAATTATTATCCACACAGGAAATGAACATGCAATGTCATTATCTAATCAGTACAGAAATGGCTACAGTAAATTGGTTGTTAAAACTCTAGGATTAAAATAGAGGACCTCCACTGAGTACAATGGAGCAGAGAAGCAATCTTGACAACCCTCACACCTTTTGCAGTTCTCTTGGGTCATGTTTCATGTTTCTCAGTAACAGTGCCCCTCCATCTCCATAGCAATTTTTAAGGAGGAACATGAGCATGAGCTGCCTTCCTATCCTCTTCCTCTAACACAGTGGTTCTCAACCTGTGGGTCGGGACCCCATTTGGGGTCGAACGACCATTTAACAGGGGTCGCCAAACAACGCAGTCCGCCATTTTTTTCCCCTTTTCCTTAGCTGTGCTACTCCCTTTTATTCTATTGGCTTTTGAAAGCCAATAGAATAGACTCTCTTGAATAGAGTCTAATTCTATTGGCTTTCAAAGCCAATAGGAATTGTCCAGGCTGTCTCTGCCCTGCTGAGCCCGCCAAAAGTCCCATTCTGCAAACGGTGCTGCAAATTGTTTGCAGCGAAGGCGAGCTGTCTGGAAGTTTCCACCCCTCCCTGCTGAGCAACTACTAAAAATGTAAGTAAAAGAGGGCCAGAGGTGGGAGATGGGAGGCCGGCGGGCACAGAGAGGATTGCTGGCGCGGGTGGGGCCCGGCGGGTGCCTTACCTCCCTTGGGCTGGGCCAGCTGGTGGCCCAGCCGGTGGTCGGCCTGCGCTGTCTCTGCCGCTTGCCAGCTACGCCTCGGCCGGCGCAAGGGGCAGCACCATGCATGCGCGGCGCTCCCAGGCAGGGAAAGTCCTTGATTTACGACCAGTTGGGTAGTCCTCGACTTACGATCGGTTGGGTAGTCCTTGACTTATGACCGGTTGGAGGTCACGGCATTAAAAAGGTTGAGAACCACTGCTCTAACATCAGCAGAACTCCATTTATCACTTGTTTGAACTAATCCAGCTAATCCAGTCATATAGTTCAAGACTAGCAAAAAAAAAGGTTTATTATGAATAAGAGAGGAAGAAAGAAATAGAACATGGTAAGAGAATGGTAGAAAATCAAGAATAAAATGTTTATTTCCTATGCTTGCTATAGTTATAACAATTAAGGCATATTGCCACAGAACTCCCTAAATTATGTGTTATTAGGATTACAAAAAAGGATATCTCTCTCTCTCTCTCTCTCTCTCTGTGTGTGTGTGTGTGTGTGAGAGAGGAGGGGGGGGGAAAGGAGAGGGAGATTGTTATTGGTTTAACAAGGTAATCAGAAGGAAGCAACACCAGACAGTGATGTCACTCTGTGTAGAAACAAAGGAAGCTTGCCCAGGCTGAAAAACTAGAACCTCCTTTTATGACCCAGATAAAGAAAAATATTTCAGAAATGACAACTAGAAATTCCTAGAATTAAACACCAAATCTACCCAACATTATAATCAATTAAATGCAGTCTTGATTGTACTACTTGGAAATAAAATTCACTGACATTAAAAGCTGAATTCCTAGTGGAAAACAGTTGGAATCTAATACATCTTAATTCGCTTAAAATGGATATTTGTTTTTTTAAAACAAACTCTGTATTTTGCCCAATATTTCGAGCTTAAGTGGCTTATATTTTGTTTTTAAAGAGTCAGCCTAGAAAACCACAAACAGAATTTTGAATACTTGACTTTTTAATACTGAAAAACAAATGAGGGAGGGAGGGAGGAATGAAGGTCTCCACCAGACTGAAGGAGGAGGTTTAGATGAGAGAGATCTGGCCAGATGTCAAATTTCAGGCCTCGGGAGTAGAGTACTATTACTGGTAAACATATGTGAAAGGAAACCCCCTACTTTTGTTTGCTCATCGGTGGCCATTTATTCCAAACCGGCAAGAGAATAGACTTTTATTTTTAAAGTCAAACACACCCGCGAAATCAACGGATGGAAATCTTGCATCGGCCCATTAACGATTGTAATTTATGTTTCCCTTCCCGATGAATCCGGGGTCAAAACAAGCCCTACAGGCGCTCTAGCTGTTTTCCCCACCACCACAGTTACCTCCCCCCCCTCTCTTGAATATTACTACAAAGGTATCAATCCTATGGTGCCACGAGACCCTCTTTCTCGTCCTTGTTGCAACCGATCAGTTCCGCTACCCCGTTAGAAAATTTCCCCTCGCTGAATTTCATTCTCTTTCAAGCCCCAACCGGGACCGGGTCCTTCTCGGTTTCTCGCAATACCTGATATGGCGGCGGCGGCTCCTGATCCGGTTCAGTCCCATCCCCGTAACTGGCCCTGTCCGATTGGGACTCGTGCAGCAAGGAAATATCATCCGAAGTGGGCGATTTCAAGCAATTTCCCATCTTCCCCAAAGGGAAGTGGGGGGTCTTCTCTTTCTCAGTAACACAATGGCAGCTCCAGGCGACAGCGGCGGCCCTCCTTCGGCCTTTCCCGGGCAGCAGCTACCCAATACTGGAAGCTCATGCCAGCTCCCTACCCGACCTAAGCTGCTTAGCCTCTAGTCCGCTCGCCTCAAGGAGTGACCATCTCTTTCTCGCCTTCCGTCAGAATGCCCAGTCACCGCTCTAGCCCCGAAACAGCAGCAGGAAGGAAGCGGAGAGGCTTCAGCCCTCGGGCACCATCAGGGCCTCAGCCAAGGGCTCCTCTGGACCTCTGGGAGTTAGGAGAAGGGGAAGGCGGCGTCCAGGTATACAGAGCCCGTTTCCTCCCTAAGCCTAAAGCGAGGTTCTCCTTCCTGGTCACCAGCCATCTACGCAGCGAGCTTTGTCAGCCGGGCCTTCTTCTAGCTCCTCCTTCTGCATTGATGCTCGCCGCTTGCTACGGCCTGGTTTCACTCACCGCATGCTTAAATCCCACCTTCCCTTCGAGCCAAAGGGAACGAACACCCCAGGAGCTAGCTTTCTGAACAGTTTTTCATGATTGGGCTGAGAGAGGTATTCCTTTCGCATACAATAATAGACCACAAATTAATTTTATAATTAAAATAGGGCCTCGGCAGACCTCAAGTTGTATATTCTGGGGGCGTTGCATTTCATAAAACTTCTGGCACGTTTTTGTTAAAAACGATTGCAAAAAGCAATATCCTTTGCACATTTACTCAAAAGCACAATTCATTCCAATATGGTTTCTAGTTAACATTGCAGTAAATGGATTCCAGAAGATGGTAGAGGACAGGAAGGCCTGGAGGAACGTTGTCCATGGGGTTGCGATGGGTCGGACACGACTTCGCAACTAACAACAAATTACTAGTTTCTGACTAGTCGAGGTTAAAGATATATTACATTACTTGTGGTCTTCTTCTTCTTGCGCCATATCCGTTATTGGACGTTGCAATCATGTTGGTGATCCTGTTTTTATCAGCAGCTGCACAAAAAAGTGCTGCTGAGTTTTGTCCAAACCAATCCCTTAGATTTTGAAGCCACAATGTTCTTCTGCCTGGACCTCGTTTGCCTTCAATCTTTCCCTGAAGGATTAAATTTACTTGTGGTCACATAATTCAATTGGACTTGAGTAAATAAACGTGAGATTGCATTGTAAAAATGTATATTTCTTCTGTTGGGTTTGTTGCAAAGACAATATTGGATGTATAAAAAAACATCCTAAAATGTGGGTTTTTAAATCTTAACTTTTTCATAAGCATTTAGACATTGTCCTACCTCAAAATCCTTTTGATATTGCATACTAAACGATCTTACTGAGATCTTAAGCGATATTGCCACAATCTACTTTTGCAAAAAATCTGACTTGATACTTCATATCAAGCTGTTAAAAACAATACCTAAAAAATTATGCATTAAGTGGCAAAACCCAATTAATTCTTATGTGGTTAATTCTATAGAATGCCAAGAAGTGTTCAGCTTACAACCATTCTTTATTTTTCATTTTTTCTGTATTAGTATAGCAATTGATGCCATATACATTTCCAACTACTTTCCATTCAGTTAAGATTGTGTGATTTAAAGTTCACAGTACGCATGGACTCCTCAGGCATTTGGTTTGTACAGCTATTGGTGGATTTCACTGCTGGTGGAATAAGTATTTACCAGCTGCTGTTCTGACCTGAACTCAGGGAGGTTGTAAGTTGTGACAGTTGGCTAGAGTGGTTAGGTTTAGCTGTAAGAAACTTTAAATATGAGTATTGCTCTAAATATCTTTGTGTGATAAGCAGGTTGCTGTAAAGAGACTTTGGTCTAATGAACTTTGTGATTTCTATAGACCTGCCTGCCACTCCCATACAGAAAAACATGATCCAACAGGAAGGTCATTCTGCAGGATGCTTTGCTTCCACATGGGGTGATATTTAACACACTCACAGGACATCCCGAAGCAGTAGACCAGACTCATGGAGAAATAGAGCATCCTTACCAGTTTGGATTTTTCTCTACATGGGTCTGATAGACAGGTTGTTTTAGAATCTGGCCTTTGGCTTTTTCTTGTATTTTATTTACCAATGTTTGTTATCAAAACATGTATATCAGTTGTACCCACCAACTATAACAGGAGAATAAAAACTGATGGAGGGAAATGGAAATACCCCATCTTTCTTACATCCTTGCCACAGAAATTCAATAAACTACAAAAGGAAGAAAGCATCTTGCTCTCCATCCTGCTTAACAGTGCAGCTCAGCATTCTTTTTTGCCAATAAAGAAGAAAATAAATCATTGTGGGGCTTTATTAATTAGGCTTGCTAATCCATAGTCAAAATGGCTGTTGATTTTGTTGTATTACACATACTTAGATTCCAGAATTATCTTTTAAGATCAACGCCTTACCGTATATCCATTGTTAAGCTATTCAAAGACTTGAATTCCCCAGCAAGTTGGAACTTCAACTTCCCTTTTAAAGAACAAACATTTTCTACTTTATTTCATTACTTCACTATATGCTAGTGAGTTATGTAGCTAGGTCAATACAACCAAACTTTGCATGACACTATATCACAAATAAAATACTTGTTTTTGATTAAAAAGTACGTAATGGCAAGTGTCTCAATCCCATGAATAAGATCACAATTTTTTTCATTGTGACAGTAAAAATGATAAAAATCTATGTTCTCTTAGGACACAATATACTATTTATTAATAAAACATTGTTTACTGATATTAGGTTTCACTCTTGATGCTACCACAAGAGCCAATGATCCACAGGAACAAAATCTCAGGCAATGCATTGAATGCCATTGATTCACATCTCATGAATTCACCGAGATGGACTTGAAAGGTTTGGGTACTTTCTAATTCTGGTTAGGAAATAATCAGTTTTATCATAATAACATTCCCCCAAATAGGCTCAGAATCCTTGCTTGCATGAAAGCAAGCATAAATGTAACTGAATGTGCAAAATCCTAACAGGAACCTGCATTGAATGCATAAATATCTTGGGGAGTTTGAAATCATTTGAACAACCTTCAGAGAGGGCAAGTCTTATCTTGATGTAATAAATCTTGAATAGGTCTTCTAACAGTATATTTCCTTAGCCCATTAACAAAATGAAATTCAATGGTGGAAAAAGTAAGCTTCTACATTTAGGCAAGAAAAACCAAATGTACAGGTATAGTATAGGGGGTACCTTGCTCAATAGTAGTAACTGTGAGAGGGACCTCGGTCCTAGTGGACAATCACTTAAATATGAGCCAGCAGTGTGCTGCAGCTGCCAAAAAGGCCAACATAGTGCTAGGCTGCATTAACAGAGGGATAGAATCAAGATCACGTGAAGTATTAATACCACTTTACAATGCCTTGGTAAGGCCACACTTGGAATACTGCATCCAGTTTTGGTCACCACGATGTACAAAAAGATGTTGAGCTCTAGAAAGAGTACAGAGAAGAGCAACAAAGATGATTGGGGACTGGAGGCTAAAGCATATAAGGAAAGGCTGCTGGAATTGGATATGTCTAGTTTAATGAAGAGAAGGACGAGAGGGGACATTATAGCAGTATTCCAATATCTCAGGGGCTGCCACAAAGAAGAGGGAGTCAAACTATTTTCCAAGGAGTCTGAAGGCAGGACAAGAAGCAACGGATGGAAACTAATCAAGGAGAGAAGCAACCGAGAACTAAGGAGAAACTTCCTGACAGAACAATTAACCAGTGGAACAACCTGCCTCCAGAAGCGCGAATGCTCCAATACTGGAAGTTTTTAAGAAGAGACTGGACAGCCATTTGTCTGAAATGGTGTAGGGTTTCCTGCCTGAGCAGGGGGTTGGACTAGATGACCTCCAAGGTCCCTTCCAACTTTATTATTATTATATACAATACATTCTACAAGTTTTATGGATGCTATGTTGTTGCATCTCTGTACACACACACTATTGTGAGTCCACAAAACATTTTGTAGTCAAAATATCCCAGATTCAAAATGTCTAACCTTAACCAGAAATGCCTTCTTAAAATGGAGCATCAAGAATGGAGAACTTCCTATAAAGCTGGAACAAGACTGTCACAGAACTTTGTGTGCTATTCTTAATGAAACTGTATTCAGTTAAGAAATTTGTTGTTTTACGAAAAAATAGAATCATCAACATTTTAAGATTAATTAGAATTTTTCAATGTGATATCAAGATAATGATCATGGATTTTGTACTTCAGAAACATGAGTCAATGATTGTACTGGACGTGATGTATTACTGGAACAAGCCCTTACGATATCATTTTCAGATTTTGATCTTGAAATAGTTGGTTTCTTGAACTGTGGTGACATATCGGTATTGATACCAGAGATTTGTTCATCTTTCAAACAATGGTTCGTTTGACATGAAACAGAAACAGCTTCCTTTGCTTTGGGAGTAGTGCTGGGCAGATTTGAATATGGTTTTTCTACAAATTCATCTGATAAAGAAAATTGCGCTGAGCAAATATCACAAACATCATCATAGAAAGATTGTACACTTCCATTGGACCGAGATGGAAACACGTATGCTCTGGATCTCACAGTCAAACCTCTGTGTGACTTTTTTGAACTTCCTTCTGTATCGGTGCTATCATATATTTCTTTCACAGTAACATGATTGGTTTTGGCAAGGGCTTCTACATCTGTAATGAAAAAGTTAATATTGTTCATTAAAAACATGTATGTTAAAAATGAACTTATTTTAATAATAGTAAAACTAATTTGAATACTAGTTGATATCTATCTTCTATTCCAAAATTCCTCTATATGTTATTTTGTCGCTAATGTTACCAAAGAATATATCAAATAATGTTAAACAATAAAAAATAAAAACTCTAACTCATACAGGGCAAAATTATTTTGGATATGTTACATTATCTTCCACTGTCAATCTGCCTGCTTTGTAAGATTTCATGGAGTACCCTATTCATCTTTCATGAAGACATGCTTAAGACCAAGAGGACCTCCTCAATAGCTAAAAAGAGAAAATGGAGCTCCTTGCTCCATGAATCTTCCTCTTCCTCACAATGCTTTTCTCAAACGTTTTCTTAGATTGGCAAAAAGAAAGGGAAAAAGTTATTAGGATTCAAACTCTATTGTGTACAGCATAAAAATATTTTTCAAATATTAGATTTCATCACCTGTATTTAATGTAAGCATTAACAGTAATATGTTTATTTCTTAAAGCAAAGTAGAAAAACTGCTTTTTAAATAAATTTCTGCTATAGGAAAATGGGTACAAGGTTTATTATTTAGAATAGGGGTAGAGAATCGCTCTGAACCCTGGGACCCTTAATTTTAGATTTTTTTTTTCGATAGCAAAAAATGTGGCAATTACATGATATCATCAAAGGAGATGGAGAATGAAGACATTATTTTAAATATTAATAGGACATCAATCTTGATGAATTAGCACGTTTATCTTTCTGTTTCCCAAAGAAAATTTGGGAAACAGAGAAATTTGGCAGAGAATTTTGTTATTATAATTTGGCAGTTCATTGCCAGCCAAATTTAAACAGTCCTAGAGACTGCAAAAATAGCTCTCAAACTTCATAATTTGGATCAGGGTTCTCACGCTTTTAGTTTCTCATGGATTCTTTTTGAGCTTCATTTATTTCTGTAATTTTATCTCTAAAATTAGCACAGAGAATGAGTTGTGAGGATTATGAAAAATTGATCATTGGCCTAAGAAGCTTATTATGGACCTGATAGCACAATAATAAATTGATAGGAATTTTAGATTTCTAACACTAATCTCTTAAAATACATTTAATGGTTCATGCAAATACCTTTATATGAACTTGGAGAAGTTGCCCTAAATTTTATTTTAATATCATGACAAACTAAACTGATGATCAACAGTGTCATAATGTTTTGACTGTACAGTTCTGATCCACCAGGAAAAGTCTGCACAGTATGATCAAATTATAATTTGGTGATTTGCTATATGTTATCTGTCTTGGAGACCTTTATTTTTCAAATGCTAGATATGGATCTGTCACATTTTATTTATGTGTGTTATATATGTGACATATATGTATATATTTCTAATATGTTAAGAAAATCTGATACCAGTTAACACAATCAAATTTAAATATAACCAAAGGTAAGATATCCTTAACATTTATATCTCAATAAAGTTAAATGGACATATCCTTACTTCAACAATATTTTCTGACATTACAGAACTAACAATTCCCAGAATCTTAATCACCATGTCCAATAATGAGGAATGGTTATACAGGTAATCTTCACTTAATGACAACCATTGGGACTGGAATTTCCATCACTAAACAATGCAGTCGTAAAGCATATCATGTAATGCCATATCACTTAGCAATGGTGATTGCTTGTTGCTATCAAATGAATCACCAGTTTGTTAAACAAGGGAATCTAGGCTGGTTACGGAGTGCCCAAATCACATCACTGTGGGGCCACTGTGATGGCTGGAACCTTCAGGATTGGTCATAAGTATTGCTTTTCAGCACTGTTATAAATTTGAATGGTCAATGAATGAATGGTCATTAACTGAGAATTACTGGAATATATGTGGAGATCTGTTATGATCTCTATCCTATAATATTTTACTTTGCAAAACTCTCATAGCAATATATATTCTTTGTAGACTGCATTCTTAGAAACTGTTTATACCTGCTGTCTGTTTCTTTCTTGAGTCCTATTAAATATAAAAAAAGATAATCAAAGCATCAATTTTATATTAAAAAAAATATATTAAGAATTTTTCTAATGCTTGAGTTATTAGGTATGCCTCATCCTGTATTAAATATCAAATATTAAAATATGTTGAAGATTAACAAATCTTTTACTATAATTTAATTATAATTAAATAAAAAATAAATTAAATGGTTGCAAGTCAAGGACTATCTGTATTACATAAATCAATAGTATAATTGATACTAAATGGGCTATGCTGCATTTAGAATATTGGGAATAAAACATATAGCCTATCATCACAGTATAAAATTGCTTTCACAACATAGTTGCATGGTATCCGAGAGCCTTTAGTGTTGTGTTAGTAACAATCAAATTTTATTGACTAGGCACTGAAGAAGCCAAGAAAATATCAGATTCTTAAAACTAATTTGATGTATCAATTACTACTGGACTTTTTATATCACTTTGGAGGGAGAAGTGTTTTTTAAATGTAACATATACAGTCAACAGTTTACTATGTCTTTTTCTATTATCATAACTGCATTAAAAGGAATTTTTATTTTTTTTAAAAAAATAAATATAAATTGAAAAAATCTGTACAAAAAAGAATGAATATATATGCCAATCAGAGCACAGCCAACCCCCCAGCCAATCAGAGCACAGCCAAGCTCCTAACCAATCAGAACACACCTCCATCCAATCAGAACACAGCCAAGCTCTCATCCAATCAGTTCATACCCCCACTGGCAGTTAAAAGGAAGAAACAGCTACAACCACACATTGCTCCTAGAAGCACGAAGCCGAAAGCACCAGCCTGAAGATGACGAATGAGACTTCGTCGAAACGTCGCCAAGACACTTCCAATTTTACGTGGGAGAAAACCCAAATAACCAAAGACCTACATACAAACACCGCGAAAATCTCAGAAAACATATATATATACAAATGCCCAGGAGTCGTATTTTTATGCAAATTTTCCAGCATATATATATATATATATATATATATATATATATATATATATATATATATATATATATATATCACAGTGATATATATATCACTGTCAGATTCCATTATGGTTCCATTGTCATCAATGTAGATGTGTTTTGGCTCTATACATACTTATAGGCTGAATAGGAATTACTAGCAACATCTGGCTTTATCAAATCTCTGGAATATAGGTGCAATGTACTTATGTATCTGGTACTATTGGGATTCATTACTGAGATTTCAAAAATTATATATTGCATGTGTCAATTTTCTGCCTAGTAGTATTCTGTATTCATTTATATCACCCAAATGAATAACTCCTATTGTGAATTTATACAAGCATGTTTAGAATTTTAATTAGCCTCAGAATATTGTGAATCTAAATAGAGAGAAGCCACATATATTAAGAGTTCATTTTTTATAACTATAAAAGTACTGTGTCTTACCTTTGGTTGTACAAAATGAAAATTCTGTGAAACAGAAATAGGGGCATAACCTTGAGAATCAGTAGATTTAGACTTGGAAGAGGATTTTCCATCTTTCAAAACAGTATTCAAAAATTTTAAAACTAGTCTGAAATATTTAAAAAATATATGATTACATACAAAAACTGAACATTTTTGTATTAAATTTTGTAATAAAAAAACTATAAAACTAAAGATATCTTTGGGTTGCTCATCATACTAAGATGAAGACATTTAGCAAAAAAGAGAGGAAAGGAAGGAAAAGGATGAAATCAAAAGGGCAGAAAAAATATAAAGAAAAAATATATATAAAGTAGATCCTTATAGATAAAAAGTCTATGGAATTTGCATAAGTATTGAATATAGATGTCTTTTCTCTAATCAAAGCTGTCAGTTTGACCACCTCAGAAAGTTCCATCATCTTCATCATTCATTCTTCCATTGTGGGCAATGTCAAATTTTCACCTTTGCACTGCAGTTATCATGTATAAAAACAAAGCTCCATGACTTTTTTTCCAGATTATTGATCAATTCCAAAAGAAAAGCCTCCGGTTTCAATTTTATATTACTCTTAAAACTCTTCTGAATTAAGATATGTAATTGAGGCCAAAACTCTCTAGTTATTTTCACATATACCAAGCATGGTATAATAACCCCACTTACTGATTACACTTCCAGCATAAATTTGAAGCACAATAAGGAAATTTAACTTACACCAGTCATTTAGCAACCACTTACAACAGACTTCCCAGGGGTATTTACAATATCTTTGCCCCAAATTGGCCTTTTCTTCTGGTATTTGGCAAGACTGGGCCATGCAAACAATTGGTTCACTTAATAACAATGTCCTTCACTTAACGACCATGTAGGTCACTTTATAACCACTGCAAACAAGATCGTAAAATTGGGCTGTCACATGAGTGAACGCATGCCCCTCACACACAATCCCCAGCGTATTGCAATCCCAGCAACGTCTGGCCTGTCAAGTAATAAAAATTACCATCAGAAAATCATGCTTCTTTTTATCTTAAAAAGAAAAACAGGTATGTTTCAATTAAGTTGGGCTAAAGACACTATTTTCAAAATTCCATTATATGACACAAAAGATTGAGAGAATACTGCATGACAGGTTGTTATTTTTGAAAATAAAAAAGATTTACTTTATTATTTATATTTATTACTATTTATTATTTTTAAAGAATAATAATAATAACGGCAATATTCAAAAAGATCTAAATAAGTGTTAACTAGAATTGGCTGGAAGACTGAAGCTACCAGAATATATTTCTGCAATGTAATTGCAAGTTTGATAGAAAAGATACATTGACTCTCAACTTTCAAGGTACTAAATGTCTATGGAGATTCTCAGTCATCCAGGTCATCATCATCCAAAAAACTTTAGAGCTGAAGAAGCTTCTTGGATGAGAAGCGAAACGTCTTCAAAGAAAAACAATAAAGTCCAGTTGCCTCTTGAGAAAGCACTTTTGGGACTTCCAAGATGCTAGTAATGGACCATAATAAAGATATTACTACTTTCAAAGGTAAATGACTAAATTATGCGTTTTGTTAAAAGAAAAAAGTATTTGAGTTAAGCTGTGTGTTGAGTTCATAACTAAAGTAATCTCATTTCATTTAAGGTTACAAAGCAAGTTTTTTTCAAATAAAGTACTCTTTTATCTGGAGATACTCTAACCAAGTTCCCAAATCTTTCCAGCTTTGCTGACTGGCAGGAGGGAGGGAGAGGGGAACATTCTACATGAGAGGTAGGTGAGTGCACACGTGTGCACTCCATTTCTACAAGCGGCAGCCTGGCCCAGTTCCGAACGGCTCAAGGCCCAATAGTAGGCCACAATCCAGGGTTGGAGACCCCTGCTCTAACAGACTAAATTTTATCTAATTTTCATTACATTTCATTCTAAAAATATTCCTTTGTCCAAATAATCTCAATACATTTTATTAAATAAGTTAGGATTTGTGTTATATATTAATCTAGTATTAAGCAATACTGTATTAATAGCTATAGAAGTAGTCCTCAATTTATAGCAGTTCATTTAGTGACTATTCAAAGTTACATCATTGAAAATGATTTATGACCATTCTCACTTAAAACTGTTGCAGCATTCCCATGGTCATGTGATCAGAATTCAGATGCTTGGCAGTTGGTTCATATTTATGACAGTAGCATGATCACCTTTTGCAACCTTGTAACAAGCAAAGTCAATGGGGAAGCTAGATTCACTTAACAATCTTACTAACTTAACTGCAGTGATTTACTTAACTATGGCAACAAAGGTCATAAAATGGGGCAAAATTCACTTAACCGTCTCAGTCAACAAAAATGTTGGGCTCAATTGTGGTTGTAAGTCGAGGACTACCTGTAGTCAGTTTGAAATGTTTGAAAGAAATTGCAAAACCATTAACTTACCTTCTTTTAAGGTAGAGGTAAAATCCTCCTAACACAATAATAAACAGAGCTATTCCAAAAATTGTAGCACCTGCTATAAGAGCATTGCTTAAATGTCTCAAAGCACCTAAATAAATAAAAAAGTTAATGTTAAAATATTATGTACTTCAGTTTAGATTTATAATTTTTAAGACTTCTTCCATTGTAATTGCCCTAAAATCATGTTTATTCAGAGTAAGCCCACATGATTAAATGTAGTCCTATCTGCTGCACGACTGTGAAGAAGGGCAATTTTTTGTAAAGGAATGGTGCTAACTCTTCACCATTTTCCATTATTCCACAATGCATTGCCCTCCTAGTTGTTTTTTCCAGCTGCACTCCAAAATCAGAAGCAAAGCAAGATAAATGTGATTGGAAAGGGGATTGTTAGAATAATGAAAGAATTCAGCATCTCTGCTATGACTTTCAAGCAATCTCATGTTGTCTTAATAGCTGTACAGGTGTCCCATTTTTAAATAAATTATATAGCTTTGAATATTTCAGAAGTCCTGCATTTTATAAAATCCATTGTTCATTTTAATTTTTTATGACAACTAAACAATTATAATCTCCATTCAAATATAAGTATGCAAGGATGGAAATGTGTATTAATAGAGCTTTATGTCAGAACAGAAGTCAGATAGTTAGCATTAGTCAGAAATCTGCTGAAGGTCTTCATTTCATATGATAAAGTGCAAGAGCTACAACATGATATATTGAGTCATATTCAAAAAATGGCCAGACCCTTTTTGGGAGGGAGACTAAGAGGTGAAGTTTATATCATAAACCTACAAAATATTTAAAGCATTCATTTTATCCTTTAATATTTTCTAAAACAGCTCATTTTTTCTGTTGTCCACAAATGGGTAACATTTTGGAATCCATTGTTGTATATTATTTTCGTGGAACTTGTCTGGGGTGATTTGCTTCACTTATCTTTTTTCCCCATTTACCAAGATCATTTGAGCCAGAATTGCCATTGATATTACTGATGCAGAAAACAACTGCATTAAGATTATTATTCTTATTCTAATTACTTTCTACATAGTTATTTCTGTTGAAGTATCTGTGTGGAAGAAGAGCTTTGACTTCCTGATCAGGGAGTTTCTAGATAGGATCAGGGAGACTAGAGCTTTTATTCCTGAATGTAAAACAGCCATGACCTGAGCAGACAATATGTGCGGGGTAGTGTCTTGTACTTTAATAGGGTGGGATATCTGAGCCCATCTTTGTTCAGGTTATTAACAACTTTATTCCGACACTCTACATTAACTATACTACTTTAAGAAATGACAAGAAAAATCTAAGCATCTCCAATAAAAAATAAGCTAAATTTCTAATGGGACTATGGACCATAACAAAGTTTCTTCGAAATGTAACAGGACAAGGAGGAGTAATATAATACAGCAATAGAAAATTTTTTAACAGGCCTGCTTGAGTTTTAATATCCTTTATATGATTGGAACAGACTTTGTAAAACAGATTTTCCAATTATCTTCTCTACAGCTCCCATTACCCAAAATATTTCAGGTCTGGAAGATCTTTAGAATTAGAACAGAAGTCTGAAGGGAGAAAGCTTGATAGAACTAGCCAGCCCTCAAAACGATACAGAAATATCACTTACGATTTATGCTAATAATTTAATATATATGAATTTGTGAGACATATTTTTTATGTTAATAATTTGCTTCATCAGATCAGAATCAATAAATTCACTAGATTTGAAATCCTTTTGTTGGTTGCCATGGAGAATTTACTATATGTAAGGTATGAAACCAGTTTCTTTCCTTTTTAAATTTACAAAACTGAATATATATATATATATATATATATATATATATATATATATATATATATATATATATATATATATATATATATATATGATGTTTATTGGTCAACGATACTTTTAAACTGAAGAAGTTATTCAATTTATACATTTAACTGTGTATTAAAGCTATTATTTCTTAAAAAATAAATACAATGAACACAAAAATAAACCTACCTACTGATATTGATTCAGTTTTATGTTTTGCTGATCGCTTGGTTCTTTCAACAGTTGATGATGGGCCATTAAAAATATCTTTGTGGAAGTAGATTAAGTCTGGAAAACCCTCTTTTTTAACAAGCCATTTTACCATCGGTATTTTTAGAGATGACATTTCAAGTGCTTTCGGACTAAGACTAAAATACTTCTTTTTAACTCTCTCTGAAGATGGCAACAGATATCGCAACATTTTTTTCACTTGGGTTAATTGCTGTGTCTGATATTTCTTTGAGCTAAAAAATTCTTGCTTCATACATATTGTAATTGTTAAAAACTTAAGATTTATTGTGGAAAAATGCATATAGCAATTTTTGAACAAAGTCCCACTTTCATTTTCTCCAAATTTACTTTCTTTTCTGAGAATACTGCCCCATTTTTGTATTAAATGTTTGTCTCTATAAATTTTTGTTTGAAACACAGGGTTTTTTTTCTTTTGAATGTTAAACGTCTTTTTATGAGTTAAGTATACCTTCTGTATGGGCCTATTTTTTTGGTAAGTGAATAAATTTCTGAATTGAAGCTTCTGATTTGCATAAATTGATTGTTTATTTCTTGTTTTCCGTTTCCACATCTTGATTTTTTCTTTAATATTTGTTTTCTGTTGTAAACTTTTAAATCCTATATATATATTTCTTTCTCTATTAAATATTTTCTGTTCATCAGAAACTATTCTGTGCAAATTTTTACTGTACTCATTTGTATTCACTTTACAAATTGTTTCTTTCACAGAAGCTAAAAATCTCTCAATACTATTTTTACATTTTTCTTTTAAAATGTTTCTTTCAATATGCTCTTTTCCTTTATGTTGCTTTATAAATTTTAACATTATACTTCCCAAGCTTTTCTGACTTTTTTGCAACAGTTCTTCACTTCTTAATATATTTGCTTGATGTGCCGTATAACTCATTGGTGATTTGGTTTCCATGTATTTACATCCATTTTCAAAATATGATGCATGTGATTTGTTATCTTCAGATTTCTTTCTCACATTAATATGCCAATTCATTTTTACTTTACAATTTTTAAGATTTGCATTCATCAACATATTGAGTCTCCTTAAATAATTTCTTTCCCTCAAAATGTAACTAAATGTTATTAAATGCTTTTTTGAAATTTGTATGCTTGTTTTTCTGTTTCCAACTAAATACAGATTTATTTTAAACAGAACTGCATATTCTTGTTGATGGTTCTTAATGGCACTTTTGCCATGAATTTTGAAATTCATTCTGAAGCTTTTGTAATTTCTGTTGTCCTTTTTCAGTGTAGACTGTTGTAAGATTCTATTCACTGATATTTTGTATGAATCATTATCAGATGCTATTAATAATTGTTGATACTCTTTTAAATGCCCTGCAACAAAGCAAATAACCCTAGTTTAATTAAATATTTCAAATCACATTATCATAAAGCCAGGATTATTATCTAAGACTTGTTTTAATAATAGTAATGGTTTTGGACAAAATAGCTCCCTTGTAAGGCATGTGATACTATATACCAACAAAAGTTTCAGAGAATTTTAACATTATTACATTAGATTAACTTGCTTAGGTTTAAAATTGTAACTACAAAAGCAATTTGGATGATGTCTATAGGGATGGTATGGGGTGATGCATCCATCCTTGTTTTTGATTACTCGGCAGCTTTCGATACCATCAAGTTTCAATATCATCCTCCTGGCCTGACTCTGAGAATTGGGGATGCATTATGTTACTGGTTTGGTTCCTTTCTGAGGTCAATTCCAGTTGTGTTGATAGGGCAGGAAGAAATTCAACCTGCAGTCCCTATCCTTTGGGATGTCTCAGGACTCCGTGCTTTTTCCCATCAATGTCTTCTTAAACCTGCTGGATGAGGCCATCCTATGATTTCAGGTGACGTTTCATCAGTATGATACCAGCTTTATATAGTTTCATTCCATACAGTATTAACCTTGTGAACTCTCAAGCTTCCTCCCTCCGTTATATATTCAAGATGGACAGTATTTAATATTTGTTATGTATATGTATTTGTTATGTATATGTATATACACATGTTGTATATAGTATGTTTAGGTGTGTGTCATGTATGTGTTTCACTTTGAGAGCGGGGAACTAAGTTTCATTTTTGATGTGTGCCGTTGTGCCCACAGTAAAAAAAATGACGATAAAGGTTATCTTATCTCTATCTCAGGTTGTTTGAGTGATGCCATGGAGATTTTTCTCAGTGCTTGAAACAAATATCAGGTGCTAGAAACAAGTATCAATGCTAGAAATAAATATGAGGTTTCTTGCTCTACCCTAGCAAGGCCAAACAGGTCTAGGTTTTTGGACTTTCGTCTTTGATTCTGGATGGGGCAGCATTGCCTCAGACAGAATTAGACTGTCAGTGGAATCCTCCCAGACTTATAGCTTCTGCTCGATTAAAAGATGGCAGCCATAGTAGGATGGCCAGCTTTTGGATTATGCATCATTTGCACCATTTCTGGACAAAGAGGCCATACTCAGTCACTTATGCTCTAGTGGCCTTTGATTGCAAAACTGCCATGTGTTCTACATGAGGCTACCCCTGAAGAGCATTTCAGTCAATATAAAATGCAGCAGGGTGAGCTGTTTACTTACATTCCATCTTTATTATTTCTACAAATAACTCAAGGCAGCACATGTGTAGAATGTACTTTCTTCCTGCTATTTTCCCACAACCACTCTGCGGGCTGGGAAAGAGTGACTGGCCCAAAGTAGCCAGTTGCCTTTCATGACTAAGGTGGGACTTGAATTCAGTCTCTTGCTTTCTAGCCTGATGCCTTAACCACTAGATCAAACAGGCTCTTATATTATTGTCTTATTAAGTCAAGTTGTCTTAAAATTGCCAATTGTTTGGTGCATAGGCCACCTCTACTACCATATGGGAGCTGCACTGGCTATCAGTATGTTTCTGGATGAAATTCAAGGTGGTGATAGTCATGGCTTGGGACCAGGTTATATATGGGACCATCTCTTCCCAGTTTTTTTTCTACTTATTCAGTCCAGCAGAAGGGGAATGCTCCAAATGCCATCTGCTAAGAAGTGGCATTTGACTGAAGAGGAGAGCCTTTTCTGCCATGACACCCGCCCTCTGAAATATCATCCCTCTAGAGATCAGATTGACCCTGATCCTATAGGCCAGCGGTTCTCAACCTATGGGTCGCGACCCCATTTGGGGTCGATCGACCATTTTTCGGGGGTCGCCAAAGAAGGCAATCTGCCATTTTCTCCCCTCAGGGGGCGCCGCCGCGCATGCACGCCGTGCATGGAGGCACTGCCGTGCATGCGCACCGCGCATGGGGGCACCGCCACACATGCGCAGAACATTTGTGTGACGGGTCGCCGTCACACAAACGTTGAGAACCACTGTTATAGGCCTTCTGCAAGGCCTTGAAGACTTCATAATGTACATGCACTGAGGCTGCAGAGTTTGTAAGAAAGCCCATCTCCCATAAAATTCGCATCAGCTGCAGTTTTGTAAACCTTTTAAAGAAGACTTTCCTTCTCATCTGATCCCTATGGCATTTAAAGTATCCCCTTTTGCCAGTAAATTTGATTGTTCTAAAACACAAGAACAAGTTGGCAGAAAAGAATCTCCTCTCGCAAGAAAGTAAAGACTAAATCCTTACAACAACACAGCAAAGTCTGTTGTTCTAAGTACTGTTACCAGTGTTTAAGCACATGCATTTCCCAATTGCACATAAATACTGAAGAGTATTTTTTGAAACAAAGTATTTTGTGACTCTATATCCATTAAGACTAAATCTCATTAAAATAATGTGGCTTATCTCTGAGCAGATGTAACAGGAGTTCATTGCTTATACCCTTGTCTAAGAATTAGTACAGTACAATCTTTTTTAGTATGCAGCATTTAGTAGCATTGACATTTAACAAAAGTGATATTGTAGATTCTTGGGTAGTTTTTACCAAAGTCCAGTGGTTTTTCAGTTACTTAATGAAAAGTTGAGTAATCAAAATTTCTAGAAGGTAATCACAGCAGTTGCTTAAATAGGTATCAACTATTCACAGTGTAAAGCATATTTTCACTTATTTCAGATATACAATGGATTTTTTTATTTCAGTTCTGATATAGTGTCTGATTTTCACCACAGGACAGGTAGTTTCAGTTCAGCTGTATCTACAATAGTATAAACCTAACTCATTAAAATTCCAAGTCCAAACTATAAATATTTTCATTCTCAGATTTTAAAGTCATTCATAGCATTGAACAGATTGCTTTTATGCTGATTTTCCCATATTGAGAATGGCAAGAACTATTAAACTGGAACCAAACTACTCATCTCCCGTATTTATTTAGACGCTTAAAGTCATTACTTTTAACTTCATACTCTTATTACAAAAGATGACTTTCAAATTCTACTAAGCTCCTCATCCGCCGAAGACTCTATGCTTTCCTCAACTTGGCACCTTCCGAGAGAATAAACCTTCGCGATCCATAATTCCCAGCGATTCAGCTGAAGTAGATAGGTTTTATATGGTCCTCACCTGGCCACGCTTCACAGAGAAGCAGACGGCCCCATTCGGACCACTCCGTGAACGGCGCCAGAACTAGGAATGCGACCATAAGGGCTCGAGCTCTTAGCATGGCTTTTTTCCGCGCACGATGTTCTCCCAGCCCGCCATGGTGGCTCTAACGGTCCTTCGAGCTGAACGAACAAGCGAACGCCACGAGAGACGGCAAGAGAGGCTACCGCGACGATTCTGACCTCGCGCGCGAAGAAATTGGCGGGCTTATCAACGCTTGTTGTTAAGGTAGCGCGAGCGGGGCGGGGCTTCAGGCAGCCCTCTGTCCTATTACATTTCGAGAGTGCCTAAGACAATTCAAATACACGCTTTTTACATTACTTACCTGGTCTCTGGCTCTAGTGAAAGGCCGAAACTTCAAGTGAAATGAGCCTTCACGCGGTTTCCCCCCGGTCCGTTGTTATTGATGTGCGTATCTTTTGTAGTTGATAAATTTCCTAGGAAGAGCAGAAGTGTTCAAATTTTAAATCTGAAGACAAATAATTCAGAGAAATAAAAACAAGCCAAGAAGCGGCACTGAAAGGTTTCACAGAAAGCTCTGCTTAGCCATTGTTTTCTCATTTTTAGACACATAATACAAAGACTTAACTCTTGGGAAGTCTATAAAACTGGGAAAGATGGATGGACTTAGTTACTGAGGCAATGAGTGCACCATTGGAAGATATGAAAGTTAGGAACAGTTAATCATGAAGAAAATCCATCTGTGTAATCATTAAAAGTCAACACTGATTATGGCATATAATCAAAAATTTCATGTAACTGAGTTTATGGAGGCCTGTTGGGAATATTTTCCATTTGGAACTATTCTATTTTTGTAATAGTTTATCTATCAATCCATCCATCCCACTTTATTATTTTTATATTTTATTTTTATTTATTAAATTTTTAGGCCGCCCATCTACACTATAAAGTGATTCTGGGCGTCTTATAAATAACTCAGGATGGCCAACATACCTCTTTCTTCCTTCTATTTTGCCCAAAACAACAACCCTATGAGGGGGATTGGGCTGAGAGAGTGATTGGCCTAAAGCAGCAGTCCCCAATCCTTTTGGCACCTGAAACTGGTTTCATGAAAGAAAATTTTTCCATGGACTGGGAAGGAGAGAGATGGTTTCGGTTTTGCTTGCTCGTCCACCGCTCACTTCCAGTTGTATGTCCTGGTTCCTAATGGGCCATGGACCAGTACCGATTCGGGGTGACTGGTCAAATATACCTGATCAATGAGAATATCATTTTTGACAACTAACATTAGGATGCAGTGTCATACCTATTGACCAATCCCTTTAAATTCAGCAGGACTACTTTTGAATAGACACCTGCAGGATTGGCTCTTAAGATGCTAATTTATTTCAGACAATTCTCTGCAATATTGTACATTTTTAATTTTTTTATTGTTCCTCATTAATGATACATGGCTTCAAAATCAGAAGTTCAGATAAAATCAACTGATGTATATTCACTGTTCAGCCCTGATATTTTCATATTAAAGGTGATACATAGTATTATTTTTGAAATAGTAATCACAGTAATGCTTACTGCAGTTCTCCACTGCCAGTTTTATACTATACAAATTATCAATTCTGCCCACAAGGTGGTGCTCTTTCAAACATAATATATTTGCTTTGTATATTTGAAGTGATTTTGTCCAAAAAATATTTCAGCTCTATTTTTCAAAGAAAAGATTAAGACTTTATTTTAAAGTATTCGAACAATACTTCAGCCAATTTTCTTCATATAAGTTACAAGTTTTACAATACAATATTTCAGTTCAGCATCCCAACTATTCTTTTCTTGGTCTTAATATATTTATGTTTTTCTTCAGATTTTGTATTAACTGTTAAATAGAATATGATAACTACTGTCTAATTTGATCTCCCTCTTCCTTTATTTCTTCACATTCAGCTGACAAAATAACAATTTAAAAAGTTACATGTACTAGAAGGTATACATTTGTGGAGTCTGTAGTGCTCTTTGAGCTTGGTTGCTTGCTTTCATACATTTTATTACAGTACCCAACTAGGTAACATCATCAGTGCAAGTGAATGGGTAGTTTGCTCCTTGATATATAGTAGCTTGCCTGCCACTGTTGGTGGGTGTGGCTTTGTTCTTGATAGTTCCTTGGTTAGGGTATTGATTTCTATGTGATTCTTTGTCTGGTATTAATCCCTGCTTACCTAGGTGTTTGAGCTGGAGAGGATGTGTTCTAGTCTTTTTTTCCCCTTCTTATTACCAAAGGTTCTTTTTCAAAAGGCAATTGGACTTTGCTTTTCCTTGAAGACATTTCAATTCTTATCCAAGAAGCTTCTTCAGTTCTGACTAAATGATGAAGAATGGAAGAATTTATATTCCCTGCAGTCATCTGGTTGTCATCTGAGAGTTGTTGAGGCCACTTGGAAGTTTATCTGTGCCCTCAGGGTCACCTGAATAGTGTAAATGGATGTGGAACCTTCTTGGAACTGCTGAAAAGATTGTGTTGAAAACAGGAGATAGGTGGTGTCGTATCCCTCCCCTCTGTTGAGAGAGTTCTGATCAGTCTTAATGTATGTAGCCTCTTTGACCCCTCTTTCAAACTAGTGGTCCTCTCTGTCCAGAATATAGACTTTGCTGTCTTCAAAAGAGTGACCTTTGTCTTTCAAATGCAAATGGACTGCTGAATCTTGTCCTGATGAGTTTATTCTCCTATGTTATGCCATGCATTTATGAAGTGGTTGTTTTGTTTCTCCAGTGTACAGATCTGTACATGTCTCACTGCATAAGGGGGGGGGGAATATGACACCATCTATCTCCTGTTTACAACACAATCTTTTCAGCAGTTCTAAGTAGATTCCACACCCATTTGCACTCCTCCAAGTGGCCTCAACAACTCTCCAAAAGAGTGCTAATGATCAGATGACTGCAAGGAATATAAATCTTTCCATTCTCCACCATTCAATCAGAACTGGATGAGAAGTGAAATGTCTTCAAGCAAAAAACAAAGTCCAATTGCCTTTTGAAAAAGCACCTGTGGGACAACCATGACTTGGAAGACTGAGAATCTCCATAAACGTCTTAGCTTTTTATTGTCTCTTAAAAGACAATAAACAGAGAACAAACCCTATACTTATTCTCATTGAAAATGTTATGTTGTTGGGCAGTTAAACATCTGCAAGCAAACAACCAAGCTCAGAGAGCACAAGGACGCCACAATTCAACCCTGAAAAACAAATATTCTCTTTTTCTTATTCAATTAAATATCTAGTTCATTGTGGGAAAAGAAATAGTACCCTAATTTTATGTAGCATTCTCCCTTGGAGGAAAGGACTGTCCCTACTGTATGTGCATTTGAAAACTAATCAAAGCGGCATTGTTCCAGTGAGTGTTTGGTCCTTAAGCTAGTCTAACATAATGGCATTTCCAATGTACTAAATTTCCATTGCATATTTTATTAGTTATATATTTGTATGTGCCCTGCTCTTATTTTGATTGGAACTGGCTAAAAAAATTGTAAAGTCAGTCAATTAGGTCTGGAGGACAATTGCTGAGAACTCCTTTGTGTATACACCTGTTATTCATGGGCAAGTTGATAGAGCCCCTGGGAGGCCCAGTGCAGGCTGTACACAAATGTTTCTCTGTTCAGGGGCTGCTTGGATTTTTGGCAGGGAGGATTTTCAGCTCCTGACTAGAGCCTCCCAGGGTCTCCCTATTTCCCAGAAGCTCCCCAACTCCTTAACTGGAACTTCATCTGCTTAACGATCTGTGCAATTGCTTAACAGCCACAACTAAGAGTGTTGGGATTGTACTCATTGAGTGAATCAGTCACATGGGCAGTCACATAGGTGTCCCCCTTAATGACTGCTTCCCTCAGTGACTGAGATTCCAATCCCAGTTACAGCCTTAAGTTGAGTACTACCTTTAGCTCCTTTTTATCTAAATGTAGTCTTGCTCCAACTATTGTTGCTGTTGTTTCAACACGACTACTTATCAACATATGGGTCATTTCCCAAGATTTATTTGTGTGGTAAGATCTCCATGCCAATCTCTGATCAAGAGCTTGCTCAGAATGTCTATTTTCATATTTATTGCTGGAGCAGAAACTCAATAGTGCCCTTGTGTGGTAAATAGTTCAGTACATGGCACTTCACATCATTATGGTTGTTGTGGGAATTCACAATATGCACCAGACATATACACTCCTGACTGTCCTCTAGGATGAGTGATTTATGTTCAACCAAAGTGAGCACATTGGTAGTGCTGTTGTGTTATATACAGTTTCCATGGAAAACAGTTCCATTGTAAATTGGTTTTTAATTTGTTTATTTAATTTATATAGCTGCCCATCTCACAAGGAGTGACTCTGGACAAATACAATTATAACTCTTGATGGGATACACTAATCAATGATTTTTACTAGCCCAGGTAACAATCCAACTCCGAAATTGGAAAAAGTGCCATATTTTGACTTATAGTCTGCCTTCTTGCCAGTTTAGTCCATATCAATATGATCATCAATTTTGTTTATGCCAGCAGTTTTAATTTCATGTTGATTGTACAGGTAGACTTCAGATAACAACTACTCATTCAGCAGAAGTTACAGCAACATTGAACAAGTGGCACTTTTGACCAGTCCTCAAGGTTCTGGCCATGCCAGCACCACTGCAGTCACATGATCACAATCTGAGCACTTGGCAACCATCTCATACTTACAATAGTTACAACAACTCTTGGTCACGTGGTCGCCATTCGTGACTTTCTCTGCCAGCTTCCCACAAGCAAAGTCAATGTAAAACCGTGTTTTCTGGTCCCAATTACTGTCACTAACCAACGATTTTACAGTAAGTATTACATTACATTTTTCATTGTGATGTAGACCTTCAAACATAGAATTCTGGTTGTTGCTGAGAAGTTAATCTTGTGATCATTGGTATGTATCACAAATCTCCCATGATCTCTTGATATGGTGGTTGTTTGCTACCATGTTCTGACTTTTGTGTCTTCTTTTTGGTACTCCATTGCCAAGGGTTTGTTTGTTTTTTGCTTCCCTGGCTTCTTCCACTGCAATATAAATCAATATTTGTTGATTTTGCTTCTTTGGTTGATGCTACTGTATGATATGTCTTAAATATTTGATCTCAAAATTTTCACTAAGCTTCTAGATGATCGCATCTCCACCATCCTCTTGTTGAAAACATATCATTGTACTATCTATGAATATCAAGTTATATTGTAGTGTATAGATAGAATAGGAAATAGTCTTCAAGAAGAGGAAAAGCTGCTACCAAGACAATAGTCAGATAAATGGGGCTTAAGTCTGGCCCAAGAAAATAATTTGAGAAAATCTCTAATAAGCTCCTCCTTAGTTCACCCAAAGATAAAGAGAGGGAGGGGGAAAAGCATATTTAGACTTGGATTCTTAATCTGATCTACCTTGTAGAACTGACATAGATAGTATATCTATCTAACTGATTTAATTAATTAATTTTCTTCCCTTGTCTTTCTGAGCTGCAGCTCACATCAGTAATTTTGAGAATAATGGCCAACTAAACATTCCTGAACATCAGTGTTAAAAAAAGGCACCTCTAAGAATACTGTGGTAGCCAAAGAAACGAACAGATTATCAAACGAATCAATGCAGAGTTCTCACAAGAGACACAACTGACACCCTTAAATTTTCCTACTTTAGGCTCTCTTTATGCAAGACCTAGCTTTCTAGAGAAGGCTGTAATCTTGGGAGAGGTAGAAAGAAAGAGAAGAAGAATGCCACCACCAGTTACAGTGGCAATGAGTACATAAAATATAAATTTAGTGACAAATTGTCACGGAAACAATCTATGTAGTTGCTAAGAGTCAGTGCTGACTTGATGGCAGATAATCAATCAAGTTCTTTTTTTTTAACACAGATATAAAATATAAGTTAAGTTGTTTTCCCTTCTCCCATTACCAATTCACCTCAATTGCTTTGCAATAGGCCCACAACCATTTTTTCTTTCCCTTGTTTTTTCTTTTGTAGTCAAATAAGTCTCCTGCCCCTCTTTTAGTTGGTTTAGATATTTCTCATAGGTCCTAGCTTTTTCTGATCTTAACTTTTCTGCTATATTTCTATAGTTTCTGATGATAGCCTTGTATCTTTATTTGGTTGTAAATGTCTCCTTCCATTGCTGTATTCTGTATTTTTAGTTTTCAGACTTTTAAGTGAAAGCTTTGGGTGCACCCATATTAATATTTTTAAATTATTCTCCTTTGTCTTGCTAGTAGGAATTGTTTATACCTGCACCCTCAATAGATTTCTCATTCTTCCCAGATCTTTTTTTTTCTGAGTTCATCAACATCTGCTGTTCTGAAATCTGGTATACAAATCTTTCTCTATATTCTTCTCCCTTTGATATTGTGAATTCAAGGATAACAGGCTCAATCTCCCCAAGGTTTCTGTCAAATTAATTTTTTCACTCATTTATTTCCTGATAGTAAGGATGAAGTCCAGTATAGCTGATCCCTTATGCCTTCTTCCAGCTTCTTAAAAATAGAGCCATCAGTAAGAGAGAACAGAATTCATTGGATCTGTGATTTTAAAGAAGTTGGATTAGTTGCCTTAGCAGAGATAATTGAAATCTCCCATTTTTACTATTCTAGGCATCTTTAAAAGTTTGGCAGGCTAGAATGAACTTCAACAACACAATATCATTATTGTGTTTTTTTCCCTTCTTTTTTTTCATCCTAATGTTTTCCTGCAAGGGCAGGGTCTGTTTTTTTTTTTTTTCAGATCAACTGAGTGTTGATCCATTGGTTGTGATAGGAATCGACTAACCAGCTTGTTGCCCAAGCCTGACATTGTCAAGAGTTGAAAGAGAGTGACTGGCCCCAAATCACTCAGCCAGCTTTCATGCCTAAGGCAGGATTAGAATTCATAGTCTTTTGGTTTCTAGTATGGTTCCTTAACCACTAAACCAAACTGCCTCTCTTTTTCTCTCCTTTATTTTTGCTCAAATACTTTCAATAGGACTTCCATGCTTTGTAGGTTTATATACATATGTATGCATTCTACATGTACAACACGATACTTCCCTTTCTGCTGAGTCTGTTCCATTTGAATAAATTACAGTATTGCTTTCCAGAGATATTCCTATCGCACAGGTTTTTGATATCATATTTGGGTTCCTGTGAGTTTTTCTGTTTGAAGTGGCTCTTGAATTTCTTTGACCCAAGTTTCTTCTGCCCTGGTCTTGGATTTCCTTCCATAGTGGACTGATTTTGGTTGCCTTTTTATTTTCTTGTTTTTCAGAGTTTCGATTTCATGTTCTCTGGCACTTACTTCTTTTTTATGTCCTTCCCTTCACTTGCCTTCTAGGAACATCTTACCTGATGCTCTTTTTCCTCCAATAATGGCACTAACCTGCACTTTCAGGAAGTAGAGTTTCTCTTCAGCGAGAAGAGAAGGGAATCACCATGAAGCTTCTTTTACTGCCCTTGCTGCTTACAGTTTATTCAGATCCCCACTCCACATTTCCCTTCTCAAAATCTCCCACAAAGCACTTATTCCTCTTTCTCTTTTACTCCTTTGTCTCCTCAGAAGAATTCCCTACTTGGGTCAATAACTATGAACTTTATTATAATGTATTATGATTTTTTAGAATTCTTATAGTTGAACTCTACAATACAGAGCAAACACTTCAATAATAAATGCACATTGCTAACAGGAAGGAATTTAGAACTATAGTGGTATCCTGTAGGATGTCAATATTTCATTATGACACACAATGATTTACAGAACCATACACTTCCAGTTTTATGTTCTGGTAATTGTGGTATTATGATTACCAGCATTACTTCTAAACACAGGAAAGAAGTGTCCTGATAGTTGTAGTTTCCCACTTCTTAACAGGTTTTAAGTAAACCAGTGACTGTCTGAACAACATTACATTAAAATTAATGCGCTACAACTTCCAATATAGTAATTAAAAATACAAATTAACAATTTTCAGTTGTGGGGTACTTTGAGATGCTGTTCTATGAAAATATGTCTCTCTGTTTTTTTAGTTATTGCAAAGAAGCATGGCAAAAGGAGGTAGAAGAGAATCTGGAGGAAAGGGATCTCAGCCATTTGCTTTCTACATTTCAGGGCCATCTCTTTAGGGTGGATAATGCTGGCAGTTTATATTATCCACTCACAGATATGTGTAATTGGAATGGCCTATAAAAAGAATAACACTAGGACAGATCTGGGCTACAGAAATCTGAATTCTAATGACAAAGAGTTAGAGCTGCTTGCATTTCTTTGCAGCCATTGAGCAGTATACCTAATCAGTATACATTGTATATGGAGGTCATTTGCCTGCAGACCGTTTCTACCAGCCAGTGATCTGTCATGCTGCCGTAGCCTAATGCCAAGATTCCTCCATGGACATCTGTTTGTCTTGCAACAGAGCACAATTAAGTTTACTTTTAATTAAGATAGAAAGGCCAAATAAGTTTCCCAGTCTCTTGCAGGCTGCCACCATTTCCCAGAAAGAATACTTCCCTCCAAAATTGCTTCTAATGTATAGATGATGACTGGCAACACTGAAGCCAAGAAAAACAAATTTCAATCAAAAGTACCATATAAATACTAAAACAATTCAAAATTATAATTAAAACTATTGAAATCAGTTAAAACTCTACTTAATATATTTGTTTAATGGCCTTTTTAAAAATGAAGAAATTAGCTGTTCAACTCCACAAAAACAGTACATTCCAAAGAACTAGGACAGCTACAAAGAAGATAAGTAGGCAACAACTGTTGCTAAAGCACCTCATATGAACTCAAGTCTGGGTGTGGGGGTGGATATGCATTGTCCATAGGGCGAAAACATATAGAAAGAAATGTATTCTGAAATAAACTGAATAAATCGTATAACTCTTTGGAAGTAGTAATCAGCACTTTGCATTTTGGCCAGAAAAAATTGGCAGCTAATTAAAGCTTTTAGTGTTTCTTTCAGTTCTTCCAAAGACTACTGCTGCTGAGTTCTGCACCAATTGAAGATTCATACTACAGGCAGATTCGCATGCAGTAATTTACAGTAGTCAAGTACAATGGTTAAGAGTGCCTGCATCAAGTTGTTCAGGTAATTTTCTTCCAAGAAAACATGTATTAATTAGTTGTTAAGTGAATCATGTACATCAATATACAGAAAACAAACAATTTCAAATTAGTTACTGTATATGTGATGCTAATAGTCTCATCTAAACAATTATGCAGATCAATTCCATTAGACTATTTGCTAATTTTAATACAGACTCAAGTGTGGTGTCATTTGATGACAGGCTCTTGATAGAATCTTGCTAAGGCAATTCAGTTGGAAACTAAAAAATTCAAAGGATAGGATGAAAGTTTTATTCTTATTAACTGACCTCACACTGAAAAAAAAACTAAGGAAGACATTTTATTGATTTAATTATTCAATTTATATGGCTGCCCATCTCAAATTCCTAACTTTAAGTAGCCTGAAACAGTTAAAAATACTGTAAAGGACATAATAAAATAAAACACAAACATAATAAGCAGCCAAGTAAAATAGAACAACTTACACAAATCAATGTAACTACTATATAGGCTTTATCAAATCTTGATGAAAAAATCAAGTATTTAATGCCTTACAAGAAGTTATCAGAGTCAGAGCCAATCAAATATTTGGAGAGACGCTGTTCCAAAAGGCAGTCACCAAGACAGAAAATGCTCACTTCTTGGGCACTGTCAGATGGCACTCCCTAAGAAATGGGATCTGGAGCATGCCTCTCCAGATCCCATGCCAAACTTAATGGGATGGGTAGATATAAACAGGGAGAGGCAATGTCTCAATCCATCACCATGCCATAAAGGGTGTCATTGGTAGCTTATAGCATTAAATATTGTCATCCAAAAACTAGATTAGGTAAGCTGTCTTTTGCAGAATGGCATTTCTTGAATAATCCTGGCAGTTCCTTAAGATATTAATATCTTTCTTAAGATATTAAAAATATCTCAACATTTATAGAGGCAATGTGTTAGGAATGAAGAAGTTAAATTCAGGTTATTATAAATAATAAATCATGATTTATATATCACAAGGATTAGGTTAGGTTTGTGAAGTATGTATCTATGAATAAAATATTGGATTGAAGCGTGAAACCAAGATTGTAAAAATTAATTCCAACACATCCCCATTCTGGTGAGGTTCAAAGGTAAAAAGATGAATTCTATCTGTTAAGAGATTTGCTTTATGTAAAGAAAATCACTTAGCTAAATTTAATTTTAAAACATTATTCATGAGAAACCAAATAATAATCCTGAGCTTTAAATGAATTGGATCTGTTGTTAAATACCTGGGTTTGATACACAAACCAGTTAATAGGTCAACTGAACTAAGGTCAAGTATATTTGAATAACAGTTTTCTTTTTCAGTATCTCCTACACTGACATCACCATTTCAGAATTCTTCTGTGTTTTAGTGGGCTAAAGCTAATCAAAAACTATTCCAGACTTTGTTTCTTTGCTGCTAGTTTTATTAAGGCAGTTTCCACAAACCAGGTATCTGTCATTCATTCATCCATCTATTCCTAAAGTCCCAATCCCTATTTCTCCAATTTTGCAGACAAACTTAGGGAGACTGTAATCCTCTTCGGTGTTCTCAGAGAGATTCATATTGGCAAAGAGAAATTTGCATTTTTCCCAGGTACAGCTATAATTGCTTTCCGCTCCAAAAAGCCACATTTTTGGGCCTCTTGCCTAGAGCAGAAAGCAGGGCTGCTGGATAAAACCAAAGGACAGCTTCTCAAGTGCTACAGTATAAAAGCACATTATAGTGTTTTGTTTCCAGCCAAGGAAAACCAGGAAAAAGATTCTCAAGTTTTGCACTAATGTAGCCATTCTCTTTTAAACCTTTTATTATTTTCTGGCCTAAATCCAGGGTACCTCAATTCTTCAGCTACTGTCTCAACTCATCAACTGAGATTCTTAGAAAAGATAAACTTCTGAACTTAACCTTGACTAAATTGTAGCCTTCCACACACAGTAATTTAATTCCATTAAAATGAAAGTTTACATTTTTATACATTTTTTTAACTTTTATTTTTGCATTTATCTCTTTTTCTATCAAAGTCAACATCCCTTTATGGACTCCTCTTCTGGATTTAACAATGTTGTAAATTTTATCCTCCTGTAACCAAGTCTGAAGTCCATGTTTCTCAAGCAAACCCTATTCTTGATGTTGGTGAGTTGGCTGCAACAAATTGTCCCATTCTGAGCTAAAATAATCAAAAGCATCCAAAATCCAATACTCCAAACATGATTCAAACCTACCAGTCAAATTCCTCACTCTAGTCAAGTCTTAATACTCAAAAGCTTTGTTCTTCTGCATTGCTATCATTTTTGTGTTTTATTTATTGAATATAGAATCTATGTTGAGAATCTAAAATTTTGATAACCTAAGGTCCTTTCTCCTCAATAATAATTGCATTGCAATCTGGAGAAGATGGAAACAACTTTTGGCTCCTAACCATTTCCTCTTCTTCCATTCCTTGATCATCTGAGAAAGTCTATGCTTGGGAAAGCAGCTGTAGTCATGACAGCAGTGCTTCCCATCCCATTTCCAGGAGGCTCAGCATAGCACATGTTTTTTTCAAAAGGTTGTGAAAATTCAGAACCCTAGAAACCTGAGAGATGGGCTCATGCATGCATGCATTTACTCACAAGTAAGCCGATGTTCAAGATGCCTGGCTGAACCCTTGTGTATTCAAGGATGTGTTGATATCTGGAGGGGGCCTCTCATCATCCAGACCCTTAGCTTACAGAAGCAAACACTAAGACACTGTATGGGGGTGTGTGCAGGAGAAAAGGAGATAGCAAACCGCATATAGGCAAGGAAGCAGAAGGCGATGTCCGAAGACTGATTGCTATTACAGGCAGACCAGACAACTAGCAGCAAATCCCGGAAGAATCCTTTGGCAGGTTAGCTGGAGTGCTCAGAAAGCAACATTGCTTAAGAGCAATGGGCTCAGCAGCAACTAGAAGAGGAGCAACCATGCTGAAACTGCATCTCATCATAACTAGCACAAGAACTTTTGCAGAAAGACAAAGGTTTTATACTATTTTATAAACTTTGAGACTTTTGTCTGATCTGAGCATTACAGACTAAATATTAAGGACATAGTTCGTGGCAACATCACCTTACAAAGTCCTACAACAGGGGTGTCAAACTCAATTTCATTGAGGGCCGCATCAGCATTGCGATTGCCCTCGGGGGGCCAGGTGGCTGTAGCCAGGGTGGGTGTGGCCTACTTGGTGAGTGTGGATGGAGTGGGTGTGGCCTATTGAGTGGGCATGGCCAGCTCTACATCGTTCGATTCAAGGGTGCCTGTGGAGGTCTGGGCAGGAGTGGGACAGATCTGAGGGTCTCTGGTGGTGGGACCGGGGCAAATGCCAAGGCATGGTCCACTGGAAGAGCCTCACTGCCTTCTGAAACCCCTCCGCCGGAGCCCATCAAGCCGGATATGTGAAGTAGGCGAGGGCCATTTGCTGGCCACTTCCAGGTGATGGTGCATTTCTTCATTCCTCACAAAGGGTGACACCTCCCCAGCATGCACCCAGAGGGTGGGGCCGACGCGGCAGGGGCTGGTTCCTCGCTGTTTCCAGATGACCTTGTAGAGCTAAGACTGAATGAGTTTCAGCATAGATGGCCACCACAAAATTGTACATTGGCTCCCGGCCGACCTGGGCCAGGGCCAAAACAGTGGGGACCGTTCCCTCACTGTTTCCAGGATGGCTTCGCAGGCCACATGAAACTACTTCACGGGCCGCATCTGGCCCCCGGGCCTTGTCTTTGACATGTCTGTCCTAGAAGGGTGTTGTTGACCCAGAGGAGTAAGCAGGGGTGTGCTGCAATCAAGTATTGTGTATAGATTTGCTATGTTGTGTCCAGTCCTTGGAGAGCAAAGAATCCTCACAAGAGCAAATTGGTTCAGTAGAAAGAATGGGAAACTAGCAATTTTGTAGAATTAGGATTTAAAAGCATAGTGCAATCCTATGTATTTTCAAAGAATAGACACAAATATCAATCTAACTTCAATTAAATTTAATCATTTCTTCATAAAATATACAAATTGGGCCAATTTGGACTGTCAATAATATTTAAAGTGGTATAAATATATGGTAGTCCTCAACTTACACCATTATTGAGCACATTTCTGTTGCTAAGCAAGGCAGTTGTTAAGTGAATCATGCCATTGTATGACCTTTTTTTGCCATGGCTGTTAAATGAATCACTGCAATTGTTAAGTGAATCATGTCATCAATAATCGAATCTGGCTTCTCCCATTGACTTTGCTTGTCAAAAGGCGGTTGGGATGGCCACAAATGATGATCACATGACAGTGCAACCATCATAAATAGATGCCAGTTGCCAAGCACCCAAATTCTGATCATGTGACCATAGGAATGCTGCAATGGTCGTAAGTGTGAGAACTGGTCATGTTTCTTTTTTCAGTGCTATTGTAACTTCGAATGGTCACTAAATGAATGGTTTTAAGTCAAGACCTACCTGTACATTAAATAAGGAAATCTTATTAAAGTTATATACAGTTATATTTTAAGCAAACAGTCTCTTCAAAGTATTACAAAACTGCACAAGAATTATTTTAGCACTGAATTTGCTGACTGTCACTGGAATTTTTCACAGAACAAAGATGCTCTTAACTCTACATAAATCAGTAATCAACAAAGAACTATAGAAAGTATTATACGCCATCAAGCTTTTATTGGTGGAAATATTGGTCTAAAAATTGGAACTTTCTAGATTCTGTTAGCAAAGATGTAATCAAATTGATACATACAAACTTTGATGACAATGCCAAATTTAATAATGCTTTTTTGTCAAATGTTTTTGAAAAAATTAAGAAAATTATGTAATTTTTAAAAATTATGTTGAGACTAAATAGATGCAGATAGAAACAATCTTTGTTAATTTTGAACAGTGAGCAATATAAATTTATTACTTGTTTACTGACCACATTTCATGATATGAAATGATATTTATTAATTTATCCTATTTCCTAATACTTATCAATTGATCCGGGAAAATAAATCGATTAAGTATTTATTGTTAACTATTGAGTTTACTGTTGTAAAACAAAAATACATTTTCATTGTCTCAGGGTTATTTTAAAATATGGGAAATTGCTTTGCTGAAAATTAATAGTAACAAAGCACTCCTTAAAACTTATTAATTGTAAATTTAGTAAAGTTTGTTTGCTATAAAATGTCCTAATAAACTTACCTTCATTTCTAAACAGGTTGTTTTAGGCAAAACGTATGGGTATTTAAAATGTTTGTGTAGAAATATTTGTATATAGATAGACATGTTAAATAGTTAAATTGGTTTTATTTAAAAATGTATTGTTATTGATACTTTCCTTAGTTGTTTTTTAATTTTTCTGGAAAAATAAAGGAAAATATGACAGCAGTAGGCAGCTGTATACTACCTTTCTGTCACTCAAGCACCTTTCTGTAACTTTTAAAATTTTATTCCTTTAAATTTAACAAAGATTTTAACAAGAATGCAATAAAAATCATATGACAAATGTCTGTTTCAGAAAAATAAACATACATCTTTGTAGGATTATGGGTATTTATTTATAAATGTTGGTCCAGATGATTTATTGTATAGTTTCTTGGTTTTTTTCTAGGAAATAAGCTGTGTTATTTTGAAATATAACTTTTAGAAATATGTATGTGAATAAATAAGTAAATGAGAATGTAAAATTTAGTTATTTTTATTGACCTTTACAGATAAAGTCAATAAACATAGAATTAATTCTTAGTATTAAAAGTATTAGTATTAAAATACAAAAGTTGAAAAGAAATGAAATAGCATATAATACTGGTAATTCCCAGACATTTAGTCATACAAAGGAATACTACAGAAGACAATATTCAAATTCCAGTGCAAAGAGCTATGTAAAGCCTACTTGTCAATGGGCAAGGAATATATTTCTCAGGAATATATTTCTAATGTTTGCAGTGAACCTTTCTGAAATATAAATAAATAATTGGCAGCACAGGGTTTATAATAAGAGCAGTTTAATGACAAGAATACCTTAGGTGCAACTCAATACTATTAACATTGCTGCTCTTGTTTAGTTGTGCAATTGTGGTCCTATATTAGGACTGGGTGTCATCTCTTGATTGTATTGTAGCTTAAAAAGAAAGAAAAGTAAACAATATTGCCAACATACCTTAAATTCAGATCTGAACTTATGGGAAGCAGCATAATAAAACCATTACTTTAAAACCATTACCGTATTTTCCGGCGTATAAGATGACTCGGCGTATAAGACGACCCCCAACTTCTAAACCATTTGCATGGTTTAGAAAGTCGTCTTATACGCCAGAAAACATGGTACTTTAAAATCATTACTTTTTAAGAGTTGCAGACTGTTACAGTTGGATTTTTTTCCTGTTATTTCTACGATCAACCCATGACCCACTAGTATAAGAAGTAATGACTCTTTATTATGAGGCTAAAGCACAACTAATATTTTAATAATCTTCAGTAAAATTAAATTGTTATGCATTCTCTTGTACAAACAATGAAGTAGGTAGTTTGGCCTACCTGAGCGGGGGGGGGGGAACTTAGACTCCGTTGGGAAGTTTGCTTACCTGACTAATAGAGCAGGAACCATTAGTGCTCTACTTGTCTTGAGTTTAAACTGGAAATCTTTTCATTGCTGTAATTAAATCAAAATGCTTTTTAAAATTCCTTATCTAATTAAATAATAAAGCAATTTCAGAAATTCAAATATTTATATGTTCAAAAAATAATTCACATGAAATAGTCATTCGTTTATAAACTATGGAGTTACAGTTTTATTTAATAGGGTCAGCTAACTTGGCATATTAGTAATTTATTAAATATTTCCTATAAAAATAAGCTCAAAGTAATTATAAACAAAATAAATTGCAGTATTACTACCAAGTGGAACTATCTTTATAAACAATTAAAAAAAACCTCTAAACCCTAAACTAAGCTTCCAGGTAAATGAAGCAGAGGAACCTGAAAGATGACAAATATGGTTTTACACACACACACACACACACACACACACACACACACACGCATATCCTTAATGATCAAAATAAATATCAGCAGTCAAGACTTGACTTAGCACCCCTTTCTTTTTCTGATGGAGGTTAGTCAGTGTTTTGTTTTTTCCCTGTTAGAATGATAAAAAAGAGCACCATTGGCCTTGAAAGATTTATGCAGTCTTTAAACTTGTGTAAAGGTAGTCAATATTTGAACAATAGATTGTATACCCAACAAATCTGTTTAGGAAATTTAAAACTCTGACTTGAAATGTAATTTAAAGTATCAAGAGCTCTCTAAGTTTTTATATGTATAATTTTATAATTTGAAAAGTAAGGAGATTTTTGGTTAAAATCATTAGAAAACTATTGTGATACCTATATACAGATGAAGTCTGAAAATCAGCAATAAGACTTGTCTTGAGTATAAAGGAAATTGGATGCTTGGCATAAGTAAGACTCCATTTTGCAGTGCTGCCTGTTCTCAGTGTTTTGAGAAGGATAATTTTACACAGCTGAATTTTGAGCAGATATCAAGAATTTGTTTTCTAAAATTTCAATAAGAGTCTTTCTTTTTTATGACAATAAACATTTTGAGAAGTTATATTCTGAACAAAAAAGTTGTGTTAGTCTGTTATCTTAACACTGTACATTTTTACATAATGCAGTAGTTAATAACTGCAAATTCTGGGTGTTTAAAGAATAGGCTACTTTCAGTCTGTAGAAAGCTTGACCTCAGGGGTCACAGAAACTGTTGACTCATTGTTTTTACAGCATACAGTATATACTATTAGCCCTTTGTCACATTCTAAGAATGACATCATCATCACTGCTTTTAGTAGTAGGTATTGTATGAATTAAGAGCTTTTTTTTATTATTATTATTTTTATTAAAAGTTTTATAAATTTTACAAAAAAGAAAAAAGAATACAAAACAAGAGACAACATATGCAAAAAAATAAAACTAAACAATACATATATAAGAAAAAAACCCCATCCCCCACCCCTCCCAAAAAAAAAAAAAAAACCCCTCCCTTCCCCCCCCCCCCCGAGCTTCCCAGAGCAGAATATAGGCTTAAGAAATAAAAATAAAAATTAAATTAAGAACTTTATATTTATATATATAAAAAGATTATCTATAATATATATGAAAATAAAACTTATGAAAAAACTATATAATATTTTTGTATACCCAATCTAAATTGTATAAATTTTATCCATTTATCCCAAACAGCAAAAAAACTTCTCTTGCGTTTGTTGCTTTAAGAAAGCCGAAATCTTTGCCATTTCCGCCAAATGAGCTACTTTAAGAAACCATTCCTGCAATGTAGGCAAAGATTCCTTCTTCCAATATTGTCCTACTAACAGCCTAGCGGCTGTAATCAAATTTAACATCAATACAACCTCCTTTGTATCACAATCTGTAACAATACCTAACAAAAATAATTGCGGAGTAAATTTTACCCTCCTTCTAAAAATTCTCTGGATATTCCACCATACTTTGATCCAAAATGCTTTTATCTCTCTGCATGACCACCAAATATGATAATAGGAAGCCTCCTTATAACCACATCTCCAACATTTGGGTTGCACGTCAGGGTACATATAAGACATTTTTTGTGGATCAAGGTGCCATCTATAAAACATTTTATAAAAATTCTCCCTTAAGTTCTGTGCTTGTGTAAATTTGACATTTCTCACCCAAATATTTTCCCAGGTGTCGAATGAGACTGGCTCACCAAAATTCTGCGCCCATCTAATCATACAGTCTTTAATTAGTTCCGTTTCTGAATCCAATTCAACTAAAACCGCATAAATTCTCTTAATGTGGGTTTGTCTTGAATCCTTCACTTGCTTAATAAGATTTTCATCTTCTCTAAGAAAACCCACCTTACAATCCATCTTCCATCTGTCTAGTAATTGCCTATATTGGAACCAAGAATAAATAAAGTTTTCTTGTGCTAACTCTTCCCGTGATTTTAATTGCCAGTTTTGTCCATCCCATTTAAGTAACTGTCTGTAAGACACCATATCCATTTTAACCCCTCTTTTTATTGCTTCTATCGCATGCCAAGGTATAGCCCATAATGGTACTTTGAAATCACTTTTATAATATTTTCTCCAAATCCTAAGTAAAGAAATTCTTAAGATATGAGATTTAAAAGCCCAGTCCATTTTTTTATTGAATGTTAAATAGGCATGCCACCCATAAAGTAAATCCCATCCCTCTAGATAAAGTATCTCAGAATTTGTCAAATTTACCGAATTAAGAGCTTTTTGTATTAAAGATCAGTTAAACACTATATTTCTAATATAGAGATTATATATATATATATAATCTGATATATATATATATATATAATCTGATATATATATATATATATAATCTGATATATATATATATATATATATATATATATATATATATATATATATATATAATCAGAATATTTCTAGCTTTCCATTTTAAACTGTTATTTATGACTATTCGTATGTAGGGAAAATTGGTAATCAGAAGAGGAGTTGCTGGAAGCCTTTACCCTCCCTCTATGGTGCAGTCTGTTGCACAGATCCAGGCTTCTAGGCATGTTGCCAGAGAGGGCAAAGACTGGAGGATGAGTGCCATTGTCAGCACTTGCCTTCAGAAGGTGGGATTTGAATGGGGAGGGTAGGATCTGGAGCAGAGGGGACTAGATCTTTAGCCTCTTAATGGCTGAGCAACAGCACACCCTAAGCCTCTCCCTAAAACTGTTTACTTGAAGCCCAGGTCTTTTCAAATCTCTTGCTATATAGGGAGAACTCTGCAGTTAAGTGGAGGCAGAATTCAATCCTCAGTATGAAAATTCCTCAACAAATGCATAAATATGGCATACAAAAGTTTGAAAGCAGGAGGGAAAACAATTCCACTTTATAAGATTAATACTTTTAAAGAAGGCTCGGTACCTGCAAAATACATAAATGGTTATCACCAAGGTTTATTTGTATTTCATACAAACATTATGTTAAAAATATTATTTCAGAGTTTTTAAAAAATCCAAAATAGGAAATACTGGTTCTGTGATTATTCATAAGAGCCCAAAGTATAATCCTATATAGACACTCACCTAGTAAAAATTCAGCCAAACTGAAATGGGGATTATGTCTGAATAGGCAGGCATAAGATTGTGCTGCAATTTTGTTTTACTGGCACAGTCTTAATCTGTGCATTTTGAATGAGGCTTGAGTAGATTAATTAGATGCTGAGGTAGAAATAAAACAAATAGCTTTTCAAGTTCTTTAATATCAGATAGTTTTTTTTCTTTGTCTTAAATATTGAGAAAATCTTCCAAAAGCACTCTGGCACTATTATGTGTTTTTTTCTTTTCTCTTCAAATAAGCCGTGGTGAAGTTATCTTATCTAAAGTTCAATTAAATCATTTCAAATAGTGTTGTAAAATGAGAAACAATATTTAGTCAACTCATTTAACTAGTGAAGACAAGCTTCTGTAAAGGACTTAGAATGAACTACTTTCATTCTTTAAGTGGTTTATGTTGTCTGAGAACAACTAAATATATTTAGTTTATATATGTTTATATTACTGCAATAATCATTCTCTTATAGAACAAATATAGAATTCTAGTCAGAAGGAAGTTCCACTAACTTCAGTGGAACTTATCTACAGATGAGATAACATAAGATTAAAAGCTCACTGAAGAGTAAATTGTACATTATGGATGAGGGATAAGAGAAATTGATTTACTATTAAAATATATGTATATAATTTAGCTTGCACTTTTGGGAACATTGATTCTTTACTGAGTTATGATAGAGCCAGTTTCTTTCAGGGAAAAAAAAAACAACTACATTATTACATCTTTAAAATCAGCTTTATTTACAGATTTAAAAACAAACGGAACAGCAAACTTTGATATTGCTGAGACAAAGGAGCCTATCTATATAAGCCTAAAGTTTGATTCTTTAATTTCTCTCCTATTTGTTTGTCTTCTTTAATGTGGTAATAGGTGAAGGGAGATTTTTTTTTAATCTGCTTTTTACTAACAGCCACCCTATCTGGGGTGAAAAAATCTGGATGACTGATAGATGGCAGCAAAGAGACATGGAAAATTCTATCTCTTTACTCCCATAGATTGTTCAACTTAATTTTTTCAGCTCAAATAAAATAGTTATATTATTATGAAATATAACTGTTCAGGGATTTAAATTAATGTAATTTCTGTTCCTTTTTTAAGAAGGTATAGTATTCTCCAAAACAACTGACCATTAATTTCATTTATATATTACCTTTATTATTTTTATAAATAACTTAAGTGGCTAACTTTGTCTTTTGAATACTGTTTTCCCCACAACAATACGTGGGTTGGGCTGAGAGAAAGTCACTGGCCCAAGGTCATCCAGCTGGCTTTCTTGTCTAAGCCAGGACTAGAATTTATAGTCTCCTCGTTTCTAACCTGATGCTTTAACCACTAGACCAAACTGTCTATGTGAATACTGCATGAATATTCTTTAGATTGAAAACAAATAATTGAAAAAAGAATGAATATATGGGTTTATGGGTTCGTCCTATAAGTATTATATATTTGTTAGTTAATTTGTACCTAATTTAATTATTAATAATACCTAGAGTATAAAAATCCTTTTCTCATTTTTAAATGTAATTGGTATCCCATGTCAGTTCAATATATCATTCTTCTATGGATGCTAATAATAAAAATGCTGCAACATCAGAAAAAGGAACATAGTACTGTAATTAAACAATGTAACTGCACAGAGTTTTCATAAAGGCCTAAAATGGAGATCCTAAAAAATATCTTCATTTACATCCAAAAGACAAACCTGTTGTCTTTCTATTCAAGTAATATAATAGTACTTTTTCCTGAAGTAATGGGTTTTCAACTTTATAGGAACCTTTCAAAACAGTATGAGGAAAACTACTGAGCTACCGTATATGAAACCAATGAATGTACCTACATGACAAAATTGGGATCCATTTCTCTGCAAAAAAAGGAAAGTGCAGCAGAATGAGCAAATACTTCTATTGTCACATAATGCTAAGTAAGAAATGAAGTTTAAATTATGGCTTATTAAACAAGCCATGGTGGCCTAGTTTATTTGTGAAATTGGCACCCAGTGTCATTGTTCATATATAGCATGAAATGAATAGACATGCATTACCAATTCTAGAATTTGCTCCAAAGGATGCCAAAATGCACTCTGTGGGTTTTATATTAAAATGTCTATATGCCTGTAGATACATTAAGACGCATGAATAGAAGCACCAACTATTAAAGTAGGCAATAGGTTTTCTATTTTAGAGTACCATGCATCAAGACAAGCTTATTTGCCACTTCTCTGTGTATGTTGGGCTGCACTATACATAATACATATTGGAAAAAGTACCATTCTATGCCAATTTATGGGATAACACTTGCATATATGATTTTATATATACCGTATTTTCTGGCGTATAAGACGATTCGGCGTATAAGATGACCCCCGACTTCGGAGCCTATTTGTATGCCTAGAAAGTCATCTTATATGCCGGAAACTACCATAATTTCCAGCATATAAGACAACTCGGCCTATAAGATGACCCCCAACTTCAGAGCCGATTTGCATGCTTTAGAAAGTCGTCTTATATGCCAGAAAATACGGTATAAATATATCCATCTAATCAAGTAGACTTTAGCTTAGAAAAAAAGCATGCTATAAATTTCTGTTTTGAGACAGAGACAGGACATTTTGATTTTCTTAGTGGAGTGTAATAAAATAACATAGAATCATATTGGTTTCACTGATTCATAAAATTAATTCTGATTTTGTCAACCATACTGATTTTATTGATTATATCAATGTTTATTTAAATTGAAAAAAGTAAACTTTCATTAACTTTTGATAATACTTAAAATATGTTACTTTTTGCTTCTAGGGGATAAAATTAGATTAGTAGAGCTTATTGTCTGATTAGCAGTTTCTTAATTACTTAGTTTTCCAAGTTCTATACATATAGTTTTGGTTCTATACATGTAGCAGAATTACACCCACTTATTTTAAATAGAAATTGCTTTAAAAGCTAAACAAACTTTGCTTTCAAACAAAAATAACAATTGATTATAAACTGAACATGAGTCAATTTGTTCAATTGTGATGTGGCTGCAGAAATGCTGATCTAGGCATTGACTGAAAATAATTTATTTTAAAAGTAAACACAGTGTGATATTATGTCAATAAAGGTTTCCAAATCATATATTTTCATACAGCATTACTCAGACCTCTCCTAAATTATTGTGTACAATTTTGGACACCACACTTAAAATTTAGACACACTGCAAAAAGTTCAGAGAAGGTCAAGGGATTAAAAATTAAGTCCCATAAAGACAGTTTGAAGAAACTGGAAATGTTTACCCTTGAAAAAGAGGGGGCGTGGAGAATACGATAATATCCTTCAAGTTATGAAGGATGTTATGGTGGGGAAAAGCTCTGTATCCTAGAGCATAAAGATAGGAAGAATGGATTTAAGTGAATGTTAGAACAGAAAGTTCCTAATAATGAGGGGATTTGACAGTGAAAACTATTATCTGGATAGAGAGATTGAGGGTAGCTTATGTTTCCTGGATGTATTCAAGCAGAAGCTAGACATCCATCTTCTAATGATGCTTTCATTTAGAAGTTCTACCTTTGATTTGATGTTCCTAATGAACCCCACCCATTTTGTAATTCTTAAAATGAAAACCTAAATCAGAAAGTACATAAAAATGTCCTCCTTAAATTTTGTTTAGCTTAATCCATGATAAATAATCTAACAAGGCATGATTCAAAATATTGTGCATTCTATTTAAGGTTAATGGAAATCCAATATTCAATATGCATTGTATCCCATCCATTTTTCTCTTTCACTTATTACCAAAGAGAGGGATAATGACCAAACAGAAGGCAGAATTCATCAAATATAAATTCTATTAAATTGTTCTAGGTTAAAGTTGACTTTTCCTACCAATGTTATTTTTCCTATTTTTAGAATGTAGGAAATACTGCAGGGAGTTTAATTAACAGCAGAAGAGTTTTGTTTCTTTTTAACTGTGTAACTTTTTAAAACATCTTGTATTCCTTGTTTAGTAGCATCCAAAATAGAAATAATGTAATATATATACTGCACCATAATATACCATTATAAAATGGATAAATTTCTGCAAATGTATGCTGCATCACATTATATTAGCATATACTGAAGATAAATTCTTGCAAAAACAATCTGAATCTAAATGTCATTTAGACCGAGAAGGAGAAAAGGCCTGAAATGGAACTTCCCATTCAAACCTCCAGTAAAATGGCTGTTACTCGAACATGATGATAGCTATTTTCTTCTGGTTAGAAGACATTGGGGTAAAACAGCAGGAATAATATATTGTATGACTGTCAAAAAATAACTTCTAAACAAGGATGCAAAGTTTATTGTCTTAAAAATACCATATTTCTCTATTGACATTCTGTATCAGTTAAGTAACCTAATTCTTAAAATATTGATTTCATTCTCAAGCACAAATCAATTTTCAAGAATCTTTATGTTCATGAAGAATAAAACTTAACAATGTAAGTAAAATTACATCTTAAAATCCACCCCATAAATCATGCTTGTTTTATTATTTATATTTATTAATGTATGAAAAACATTTTCTGATACTAGAAAGGCCCAACTCTGATTATTAAAAGTAGTATTTCAAAAGTAGCAAAAAAATGAACCCAAATGTTTCCCACTATTTAGTTGCTTAAATCTTACATTTAATCAAGAGTATTGAATTAACTAATTAAGTTTTCAGATTCATCCCCTTTTCAAAATATTTTATTAAAAGGAACAAAGGTTGGCTTAATAATGTCATATTTCCTTCAAAAATGTAGTTAATATTCTTCATGGTGTGATCATTTTGCAGAGTGGTAATGATGTTCTAAATAATTACATTATTGCCTGAAAAGGGGTGGTAATATTTAAGTAAGATAAGATGGCTGATTTTTTTCAAAGTGTTATTAAGCATATTACTTTTTTATAAGCTTTGGAAACATAGTCATAGGCCCAAATTTAAGGGCATAGAAAAAAAAAAGTTCTTCTGTAAGATGATGGTTTCAGCTTTTAGGCTGATACTGATATGGATTTTTAGGATGGCATTAAACAATCCAACTTAATAGATAAACAAGTTTCTTTCCACAGAAGTCATTCCAAAAGCTGCAAAGAGCTGGCATCTCTTTGATAAGTGCTTTGTAAAAATGAGATTTCTCAAAATTATAACTCCCATTTGGCTGACATCCAGTAATATGGAAAATAACAGGACCAAGTTATGGATTTCGTCTGAAGCAGGGCAGGAGAAATCTCTTCCTCCTCTCTATCATTCGCACGGAGCTGATATTGAGAAAAGCGTCTGTCCTGAACTTTAGTTAAGGTGATTCACAAATGCGATTTTCTTCTTTCTTAATTCCACATGAAATACTGGCGTTGATTGGGCAACAGAAAACGTAAGTTAAGAATTAATTATAAAACAGCTGTAAAATAAAATGAGAATACCTTCCTCGCCGTTCGCCTTTGTTTTCCATGTGCTGGGACCTCTTGGGCGAAGGCCGCCTTGGGACAGTTGCCTTTGGCGATTCTAGAAGGAAAAGGAGCCGTTCCAGCTGCAGCTTCCCAGACACGCGCAAACGCACACCGCCTTTCCCCCTCCCCCGGCATCTTCCTCGCCGAAGGAAAACTGCAGAGGGACGGCGTTTTTGCCTCGGCGTTTCCGGCCGCTTGGCTGGGACTTCGGCTTTGGTGAGAACCCGCAAATCTCGCCCATCCAGCGCAGCAGGTTGCACCGGCTGCGAGAGACCTTGAGGCGCGGTGGGCGAGGGCGCATCCTAAATCGCTCCTGCTCCTGCCTCGCCTTGCCTGGTTCCGGGAAAGGGGCTGCGAGAGAAGCCCACGCGAACCCCCGGCTGACCAGAAGGGCAAAAAGAAAGAGCGCCGAAGACCGCGAAGGAAGAAGCCAAATCAATACTGTACAATCAGACTGTTAGGGAAGGCGCGGAAATTTAAAAATGTTTGGACAGGAAGAGAAAAGGAAAAGAAACCGTAAAGGGGGAGGGACGCAGATGGGGACGGGGACGGGAAAGGGAGCGCGGGGGGAGCGAAGTAACGGTTCTGAAGCTGCCTCTCCCCTCCCACTCGCGGCTTGGCTCTTAGGCGCGGACCCCGCATGGCCCCAGCCTTGGCTTCGAGCACCGCGGCGGACTGGAACCTCGGACGATTCCCAGCAGGAGAGGCACGGAGCGCCGCGAAGGAAAAGACGCGGCGCAAAGGCCGGGAACAGCTCCGACATTTTGAGCACCTCGCATCGGGGCCACGCTTTTTGCTCCCGGTCCTTAGAAGGAGTGGAGCGGAGGGACTCCCTCTTCGCCCCCAGTTTTGTCCTGGGTCTGGCTAAATAAGAGGTAGCCGGCTCAGGATTCACACGGATTCCCAGGACAGAAAGCCAAATACAGATTTCGACTCCACGGGTGGTGGTGCTTGTTCTGCTGTGCGCGGGAAGCACCTTACCTGCGGTGCAGGGCATCCGGCTGAGTTTGCCGTAGCAGCCAAATTACATCTCCCGCTTCCCCGGAGGGATCGCCCAGGTCTAGCAAACATGAGGTAGATGCCCTGGGTCGCTTTCAAATCCGCCCTCTAACTTTGTACTTCAGCAGCGAGCGCGCCATTGCCAAACCCGTTCGGAATATGGGCGTGAAAGATCTAGGACGCTGGGGACTCATCTACCTCCCTACTTCTCTTCGTCCCCTCCCGTTAGTTTCTTCTAATATATCACCTACCTTCTTCCACGCGGGTGATTTTCAGTGGCACTCACTTCTGACAAGTAAACTGCTCCAGCTCTCCCGATGTTTACTTGGGAATAGCAAGTCTCATTGAGATGGTCCTGGGATCCAAGTCTCCAAAGCGAGGTTTCCAGGGGTCAAAGAAAGCGCCCTAAAAGTCAGTGGCACTCCGTTCCTGGTGGTGGGCAACAAGACTGCAGGACTGGCAAATAACAGAACAGAGCTTGGAGGAAACTGGTTATACTGAGCCAGGTCCCCTTTTCTGTTCCCTGAACATGGGCAGAGAGTGCCACCTGTCCCAGAGACCGAAATGAAGTCTTCTTCCAGGTAAACGGAGTCTAGTACAGCTCACCTGCTCCACAGAAGTCATTTTGTCTGAAGATCTTCTCAGTTGACTACAAATGCGACTTGGGTTTATTGAGCCCGAATTTTAAAGCCATTGTAGGCTTTGGAACTTCCACCTATATTTTAGTCTTGACCTGCTTCAAAGGTGGGACTAGATGTAGAGAATCCAAATGTTAGTGCTCTGAGATTAAAAAAAAATAACTGTTTGGTTTGGACTCTGGGCAGAAGCTCTAACGAAGCAGAACATGTCAGATTGAATCCTAATCTCAAATTTGCTTACCTATTAACAAGTCCAAATGAAATAATGGGGTAGCTGCCCATCTCTAAGATATTGCTCTTTAGCTATGTTGGTGCCAAGTGAAAAATAGTTAAAGGCCATGGATAAATATATGGCTTTTTGAGAAAACTTTGGGTGTGATTGGTTCCCCACCTTCTGCATTATATTTAAGAGAAATCGAATTAATGTTACTTGCTGTTAGGTTGGCAACACTAAGAGTTCATATTAACCACATTAACTATGAAAAGGTTTTGAAAAAGAGAAAGAGCATTCCTTCCTCCTTTGGCCTGACACTGGGGAAACCATGCAAGTCATTTCTGAAACCACAGGGTTCAGATGTTTCTTCTGTGTTAACAATTTGACTAACTTTTATGAAACTTATTATGAAACTCCATCATCTGCTAAAAGCTTGCCTATATGTTTACTAGCTTTTCGAATATTAAAGCTTTTTTTTTTTAAATTAAACCCCTCATGAGGATGGGAGGGGCAGGTTCACCAGAAAGGAAATATGAGGTTTTGTTTGGTTTTACAGAGAGCAAATTCCTTGGTTTGCTTTTTAATGTCTGGAAAAGGATATGATTGGTTTAGTTTTTAACTGGTCCTTCTGAAATTTTTGTTCGAGAAAGAAAAAGCTTCTACAATGCAGGCTGGGGGTGAAGTTGCCTCATGCAATTTATGAACCCTTTCTTTAAAAAATGTTGAGTCAAATTTTCAGATACTGAAAGTGACCAATCTAGCTGGATTGGTCACCCCTCTTGGAAATAATAGTTTAAGACCTGAGTCACATAAAATATCACACTTTCTCAGGTTTTTATCTTCATAGCAGCAGTTGAACTAGGACACACATCCCATCTTACCACACAGTTGATGCAGAGAACTCTTTGTTGAGGCGAATGGTAATGAATTCTCTCCATTGCAATAAACTGAAGTTTTTAATCAGTAAACTATCAGGAAGAGTGAGATTATTCTAAATAATTGATAAAAGGAATAGGTTTTGTAATTTATTCCCATGCAAAATACATCTGTTTAATAGTCAGCTTTTCTACTCAGCAATCCTAGAACTCCAAGTAACAGTGCAATTCTAGCCATGTTTGCTCAGAACTAAGCTCTATTCAGAGTTCAATGCAGTTCAAACCCACATAGATATATAGAAAACTGCAACCTAAAAGAATCCAATTTCACATTTTTGCTTTTGAGCATCTGTACTACACTATTCTATAGAAATTTATGGACTCTGTAAAAGAGGCTTTGATCAAAAATCCAAAGTCTTAACAACAAAAATAAATGCTTATTCTGGATTAATTCTACTGGAACAAATTTGAGTAAATAGTACTAGTCTGGCAGTTTAATCTGAGAAAAATCTAGAGCATTCCCAAAATCTGATCAAGTCACTAAACATGATCTAATCTTATAAATTACTCTTTTATCTTAAACTTGTGTTTGTGCAAATAGCCAAGAAATCATATTCCACACTGTGTGACTTTGGACTTGATACATTCCTTCTTACTCTCATTATTATATGTTATATTGAAGCTTCATTATTCAAACCATCCCAAATTGAGATTTCCTCTCTGTTCAGATACATGTGGTGAATCAACTGAACCTTTGGTCCTAAACATGTTTAACTAGAAGAAAGCCAGATTTCAGGAGAACTTCCTTCAGAAAAAGAGATGTTTAGAAGATAAGGCACAGCAATAAAAATAGAAGAAAAATAACAATGAAAGCATTTTTAGTGAATGTTCCATAGACCTTTTGTTAGCTTATCCATCTCATCAAAAGTTTGTGATTCAGTTGTCCAAAAGTCTCTCTTTTCCTCCCCCTGCTCCTTCTGGCACAAAAGGTCTTTCACATATACCCTCCTTCATGCACTTTTTCATATTATGTTAACCTCTGTTACGCTAGGGATGGGAAATCACAGTAAGCCTTTATAGATCTCGAGAGAGAAAGTTATCAGAAAGCACAAAAAGAGATCTTCAACATTCCCACCCACCCACCCCATCTTCCCTTAAATGAAAGGTGGGCTGAGCAGCAAAAGCAAACTTTTCTTGAAAAAGAAAAAAAAAGAAAAAGTATTCATAAGATGCTTCCGAGAAAAGCTGCTACTGGAGTAGTTTTTTTTCCCCCCCAAGAGGAAAAAAATATCACCCCCATGTCTGCATTTGAAAAAGACCGACCCCACCTACGTGTATACTTCGATTAAGATGAAGAGAGAAAGAGAGGAAAGCAGAGGCGACAGGTGTACAAGCGGGCACTTTGGAGTCCGGGGCAAGGGGTGGGCTTCAGTCTCCGCTGAGGGCGCCCTCCCTCCGCCTGCTGTTCTCCAGCAGTTTGGCGACGGCCTGCCTCTTGTAGAGCTTCGCCAGGTCGTAGGCGGTGGCTCCCTTCTTGTTACGATGCTCCACCCGGCTGGCCGTGCGCTCCAGAAGGAAGGCCACGACGGCCAGGTGGCCCTCTTGGGCGGCCAAGTGCAGCGGCAGGTTGCCCTCGTTGTCCTCCACGTTCACGTCCGCTTGGAACTCCAGCAAAATCTGCAGCGTGTCGAGGAAGCCGGCCCGGGCCGCGTCGTGCAGGACAGCGAAGCCGGTGCGGTCTTTCAGATCCGGGTCGGCGCCTCGCAGCAGCAACTGCCTGGCGATCTCCGGGTTCCCCAGCTTCACCACCTGAAGGCAGAGAACGAGGAAGAGAAACGCGAGGCAGTGGGCAAATGTGCCCTCTCCCGAAGGGTTGGGTTCACACACGCGACAGGCGTATCCCCACGCTCTGGCCGGGCCTTACCTGCAGAGCCTTTGCTTGCTTTGACTATGGAAAGCTCGTGGGATAGTTCGCGCGGGAGCCTAGAGCCCTAGGAAAGCCGGATGTCAACTTCTTCGGCATCCCTGGATAGAGAATCCATGGCTGGTGCCTTTGATTGGAAAGCTTTCTGAGCTGGCATATTTTGGGAGGACACCAACAGCTGCCTTCTGCATGGCCATTTCTGGCCGCTTGCTTGGTCCTCAGCTTTAATGGTATCAGAGAGACCACCCCCCCTCTCCTACTCCTGCTTTTAAAAGCCGAACTTAAGTCTCTTCTGAGAGATACTGCAATGGAGAAGCTATAGTTGCCAAAACGGTACTGCTCTGACATCCAGCCTACGCCACACAAAAACAAATATTGTGAATATAAATAAACAAATATGATGGGAAACTGTATTTCCTGTTGTGGCATGATAGAAATAAAAAAAAATAAGGAACAGGATAAGGGGATGAGGTTCTTGGCTAAGGTAATAGATATATAATGATACTGATGGTCTTGTCCTACTTTGATAGAAAGTGGGTTTAAAATCCAAAGAGCCCATTTCCCAATTTTATAAAGGAAGGAGGACTTAAATGACTATTTCTAATTAAAGATGTGTCCACATAAGGTGTGTAAAAAATAAAGTGTCTGTATTGTACCTTATTAGCAAATACACTGCATGTGTGAGAGATAGCTCCACTTCTCTCATTTAAGACTTGGCAGTTGCAACTGAGAACAAAACAAGCAATATCCTAAACAAAAGGGCAGATAGTGGATTTAGAATATAATGTGTTTTGCAATCCTGGATGGATCTAAAATTGTTCTTGGGGAAGGAAGTGCAAGCAAACATGGAAAACTAGTGAAATGAAAGAAGGGGGAAATTGAAGAATGCCACCTTTAAAAACAAAGCTGTGTTGCTTCTGCACTTGCAAAGAACTGAAATATAATCCTATTATGGTCACATTGTAGACTAATTGTAGATTACTCAGAGAAAACATTTTAATCAATGAGTATATTTCCTGTGTCCCTTATCTGTGGACTAACCAATAAAATGGATTTATTTAATTACAAAAATATCTTAGTAAATTCAGAGGGTCTTACTTCCAAGGAAGTGTATTTGTAGGTTTGCAGTTTTAGTTTCTTTTGGGATTGTTATGTGAATGCAAATCAATACCTCTAGGTCTATTGCTTATATTCAGTTTAGTAGAAAGTTTTAAAAAGCTGTTGGCTTCCCTAAACATTCCCTTTCTGTGTGGATGTTTTGCTATTATCACTTAAACTCACATTTTCTTAAGAATCTGGACTGTTTTTGCTGAAAGAAAAAAAAAAACGATATAGTAACTCTATAATTTTTCTTATATTTTCATAGTTAGGATTGCCCATATCAGAGATTCTTGGACTTTTTTTTTTTTGCTTTCTGAATATTTTAATCCTTGTGTCTTAAAGCCACAGCCAAATATCACTTACTGAAGTTTACACCTTGGTCAAGCTTTGTTACAGGGAACAGCTAACTTTCAAAGATGAGGTGTTCTTTTGCTTTCAATATTTTTTTCTTCAGTCCTGTTTTACCTACCCATTTATAAAATAATATTGCTGTGCCCTTTACATTATTTTTCTTGGGAGGAATGCTGTCTTCTGTTTTAGTATACAAAAAGGGAGCAGTTACAGTAAACAAAACTGGAAAATCCATAAAACAAGAGGGAGTTATGTGAGAGAGCATATAAGACTCAGAATGTAGATCAGCAGCCACAAAGATGATAGTTTACTAGGAAATAATCTCTTCCTTGGTAATCCAATCACCTGCCCTCTTGTTTACCAATTTGGAATGCAAATAGTAGGAGTACAGTTAGCTTTTTGGAAACTAACATCAGGTCATTATGATAAAACAAACATGTATTCCTTAACCTTTTATGATTTCACCATGTATCTCCTGTCAAATTCATAATTTGGGTAAATACAAAACTCAGGATCAGGTTCCAAAACTGTAGAAGATAAAAGTTATCTATACTATACAAACTATGTGAAAAGTCTGATTTTTAAAGACAGTTTTAGATGTTTCTAAATGGTTTTTTTTCCTGGTGTGGAATTGCTTTAACAAGAGAAGGGTACAGATAGCATGCAAAGGCCTAAGCCTAGCTGTTCTTAGCTAGATTGAGAAAGGAGGCCTTCACATAAACACCTGATTTGAAAAAGGAGAAGGGGAAAGGGGGAAAAAAAGAGGAAAAACACTCAGAGAAGAGTCAGAAATAATTTAAATGAGTGAGACCATAGAAGCCCATGTGTATTTTCACTTTCTTTGGTAAGCAACATTTCAACTATCAATTCAAGTTCTATCATCCACCCACTAGATCTTTCTGGATTACACATACTGAAAATAAGAATCAGCCTTTTCTGTTGTGTTTACTTTTATTCAGAAGGGTGTGTGTGTGTGTGTGTGTAGCTTGCCTCAAATTATGGTTAGTGATGAGGCTGCAATGAAAAGTAGGTGGTGGAAAAGATCTATCTCTGCTTATCATGAAATGGGGGAGAAAGGGGGGCAGAATCACTGGTTCTTATTAAACAGTAAGAAAAAGAATTGGCAACCTAGTAAGGAGGTGGAAATTGAGGTGTACTTCTGTTTTTTTACCAAATTCAGCTGATTGGTTCCAAACATGACCTACCTGTTATGGTACAGAAAAACCTAAAAAGATTCAAGGCATTTATGCTCCTTGCACATTGGAAAATAATTTAGGATTACTGAGCTGAATTGGAAAAGAACACCAAGAAAGGTCGTATTACAGGAGGATCTTTCCATTTTAAAGAGGAGATTGGGTTGCCGGAGTTTTCAGCCCTCACCCACAGGGATCCCTCTTCCAATATTTCAGAAAGTGGATCCTGTCTGTAGTTGAATCAACAAATTGCTTTTAAGGAGCCTGCTGAATATTCCGCAATACTTCCGACCAGATTCACGGTCTTGCATTGGAAAATCCTCCCAGATTTTCACCTACCTTTTTCTTCTGTCTGGTTGGGCACCCTTACCTCTCCCCCCCTTCCCATATACACGTAACACTTTCAGCACCGTTATCCAATGTTCTCAAAGGAAAACATCTTTCAGCGGGTGCAGGGTTTTAGTAGCTGGAAGAGCTCCAGCAGCCGCCTGTAAATCTAAACACTGGAAATGGGTGTAGACGACGTTATACCTACGGAAAGGAAATTCTCGCAGCGAAGCGATCCACCGATATATCAAAAAGCACCCGAAGGATGGTGAATAACAAAGCACTGGATTTTCGTGATCCAGCTCGCCACATTGCTTCGCCGCACATCGCAGTTATTCAGGAACGATAGTATTTTTTTTGCGGGGGGGGGACATGCTCGCCAGAATGTGAGAAAAAATAAGCACCAACCGCTACTTTTTAGTAGTCAGACAACACACTCCCGTCAGATACCAAAACAGATATAATCTGGATTTCAAAAATGAGGTGTTTACCGACCTGCTCTGAAACACGACCTAGCCCGGATTGTTCCTTTCCCTCCCCCATTGCCTCCGCCACTTGCTTCCCTGTCTCAGAATTTTTTTTTTTTAAAAAAAAGACGAGGTGTCTTGCAGACGAGGTTTATCCTGAGATTAGAGAAACATTAAAAACAGGTTTTGCTTAAAGTACGTCACTTTAAGGAGTTGGAGCCGTGAAACTTATAAAATATGGCAACCAACTCGCTTTTTAAAAAATGCTGATTTTTTTTCCTCCCCTTTCAAAAACGGTCCTTTCCCCCGTCAAACCAGTTCACCTAGTGGTGAACGATCGCCTCTGTCCGCCCAGATACCAACCTGCAGCGCAGTTCTCCCAAATCCATTTTGTGCATTGACGTTTATATTATTTTCCAACAAATTAGTAACTTGCGCTAGGTCCCCTCTGGCAGCTGCGGACGCCAACTCATTCGCCAAAGGTTCGGCCATTCCTTAGGGCGAATGACGATCGCCAACGAGCAGAAAACCTGGGCTTGTATTTGATTATCTTAATGGTTGTTTTTAGCCGGGCATGGCCATCGGAAACTGACAGGAGCGGGGATGTTAATCTTCTGGAGTAGACCTTCTTGTAGTAAATACTCGTAAAAAAGCTCCTTGCCAGAAGCCCGCCCCTTGGTTCACACGTCATGCATACTGCTGCACCTCTAACGCGCACAACACCCGCCCCCCGCCGGACCTTGGCCGGGGCGCATAAATTGATTCAAGCCCTTCAGCGAGCATATCGGACACACTTGAGAAAAACCCAAGCCCAGTAAGGAAAGGGAGATGGAGAAAGTAAAGAACAAGGTGGAGGCAGAGAGGTGGAAGCAGAAGAAGCGGAAGGCACAACCCACCAGTTCTGTCCAGCCGAGACCCGGGCCAGGCTTCTTGGAAAGTCGCGGGTTCCGTTGCCGAGGTTGAGGGTCGGGGCTTCGCTCCTTGAGTCCGTTCTTCGCCCCCAACTAGCAGCCCCCTGGACCGCCAACAGTAGGAGCGAGGGGGTTAATCTAGTCTTGGTAGCCGGGGCATTAACCAGTCCCGGCAGGAGAGCAGTTGCCCAGCTCCTCCGGGGGTGCGAGGGGACTTCGGTGCTTCCATCCCGGGGCGGTGGACGCGCGGCAGACCCAGCAGCCGTAAGGTCGCGGTTGGTTGGGGCGGGTTGGCTGAGCCGAGAAAACCGGGCACATCAGCACAGCCGAGAGGTCGCCGCACCTTTCGGCGCGCTGGTGGTTTCGGCGCAGCTGCGGCTCCGGCAGCATCAGCTTTGCCGTATCCCCGTTGCTTTCTTTTGGCAGTCGATTTCTCTAGCGAGAGGGGCAGCGGCGGCTGCGCCCGTTTGACAGGAGCCCAAAGGCGCAATCCCAGCCTGGCTAAAAGGCGCCAAAACAACCCTCCAAAGCTGCCGCCTCCGGGGCCGTTCTCCTTTCCGCGCAGAGCGTCGGCGGCCGATCCTGCGATCGTGTGTGGAGCTGCCGTGGCTGAGTCAAGTCCGTTGAATTTTTTTTTAATTTTTTTTTTTTTTGCGGGATGCCGCCTAGAAAGCCGGTTCCTCCTCCTCCTCCTCCTCCTCCTCCTCCAGTCCACGGCGTACCTTCTTTCCCCTCCCCAACTTCTCCTCAGCTTTTTTTGAAAAGGAAAAACATTTGAGCGCTCTTTGACTTGAAACACCCGCCCACATTTTAACGGCAGAGATTTAAGGAGGCGCCACGGAGTTCCCGGCAAAAGCAGGAAGGCCTGGGCGGGAGGGCGAGACCAAGCGAATGCTCCGCCTCCTCCTCCTCGCCTCTTTACTGCTGGGCTCTGACAATCGGTTCAGGCCGCGGAGCCGCCGTTCGGGGCTAGTAGGCCTTTTCCCCACGCTGTTACCCGGCCAGGCCTGAAGAGATAAGCTGGGGCAACGAGAGCCTATATCTGCTATTTTAAGGAGATCGTCCCCCCTCCCCAACCTCCGTTCTTTAACATTAGCCTCTTTCCAATATAGCCCGAGAGGCTATTGGCGCCCCCTCCCCCGCTAAACCTTCCACTGCCACCTCCTGGGCGCCCTCTACAATTGTGATATTCGCAGAGCTCCTCGTGCTCCCTTGATACAAGACGAGCCTAGACGCACGGCACGTTTTACTACTTTGTAGTGTGGGCGCCCGTGTGAAATCTTTGTTGACGCCAGCTCTGCGGGCACCACAGGAGAGTAAAGGAGGCGGGCCGAAAGTTAAGGCTACGTGTAGGGACTGTGCCCTCTCGTGCATCAGTGATCTCTTTTCCCGGAGTGGCATAGCTCCTTCATCGGAGCTTCTAGGTTTTCTCGGCTCCTCTTGCCTACCTCGACCCTGTATCTGTTTCCCCCCCCCCCCCAGCACAACGCATCAGATTGGCAGAAAGGTTAGGTAGCCAAAAGAGAGGCTTGGCTGCAGGTTTCCTTTCTCTGGGTCTGGTTACTAAGGAGACAGCCCAGACAAGGTCACGCTGAAGGGTCAATGTCAGCTTGCTGCAACTGTAGCAAATGAAAAACTTTTTCTCTCCACTCCCCCCCACCCATCCCATTGCACTTATTTTTACCGCACCTTGGGGAAAATGGGAGAAAGATAGTTGTGACATTTTAAAATGTCACCAAGGCAAAAATCAGGAGCATAAATACTCTTGTGCGCAGGATCTAGTATTATATTCTTAAAATGTTGAAGAGCTAACATGAAACAAATGAGTGAACACTAGAGTCCATCAGTAAAGTCTGAACAGATTTTCCTTTCAGGAAAATGTCTGGTGTCAGTAAACTTAAACCATATCTATTTTATATCATAAGAATAAATCAACAACTTAACATATTGAATTACTGTGTCCTTGGATTCATCTGTCTAAGATGCAGCATTCTTTGTTTGATTTGGATTAATGGATCACATGAACATAGCTGGTGGTTTGTCAATCAAAAGTATGGTTTAATATTTAAAACCCAAACTAGCTAATAATAATTTATCCAACAAACCATGGGTAAACCATGCATGTTGGGCTAGATAAGAAAAATAGATTATGAGAAATTTGCAGTTGCTTTTCTTATCTAGCCCATTTTTTGTTTTGATTTTGAATATGAATGAGATGGGTGGGTCAAAACTAAAATGCAAAATAGGGCAAGAGTGAGCATATTTTTAAAATATATATTTATTTTTATCCCACTTTATTATTGTTTGTAAAGAACTCAAGGTTCCAAACATACCTAATACTCCTTCCTCTTCCCATTTTCCCCCCACAACAACACTTTGAGGTGGGTTGGTCAAGAGAGCAAGTGATTGGCCTAAAGTCACCTAGCCGGTTTTTCATGCTTAAGTGGTACTAGGATGATATGACTACAATTTGTGATTTTAGTGCCAACCTCTCTATTGACTCTGGTTGTTGGAAGCTAGCTGTGAAGGATGAAAATTGTGATCACATGATTGCAGGACACTGTGATGATTGTAAGTGCAAGGACCAATCATAACATTTCTTTTTCAGCACTGCTGTAACTTTGAACACTTGCTAAACAGGACAGAATTTAAGCAAGGACCACCTGTATTCTGTAAATATCAGTAGCTGTTTCACGAATCACAAGGTATAATTGTCACAGCTAATTTCACACATTGTACTGTGCCGGGCTATTCACTATGGTTTATTAAACAGTGGCCTGTTCAGTGGTGAAGATCAAATATCACAATGATGTCAAAATCATTATGTGCATAAAGATATTAGGTCACAAGTTCTGATGCAAGTATATAAGTAATGACATATGTCTGATTATGCAATCACATGCATATTGTCATTTGTTCCCTTTGCTTATACCATGGTCATGTTAATGGCTGAATCACAGAGGTTGTTTTAAAAAATACATTCATTTCTCAGTTTAGCTAACAGAATTGGCTGACTGACCAAACAGTGATATTCTACTGTAAGAGCAAATTGAATTCCCTTCAGTAAGTTACAGTGCCACATTTTAGTAGAATCTCTTGAATATCCACTCATATAACATTGTTTGCTAATATTAGAACTGCAAAAAAATGTTTGTATGGTGTCCACACCCCAGCTGCTTTAATCAAAATGACGAAGGCTGCATTGTACTATAAGCTCCACATTTTTTATCATATTCTATGTTACATTACAACATGCGTATACAAAAGGCAAGGCCTGCAATATGACAATGCAATGCTGTTTTTCTTGGACTGACTAGTTTGCACCTGCAAACACAACAACAGAGTTGGAAGGGACCGTGGAGGTCTTCAGCCAATATAATAGTAGCAACATAGCTGGGATCAGAAGTTGTGTATTTCTGATTTAGTTGCATTAGGGCTTCTTTTCAGTACTTGTGGTCTTTGTTCTCACAATGTGATAAAACGGGAGAATTATGGTAGATTGAATTAACTTGATTGCCTGGATTCCCATAATAAACTAACCCACGAACTATCAAACTGGCCAAGTTTACACAGTACACAGCTTTAAATTAGCCAACCACTTTTTAGCACATGTAACATATCATGTGCACTTAATATTGCATCAAATTTGAGAGGAATTTTGCTGATCCTTGCCACCAACTCCATCTCTGAGGCAAAATATTATATTTTTAATCAAAGTAGAATCTCAGCAGGTGGCAGCATCTTGCTGACCTTCTCTAGGTTTGGAAGTAAAGCAGGGTCAGGACTAATTAATACTTGGATCAGAAACCAGCAACAAGCTCCAGTACCCTAGTCAGAGAAATTTAAAAAAATATCCAGGAAGAAAGCGGGGACAAACTACTTCCTTACAGTTGCCAAAAAATGGCATATTAGTTATATCAACTGTCATCAGGATATAAACTTCATTCAATGGAATCTTTGACTTTTATCAGGAATAAATAAATTGATTATAGCAAATTCTTGAGATAATAGGAAGTTGTGTTATAGGGACAAGGAATGATGTTCAACAGTGCTTATCAATAGATCATATCTAGATAGGTGTGTTAAAAGATATACAGTATAATATAATTTATTAACTAGAAGTCACTATTTCTTGGTTTTATCTGGGACCAGGCAGTCTTAATATGTTTCTTTTTGATGGGGAGTGGGTTGTGTGTTATATATTTATCTTCTATCAGTTTCTCTTTCCATTCCTAGTCTAGTGAGATAATCTCCTCTTGTTCTGATTGTAGAGGAATAGACAAATTTCTCCAATAGCAGTCTATTAGTTATTTGTAGTAATGATTTATAATGCAATAATGATACATAATATTAATATTTTTCAAACATAATGTAAATCCAAACTTTACTAACCAGTTAAAGTTCTGGTATAAAGTTCAAGTTATAGTCTTCATCAGTGATGGCAAACCTTTTAGAGACTGAGTGCCCAAACTGCAACCGAAAACCCACTTATGCATCGTCGAGTGCTGGGTGGGTGTGGCCCATTGGCTGGGTGTGGTCAATTGGGTGGGCGTGGCTGCGATGGTAACGGCAGACTGGGTGGGACTAAAAAGTTCAATCAATCAATTTCAACTTTGCAAGATCTTTTTTTTTCCCGCGAGAAGTTGAAATTGACTGATTGAACCTTTTTTTTTTTTTTTCACATGGCGGCAGAGGCCTAAAGCGAAAAGGTTTTATAAAACCCAGCTGAAGACCTAGGAATGGGGTGACGGCGCGCGTGCCCACAAAGAGGGCTCTGAGTGCCACCTCTGGCACCCATGCCATAGGTTCGCCACCACTGGTCTACATTATTCATTAAAATAATAATTCCAGTAATCTCTATTTTTATTGTTATTTAATTTTCTCCTGAAATGTGGAATATTTCCACATCTAAACTACGTGTAATCCAGTATCTGATTCACACATTATGCAATATTAGAGCTGAATGCTCTAATAGTAGTTATATGGTTTAAGGCACAGGTGTCAAACTCACTGTGTCACGTGACATGTCTCAATGTATCATGACTTTTTTTGCATTGCCGGAGCTGGGGTGGGCCTGGCCTCTACATGATGCAGCCCATCTGTGGGCCGGCAGTTTGATACTCCCGGTTTAAGGGATATCAGATATGCCATAGCTTTGCAATCACTGCATGTGCATGAATTCATTTTTGCCATCACATTTTTCTATGTGGGAAAAAATACATTAGAATTTCTGTACTGTTACTGTTTGAAAACTATATTTTTATTATAATTTGTCTTTTGAGCTCTTTATATTACTTTCTAACAAGCAATGGCAATGAGACTTTGTATAAACATTGCAAAAGTTGCAACAAACAATATTCAGTATTTACATTAAATTACAAAGGAAACAATTTACATATATATCCCTAAACACAAGTACTCATTTCACAGACTGTGGTTCCCAAAAGGTTATATACAAAACAATGGTTAACAATGTAGCAATAGTTCACATTGTGGTTTAGCATGTTGTATAAATCACTCATTGTGGCTTTTTCATTGACCCAATGCGTGCTTTCTTAGAAATAAACCACTTCTATTTACATACATACATTTTATACTGCCTGTGTTCATGATTCATTCAATTTGTGTCTGACAAATAAATGCATAGGACCAATCTATTGACACATAATTGTATAACACTGGTTAAGAGCCACGGTGGCGCAGTGGTTAAAATGCAGTACTGCAGGCTATTTTTGCTGACTCCTGGCTGCCAGCAGTTTGGCAGTTCAAGTCTCACCTGCTGCACGTTGATTCAGCCTTCCATCCTTCCTATGTTGGTAAAAATGAGGACCCAGACTGTTGGGGGCAATATGCTGACTCTGTAAACCGCTTAGATAGGGCTGTAAAGCATAGTGAAGCGTACATAAGTTTAAGTACTGTTACTATTGCTAATTCTGATTAGCATCACCTCCATTTTTATTTAATGTATTTACTGAATAAAAAGGAAAACAATTTCATTTTTAGTATAGACCAAGATAGTATATATTACATGCTATATATTATAAACTATATTTATTCCCAGTTTAATTCCTTTATTGTGTAGTTATCCTGATTTTTTTAATTTTGTAAATTAACAAGAAGTCTTTATGACCTTAATTTGCTATAGTTAAATAATACTCAACTACTGCTCTCTGCAAATGATATTGCAACATTGTGCTCAATACAACAGTTTTAAAGCCTTGATAGGAACTCCATGGCTTCTACCCAATTCTCAAAACTCGCTTTTCAACTTTTTTTTTGTATTTGTTTAAAGGGACATTTTGTAATAATGTGTGGGTGGAACTTGTTTGAGGCTAAGTATATAGCCTGACTCAAAACTGCAGGTCATGAGTATTAAAGAACATGTTTAAAGCCAAATAATGACTGATGATATTGTTTGCAAACAATTGCAAACTGTTTTTGTAATAGCTGTATCAACTGCAATCCAAAATGTGTTGCAGGAGCTTAAATCAAGAATAACTTTGTTTTTGTTAATATTTGAGATTGGGTCCTGGAGGACTTCTTTATTGTTTGATTCATGTAGTGGCCATTTACAGTGAAACTAGATAACCCTGTGACCTGTTGGTTCATCCTTTGAGAGAAGGTAGTACAATCTTATGTGACTAGATTGAACATAAACTTTAGGTTGACCATTTTTTTATGTCAGTGTGGGATGATCCTTGATCATCTAAGACAGTGTTTCTCAACCTTGACAATTTTAAGGCATGTGGACTTCAACTCCCAGAATTCCACAGCCAGCATTGCTGGCTGTGGAATTCTGGGAGTTGAAGTCCGCATGCCTTAAAATTGTCAAGGTTGAGAAACACTGATCTAAGAAGAACATAAATATCAAAATGATTGACCACCAAGACCTCTGACTGACCTCCAAGGTTTCTTCCAACTCTGTTATTCTGTTAATTGTAATGGTAACCGAACTTCTATAATGTCAATATTTATTTACCTTAATTGCTAAACAGAATCACCATGGCCAGGAAAAAAAGCAGTGGGATTGGGAGCAACTTCCAACTTCTTGTCAGCGTTCCTATTGATTTTCCTTGGGGGAAGCTGGAAAGAATGCCAGAAATCATATGACATGACTTATAGGGACAGCTACAACTTTGCAAATAAAACTGGTCTGAACAGCATGGGAAATCTAAATTCTGCAGGAGTAATGGGCCCTGGATTTTTTTTTAATGCATTTTTTAAATTAGCAGATTTTACGTACCTTGATTCAAAAATTGTTGGGATATAACGCATCATTTGGAGTAACCTAGGGTCCAAACAGGCAAACAGATGAACACAATGAGAATTTTAGTAGTATGTAGTTGATAAAATTGTTAAACAATTACTCATAACCCATAACACTTTTATACAGCAATTCCTATCATAAAGTCAGCATTTTCAAGCACATCTATTTAGATGATTTATGGCACGATTTGCTTTGGGTAAGTTCACACAACATGGTAAGCTGTATAAATCATCATTTGAAAACTGCAAAGACTGGGTTGGCAGTGTATTAAACCAAAACCAAATACAGGTACACTTCTACTTACGACCACAATTGAGCCCAAACTTTCTGTGGCTAAGCAAAACAGTTAAGTGAATTTGGTCCATTTTATGACCTTTCTTGCCACAGCTGTTAAGTGAATCACTGCAGTTTTTAAGGTAGTAACATGGCTGTTAATGGAATCTGGCTTCCCCATTGACTTTGCTTGTCAGAAGGTCACAAAAGGTGATCACAAGACCTTGGGACACTGCAACCGTCATAAATATGAGTCAGTTGCCAAGAGTCTGAATTTTGATCACAGGACCATGGGGATGCTTCAGCAGTCGTAAATGTGAAAAATGGCCATAAGTCACTTTTTTCAGTGCCACTGCAACCTCCAAAAGTCACTAAATGAACAGTTGTAGGTTGAGGACTGCCTGTAAACCACACTGTGGTTTCCCGCGTACCCAGTTATATGGCCTGTTTCTGTAAAGCCATATTTGGTTCCATTATTAAACTTGTAACCCTTCATTTCCCCTGTGTTTTCCCCAGTAAAATCCATCAGAAACCAGCAAATGGATTTGTATTCATCTTTTGATAAAAACACTAGGAAAGAAAAGATTGGCACAAATCTGATTGCAGCATTTTGTAATTTTTCTTAGAATCAGCCAGAGACTGAATTACTTTTAAGTACTGAGGGTTTTTTTTCCAGCATATATTATTGCACAGAAAATACACTGATGATATGAGGCAAATAGACTATTTATATATATTTAAATATTTGATAAAATAGTTTAGAGAAAACAGCTAACCCCAGCCGGAACAAAAAGGTAGAGGTAGGCAAAACATATGAAATTTGAAATGTTTTGTGTTTGAAATCAGTATTTTTGATATTACTAGAAATGTTCCCATACCATTCTGGTCACTGAGAACACGTTTTGAGTTTCATCACCGTTAGGAGGCTTCTAATAAGATCAGAACAGCTGTTTCAAATTGGAACAGAGCATTTTGAGCTCAGAATTCTTGAACTTGAAACATTTTAATTCACTATTACCAGGGGAAAAAATACACTTTATGTCTTACCCAGTAACCATGTCTGAATATGCTGAGCTGGTACAAAAAGCAGAAGGCAAGTCAAAGACATACTTGAATCAGCGGATGGATTTGTGTATGGTGCCTAATTATATTTGTTTGGTTTGGCTTGATATGTTGTCCGAATTTAACTTCTGCTGCTGATAAGTACCACCACCATTTTGTATTTATTTCTTCCATCAAAATAATTTAAAGCCAAAGACATAATTTCAAGATGAAGATATACATCAGGCATTTGGCATATCAATCTATTATTTGTAAAGCTGCCAAACCAGATCCAAAGAGTTGATGTGTGATGTAGCCATTATATTTTAAATATATTTAAAATATATATTTTAGATCATTTTTGTGGAAAAACATCATTCCAGCACTGGAGATCTGCTAGTATAAACAATTCCATAAAATAGAATGTAAAAGGTTGATTGTCCACACTGAAAGCTATGTACCTCACATAGAAGGTACAATGGTTTTGAGAAAACCTCCACACCTTTAGAAATCATCTGGAAGGGGGTTTTCTACAAGAGTTTTCACCATAATTTTGTAGTAACATGAACATCCTATCAAGTACTACTTCTCTTTTCTACATTCATGATATCAAACATGTATCTCAGGATATAAAGCTGAAAAACGTAATTATTTGCTTTATCTAAATATCAAGAATTCCAGCCTTGCTCTCATGGAAAGAAGGTACATACATTTCCATTTGCTTTTCTCCCTAAGGATTCATTCATCTTTAGATAAATATTCAGAATGAGGTACATTGCTTAGATGTCAAGGAAATTGACAACTGACTTTTGTTTTTGTTTGCATTGGTGATGCTTTGCTATACCTTAATTGTATCTTAACAATACATGCATGAATATAATAACTATGCAAACAAAACACTTAGAGGAGTGTGACTTAGTTATGTTTGACAGGTTCAACTTGCTTGGCAGGTAAATCCAGTGCTCATTGGCAGCCGTCAGGAAATAGGCATGAAATAATAGGAAGTTTTATCATTGCCTAAAAGATGTATAACAACTTCGTAGGATAACCAAGTTCAGTCAGCAAGAGAGAAGTTCATCAACACACCAAGCAAATACAGAATAATATCAGTGTAACTGACAACCGTAGGTAGCATAATCTATCACTCAGATACAGAATATACTGTTATACTGGAAGCATGCTACTTATGCTTGTTCTCAGTGAACTATATCAGAAAAAAAAAAACCCGCTTAGAGTGGCTTGAGATCATAGCCATAATAACAAAAGCCCTTGAAGACAGCTTTAATTTTCTGCATTTTAGAGACACTTCTAATGCAATAGTTTAATTTGTTAAGCCACATATATAAATCTAGATCAATTTAGATAACCCACATTCATTTCCACATTTATTGGATTTATTTTTAAAAGGGTACAAAACAATCTCAGCACATTCCTGTATATAAAATAAGCTCCACAAAAATCAACAGGACTCATTTTATCCAACTAAAGATATTTTCCTGCTATCACAAGGAAAAACTTAGGAGAGAGAGAGGGAAAAAAAGGTTTATGAGTCTTTCCAATGTCAGTGGCAAATTGTTTTTTTTAGGGTGAGTTCTTCATGAGCACATAGACATATATAGGAAGGAGAGATTTAGTATGGAAGACTTCTAATGAGAAAGAGCAATCATCAGTTGAAATAATATATTTGCCCATAAGAACCACTGTTGTTTAGTTTGCTAATGGCTATAAGACTCCATTCCTCAATAATTATGCATGGAATTTGCACTATGATCCTGGATATTAAGATTACTAATAGAAAAACATTGTGGCATAATAAAAATCCTATAATGAGTCATTTGATGAAATAGGCAGCTTTCAAATCCAATAAATTATTTGGGAAGTAAGAGCTATTAGGCTGAAGCATATGTAGAATTGTACTGTTACACGAGTCTCTGCATTGCTTATAGGCTTCAAAATAATGTAATGGGTTGAGCAAAGCCACATCCCTTTTTAAAATGTGCATTTTAAAAATAGGTGGGGCTTGTATTGCCAAGCCACAACTCAGGTTTTAAAGCCAGGAACTGTAGCTGTGGACATCCCTGTATATTGCATATTATCTCTACTACATAAAGGCAAACAATATCATTTAATGATATGTTGTTCCAATCAATATTGACAGTAATTAAGCAGGACAATATGCTGAATCAGTATAAAGATAGCTTGTTATGGTACTCCATGCATATGGGGAATCATTTTTTATTTTATCGTATGTTCCATAAGCGAAATCTTTACTGAAAAATAAACTGTGGTGTGAATCATGATTTAGACTAAACTCTTCCTGCATATTTTGTTTTACCATTTCTCTACTCTTAATTTTAAATGCTATATACCCATGCTTCAATTGAAGAAAACTATACCAGCATGAAATTTGCTGCTCTCATTGCTAAGCCTATTTCTGTTCCAACACATGCTGTCCTGATTATGCAAATACAGTGCTGGATAGACAAAGCAATTGGTTGAGTCTTCCAGCTTTACTGCCCTCTATGCTCAATACATATGTAATCACTGCGACTGCAGTAAGAATGGGGTGTATCTGATTGCAGGAGTTTACTACTAGGTCTCTTCTTTTGACTTTCTTCTTACATCATATTCTGTGTTAACCCAAACTGAAAACAAGTTAAACAAAACAATAACCAAATCAATCACAAAGGGAGCAGAATCATGGGCAGTATTTTTATTTGGGAGTTCTTTCCCTTTTCTTCACAGTATCTCATGACCTCACATGTAACTGGTACTTGTCTATATCTTCAACTCAGTGAGAAATAAAGCTTAAAAGATTTTACATAACTTTCAATTGTTGCTGGATGCTAATGACTTACAAGGATAATTTACAAGCTAAGGATAATTTAAACCTGTCTCAGTCATAGGCTAAGAATAAGCATAACCAGGGTACTATGGCAAAAAGAAGTTATTTCCAAAATATATATACCAAGGGTAAGTATAAATGGCACAGTCATAGTCTAATATTAAAGCTATATCAAAGTAAATCAAATTTTTATTAAGGTCATAGGTCAGCAAATCAGATTTGAATTTCCTTTTCAAGTACTGCCAGAGTATTAAGTTTTATTATCAGCTGAAAATAAAAGATATAAAAAGCATGTGTTGAAAGAAAAATCTTCATCAAGGAATAAACAAAATGGAGACTGCTTTAGAAAATTGTAGTTTATTGAAGGGCAGAGCCAGACAGAAACATAGCTCTGGGAAAGCTGACATGTAGCTGGGAATGGTAGGTTTTTATACCTTCTTGGGCTTTTGAGGTTGTTTCCTATTCCTGTTTGAGGCTTTGTATTCCTGTGTCATGTAGTTTGATCTGAGTCTAAGTGTGACCTTTTGGTATTGGTGGATTAATCCTATTATGTCCTCAAAGGTCATGTCTTTTAGAGTTTGGGTGGGGTATGTAGATTTTAGGGGTCTTTATTTTCCTAATCTCATCAGTTTCTAGGTTCCTGGCTCCAACCTTCCTGAATGGATTATTACATCTGCATTCTAAACACTGGTTTCTGCTGAGTTTTCTGGCTGGGGGGAGAGAGAAGTTTCTACCTTTTTAAAGAGCATCTCCATTATTCCTTTGGAGAAATATATTCTGCCTTTTTAATATTCCCCAAAATATTTCTTTCTCTGGATTCTTCTGACACATGCATATTTGACCTAAATGAGTTGCTACATACAAAGTTCAGATATACACATATTTTAAAATCTCTGGTAGTAGGCTTAAATAGAAAAGATAAACCGATGTAGAGGAAGTCTTCTATACAGAGTTGGTTTAAATTAAGGGCTGAACACTCCTTGGATTATGACCAAGTGAGGTTTTCCAGAATTCCATTGCTAAAATATAAAAGCAAACCCTGTTATTATAGAGGTGTCATTTCCTATTTAACAACAAACATGTCTTTAAAAACTAAACTTAATTAAAGCAAAAGAAACTTCACCCATCCCAAAGCTCACATTAAAACCTGCCCATTTGTGTGACATTACTATAACATGGCTCGGCCTGTTGCAACTTATGTAGATTTTTTAAAAGTGCAGCTTCAAGATATTAATCGCCCTGCTGTACAGTACCTTTTTTCTCATTAAGCAAGTCTCTTGTGTCCTGTACATTCCTGTAATTTGAAATGTGGTCTCATTCAATACTTTAGTTTGATTTTACACTCATTGACTTTCACTACTGTGTAAGTAATCTAAAGTTTTATATTTTATTCCAAATCAAACATTCAGCCAATGTACCATTTCAAATTTTTAAATAATCACTTTCCCAGCATACAGTTGCTATGTTATTATTTTCATTATCACTGGTTTCCCCAGGAAAATTCATAAGGCTTGTCGTTATTTCACTGCAAACTGACATTCTACAACCCTCTGTTAGCACTAAAATAGCCAACTTGTTTTACAGATGTTTTCAATTTAAATTTAATTACCATTAGCAGTATGGTAGTAGTTAATCCAAATGTTTGAAGAGCACCAGGTTGCTTTCTCTTGTATTGCAGTTTATAACCAATGTACTGTAGATCTGAGTGCCTCAATGACTTTAAGCAGTCTACCTTCAACCATGTATAATGTATGACAATCCCTTATATTTGGAACAATACTGATAATTCTTCGTTTGACATCAAAAGTAGCAATAGTTTATTTATAACAATGGCTTACCCTAGCTTTCTCCCAATGGCGTACCACAAAACCGAGATATTTTTATAAAGCGACTAGATTTTGTGGCAAATTTCTGGATGGTCAGTAGAGGGCAGGTTTTTCTGCTTTTCTTTCTGGAGACCTACAGTAATGGTGAGCCAGATTTTTGCAGTTCTGTTCTAGTTAGGATTGTTATTTACCATGCCCCAGGCTGTTTAAAAACAGCACAATAGGAACATATTCAATTTGCTATTGGTTGCAACTCTAGACTCCATACCTTTATGAATTATCTGGAAAGGACAGTTGACATAAATCTACTTAGAATAAGGATCTAAGGTATAGCAGTCAGCATACATTTAATTAAGAGATTGGTGAGTAGATCTAACTTATACCAAAAATGCCCCTGCACTACTTACTTTAAAACAATCCTCCCCCCAGCCTATTTTACAAGCTAAATAGACAGAAAAAATCCGCTATGTGCAAAACAACAATCCTTTTAAGGAACAGAATCGCAACCCTTCCATCCCAGAATACTGCATGCAACTTTTGGAGTAACCGCAATCATTTTATTTCCTTCCAAAGCTCCCTCCGCGAGGAGGGCTTTAACACCGCGGCATGGGGCAGACAACCCAAACGGCCAAAGCAAGCGCATTTACGACATTTTCATAAAAGCAAGGCTCCATCCCTCCTTTCCATTCCTCATTGAAGAATCGGTATCTCCTGAAGGACCTCTGCAGGCCCGCCAACCACACCCTTCGTTCTTTTTCTTTTTTTTAAAAAAAGGGGGGGGGCGGTGGGAACCTCCTGCCGTCTCTTTCTCTTCTCTGCCCCCACCCCCACCCCGCTCCCGCATCCAAATCGGCACTCTTACATAATAGCCGAAAGCGCCTCCCTCCCTCCCTCCCTCTTTTCCCAGGTTTTATCGGTGGCCAGCATTTGACAGGAGGTCCAGTCACGTGGCAGCCGGAAAGCGTCTCTTTGCGACTTCAATGACAGGCAAAATGTGCGACAGCCGCTCGCTGGGCAAGGAGGAAGCTACTTAAGAGGCTATTCGCCTTGTTTAAAGGCAGGGTTGGCTTGCTGCCTTGCACTCTTCAGTTCCCTCCTCCGCCCTTCTAGTGGTCGGGACAGCGTGTTTAGGAAGAAGGGAAAGCATTCGGGGAGCAGACTGTGAGGGCTTGACCTAAGTTTGGAGTTTAGATGAGAGCGTAGTTTCCTTTCTCTTCCCACCCCCCCCACCCCCCACCCCCTTGAGCCCGGGTCTTGCCGGCAGCAGCCTCCAAGTGTACAGTTCAGGCAGGAGGAGGGGCCGCTCCCGGCTGCATTAGCGTCCAACATGGATAGAGAAATGATACTGGCTGATTTTCAGGTAAATTTCAAATTCCACCACTGCTATATTCTAATCATGATCTTTTTCTCGCCCTCCCTCTGTCTCTCTCCCTCTCTTTCTCTTTCTTCCCTTTCTCCCGGCTTCTCTTTTTGTTTTTTGTTCTTTGGTGGAAGGATCTAAGTTCCGAATTGGCGAGCCCTGCTCCGATATTAAAGTAGAGCAACCACAACAGTAATAAAGCTCGAGACTGTTTTATTCTTTGTAGTCGAGAATCCAAGAGATAATCCAAGAAACATGAATAATGTTAACTAAACATTAGTTAATGGCAGTAATGTATCTACATTTGTTTTCACAAAGAAATAAAGGAACAACATAATCCCAGTCAGAGGCAGAATTGTTTTTTTTAAACAAATATTTAGATTTCTAGCCACCATATATCTGGTTCATTTTGATTCTTTGCAAACTTCTAATAAATTTCACAGGAGGATAGAAAATAAAATATTCTGAAGATAATAAAAAGATATGCCGATATCCCAAGGGCTCATATCTATTGTGATTTTAAAAAGATGTTAAATAAAAGAGTAGGAAAGAACTTTGGTGTCTTGTGTGCTTAAATATTAGACAATGTAAAAAGGTTTTTTTAATCTTAGAAAATATCTGCTTGTACATTTTATGTAATATGCTATAATTCTCCCATAAATTTAGCTTGTGGGGCAGTAACAATTTGTTAGGGTAAGATATAATCACTATTGGGATTTAAATATACAGAAAGCAGCTTTTTGAATTTCACCTCTCATTTCTAATTAGCATGGACAGTGGCAAGGAATGATAGGATCTGTACTCCAAAACATAAGGAGAATAATGGATTGTTTGCCCTGTTTTGCAGCATATCTGTATGTAAGAACTGGGTTTCTTTAGGTGTTTCTATGTAATATTTATAAATCAGTTGGGAAATAATTAACTGGATTTGAATTCTATGAATATATGGCCAAATTTCAAATTTAATATAATTTATATATGGCTTTTATAAAAAATGGACCATAACTTACATGAATAATTTTAGTTCTAGAATTTTTCTTTTTGAATATGGAATTTTCAGAAAATATCAGTATCACAAATGCCTATGCATCTACTTCCAAGAAAGTATCCATTTCATAAAATGCCAAAGTTATTATGTAAAGAAAACTTCAATGCAAGCTAAAGAATAACATTGAACCCACATTTCTTTCGGGGTTACTCCTCAAGTTCTTTTCATCTATGCCAGGGGTGTCAAACTCCTGGCCCTTGGGCTGGATGCATCATAGCAAAACCACACCCACCCCATTGCCAGCAAGGGCAAAAAAATCATGGTACGTCGCAACATGTCACGTGACATTGCGAGTTTGACACCCCTGATCTATGCTTTCACACATAAGCCATTCCTAGAAGAATTTTATTTCTTTACCTTTAGACTGCTTCCAACCATTTAACTTCCCCCTTTGCCCTCTGTTGCCCATATGATATTTGCTTATGTTTTCCCGTCCCCTTTTCTACTGCATTGGGTTAGCTCTAATTCTCCTTGAAATCAGTTCGATGTCTTCATTTGTTACCATCTCTAAGCTCTAAGCAGTAAGGTCATTTGTTTCTTTTTTAATTTTTCACTGTTTGGCAATTGATAATGGAATACTGGACTCCAGGATCTTAATTCACTAATAACATATTTTGGATCCAGTTATATTGGGAGATAAATGTGGAAGGTAACTGGAGTCTGATGTTTCTCTTAAAAGGATTTCTGGAGAAAAAATTAAGAATTAATTAAATCATATGCACCAGCAGAGCATATTAGAGGCACAGGTGGAATTATCCATAGGTGCATATTGCCTGATTCTGTTTTAAGTTAATGATGTCACTGTAAATATTTTTTAACTGATCTTTTAAAATAACTTCTGTTTTGCTGTGTGCAAATGAAATCATATTTAATGGGCATCATTGTTATTTAAAGAGGATAGGTGAAATATACCATAGAGTGTAGAAAGTTGTACTCAGAGATATACTTTCTAGTAAATAAGAGAACCTGCAAAGGTCAGATGCTATGTGGAATCGATTTAGGCCCAGGAATTGCTCCATGAAGGTCAGTTACAACATCACTGAAATTTTACCAAAATGTTAAAATCAAATTCCTTTTCTTAATTGTTTGGCAAAGATTCTTACAATCATAGAGCATTTTATATGTAGTGATATACTAATCCATTCCTTTTTGATAAGGAGCCTGCTAATTATATTGAAAAATAGTTTTATTAATTAAATTTATATGCTGTTGCATCTCATTAATATGACAATTCTTTTGCTGAATTTACTGATACTTCCCACTCTTCATGAACATTTTCATAAACTATTTTGTTCTGCTATATATTTGGCTTTATGTTTTATACTCAATTTTTGTAATATATATTAATAGATGTATATTTGTATGCTTGTTTGTATAGTACCTTATGCATTGAGAATTAAAAAAATGTACAGATTTTGTACAGTGCTGATAATAGTTGATGTAGATGTTTTATAAAAGATAAAATGCTACCTGCTTTCAGTCTGCAAAAGAGATATTACAGTTTGGTAATCTATGATGATATGTGTTTTGGATTAGAATCTTGGTGATATATCCGAAACAAATAAAGTTTGTGATATTTTATTAATTTTTACTGATTTTATCAGATTTATTACGACTTAAGATCAATTGAATTCAATAGCATGCTTGCTTGCATCAGCAGAAGAAACCCTTCCCTGTCTGGAGGAGATTTACAAATACTTTTCTAGCAAAAATCTAACAGGGCAGCATAGGACTGAGCTGCACAGTATCCCTAATAATTTTAGACTGTCTGAATTTTATGAATTTAGAGTTGTTGAGATCTTAGGTCAATTATGATTTATTATTGAATAATGTTATTTATTTGTATCCCACCTTTATTATTTTTACAAATAACCTGGAGTGTTGAATATATCCAACACTCCTCCTTCCTCCTATTTTCCCCATAATAACAACCCTATGAGGTGAGTTGGGCTGAAAGATAGTGACTGGCCCAAGGCCGCCCAGCTGGCTTTCATGGCTAAGGTGGGTCTAGAACTTATAGTCTCCTGATTTCTAGCCCGGTGCCTTAACCACTAGACCATACTGCTCAACCCAAATTGATTATATTCGTGATTAGATTGCACTATGAATGTGCATTTGAATGCTACTATATTATGGGTCACAATCCTATGGACATGCATGTGTCACTAAGACTCACCGATCATTGCAGATGTATTTTGAATAAGCACATATTGGGTTGAACTTTATTTCAGCCACTCTTAGGTGATTTTGTTGAAGGGGAAAATAACAAAAATTCCATATTTATTAGCATTCCTGTGTTCTGAAGCTAAGAATTAATGATTTTTTTTAAAAAAATCATTGATATTAAAACCCAAACACTATTTACTTAGATATAAATTATATTGATAGTCATGTACGTGTAACAAGATACAGTCATACCTTGGCACCTGACTGCTTCAAAACTCATCAAATTTGGTATTTGATGCATTTTTGAAGCAGAAATCTTGTCCTGGCACTTGTGCATGGAAGAATGTGCTGATGTCGGTTGTCTCGTAACTCGCTATTTCTTCCAGCCAAAATAGTGGGTCATGTGGTAAATCACATGGTTTTCTTGGTACTTGTCAGTTTTAGTATTTGTTGCGTCTTCCGGAACAAATTACCAGGGAGGACTGAGGTACCATTGTAACAATTTTTTTCAGTAAGTTACAATTCTATATGCATGGTTTCCTGGGTATAATTACCATTTACTGCTAAATTCTTAAGCAGGAATTGAATTCAGGTCTTGGATGCTTCCATGTGTTATTCTACTCCTAATTGGACTATGAGTATTGTATTCTATTTCTTTGGTTTTACAACTTCTAGGATTAACATTTGTTTGATTGTCATGTAGCTTACATATAGTAGCAACATATCTTTTGTATAAAGTTCTATTTTTAGACCGTAATTCAAATTATTTTGTAAGTAATATTTCTCCTATGTGAGCTTCTATTTAGGGAAATATTTTTTACAGTCTATGACACTCAAGTAAATAAAGTATTGATATACAGTTGAAAATATTTTTTCTTTCAAAATGCTTAGTTCTGAGTATGTTTTCTGTTTTGTTTCTGCATGATGTTATTGAGATTTACACTTTAGGCTACATCTTCAGAAGACTTAGTGAAGTTTTATTCATGTTAGAGAAGAGGTCCCCAACCTTTTGGGCACCAGGGACCGGTTCAGTGGAGAGAGGTTTTTCTGCAGACCAGAGGGTGCATAGTTTTGTGTGCTACTTGCATCCCACGGATGGGGCTTTCCTTGTTTGTTGGACTGGTTGCTATCATGCTGTGGCCAGGTACTGCTCCACAGACTGGGGGTTGGGACCCCTGTGCTAGAGGGGGAAAAAATCATAATTTCATATCTTTTAAAGAAGATGCTTCTTTTCCAAAATTGAATATTTGTAACCTGAACATTTTTTTAAAAATGAACATTTTTTTAAAAAATGGTATCTAAGGCTTTGATCACATCTAAAGGCAATGAGCCTTTTCATAATGAGCCTTTTCATACAGAGTATGGATCTGAAATAATTTCTGTTTATAAATCTGTAACTGGCAGGTTTGAGAGTTTGAGAAATAAGTTTAAGATCTTACGCATATGAGCGCAAATATTTTTATGTACTAATATTAGAAAGCAGATTGTACTTTTCTGTTAGCATAGACCTAGATCTTGAATTTGATTATCTTTTGGTTTTGTCTTCTTATATGTTTTATATTGGGGTGTGATTGGTGATATGTTGCTTGACTTGTAACCTTACACATAGGACCTGTGGAACTGAAACATTAGACGGGAATGACCACTGATAGTATTGAAGCCAGTTTGTAGTTGAAGTATTTGTTAATGTCACTTTGCTTTTCCAGTTAATTCAAGGTTATTTGTAATCTAATCTATCATACTGGAAATTCATATATAATTCATTTACATTTTTTCTACTATTTTTTTAAAGAACAAATATGATCTTGTGAAATCTATTGTATTCAATAGATTACTTTTAACAGCTTACAAGTCATTTTAGAGGTAATGCCAAATATTGTTATTGAATTAACGACAATGAGATATATGTGATGGTTTTACATGAAAACAAATACTAAAATAAAAGTATTTTAAAACGAATCTAGTAGTTTTTTTACAGCTTGTAATGGCGTGTTTGAAAACTCCTTTCTCAAAATCACACCCTGTTCCTGCTTCCTGCCTTTATGTACTGCTTGTAGTTACCATCTATTTTCCATGGGATACCTTACTCTGTGTTCTCTCCCAACCTTAGTTTGTTTTAGAGAGGGTTCTAAGTACCTGTGTTACTCTATTTGTAACTAAAAGATAAAAGATGAAAAAATGAAATAATTTCTATACTTCACATCTTCACCAGAGGTAGCCAGACTCCTTTTTTTTAATCTACTTGGGAAGTAGACCAATCTCATAAGATATAAATATAATCAAATTTTCTTTAAAAAGGAAGATATTACATTTGGTCAATCTTGGGATAGATAACTAACAAAACTGTTACAAATGAGGGATGACAGCTTGAGAATTATAAAATAGAAGCAATGCTCCCTTCAAGATGTTGCTGGTTATAGCTAATGGGCTACAAATTGTTCTTTTTCAGCTGGAACCTCAGAAGAAATAATAAGACAATTGCAATTACAAGAGGGTTCTTGTAAAATTTCATTGAAACAGCTTGAAGGGATAGATGCAAACTGAGGATTAATTACTCAATTATAAAAATGTATATAGAGAAATGAAGATAATTAACTTACAGAGAAAACAGATTAGCATGAAATCCTAACTTCACATTTTTATCTGTTCTTGGAGAAGAAGATTCCTTAAGAAACATATTTCCCCTCTGCTTCAGTTTACCTGGACTTGTCCACAGTTTCTTGGAATTTAGTAAATTTATCTGAAACTGGGGAAATGTTTTCCAGCCTCTAGCTAGCAATTTCTGCCTCATTTTAAAAGGACTTTCAATTTTCCTATTTCTAGGAAAGAGGGAGGAATTGTGGGTGAATCTCTGTATCTCTTCCTTGTGATTGTTTATCAGGGATATCTGAGCATCTGTGAAACTCTCAGCCAGTTGACTAGCAACATGGCTACTCAGTGAGACTTGAAACAGTTTCAGAGCTGTTATTAGCTTCTTTTTATAGCATATTGTCAGTGTTAAATGCTACTTTTAAACTGCAAGACCTTAAAACATGTGCACATTTTTTGTTTACTGTACTAATAAAACTATAATCCTAGTATGGATTTGGAATTTTGTTTTTGCCAGCATGGCTCTCTCTGCTTTTTATGTGATTTTTTTCTTCATATATATTATTGAAATACCCTGTTAATGAACCACATCTGTGAAAGTAAAAGAAACCCCCTGTAATATTTAACATGCATTGTCAGTGTATAACAGCATCATATCTTGGCAGTTTAAGATGCTAAATACAATTAGCATATAATATTTTATTTTACATGTATCCTATTATAAATAGGAATTATTTTTTATTGCAGACTGATATGAGACATCTGTCTTATGTACTTGGAATTTAGCTTCTTAATCCAAATTGTTGCAAGAAACTAGGTGACCTTGGTGACATCAAGTTTTCTCTAACCACAGAAGGTCTATTTTTGGACATACATAACATAGCTCCAGCCATCTGTATTTTGGGAACTTCCTGATTGCTTCAATATAGGAATGACAATGAGGGTTTAATCTTAGACCATTAACCAATTATCTCCTCTCTATCTCCAATGATTTGGATAACCTAAGAGGTGAAGCTCCTAATGAAAATCCTTGTCATTTAGGCCACAGTCTAGAGATCCTTCAGTTCTTCCTGTATGAAGAATAATCACAACCCAGCCTTTCAAATGTGCAGGAAGAATGAACTATGCAGGAAAAGCTAGAATGACAATATTCCTGCTTCTATTTGCATGAAGTGTCATTTTCTGTGCAACAGGAAGTGAGGATGGAGGGCTTCCTTTTTTTTTCTCCCTTTAAGAGAAAACAGGGCTGATTGCTCTTTTTCTTTGTATGAAGCAGCTTTCCCCATAAAACAGAAAGTAAAAGTGATTGTGCATTTTCCTCTGATATAAAGAGATAGCATAGAGCATTTCTGAGGAAAGGGGCAGGGCTTCTCTCCCTGGCTCTGGCTGTAATACATGCTGCATTATGGAAGTTTTCCCACCCTTGTTATAATAGCTACTAGCAGTTAAATAGCAGACCCATAATTGAATTAAATTAAAAAATTTCAGTTAGTACAGAATTTGTGTACTAGAAACATTACAAGTAAGTTAATCAATTGTCATCATTTCAGCTTTAAATGAAGTGCTTGGGACTTTCCCTCCCTTTAAATAATCATGCCAAGGCAATCGGGTGATTATCATGTGGGCAAAAAAATTTCAGTGACTACTATATTACCAAGTTTTGCTTCCTAGCATCAAGAATGTGACAGATGATGCATCCTAAAGACTAAATTCCATCTATTGTCATTACTTCTCTGTCTTTTTTCCTTGTCTGTTGTTTGATTTGTTTGTTTGTTTGGGGTTTTTGGGTGACCTTTGCCATTTTTTTGATATGTGCATCACATATCAAGAAACAAGTATTTAACAATGTAATTGTGTCCGCCCCAAAATACCTGGCCCAGAACATGTATTTCTAGTTCTGTGTTTCGACCGAACACATATGTCTAGATTGAGCACTTGTGTTTTTGGTGTAGGTATAGGCATTTGAATTTGGCTTTTTTTTTGTTTATTGATTTCAGGCTTAACTAAATTATCTTTAAAATTAATGCTAATGAGAGATTTTTAGAGCAGTTAATAATTTTTGTATGTACCTGTTGTTGGAAGATTGCCATAATTAGCTTATCAGATATGGGCTACAAAAATATGGACAACCATTAGAAACAGCAGAGATGAATAGAAAACCATAATTCTTTGCTGCCATCTAGTGACTGTCCATATTTTTGCAGCCCATATTATATATTATAGTCTTCAGAAAGAGCGGTGTGATGGTCTAGACTAGAGGCAAAGATGCTTACCTCACTCAGAAGGTTGAGAGTTCAATCCTAGGCAGTGACAGATCAGGGCACAAAGAGAAAATATCTGCTGCAAACTCTGTGTAGGTGTCAGGAAGGGCATCTGACCAGTAAATGCTCAACTCCATTCAGTCACCCCGACTCCACCCTGATAAAAGGGATTACAGGGTTGTAAAAAGAAAAAAAAGTGTTCAGAAGTGTTTTCTATAATTGTAGATGTGAACCCACGACTTTATTGCTGCCCTCAAATAAAAATGAAGAAGTATTTTGAGAACCAAGCAAGGAATTTGAGCAAAAATAAATTGGTTTTACTTACTAGCTATCAACTATAATAAACTCTTACAACTTGGTTTTTATTGGGGGGCAGTATTGCAGATTTTGCTGTGGCATTCAACTTTTAAAAATTTTGCATCCTGCCTTTATTACTTTATATATAACTCAAGGCAGTAATAGGGAGGAAGGCACTCCTTCCTCCTATTTTCCCCACAATAACAACTTGTGAGGTGGATTGGGCTCCTCTTCCTTAGAGAGCGTGAAGCACCCAGTTGATTTTCATGGCTAAGGTGGGACTAGAATTCACAGGCTCCTGGTTTCTAGCCTGGTGTTTATCCACTGGACCAACTTTCTCTATGAACTGTATTTCATGATACTTGTGTTTAGAAGTTTATATGTTGATCCTTGATTTTGTAAGGAATTTTTGTCTTGCTTTTTTTGGTGCCACAGATTAGCACATACCGTAAATGCTGGCGTATAAGACGACTTCTGCGAGCGCTGAAATCGGCGCCAAAGACGGGGGTCGTCTTATACGCCGAGTCGTCCTATACGCTGGAAATACTGGTAGTTTCCGGCGTATAAGACAACGTTCTAGGAATGCGGCCCGGCTATAAAGACGGGGGTCGTCTTATACGCCGGGTCGCCTAATACACCGGCATATACGGTACATTCTTCTACACCAGGGGTAGGCAACCTTGGCTCTTTTATGACTTGTGGACTTCAACTCCCAGAATTCCTGAGGCAGTCCACGAGTCATAAAAGAGCCAAGGTTGCCTACCCCTGTTCTACACGATGTAGACATAGATTTAGGGCATAGATTAAAAAAATGTTATCACGTGTTTGTTTACTTTGCTTTAACAAGGACACCATGCTTCTTTTCCTTTGGAGATTCCTTTATTAACTGCAGGAAGAATAGAGTTTGTTATTGTTGTTTGCAACAAGTACTAAAGTTGACCCGGACAGTTGAAGAGCCACTCCCCCTTTTCAGACAACTTGCTTTTCTTCTACATTTATTAGGCTGGGTTCAGGCTGGTTACTATGCCACTGAAAGGGATTATAGAAAGTGAAACAGAATTGACTGAATTCTAGCAAACAAATTGTGTTGCAGATAGCACATTTTTTCTTGTGAAGTCATGCTAAGATATTGCAGAGAATATAGATTGTTAAGAAAGTAGCCAAAGCTACTTAAAAGATGACTAGGGAAGAATAAAATGTACTGCACTTAAAAATATTAATTTTTCCAACCACTTCTCTTCAGACTACTCTCTTAAATCAGGAATTTAACTATTTAGCAGTACAATTTCTTAGTGTGTTGAACTGGAAAAAAATCTATTTTATTCTCAAGCTGTGGGTGCCAGAACTTTGCTTGTTAAGGAAACTTTGATAAGACTTTTGATCAGAGTACTTCCAAAGCTCAGCAGAGTTTGAAAGTTTTCTTGTCTTTCTTTCTTGTCAATATGTATGGCAAAGATGATTTCAGAGCATAGGGTAGGGGAGACTATATTTTTCTACATGTGGTCCTTCGTATATTGGAGAAAGATTACTATATTGCTTGCCAGCTGATATTAGACTTGTGGTACTAACCTCCCTGCTGCATGGTAAGCTCCCTGCCTGAGCTCCTTGACTCCATTTTTAGGTTGGCTGTAGAGTTCCCCAGACTTAAGGTCTTGGAAAACCACAGTCTTCCTTCTCCAGCATGATGAATGTAGAATCCACCAGATAGGTTATTTCAGCCTTCCTGCCCAGATAGACTAGGTCAGAACTTTGGCCACGCCTCCTTCAGGGTGTGTCTTCCCAGTTTTGACTTAGTCTCGTGCTCAGCAAGGCGCAGATATTTAGGCTCCTTAACTAGGCCAAGTTTTTTTGTATTTATTCTACACTATTTCAATTTTATTAGGTTAATTCTTCCTTTAGTTATTAGAGTGTAGTGTTTACTTGTTTTCAGTGTAATTAGGATCGAATTGGCAGAGATTAAATTTCTAAATTCAATGGGGCCTTCTGGCTTCGAGCCTTTAGGCTCCTGTGAGGAGGGCTGCAGGCCTCTCTTTCTTCAAGCGGGGGTTTTCTCCACTGCCGATCAGACGGCACAGGGAAATGCGGACCAGCCTACCAGCTGGCTTTTGGAAATCGGAGTCGTCCAGGACCCAGGCCGTTCGGAGGCTTCCCTATCTGGCTTCGTCATAATGAGGCTCCTCTTGGCCGCACGACTCGGATCGCAGCGGACGCTGCGCAACTAACAGCAAGTTCTTTCTGTAACCGGGGGGAGAGTGCTTGTTTTGGAAACTGCTTCCTTGAGCTTATTGCTCTAACGGGGAGGCTGATTCCCCCATTCCTCCCTCTGGCGTGTTTCACTTTCTCGGAGGCTCGGAATGGGCGCAACCGCCATTTTGACCACGTGTGCAAGACGCGGTCACCATTTTGGAACAGTCATTGTGGGCGGCCGCCATTTTGGGTGTGGCTTTAGCAGCGGCCACCATTTTGAGTGTGTCCTAGGCATGGAAGTTCCTCTTACAGATTTCGAGGCCTGCCTTATTTTCTACTGGCCTGTGTCTCCAGGCCTCTAACCGGGGGGGGGGGAAGCTTCACAGCTGTTCCACACAATTCACTTATTTGATCCTGACCTATATAGGACTATTGTTCTAATCACTTATTGGTGACTCTGTCACATATTCCTTTTTGGTGTGAGTTGAGCGAAGGGGAATTGCTTAGACCACCTGTTCCACATAAAGAGTGGCATTTGTCACTGGCCTAGATAGACAGTTCTAGGAAGCTGTCTGGTTGTCCCTGCCATTGCTGTTGTGCAGAGCGAGGATCGGTTTTCCAACTCTGTCAATTCAGGTCTGCGTGTTGGGTTCCCCCCACTTCTGGATATCTCCTACCTGGATTATCTAGACTGCAATGGCAGACAGTCCATCGCCTCAGGCACCACAGGGCTCTGGTATTCCCCCCGCACACAAAGTGCAGATCTACTGATTTGGACACGGGGGGGGGGAGAAAAAGGCCAAAACAAAACATCTTTGTACTAGAGAGCCCTCTAAAATGGCCGAGCAAGAGGCTTCGAGGGGAAATTTGGCACTGGAAAGAGAATTCTCCAAAGCCCAAAGGCTCAGGTCCAGTGAGGCTGAAGTGGTTTCCCCCGCTCCATTGGACACTCCTACATCTGAGCTCCCATTCACAACTTCTCATGATGTCCCAAGGGCTTGGTCTCCTCAAGGGGAAACTGTGCAGGCTGGTCCCCCTCGCTCCTCTTCATCATCTTCCCATCATGGTCCTGAGGCCATGTTTGTTCCAGCTGAGGCTGGTGTCAGCTATGAGGAACAAGGGGATATATGGTCAACTGAATTTCAGTCTTTCATGCACAATGCATTTATGCAATTCATGTCTTCTAGAGGACAGCGGTCCTTCCAACCACCACCACCTCCTTCCATGCCTCCTTCTCAGGCGGCAGGCACCACTGCTTCCGGTTCAGGGGTTTCTGAGACTTCTTCCCAGCTAGGGGATGAAAGGTCTGTGGACCTGGAGATAGCTGACACACCCATGTCAGAGGATGAGGAGACTGCGCCTGAACAGGCGTCAACCTCCGGACTCTTTGATCCCTCCCTTTTCAGGTCTCTACTATTAAAGGCCATTACCACTGTTAACCTCACTTTGGTGCAGGAGGAGAAACCTTCCACCTCGGCTAGTCAGGAATCCAATCCTCTGTTTGCAGAACAGGTGGTGGAGGACAAGCAGATTCCCTGTCCACAGGTCTTCCGCACTACGATGGAGAAGCAGTGGTCATCCTTAGCCACTCTGCCTTCCCCTAGTAATACGGAAAAGAAACTATTTAATGTGTCCTCTTCGTTCGCCTCCCTATTGGAGGTTCCTGCAGTAGATACTCCTCTTGCTTCTCTGCTATTCCAGGACATATGGTTGAGGCTTTGAAGGCGGAGGAAAAGAAGTTTGAACTCTCTCTCCGCAGAGCGCACCAAGCTTCAGCATGGGCGACAAAGGCCGCGACTGCATCCTCCTTCTTTGCCAGGGCATCGATCATGTGGCTTTGTGAGCTCCAATTGCTTGTTCCACCTGACCAGGTCTGTGTACACCATACACAGCCGGTGGCCGCCTCTGAGTACGTGGCAGACGCTTCCCTTCACTCAACCAGGTATTCTTCAAGATCCATTGCAGCCACTGTGGCCTCTCATAGACTTCTATGGCTGAGACAGTGGAGAACGGATTTGAAGTCTAAGTGGCATCTATCCACGTCCAAATATAGCAGTTCTCAGTTGTTTGGACCAATCCTTGAACCGCACATTATTGAGGGCAAGGATAAACGTAAGATCCTGGCACATCCATCCAAACGGTCGGACAGAAGGCCCCAACAAGAGTTCCATAGGCAAGCCTTTCGTCCCAGCAGTTCATGGGAATGGAGGCAGCCCTTTCGGGCAGGGCAGTCCTGGGATTGGTCAAGAGGGTCACGATCCTTTCCCCCCAGATAGGATCATCCGCAGGACCGCCAAAACACGGGAGCCAAGGGCCAATTCCAATCTAAATGTCCCTTCCGGGGATCGGGAGGTCGCCCATATAGGCGGTCCAAGTGACGCCAAAGAGGACTCTCCCATTGGGGGTTGTCTGGCACTGTTCAGTGACATTTGGGTGACGACCACCACAGACTCCTGGGTAAGGGAAACCGTCAAGTATGGTCTCGCCCTAGAGTTCTACTCCCCTCCCCCCGACCACTTCATTCAGTGTCCGGTGTCAAAAAACACAAACAAAGCACAATTGGTATCCACGGCCATCTCTCATCTATTGGACATAAAGGCAATAGAACCAGTACCTGGGATCAGGAAGGAAAGGGGTTCTACTCCATCCTGTTTGTGGTCCCCAAAGCCTCAGGAGGATGGAGGGCGATACTGGACCTAAAGGGTCTAAATTCTTAACCTACAGGAGATTCAAGATGCAGACCCAAGGTCCATTCTCACCAGCATCAGGAAAGGGGATTTCCTCTCATCCATAGATCTAACAGAGGCGTACCGTCACATACCCCATTCTCCCAGAACATCGCAGGTTCCTTTGGTTTTACTATGCATGCCGGCACTACCAATACAGAGCTCTTCCCTTCGGTCTGTCCTCAGCACTGAGGGTTTTCACGAAAATTCTGGCAGTCTTGGCGGCTCATCTCAGGCTGAGGCCAGTGCGGGTGCAATGTTATCTAGACGACATCCTAGTGCAGTCCAGTTCCTTCCAGTCGGCCCAGTCAGATCTGGAGATCACGATTCATACACTTCAGGATCACGGGTTCTCCGTGAATTTCAAAAAGAGTCACACGATCCCAACGAAGTGCCTCCTACATCTTGGGGCGATCATAGATTCAGACATTTGCAAGGTCTATCTTTCACAGGAACGTCGGGTCAGCATCCGAAAGCTGGTACATCAGGTTCGGAGAGACAAGACAGTGCCCTTGGTACAGCTGTCTCAACTCCTGGGGAACATGGTTTCTTGCATGGGGATTGTTCCGTGGGCCAGGCTTCACTCAAGACGTCTTCAGTGGTTCCTCCTTCCCTTTCAGAAACAGAACCTCAGTTCCTCCAACAAAAAGGTCAGAGATCCCCATCACATCTTGTCATTCCTCCTATGGTGGGCTTCATCCGCAATGAACAAGGGGACCATCTTCAAGGAGCCCCTCAGGCTCACACTGACCACAGACGCCAGTCTGTTCGGTTGGGGCGCCCATATTCAGACTCACCTGGCCCAGGGTCAGTGGTCCCGGTCGGACATAGCTCACAATATAAATCGGTTCGAGCTCAGGGCCATACACCTAGCTCTCCAACAGTTCTCCTCCCTAGTGAAGGGATAGCACGTCCTAGTCCTGACGGACAACGTGGCGGCCAAAGCCCACATCAACAAGCAGGGAGGGACCCGGTCCTGGTCATTCATGCAGGAGGCCCTGGACCTAGGTCTGTGGGCAGAGACCAATCTGGGGTCCATCAGAGCAGAACACATCTCGAGTGAGGTGAATCGACAGGCAGATTCCCTAAGCAGGGTCACAGTGGACCACTCAGAGTGGCGACTGGACCCGGCACTGTTCAGGAGATCTCTATAAGGTTCGGTCATCCGCATCTGGATCTCTTTGCCTCACCATCGAACACTCAACTTCCCAGGTTGTTCTTCAGGTTCCCGACACGGGGAGCGGAGGGAACAGATGCCCTCCGGTACCAGTGGCCAGGAGACCTGCTGTACGCCTTTCCCCCCTTCCGTTGTTACAGGCAGCCATCCGCAAATTCATTCAAGAAAGGGCGGAGATAATCTTGATTGCTCCACATTGGCCAAGGCGCCCGTGGTTTGCCGACCTTGTGGATCTTTCGCTCTCGCCACTGTGGAAGATTCCCCTGGACCGGGTGGCTCTCAGCCAAGGGAACCTTCAACATCCAGACCCATTGTGGCTCCATTAGCCGCGTGGCACTTGAGCGGGAAAGTTTAACCAGGCAATCCTATTTGTCCGGGGTGATCTTGATGATTCAAGCCTCTAGGTGCCCCTCGACCAATAGGATTTATGATGCCACGTGGAGGAACTTCTGCACGTGGTGCAATAAACAAAATCTCAAACCTCTCATGGTCACAATCCCCAATATTCTGGATTATCTGCTGGAAGGTATGAACAAGGGTTTATTACCCAGTACCATCCGCAGACAGGTTGCGGCCCTGTCAACGGTCCTTACCTGTGACAACTCGGTCTCTCTGTCGCAACATCCAGCAGTTAGTGCCTTAAGGGGGCGGTTAGCTCTAGACCGCCCGCGGTCCATCGCTACCCGTCGTGGGACCTACCCAAGGTATTGCAGGCTCTGATCTCTCCTCTGTTTGAGCCTCTAGGTTCTTGTTCTCTTCATTTCCTGTCTTTGAAGGTGGCATTCCTTATAGCCATAACATCGATTAGAAGAATATCGGAATTAACTGCACTTTCAGTCAGAAGTGATCTTTGTACCTTCTTCGAGGACAGAGTGGTCCTCAGATTGGATCCTTCCTTCATTCCGAAGGTTAATTCCTTGTTTCATAGGTCCCAAGAGCTAGTTCTTCCTGATTTTTGTCCAAATCCTTCTCATAGTCGGGAACGACAGTGGCACAAATTGCATGTACGTAGGGCTCTGCGTCACTATATCAAGCGGACCTCGGCTTTTAGGAAGTTGGAGGCATTGTTTGTGTCTGCCATGGGTCAGAAGGTTTCTTCTTTGACCATTGGTAAGTGGATAAGGGCATGCATCGCTAGGGCCTATCTGTCTCAGTCTCTTCCAGTTCCTGCACACATTACAGCTCATTCTACTCGCAGCGCTGCTGCTTCTGCTGCTTGGCACACGGAGGCTTCAGTTGAGGAAATTTGCAGGGCAGCGACGTGGTCCTCCCCTTCTGTGTTTGTCAGGCATTACAGGATTGATAGGTTTGCAGCGGGGGACGCTGCGTTTGGCAGACAGGTCCTACAACAGGTTGTTTCTTCACAGGGGACACAAGCCTAGACTTCCCCCCCCCGTAGGGACATGGGCGTCTTTGGTATGTCCCATCCGGTGGATTCTACATTCATCATGCTGGAGAAGGGGCGTTGCCTTACCTGAATGCCTTTTCTCAGCATGATGATGTAGAATCCACACCCTCCCTTGAGGCAGTCTAGGCAGGTGTCTTGATAATTGGAGCCAGTGCGCCGGACTTCATCAGTGATGCTTCGCCTCGTCAAAACTGGGTCAAAGTTCTGACCTAGTCTATCTGGGCAGGAAGGCTGAAATAACCCATCCGGTGGATTCTACATCATCATGCTGAAAAAAGGCGTTCAGGTAAGACAACGCCCCTTCTCTGGGTCTGAAGCAGCTCAGGAGTGGCTCAGCTCAGGCCATAATGATGGCCACAAGCCGGTCCATGTCATCTAGAGGCTGATAAGGAACAATAATCATACACTGAATCTGGTGTTTCTGTTGGAAAAGTCACTATGTGATCTCAATCTGGGGGAGATTTTGGTGCTCCCCTTGTCATGGTTATATCACACTCTTATAACCATTGGATTTCATAGTACTACTAACCACTGAAGGAGGCTTAGCTAGATTGGTCTTCCTTTGGTGAGTAATGGAATTGGATGGATTTCCACAGGAACTGGAGATCTTTTCTGCTGGTCTGCTGTATGGTCCATCTGAAGTCTTGGTCATCACTTGGAATAAGAAGGCCGGGCAGCTTTGGATGGGATTGTGTCTATGCATCCTTTCCCTTCTCGTGATCTGTCACTCCCTGTCATTTACAAAAGAGCTAAGAGAATTGAAGTAACAAGAGATGTTTAGAGCATTGCTGGTGTTTTGAGGGGGGGACAAATTTGACACAGGTAAGAATTGTGATTAAGGCCTTACTTCAGGGTGATAAGGGTGGTGAAATATTAATACTTTTCTGTCTATTGCTGTCCTGTTTCAGGTGACGCAGGCCCTTTTGGGTCCAGGCAGGCTAGAGAAACCTTTTCAGGGGTTTGTGGAAGATGAATGGTTGAGGGAGCTAAATATGTCTAGCCTATGAAAGAGTAGAATTAGGGGGAACATGATAACTCTTTTTCTGTATTTGTGGGGCTGTGACAGAGAAAAGGTGGTTGATTTATTCTCCAAAACACCAGAGGGCAGGACAAGAAGTAATGTGTGGAAGCTTGTTAAAGAGAGATCCAATCTAGAAGTACGGAGACATTTTCTGACAGAACAATTAATCAGTGGAATAATTTGCTCCATTACTGGAGGTTTTCAAAAATAGAGTGGACAGCCGATGATATAAGGTCCCCTGCCTTGAGCAAAGGGTTGGACTAGAAGACCCCTGAGGGGACCCTTCCAGCCCTATGATTTTATGTTCTGCCATTAAGAAGTATATATAACATACATTACCGATGCACTCTGAATACATAAGGATTAATATAAACTTGCTTGCTTGCTCGCTTAGATTTTGATGGTGTAGAGTGTTCCAAAAGCTGGGATAGTATGTAGAAGCAAAACTGTAGCTGTTTGCCACCTGGATTTTTTATTGAGCTTCAGGCATTTGAACATAAGTCTGTTTTTATATGTGGATCAAGGAGAAAGTGTGTTTTGCATATGAAAAAAAGAAAGATCCAAGAAAAACTGGGGTTACTGGATAGGAAATATAATATGAAATCTGGTTTTAATTTTTGCTTTTTGCCTTCATGAATTGCAAACAGAAAATTTCCTATCGGTGGAAGAAGTTTGATTCAGCAAAACAATACCAATAACAAAAGGAGAAATCTCTCTCTCTCTCTCTCTCTCTCTCTCTCTCTCTCTCTCTCTCTCTGAAAGAAAAAAGCACAAATCAACTCTCATTCCGTTCTGTTGGAAGGAGTGAAATATGTAACAACGCAGTGGTATATGTGCCTTCGCCCTTACTACGCAGATATTATTTTTACAAGTTAATGAAATTTTTCCTAAAAATGTTAAGGCCATTTTAAAGTGAAGAGTTTCCTTAGGACCACTGCGGATAATAAAAAAGTTTCCTATTCAAATCTGCTTCAGCCCCAATGATTACTAAATCCTGCTTTTGTTATATGCAAATTGAAAATACACATATGGATAGTTCTTGACTTACAGCTATTCATTTAATGACCATTCAAAAGTGACATACAACTGGTTCTCGCACTTAGACTGTTGTAGCCTCAAAATTTGGGCATTTGGTAACTAGCATTTGTATTTAGGATGGTTGCAAGCATCCCAGGGCCATGTGATTGCCATTTGCAACCTTCCCTGCAGCTTCCAACAAATAAAGTCAATGGGGGAAGCCAGATTGGCTTAATGACCTTGTGATTCACTTAACAATAATTTGCTTAACAACTGTGACGAAAAGGTCCTAAAAATCAGGTGTGACTTACTTAACAACTGTTTTGTTTAGTAATAGAAATTTAGGTCCCAGATGTGGTCATCAGTCAAAGGCTACCTGTTTGCAGAATAATGCAAGGATGCATTTTCTTTTATAATTACTTTGAAATGGAATAAGAGCAATATGCAATTTTCTGTATTGTACATCGTACAAATATCTGGGAAGATGGCTTTCCTATTTGTGATAATTTTTATTTCCTCTTTCATTGTTTTTATACTTTTCCTTGAACCCTCTGTGTGTGAGAAGATAGATATGAAAATAGTTAAAAACATGGTGGTCCTTTTACTTGGATATATCAACAGCTGAATCTAGGACCTCTTGCATATAAAGTTAATACTCAGTTATAAAGTTATATTCTCTTTTCACTGATTATTAAAGAATATGTATGTATCCTACTTCAAGAAAGATACTTCATAATGGTTTACCTATGATTATGGAATAAGCTCTGATGGGTCATACCTCTTAACTGAATATATATTTGGCAACCACTGCTTAAGGAACTTGCTGAATATGATGGGATAGAGATCTTTTGCTCATAATAAAATGGGAATGGTAAGAGTATTTCTTGCCTATTATTAAATCTTTTGCAAATAGGGTTATATACTACTGTACTATTGTATAGCTATACTACTGTAATCTATTAAAGCTAGCCATTGGATTAATAAGATGAACTTCAAGTTTGATAATCATTCTGTAGCAATGTCTACATTTTCTGAACTCATACAACAGAATCTAACTCCTATATTTAATCTATGTTTGTGTCTTAAGATGTCTAGATATCAAGTGACCTTGCTGAATGCAGTTTTTAATCTGTAGGATTTTAAACAAATTATTATTTTTGGCAGACTTTTTCAGCTGAAACATTGTCATTCTTTATTATTTTAGGCATGTACTGGAATAGAAAATATTGATGAGGCTATCACCTTACTTGAACAAAATAACTGGGATTTAGTGGTAAGTATTTATTTTACTTTATATGTTTGATGCTTAAAATCAGAGGGAATATTGCTGGAATTCTAGCTGGAAGAATGAGTGTTCATAGGATATACAAACTTAATGTAGTGCTGTGTCAAATCTACCACCCCATTTGCAAGCCATGAAAGATGTGATGTTGTGGTTAAAGTGTTAGACTAAGAGGAAGAGAAATACATGTTCAGAGTACATACTACAAGGAACAATAGGCCTTTCACTTTTGGGGGAAAAATGTAATTTGACATTGCAAAGAGCAGTAACCAAAGTTTTCTTATTGGCTCAACTGATTGCAATGCTTTCCCATTGCATTTGATTTGGACTGATGTTACTCATGATGTAGCTTTGTCCTTTTTCAGTGTCTTGGGGCACGGATGGAAGTTTCTCCTTTTACATCTTTGTAAGGATTCCATTTAGTTTTGGACATCATTACTGCTTTCTGATTTTACTGGGTGTTCATGGTGACAAAGCATCAGTTGTATTTTCTTACCTTTGATCAAGTATCATATGTCTCTGCGCTTTCATGTTTTTTTGAGGGTGTGTATTGGAAGTGAAGTAATGGTAACAGTATACAAGAGTATGCTTCAGGAGGATACAACTTTTCTTTCCAAATTAATGGAGAGATGAGGTATGTTATAGTGAAAAAAAATACTAACATCCCCAAGGGCAGGGTTTTTTTTTTATTGCAATCTTATCGCTACCTACTGATGACATGTATCTCTAGTCAAGTCTCATTTGGATTCCTTTCAGGGATCCATACTAAATATAAATTTCCTGGATTTTTAAGAACAGGCAGATTTTTATTAAGATCAGATTCTTCAGATACACAGTAAAGTATGACATATTTGGCAAATGCATGAGTTTAGAGAAGTGAAACCATATCTCGTAAGAAATATCTAGAGTCTGATAGGGAGAGTAAGCATGTGTTAGCATCTATTTGTAACTGTACTTCAATTTTCAACAAATCTTTGCCAAAATGTCCTGCCAAAAATCCTCAAATCTACATACTTGTGCCAATAAAGATAATGCATTTTCAGAGTCAAAGAAAGGTTAAATAAGAAACAGAATGGGTATAATGTTTCATATTGTACAATGATAGGAAAGAATTTAGTGTCAACTGATCTGCATTAGGAGGTCAGATGTTCAGAGATACACTGAAAAGCTGGAAATTTATTGGAAATCTAGTTGTCTTTGTGTGCAGAAGAAAATGGTATAATGTGACACACTGAGGAAACGGCAATTTTCTGAGTTGATTTGTTTTGGAGAGAAATGCTTTGGATAATACAGGTTTATATCTTATATCCAAAAGATAAGGAAGAATTGTCTTACGGTTTTACATATTAAGAGTTAAAATATTAATAATCCTTAATGTAAAAAAAAGTGCTGCCATTTTTATTACTTTTTTTTTTTTTTACTAAGCTTCAGCAGTGCAGGACTTTAAAAAAAAGCATTATTGGGATTGTCTTGTTCTGATTTTGATAGCTAGAAAATACATTGAGGTGGGCCAAGAAGATGAACATATGTTAAATTCAGATACCTAATCCTTGGATTAGGAGATTTTCTTCTGTATTCATAGAAACATGCTATTATAACATAACTACAGATACCTTCGGTCACTAAGAGTCAAAATCCATTTGATGGAATATAATCAACCAGTCAATCAATTATAGACATCTTTTAAATATCCAATATACCACACGTCTTCATTTTTTAAAAGGATACAGCCTGTATTAAGGAAAGCAGCTACTGAAAGAGATAAGAGTTTTTTGTTCTTCAGTACAATGGCTCACCATAAAATACAACAAAAGAACAGTCTTCTGTAGTTACTAGTGCTTACAGCTGTAGCACTCCACATGCAGATCATGAAAGAGAGGATATGGCATTTCACTATCTTCAAAAAATATGCCCTCTGGAGTTTTCATTTTTACAGTTCGAATAATCATAGATTTATGTATGTGTTGTGCAAGCTCACCAAATACAACTTCGGGCCTCCCTGCATCAGAATGTTTGGGTAGGAAGATGTTGAAACAACCCTTCAAATTTACTTATAGTTCTTAAGAGCCAAACTCTAGACATTTTCTATAGAATTCAGTTCCAAATTTTAATAATACATCTACTAATTACTAGCTGTTTATCTTGAAGAATTAGAAAACTCAGATGTGCCCAGAGTTTTAATTCCAGAATCAGTTCTTTTTTGATCAAGAAGTAATTTTCCTAAAATTTATTCTATATTGGTGTGTTACTGTGCATCTATTACAAGTACAATGACCACATCTTCTTGGGTAAAACAAAGGGCAAACATGAAAAAGGGGGCAAATCTGAAAAAAGTTTGTAAGGATAACAAAATTAATTGTTTATATTTATAATTTTGTTTTAGAAAATTTAGAAAATTCAAAAGCAAAACCAAGAAAAATAAAGTTGGAAATAAAGCACATATGGTCATTGTAGTTAAAAGAAACGAAAAGTGACAAACTAGGTACCTCAGCGTGTGTTTTTCTGGAGAATATTAAATAACTTTCTAAGTAACATAGGTTTTGAAGTTCTTAAAATACTTACACTACAGATTTTTATGTAAAGTATAGACCATCTCATATTTTTCCTTTACGAAATAGTTTATAGCTTTTAACTCGACTTACTTTGTATAGATATTTTAACAACGGCTTTGGAGATAATTATAGAATTTTATTATTTTCCTCTTGGAAAATTCAGAAAGCATATTCATAAAATTTAGTTTCCAGGATTGTTTTACTATACAGTTTCTATGCTCTTAATTGACATACAAGGAAAGTTGAATTAAAAATCTGTTTATAACAATACTATGCACCGATTGGAAACCCCCCCCCCCTTTCATGCCAAAAAAATAAGCATATCAATGTCTTTCCATTCAGGTACACTACAGTTAATTAAGAAGTACTGAGACACTAAAACTGAAAAAATATTGAGGCACCAAAGAAATGGTGGCTGTGCATTTGGGTGAGAGGGGTAGGCTAAATGCTTAAGAATGCTGTTCATCTGGCTTATTTTATAAAGACAATTTTAGCTTGGGTTTTATTTTTTACATCTGCAGTTGCTTGCCAAAAAAAAAAAGAATAAATAGGAATATTATAATAAAAAGTGAGGTGCTTGTAGAATTTTTGTAACCTAACCTATTCTCAATTTGCTATTAAATATTATGTTTAATATGCATGAATTTGTAGATATAAAATCCAGCAGTGCACAGTATCAATACAGAAGTAAGCCTTTGGTAAGGCTTGGTGACAAGTTATGAAACTAATGTAAGCACCATATGCAACCTTATCTAAACAGTAGTTGAAATTTCATTACTGCAGTAATGAACTCTTTCTACTTCTATTATCCTTGCGCAGCTGCCAACAAGAAATGCAGAGTCATCAAGTGAGCGGCAAGGCTAATAAATGTCAATTTCTTTTTATGAAGAAGCTACTCTATTTCTTGTAATAGAGAGTTCTTTGTATTCTTAGTCCACACAAAAGGCAGCACCTGAGAGTACAGAAGCGCTTGGCACTCTGACTAACATCCCCCCTCCTCTCGTTAAGCATTTCTTATCACAAATTCATATTTTCAGGATAGCAAATTTAAACCTAAGGGAGGAAGCATTTTATATATTTTTGCAAACTATAATTAAATTGCTTTAAACAGTTAAAAGAGTAAATGTAAAACTGAATTAAAATGTTGCCCCAAAGCAAAAAGTAAACTAAATATGCAAAGAGTACAAAATTTCACTGTTTTTAAAGCTGATGGATACTTTGGGCTTTTGGAATATGGGAAATTTGTTTAAACTAAAAAAAAAAAAAATCAAAACTAAAAAAAATCACCTGCAGCACTATAGTTGTATTTTTTTTTACCTCCAAATGCCCACTGATAAGATTTAGCATAAAAAAAGTCCTTTTGCTTTCAGTGATGTACTGAAGTTTCAATAATTTCCCCTCCCTTCTGAAATCTTAATAAAACCATGAAATAAATTATTATAGGATAGTATAAATGGAAGTGCACATTGCCTACCTTAGCATTAGTTGGATTTTGCAGCAACATTTGGTAGTACATTTAATATCTTCAGAATAACACATGCTGCTTGAATTCCCTCTTCCTTCCTTCCTTTTTTTTTTTTTGTTGTGGTGGTAACTTTCAGAATGGTGATAGTAATTCTCAGAATGGTCTCCTCTTAACCACATTCTATCTACTGGGCTGCTTCTGAGGAAGAGATTGGATGTGTTGCTGTTCCTATTGCCTTGATTAGAAGCTCTAAACCAGAGGTCACCAACCTTCTGGGCATCAGGGACCGGTTCCGTGGAGAGAGGTTTTTCCATGGGCCAGAGAGTGCGTGGTTTTGTGTGCTGCCTGCATCTCGTGGATGGGGCTTTGCTTGTTTGTGCGGACCAGTTGCTGGCATGCCACAGACAGGTATTGGGCCATGGACCGGGGGTTGGGGACCTCTGATCTAAACTATTTTACCAATAGTCTCAACCTGATCAACCAGTAGTCCCTTCTGTTCATGAAATTTGTAAATAACTAAACCAATGCGTCTTCTGTTCTATCCTTAGCCCTTTTCTATTAGAAGCAGATGGTTTAGAAAAACCCTGTTGGGATGCATGGGATTTGGGAAAGTTAAATGTTTTTAGAATCTTATAAGATTTTTATTAGAAAGAAAAATATGCAGATGAGTGCATTCTCAAAATAGCTTTAACTTGCTTTCATTATGAGTAAGACCAATGCCATTAGGGTAATTTTTTTATGGGGAATGTGACTTCTTATTAGCAAGAATGATGTTTTAAGATTTGATCTCAGGAAAACTGAGATATCAGAGATAATAAATATGTTGTAGACTCCACTTTGTTGCTCTAGGCTCCTGGGAATTTTGAGGGGGAAAATTGCTTTTCCTCATATGTTAGGAAATGCAAATAAATATTAATTCCCAAGAATCATTAGAATTTTTAAAAACAGCGAATGATGAAATACGATTGCACATCTGAATGGATAAATAGGAAGCAATTAAGGACATATTGTTTTGTAATTAATATATTAATGTTTCAGTTCCTATTTTAAGGTTCACTACTTGTATAAATCTGTGTCTTGCCTTCTACAAAATATATGGGGGTATGGCATGTAGTAAATATATTCTTTGAGATGTCAAATCAGACACTCGTTTAGTTAAATAGATACGATTTACTCATATCTGACTAAGCCAACTAGAATTTACTTTAGTGATAACCAGTTCCAAATGATTTAAGAGGCGTTATTTTGCTGTGTAGATGACTGAGTCTGAATTTAACCCATTATAAACAATTATATATTTCAATATATGATGTTTGCAATTCAAAATGTTCCTCATCAACTTCAGTGTATGAAAAGACCGGCTACACATTGTATAAATCTTTTTGCAGTACATACATATGTGCTGATATGCAAATAGCCAATTGAAGTATTAGAGACCCTCCAAAAAAGAAACAAAATACTGATGTATGTGATATAAACTGGATTTAATTACAGTCTGAAATTCTGATCTATTAATGTAGACTTTTCAAACTTGATATTTCTAAATGTGTTGGGTAACAAGCCCCACAATCCTCATCCATCTCTGCCATTAGGCTATTTGTAGAAATGAAATGCCATGGCCAAAAAGGGAGGAATTAACAGCCTATCTTTAATTGCCTAATGGAGCCATTTGAAAAGATTAAATATTCCTGTTTGGTAGTCAAAAAATCTGTCTTAAATGTCTAAGAGCAAAAAAGAATCTTATGTTTTACAGCCAGTGGTGGGATTCAGATATGTGAACAACCGGTTCTGTCTGTGGATGCCGCTTCCGGAAGTCAATTCTGGGCTTGGGCAACAAAAAAAGAGCTACCGGTTCTGCCAAAGTGGTGTAAACTGGCTGAATCCCACCACTGTTTACAGCTGAATTTAACACATCTTAAGAATGCTTCTGTGTCCCACATTTTGTTGTATGCATGCAATAATTGTATTGCTATTTCATGTGCTTTGCATAATTATCTCTTTTTTAAAACCATATTTAATGGCAGTTAAATATTAAGCTCTGCTCTAGGAAAGTTAATAGTAAACCAGAAAGCACTAAAGTTCTTTCTAAATGTATATTTTAGAAAGTGAGCAGATAGGAAGAATAGCATTGTATTGGATCTATCCTTATGTCAGTAAATATGTATAAAAAAAACATGGAAGGAAACAATGAAATCAGTTATCTTTGGATTTTCAGAATACCCATAGTGAGTCCAGATATTAGAAATAGTAATACAGAAAGACTCCTGGGAGTTCAGAATAGTTCATATTTTTCTTTTCAGTAAGCCTTCTTACTTTAGAGCAGAGATGTCAAACACAAGGCCTGGGGGCTGAATGCGGCCCACGAAGTGGTTTCATGTGGCCCGCGAAGCCATCCTGGAAACAGTGAGGGAATGGCTCCCTTTGCCTTGGCCCTGGCCCAGGCCAGCTGGGAGCCAATGTACAATTAGTGGTGGCCATCTATGCTGAAACGCATTCTGTCTTAGCTCCATAAGTCCCTCCCCCTGCATGGCCTGAAAGGAACAGTGAGGGTCCTCCAGTGGACCATGCCTTGGCACTTGCCCTGGTCCCACCTCCTTCTGCCAGAGACCTTCAGATCTGTCCCACTCCTGCTCAGGCCCCCACAGGCACCCTTGACGCGAATGATGTAGAGCTGGCCACACCCACCCAGTAGGCCACACCCACTCCATCCACACCCACCCGGCCCCCTGAGGGCAACCGCAATGCTGATGCGGCCCTCAATGGAATTGAGTTTGACACCCCTGCTTTAGAGTACAGAAGACTAGTGTTATATTGTTATGAGACTGAATTACAGGGGTGTGTCTAAGGCTAACCTTAGTGAATCTCTTGATATGACAGGTTTTTGAAATGGGATTCTCCTAATTTTAGCTTTAAACAGTCTTCTCTATTGATTCTTTAGAGACATCAGAAAATATTATTTTGGAATAATGGTGTCCATGCTTTCTTCGCCTAAATATATGTATTAGAAACAAAGTTATATTATTGCTATTTTAAAAAAGGGATGGGTGGGAATAATATCAGAGACTTCAGAGGAAAAAAAGTAAGTCCATAACTTCTTGCACATCTGTTTTCAGTTTTTAAATTAGCAATTGGTTTCTGGAAAACATTTGGAAAGACACTTTGGAAGCATCCCTCAAAGGGCAGTGCTCAGTTTATGGCTTGGATTTTTATTCAATTTCTGTTAGAAATTTATGGTAAAACCTGCCATTAATTCAACAATTTGCTGCTGGGTTTTGATAACAGGATATTGGAAGGATGTCATTCTAAAAAAAGACTGGGGCCCATAGATTACCTGGATCAGGACTCAAATAATCACCTAAGTTTTTAACCTTTTAGAGCAGGGCTTTTCAACCTTTTCACTCACTGTACCACTTTTAGGATATGGCAGTATCCAAGTACCACCAGTCGCCTAGCAAGGTGTCAAAAACTTGATGACCAAAAAAAAAAAAAAGGAAAAAAGTGATAAAGTACAGGTAGTCCTCGACTTACAACAGTTCGCTTAGTGACTCTTAGAAGTTACAATGGCACTGAAAAAAGTGCCCCCCAAGCCACAGCCGAGCAAGACAACTGCCTGCCTGCCCGGCGGCGCTCTTCCTCCTGTCCGAGGTTTTCATTGTTGTGAGCATTTCTGTTGAGGATTGGTAGTGGGGGTGGGGTGGGGGTATTTGGTTTTTATTCCCCCCATCTGCTGGGTGGTTGCAGCAGGTTTTGATCACTTCACATGACCCTGGGACACTGTGACCATCATAAATATGAATCAGTTGCCAAGCATCTGAATGTAAACCACAAGACCTTGGAGATGCTGCAACATTCCAGCTGATCGGTCCTTTTCTGGGCTCAGCAGAAGCGCCAGGATCAGCACTGAGCTCCAGCTGGAGCCTGGCGCTGATCCTGGTGCTTCCACTGAGCCCTGACAGCCCCGAAGAAGTGCCGATCAGCTGGAAAGCGGCACTGATCCTGGTGCTTCCGCTGAGCCCTGACAGCCCTGCAGCTCCAGCCATCTCTCGCTCAGGCTTGTGTGGTGCTGCCATCGGTTCAGCTCATTCCTCTCCCCCGCTACCACTTTTCTAGGATGGTCACGTACCACCTCCAGGTGCCAATGTACCACAGGTGGTACCCGTACCACTGGTTGAAAAGCCCTGTTTTAGAGGCAATAGATTTAATTTCACCTACTTGGAAAAAAATCTTTAGATGGGGCAAATAGTAATGAATTGGCATAACTTTTCTTATTTAAATCTTCCTTCCTTTCTATCCACTTCTCTAAAGTGCCTCTATAAAATATATCTAAACAGTCTTTCACCCAATCAATTAATGAGTTTTAGTAGAGAGTTTTATTTGGAGTTCCCTATTTAATCTTGCACTCTGACCATGATGTCACACTTCTTTTCATGTATTATATTGTAATTATATTGTACAATAGGGACTTTGTTGTTTGAATAAGGGTGATTCATATTAGTGTTTATTAATTTTCTTATTAGTAAAATTAGAGGGTATTTTGCTTGGACTAGTAAACTTTGTGAAGAGCTTGTTTCAGATAATTTGCACAGTTGGCAGACAATATATTTGAAGAGTTCCTTTCTCTAAAGAGTTCTCTAAACTCTTTCTCTAAAAGAGTTTCTTTTAAGACCAGCTTTCTCATCTCCAATTTGGCCATTTTAACTTCACTCCTGGTGTCTTTAGGGATACTTCCATATCTCAGCAGGTGATGTTCCACTACCTTGATCAGATTGATTAACAGTTGGTGGTATCTTTCCTAGGAAAACCAGAGTTGTAGACTACACTGAGAGATTGGAAAAATTTCCAGCATGCAGTGACAAACCACATCCATATTGTTGTCACAAAACTATACAGTTATTGTTGTCTAGAAAATTAAATGCTGTATGCTTCCTTTCCAGGCGGCCATCAATGGAGTTATACCACAGGAAAATGGCATTTTAGAAAGGTAAGTGATGTTTTTATACTCATTATCCTAGAAGCATTATGAAATAACGTACTTGCACTGCTTGTTTTCTGCTTTAAAATACATTTTAATCATCTAAATATGAAGCTTTTATTTAAGCAATACAAAAAATAGATTAATATCTAAATTAATTTGTCAATGCTTAAGTTTCAATTAGTTTTGCAAATTCCTTCACCTGCTTGTAGTTCAGATACTCTGTAGAAATAAGCTCTTACATCTTCCAGTGAAATTATTATCCTGTAATAATTAATGAACACATTTCCCATAATCAAGATTGAAACCAGTTAGGTTAATAAGAAGACAAATGTTCTTAGTGATAGACTAAGAAATATAGCTCTCTTCTTCACTTAATGTTCAATTGTCCCCTTTAATTGTAATCAGTAATGGCTTACACAGCAATCCAATCTTCTTTCTCTAAGAAAAGGCATTATTTATATCAGGGGCAAGATTAGTGTAAAGTTCCCCCCAAAATGAAAGCCTGTGGACTGTGAAATTTGGGGATCCAGAGTCTCTTCCACTGAATTCCTTATTGTTATTTCTGCTTTTTGACACTTCAGAGGTAATATCTTGGCTAAGAGGGAATTGTGAAATCAGACTTCTCTGAGATTGAAATCTCTCACCTTTTCTTCAGAAAGGGGATTTATATTATTGCTCTTGAAATGCCTCCTGTTTGCCATAAAAGCGTATCTCTAAAAAAGTCAATTATTGACATATAGCATTATTTTCTTAAAACTGTTTTAAGTGTATCCACTTTATTCTTGCATATTCTGTTTAATGTTTTGTTTCCTAATTTCTGTCTTTGTTGATTTGCAACATGTGGTACTGAAAACCAACTAATTGACATTATATACTAGTCTGCATTAAATCTTTCAGCATTTTAGAATTGATCTGAACAGAGATTGGTTATCTCTTGATGGAATTAACAAATATAATAGCTCAGAATTCTTTCAGAAAATAAATTCCATTATGTTTAGTTGCTTTTAAAATAAGACTAATTTTGCTGTCCGGTAATGCATCTCAAAATGATAAAAATAAAATTCAGTCCATCAAAATCTATGCATACCTGGATTTTTAGACTTTTTAATTTTGCTATATACACGTACCTCAGAAGGTTTCTCCTAAAGATTAGCATTCAGTATGATACTTTGTAAGAAACTATAGCTGGCAATCTGAGCATGAAGAAGCAATTTTGGACATTATGAGATTGTTTGGTCTCAACTATCGTAGCGTATAGCAATAGATAAATGTTTATTGGGACTCAGTGAAAGAAAGGAAATTGTTGAAAATGTCCTAAATTTCCCCATTTCTACTACTTTAGCCATCAAGCCTCTCACTACTTTAGCACTAACTGATTGTGTTTTTCTCTCTCTAAAAACTGCTGACATTCACTAAAACAATAACAACAAAAATTGTCCTGGTTTCGTTGGGAGAATATGTAAACTGGGAAAATATTGTCCCTGTGACGGGTGCAAAAGAGTGCTGCGTGGGGAAAGAGAATTGTGCTTGCGAAGTCAGGCGGCTTGTGTTGCGTTCCTAAATTGCAGATATACAAGGACACGTGCAAACTCGGACAGAACCAAAAACAGAGGGATCACTGTGGTTTGGGAATATGAGGACTGATCCCTTTTCTCTTTTGCTTAGTTTTGAAAGCTAACTGCATTGACCATCTGGCCGGAAAGGTCTTTACAAGCAGTAGTCTTCTTGCTTCCCACTCCAGCACAGAAAAATCTCTGAATTGGGGCCAATATATTTTTGCATGGAAATGTATACACCTAAACACAAGCGCGCCCATTGTTCATCTTAACTCTGAAACTGCCCATGGCTTTGGAGTTGAGAATTACCCTTTGTTCTTTCTGATTAGCAAGAAAGAAAAGGGGGTTTTGTGTAAAAAAGAATCACAGTGTTCTATTTTTTTGTTTGTTTCCCCTTCACTCAAACATAATTTGTAATGCAGAATGATGCAAATTATAGTAGCCAATGGTTAAGAGGACAAATGCTCTGATATTAAAACTGCACAGATTTGTCAGCAACAGTTTACTGAGCAGTTCAGTTGAACAGTGACTGAGTTGTTTGTAAGTGTTTGTCTATAGTTTGCGTTGGATGGATCTGAAAAACCAAAAGCTCAATATAAGCTTCCTATTTTGAAAAACAGATAAGAGAGGAAACATTTTAAATTGCTGGTTTACTTATTAATGTATCGAGGATTTTAAATTCATATCTCATGGTTCTGAACAATTAGAATTTATTTATTTGGGTTCTTGTTGTGGGGAAAATAGGAGAAAGAAGGTGTGTTGGATAGGTTTGCCCCCTTGAGTTATTTGTAAAAATAATAAAAGGGTATAAATAAAATGTATTCAATTTGCATGGCCACACATCTCAACAAATGACTGTGGGCAGCGAACAATCTTAAAATAAAGTGAAAACAATTCCCATCACCAATACAAAAATTATAATACATGGCGACCGAGCAAGATATCACAAGGCAGAAACTAGCATAGCCAGAAGTCAAGACCCTTCACACCCTCAAGGCCGGGCATTGAACCAGGTTTCTAGGGTCTTACAAAAGGCCAGCAGAGTCTAGGCCAGGGGTAGGCAACCTTGGCTCTTTTATGATTCGTGGACTTCAACTCCCAGAATTCCTGACCTAGCATGGCTGGCTCAGGAACCTGGGAGTTGGAAGTCCATGAGTCATAAAAGAGCCAAGGTTGCCTACCCCTGGTCTAGGCTGTTCTAATTTCTGGTGAGAGAATGCAATTAGCAGGCATGATGGCAGAAATGTTGGGCCCCAATAACCAGCATTTTGGGGCTAATAGACCCAGATCATGGCCATCTTGCTGAATTGGATTCGTTGGGAAGAAACAACTGGAGAAAGATAGTCCTTCAAGTAACCCAGTCCCAAACCAGGAAGGCCTTTAAATTCAAGGCAGTACCTTGAATTGTACCTAGAAACACATGGACAGTTAGGGTAACTCATGAAAGTAGTGCCAAGTAGCCAGCACTATTTACTACCTGGACAGCTGTACTCTGCACCAATTGAAACATCCAAATCTCTTCAAAGGCGGCCCCATTTAGAGTGCATTGCAGTAGTCCAAACAGGAGGCCACAAAGGTATGAGCAGCAATGAGTAGGGACTTACTCAATCATACACCTTTTTAAAAAATTCTTCCTGGCCTGAAGTGTCAGAGACAATTTAAGTAAAGGTGGACAGATCTGTGTGCCCTCCAGCCAAATAACTTTTCAAAAGCTGAAGAGAAATATAGTGTGAAGCAAAATAAAGACAGAGTTTGAAAACGCAATGGATCGGGCGGAAGAAGAAAAAAAAGCTTTCAGGACATCCTGCTGGGAGAGGCAGTGAGCAGCAGTGCAGAATGCTGTTGACTTTTCCATTCTGTACTCCCTTCCTTTCTCCCTTCTGATCACATGACCCAGAGGCAGTATGGGCAGCCTTCACATCCATAACAAGAATGTATGGCCATTGTCGTTGGTTAAGGATTGGAAGGAATTCCAGAAGCTATATTTTTCATGATTTCCTTGCCTCAGAGGACACTGCTGATAATCTTCTTTCTTTTTTACAATTTAGAAATAGGAGGGAAAAATATTTAAATATCTTTTCCGAATTACAAATATAATCTCCTTGTGACCTATGAAAAATTTGTTCAGATATAAATAATAATAGTGCCCATTTCGGTGTCTTCCTCCTGCCTGCCTTCCTGTTTCCAAGAGAAAGTAGAGCATTTGCAAGTAGACCTGATGTGTTGTGTATGCAGCCATGATAGTAGTTTTTCTCATTTAGAAAGAGAGAGAGAGAAAAAGACCAGCTGGCATCATATGACACATCATATGAGAGCATTGCAGAACAAAGGGAAGGAGACAGTCTCAAATAAATAATTGGATTGAAGCCAAGAATGTGCAATGTTTCTTGAGCCCACATACCAGAGTATTTCCTAACTATAACCAAAACTCCCTGGACAAAAAGAATGGACAGGGACAGGGCAAACCTACTGAAAAATATAATAATATTAAATATAATCAGTGCAATTAATTTTCCCCCTTGTACTGCATGAAAATTAGTAGGTTTTGAAGAGGCTCTGGATTCTGAGGGGTGGCAAATTGTATATCCCTGTTCAAAGCCAGGTAGGTTTTACAAAATTAAAATATATTTGAAAAACCAGGAACCCAATGTTGCTTTTAGTGGATGGGATGTGTTTTGCATTATCAGTGTTCAGTGTTAGTTATATTCCATAACTACTACTTTAGATATGTCTACAGGAAAAAGTAGAGGAAGAAATATATTTTATTTGTATACTTGCAAATTGGATCAAAATGAAACCACATGTCCTATCAGGTATTTTACATATTTGTTAATAAACAAATCTTGATAGTAAATTACAAAAGTCAGTTACTGTGATACATACCATCATTTTACAATATTTGTATTTATTTAATAGCCAGAACAATATTACATTGCTTTCAAATACAAAGGCAAATTTGAAACTGAGTGTTTTCAGTTTAGCATCTAATTCATTTTATAAGTGTGCTTTTGAAAAGCATCTAGGCTAAAAAAGATAGGGTAAGTCCTGACAACTGTTAATATTATTGCAGGTCAGGATGTCAGCAGAATTAATTGGAGGTCTATTTAGTTATGGCAAATAATTCTGAGAATCAAAAGGTCTTTGTTCAGGAACAAAATGTTTCCCCCCTGTGGCTGCATTTCTGCACTGTTCATGGAAGTAACCTCAAATAATGTACCCAAAAGTGAAACCAGTTGTTTGTACCTAAGGGCTACACAAATTTATTTGACAGATTCTCCAAACAAAGCAAAATAATCAAGTCTTCTTTGCAGAAACGTTTGGGAAATTTATTAAGGCATAGCAAATATCAGAACAAAATTCATATACGTTACAATACTGTATGAGATGTAACTGAGATAATAATAATAATAGTAGTAGTAAAGTTGAAAGGGACTTTGGAGGTCATCTAGTCCAACCCGCTGCTCAGGCAGGAAACTCTACACCATTTCGGACAAATGGCTGTCCAGTCTCTTCTTAAAAACTTCCAGTGTTGGAGCATTTACTGCTTCTGGAAGCAGGCTGTTCCACTGATTAATTGTTCTCACTGTCAGGAAGTTTCTCCTTAGTTAATAAAAAATGTGGCACCCAAGCAAAATGGAGCCTGATATTAAACAGTAATGTTAACTATTATCAGGCTTCAGTCAGTCAGTCAGTGATAGATATTTATATCATCAAACAATGGAAGCTAGCCCAAAGCAAAGGTAAGGCAGAGTAGGAAATGCGGGCTGATCTTCAGCTGTAACGTGATTGTAAATGGAATCTGTTTCATTCTTAGACTGATCATTTGCCCAAACGAATAGGGAAGGGCAAAGGAGTAGGGACTCCTCTATATTCAACTGCCCCACATTTTATCTTTGGCCAGCTCCCAAATGTTTATTGTTTACCTATGGTTTATATATTTTTTTCATATATTATGTGGCAAGAAGTCTTGCTTTAGAAATTCTTAGTGGTTGCAGGCTTAGGAAAATGTCAGATTACATTCTCATTATTATTGCCACTTTGCTTTTTGGTATTTTACAAGTTTGCTTATTTTCACAACCTTATAAGGCAGTTCTTTTATCTTCTTCTATTATAAGGACCTCATGTTGTGTCTTTACAAGCCTTCTGATTGATTCCTTGTTATAGCCATAAAGGTCTTCTGCTGATTGATTTTTGTCCATGGGCTGGTTCAGGACGCTTTGGTGTAGATTTAGGTATCATTCACTCTTATACAGTTCTCTCTAGTTTTCAGCCTTTTGTCAACTACTTTGTGACTACCTCAGACATTTCTACTAATTCCTCATTTATATTCTAAGTGGCTTGTGCAATTCAAGCCTTTTGCAATGGCTAGTGCACACAATTGATATCAATACATGTAAGCATATGAGCGTGCATACATTTGGAAAATTGTCTTTAATTGTCTTTATTTGAAAGCAAATTGATATGTTTTTCAGTGAATATAGTGGGGAGTCTTTACAAAGGCCTGCCTATGGTCCCGCTAGTCATCCTTCGTCGTCATCTTCAGCATCTTCCTCCTCTTCTGCATTTCGTCACGTAGTGCCATCTAGACAAATAGTGGAAAGACAACCGCGAATGCTTGACTTCAGAGTGGAATACAGAGATCGAAATGTGGATGTGGTGCTTGAAGACAGTTCTACAGTTGGTAAGAAACTACTGAGTTAAAAAAACAAACACAAGACCAAACTAAGTACCAAATTTAACTGTAATACAAATACGTGTAAGAGCTGAAATTGGCAGGGTGAACTGATTTGTAAAGACACAACAGGTGCATTCCAATCTCAAGCTTGGGAAAAGCAGGGCCAAAAGTCCATTGACTTGAAAGGGCAGGGGGAAAAGTTTTAAAATTTTACACTGAGGCTGACCTCTGTGTGTTCTGTAGTACCCAGGTGTTTGTATACATGACTCATTCATTTTCTGCAGGGAAACAATTTATCTAGCTTTCTGTTGGTGGTGGTGATGGTTTTTATGCTTTTCATTGTTTTTAGTGTTTTATTGCTGTCTGTGAGCTGTCCAGGGTTATGTTAAAAGGATGGGCAGTTATATAAATCTTTTAAATAAATGAATAGCTCTGAAGCTTTTTCTTTTTGTTATCTAATTTCTGAAAGAGTAGAGATTTATAGCTATAAGTGACCTGAAGTCTGATGTATCCTTTCTTTGAAGGATAGGGTAGAGAAGAGACATATAAAAACACTTGTAAAGTTAATGTTAATCTTGGGAAACAAGGACCGGTAGAAAACATGGTTGGATTCTTTAAGTATTTGAATTAATAATTGTATGAGGGCGAAAATATGATCAAAGATACCAGAATCCATGTTAATACACTGTATAATATCTCTTTTATACCACGTTAGACTCACAGAGCTTGTATGCTTTTGAATTCAGCTTAAAGATTACAAAATGTTGTGCTTGAAGTGAGGCCAGAATTAAGAGAAATATCACTGTGACAGAAAAAAAAGGGAATTCTGCCCTCATTATAAAGTCATCTTGGAGTCATTGATTTACAAAATACAGTGATTTCTTTTATGCTGTAAACTGTACCATGCTGGAATTAGTGATATGTATTGCAGCAACTAGTTTTCCTATCTACTAATCCCATATTACTTATATATTATTTTGCTTCCTTGAGCAAAGAAAGAAGATGAAAGTTTATTACAATGGTACCTTGGTACCCAGCTGCTTTGAAACTCATTGAATTTGGTACTCAATGTATTTTGACATGAAAATTTTGTCCCAGTACTCATCATTTGTTTGGTACTCAACACACAAGCTAGAACTTGTCAGTGTTGGCTGCCTTATGACTCACTTATATTATTTCTTATGGGAAATTTTTTTTGATATGCATTGTTTTTGGTACTCGTTGTGCCTCCCAGAACCAATTAACAATGAGTACCAAGGTACCACTGTATTTGTTTAAAACAGTTTTTGTCCATTCTATATGATTATTGATATCAAACAAATGTTTCCTTTGAAAATAAGTATTTGTTTAGTTTATTTATATTTCACATTTCTGAAGAACCCATCTCTCTCAAAGAGGGACTTTGGATAGTGTATTTAGTTTAAAAATTAAATATAAAAATCATAGGCATATTGTATCAAGTGTTTGTCCAGAACGCTTTTTTTTAAAGCATGTAATATATAATCAAAGAGCGCCACCTAGTGGCAAATATATGTTTTATTTGCTAAGCAAGTACTTGTTTGGCTATTTATTTCATATCCATTATTATGCTCAATTCTTCACTAGGTTGTGTCTTGCTTTGAGATTGGTTGAAATCCAGGTTTTCAGTCTCATTTTTGAGTTTGCACAGCTCCAAATGAAAAAATGATATAAATGTTTTTAAGATCACTTCAGCTAATAGATTAATAAAATGCTCATTTTTAATCAGCAGGGGCCTTTTATATTTTGAGACAATTTTTTTATACAAGTTGTGATTTATTTTCTAGAAGTAGCAGGATTTAAGAGACATTTGTGTTGACATGAATGAGAGGATGAAATATGATGCCTTTTGAAGTATATGTATCATGTCAACAAAGTATGCATTTTTCTTTCTAAAAAAAGTTTTCCAGGGAACTGTAAGGAAATATTGGTATCTATAGAGATTTTGCTCATAACTCTGTATTTATCTGAAGTAGTTTTCCATATGTGCAAATATAGTATGAAGAGAATATATATATATATGAACATTAGTCACAGTATCTCTGGGGTTAAGCAGGTTATGTTTATTTATTTATTTAGAAAATTTATATTGCCACCTATTCTCACATGGCAACTCAAGATGGCTTACAGGACATACAAACACAATATAAAAAAAAATAAAAAAAATAAAATAATAACCCCACCACCCTGGCAAAAACATACAGTACATTCATATCAGCCACGTCTTCAGGGCCTTCTGAAAGAGTGTCAGAGTTGGGATCAGTCTAATTTCCAGAGGGATGATTTTCCAGAGGGAGGGACCCACCACGGAGAAGGCCGGGACCCGAAACATTCCTTGCCTGCCCTCTGATTAAGAGACAAGGAATGTTGATTTAAATGAAAAAATAAATTTCTATATTTTGAGATAAGGGTAAAAAAATCCACCAGACTGTATTCTGTTTTGATTTCCTAAGTTTTACTTTTTACTAAACTAAGACCATACTTTCATTAGTGTTTCAGTGGTACTTTAATCCCTTCCATTTGTCTCTTGCTCAGGGTCAATTCACACATTATACAGAAGCAAAGTTGGGTTTTCCGTTAACTATGCATGCAATAAAACTGCTGTTAGGCATCATATTAACCTATTTTTAAAAATTTTTTATAAGTATTTGATATATTCAAGTCTGTCCTTTTAATAGCAAATTTAACATCTTCACATTCTTGCAAAAGCAGCTGTGGGTTACGTGCATAAATGTTTCAGAGTCAGATATTACCTTTTTTCCCTCCTAGTGATGCAATTGCATAAAATGCCCACCAGATGGAAGGAACATATATCATATGAATAGAGAAATAATTAAAATCATCCAGAACTTGGATGACATCGGCTTTGTGGAACATGAGACTAATGTTTTGCATTTGATCATACTATATTCGCTATTGAGCAACAGTTGTAAAATGTTGCTCAGTGGGATAATTCAAGTGCTTGAAAGGGCTTTGAATAAAATAACAAGTTGTCTGTGGAGCTTAGAATCAAAACAGTAATTTTGATCTGGAAAAGAAATACAAAGTTTTTTTAAGGAAAGAATTCTACTCTAATTTAGTCTTTAGCTCTGTTAATAACAATCATAACAGTTAATTAACATTCTCTGTGAGTGATATTGAGGACCACGTTTTAGTGATGGAACAGAATGCATTTATGTAAAAGAGCCAAGAGTTGGTCTTCAAACTTTTGAAGTAGCAGCCATGGGAAAGAAGGAATACCATTGTAGAATATGCCCAGCTGAAAAAGCATTTGGTAGCTGTTAGCTAAGATGGTAAATGAGTAGTCACATTATGTGTAAATTTTAAACATTTCGAACAATTTAGAAAGGTTTTTAGAGCCCAAAGCATATAACATAGAAAGTAAAATTCTACTGCAAATTATATATCCTAAACATATCAAAAGATCCATTTGTTTAATTTAGAAATGAAATGTGAATTCCTTTAATCCATTTTATATAACAATATCAAAATTCAATAGCATTTCAAGTAAAACCTATTATTATTTTGCATTTCTCTCTTTTATGTACTAAACATTTTTCAGTGTTTCATTTTTAAGGCTACTATATATGAGTTTGTGAGTTTATACTTAAACACATATGTTTAAAAAACCTTGATTGAATAATGTTTGGAATTCTTAGATATTATTTTGCCTATGCTTTATAAAGATAAATCAGAAAAAGCAGAAATGTTTTTTGATGATTCTCCTTTGTGTTTTTTTCCAGGAGAGATCAAACATATTTTAGAAAATGAGCTGCAGATTCCTGCATCAAAAATGTTGCTAAAAGGCTGGAAGACTGGAGATGTAGATGATAGTGTAAGTTTTTATATTTTTGCCAATTAGTGCTGATATGTCAGAAATGTCTAAAATATTCTGGATTTAATGGCATAATTGCTTGTACAAGGAAGGAACGATATTTACAATATTTACGAAGGATAGCACTTAACTTTGACAATAGTCAACTTGGACAATATGCAGGGCAGTATATTCTATTCCTTCAGTGTAAGTTTTCTCTTTTAATATTCTGTATCTGAAGATTCCCAGTAAGAATGACATGGCACCTTCTGGTGGTCACACAGACAAGATATACAGTAGTCCCTGACTTACGGCCACAATTGAGCCCAAAATTTATGTTGCTAAGTGAGAAATTTGTTATGTGAGTTAAGTGCCCTATTTTATGACCTTTCTTGCCACAGTTATTAAGTGAATCATTGCAGTTGTTAAGTTAATAACATTGTTGTTAAGCGAATCTGGTTTACCCATTGACTTTGCTGGTCAAAAAGTCGCAAAAGATAATCACACGATCCTGGGACTCTGCAACTCTCATAAATGTGAGTCAGCCGCCAAGCATCTAAATTTCAATCACGTGACCATGAAATGCTGCAATGGCCATAAGTGTGAAAAATAGTCATAAGTTACTTTTTTCAGTGATGTAACTCTGAATGGTCACTAAATGAACTGTTGTAAGTTGAGGACTACCTGTACACTGTGTAAAAACAGAGAATTCCCCACCTCCACCCTAGTGGAGAGGGATAGAAATCATGTAAAACCTTGATCATGGGGCCATGGCATGATACATCATCTGTATCTCTCTGCTCTTGGAGTTTAAGGGAAGGTGGACTGTGTGTGTGTATATATATAATTCTGATAGCACTTCTTTTAATGTACTATCAGTGATTAAGAAAAGTTTATAGGAAACAGATCTTTTCAATTGTCCTCTTACAACTTTCTTTAGTTCCTGTTCCAAGTAGCAATAAAAAGATTTCTCTATCTCATTATAAATATTTTTTATTTACCCCATTGTTTATATGATATTTCTTTATTTATTGACAGTACATAAGCTGCCACCATCTCGATGACTTTGGGTTGTGTATGATATGAAACAAAAGTAATAATTAAATCCAAACCAATATTAAAACAAGATGAACCACAAAAGAAAAACAAAAATAAAACCTATGATAAAATCCAAGATGGGTATTCATAATCTGCCATCTGGAACCGAAAGCACATTAACTAGCTATTAATCAGCTGTTTATGAAAGGTAGCATAGTGGGGGGCTGCACATATTTCTGTGAGAAGAATATTAAAGAAATAGGACAGAAGTCATCAAAGCCAGCTGGATCCAGGAATGGTTTCCTCAAGAAAGGGCATATAAGCACCTCATTCAAAGCAGGAAGCCTCAAAGAAACATTCATGACCGTCTCGATCCACCCATTGGTGTCCCATCTAGCTGCCTGAAATAGTCAGGAAGACATGGATCCAGGGCACAGGTGGCAGGAAAGTCTTTACACTTCCTTGGGTTCTGCAAGCTACAAAGAAGCCCAGGTCATATCACAAGACAGAACCCTTCTTTATCATCATAGGCTTTGCCAACTGATACCCATTCATAAGTAACTCAGTCACAACAGCCATGAAATGGCATTCTGCCCATCTCCTGAATGGCATTTCCCAACTATATTCTAAATTGAAACATGCCTTTTTAACACTTTGTGTGTAACTGAGTGTTCCTGGTGGTTTTCTGAGAATCCCACCTTTCCTTTGAAGAAAAGCTGGGCTTGTAGCATGCCCATTTTTAAAATAATCATTAAATAACAATGAGAGTCAGTTTGCTGGCCTAGAAATCAGGAGACTGTTGAGTTCTACTCGCTCCTTAGGCATGAAAACCAGCTGGGTGATTTGGAGCCATCCTCCTCCCTCAGCCCGACTCCCTTCACTTCACTTTACTTCACGGGGTTGTTGTTGTGGGGAAAATAGGAGGAGGAGGGAGTGTTGATAAGTTTGCCGCCTTGAGTTATATATGAGAAAAAAGGCAGGGATAAAAACCTAAAATAATGAAGATTGTGTTGCAGGCAGATTGTCTTGGTCCTGGTAATATAACAGTCAAGATTTATCTTTATCAGTGTATCATTTACTGAAATAAATTGATGTATTCAATTGGAAACTGAATGGCAATTTATTATCAGTGCAGTTACATTCCACAATGAGATAGTAGTTGGGGGGGAAACTTGATTATCTCTGAAGTGCCTTTGAATTTATGATTCATAAATCATGCATGAAGGTGCAGCATCACTATATATCTCCACCAGTTACATGCAAGGTACAATTAATTTGCTGTATAAAAGGATGGCGGAGCAGACATATTTATATGTGGAAGATTTTGGGTTCAGTCTTTGGGATCTCCAGATAAAACGTGAAACATCTCTAACACTGGAATTGTTGTCAGAGATCTGTGATCTGGATAGGCATAACAGACTTTTGACCCAAGGGCCACATAGTCCTCAGATACCTAAGGTGACAGTTTCCCATTGAGTGAACAGAGTAGGTGGGTTTGCATGATCATCTGCAGACGTGGCAAATGGCAAAATTGGTCTTGCGGTGGAAACTGCACACCTTTAGTTTCTGCATTGTGACACTGTATGGAAGTTCATAAAGGGTGGAGCTTGTGTCACAATACATATTTTCTGTTTTTGATAAAATCAGAACTTGGTGTAGAAGCCCTTGAGGATTCAGAGGGGTAATATTCATGTAGAGCTTTACAAATCAAGCCAAAAACCTGGAAAATTACAGGGATTCCTCAATTTACAACTAACCATTTAATGATCACTCAAAATTACAGTGGCCTCAGAAAGGGTGCTTTTGTTGAATATTTTAACTCTGTTCCTGCAACTCAGCAAAGGATTTCCCCACCCTGTGGACAAAGGGGACGGGAAATCTTTTTTGGGTTGCAGGAATGGAGCTAAAACATTCTGGACTTTAACTCTGTTCCTGCAGCCCAACAAAGGATTTCCTGCCATGGTCTCTCTCCAGGCCTTCCTAACTCTGCCCTCCCTCTGTCTGAGCCAATGCAGCCCCATCCAGTACTATAGATGGGAAGGTCCCAGATCAAGAAAGCCAAAGCCACTTGGTTTTACCAGGAGTTATGGTATACAAGAATGTTTTTGAAGGATGAGGGGAAGAGATGCTTCCTAGGAAATGATCAGACAAGAGAGGAAGGAGCCTCTGTTGTAGTGGATTAACATTCAGAGAAAGAAATTTAGAAAGGTCTTGCCCTAATTAATCTGATGGTTAAATATGGTGGTGGGAGAGTTGTACCTTCAGACTTGCAAGATATTCTCCCCCACTCCCAGGGGTGAGGCAGACCCCCACTTTCCTGGCCTTCCAAAAAGGAGTTAACACACGTCTCTGTAGCTTTGCCTGGGGAGCTCAAAGAAGCACACAGCTGTGGGGCTGGTTGGGCCATGAGAGCCCCCCCTCGCCTTTTTAATTAACAGGTCTTAATTATTCTTGCCTCCTTCTAAAAATTTAATTGTGAAATCTTAATTCCAACGTCTTAATTTTTATATACTGTTTTTAGATTTTGATGGGTTTTTTTTCTGTACACTGCCCAGAGTTCCTCTTTGAGGAGATGGGCAGTTCAGAAATGTGAAAAACAAACAAATAAGATTCTGTTAATGTAGCCTCACAATAAAATAGAATTAGCTCACCTAGTCGTGTTTCCTGTCTGGTTTACTTGGAAGGGTTGATACTAAGATTCTGTTGATGACCGTTGTTCCCCATCCAGATACTCAAACCTCCAGGCCTTAAGATAGATCAACAGGATCACTTAGATGCTGGTATCAAAGACCAGAATGAATCATTGTGAATATTTTTATATTACAAGCGCCATCCAGTCTCACCAGAACATACATAATAGGCCTAATATGCACAAGATGTGTTTGGGCTTTCTCTACTGAAAAAGAAGGCAATGGAGATCAGTCCTCCCAGGTTAAAAATGTATCAATGATTTTTTTAGAAAATAAGACAAGTCTGGCATGCTACTTTTTCATATTGCAGAAACATCACGATTCATTGAAGATTAAACATGTACAATATTAATTAGCTTCATGACTGTAAGAATTTTCACTATAAAGAAGGGCTGCTGTGTTTCTTCAGAAATTAATATGGATATTAGCGATAGAAAAAAAGCTTGTTGATTTCTTTAGTAATAGAAGAAAGCTTGTTGACTGGCAGCAGTTTAAATTGTACCTTATGTGTAACATGCAGTTATATTGCAATGGAACCCACTAAGGGCCAGACTGAATAAAATGCTTAAATATTACCAATCATTACTCCCAATGGGATTTTTTTTTATGGAAGAAAGATTTTCGTCAGGAGACTAATAAGGTTCCTGTTGTGCTTGTTATTAATTGTTCCTTGTGTTTTTTTAACTCACAGAATTGTGGCTGCTAGTGACATGTATAATTTTATATCAGTTTGGCTTTCGGATACAGACACCAAATAGAAACATTTTGACACTTCTAAATTCTAAATATTTTTTTTTTCTGCAGACTATTCTAAAAACTCTACACTTGCCCAAAAACAACAACCTGTATGTCCTAACACCCGACTTGCCACCACCGTCTTCATCAAGTTTGCCAGGGTAAGTCACAAACAAATTTGAATGTAACCTAAAAGGATTCATGTTAATAGTATATTTGAGAGTATCCAAACTCTATGCATTTTAGCAGCTTTAAACATTTGTTCCAGGAGGAACTAATATTTGGATGGTATAAATTGATGGAGAGGTAGTTTCTAGTAGAGATGATAACCCTGCTTTAGAACAGGAGATTTATTAAATAATTGTATGGTCTCTTCTAGCCTTTTCATGATGCATTTTCTAAACTGGTTGGGCTAAGGATTCCTACTTTGTTTTACAAATAAAATAAAGAGCATAAACCATGCAGAAACGATTGCATATTCCAAATAATTTCAACAGAACCAGCAGTTTTTTCTAGTTATGTTTTGCTTTCATAACTTCTCCAGTTGCATTTAACAAAGCATGATTATTGAAATTTGCAATAATAAAAATCCTTGTTTTAGAAAATTTGTGTACAAGATGAAATACAGTTTTGAGTAAACTGCAGCGCAGTTATACTATATATGCACTGAAAACTTACATTGCTGGCATTTGGATTAAAAGGCTAGAACTAGAAACTTTGTGTGAAAATCAACTTTAAAAATACAGTCTGGAACACTGGAAATGGTTAAGAAGAATTTCTTCATAGAAAGTAGTAGATGTGAGTTTTCAATTTAAAAAGAAATCTATAGAACTTGAGTGATTAAGAACATTTAATGAATTTTAAGATCACATGAAATGAGGTTGTGCATGTAGCCAGTTCTCATTTGTATGAAGGACAGAGAATTGTGAGAATTTTGAAGCTAAATTGGAAAGAGGTGTGGATGCAAAGCAAAGAGAGACAACTTGATTAGATGGCATAAACTAAAGACAGCATAACATTTACTCAAACTATAATATTATTCGGCCTACTGATCAATTGTTTTAGCAATATACCATGGCACAAAACTGTTTTCAAATTCAAAGTAAAGTGAAAGCAAAGGATTTAAAATACGTTTTTTTTTTTTGCACTGGATTATCGTATGAGCAGTTTGATAAGGTGAATATGTGACAGTTGGAGACTTTTTCATATGGTTATTTACATGCATTTTGGCTGATGCTGTTATTTTTTGATAAATTAACTTTCTTTACTGGATTTTTTTTTGTCATTCTTGAACAATTGTATGTCCTGGTGGATAATGAGTTACTTTCAAAATTAAAAAGAACTGCTTTTGAAATGAAAGCATAGTTTTACATATTGTAGAGGTTAGGGTATCCCAGCAGTTGAGAAAATATAGAATTTGGGTTTATTTCCTCTTAGGTGGGAAAAACTTACATAAATCCAGCTCAGTTCTTCTAAATTTATATATTTAATTTATCAAATTTAGAAAGCCACCCATCTCACAAGAGAAGTGACTATGAATTAGTCCCTCTGAATAGTTTAGCATTCAAGATACAAAGTAAACAAAAGCTTTCTGAGTGATTGCTGTTTTAAACTAATTTGCTATTGCTTGCTGCATTAGCTACAACAAACATTACATTTACATAGTGACTTCATATTTTGTTTTAGTGTAAATAAACTGTAATTACAGCAAATTTGGATGACTATTGACATGAGCTTGTATAAATCTGAATGTTTGCGATAGAAATGTTAATTATTATGTTTCATGATATTTTGTTAAAATGTAGATGTTTGGTAAGAAAAATGAATTGATATGATGAATAATGATATTTTTCAGCTGAAATTCATGAAGAGGCTCTCTGTGGCATTAAACTGGAACAATAATGTAATATATACTAATTGCCTTAGATTAAAATCCATTGAACTCAAGAGAATTCTGTCTCTCTCTCCCTCTCTCTCTCTCTCTCTCACACACACACACTTGTATTGCACTAAATATTAATTTAAGAAATAGCTGGATAATAGCTAGATAAAATACTTTTATTTGAGAAGCCAGCTGTGGATAGGAAAGAAACTGTTTTCATCATATGTAGTTCTTTATGCTATTTTTCATATAATTTCAGAAGAACTCTTAATAAACAGCTTATTTTTTTAGGAAGAAAAGATAGGGTACTAGGTTTGCTAATTGTACTAAATTATTGCTATAAGAGATGATGGAAAAGATACTTTCATACAGAGAGGAAAGAAGGAAACAATTCTTCTACTCTTTTAATTCTCCAGAGGTCAGATGATTTCATATGGAATTCAATGGGTTTTTTTTTTTAAGTAAGCCGCAGAGAAACATATTGAAATAATCACTTCTAGCAATTGTGCTAGATTCTCTATTTCTTGCCCACAAAGATAATCTCATACAATATCAACACAGAGGAAGGAGTGTTTTAATAGAAGAGTAAGCTTTGTTTTTTGGATAAGAATGTAAGTTAGATCTAAATTGCTAGTGACATTAATAGATGCACAGCTAAATATTTTCCATTATTTTGGGTATGGGTGGGAATGAGCTTGAAAAAAACTAGTCACAGAAGCTAAAATTCTGCAGCTCAAAATATGGTTTTCTTGCTAAATTTCAGCTCAATATCTGAAGATTTTTAATGGTTGTAAAATGCAAGTAGAAAGATCAGAAAATATATTTTTATTGGAGCAGAGGTAATGAAGGAAATAATTATTCCTTCTCATTTTTCTATGGATACTATTTGTATAAGAAAATCCATGTATGTGAACTGTATTTATATAATTAATGCTATATTTGTTCTGGCCCTTAACATACCTTTTTCAGAAAGTCTGTTGGCATTAATTAGCTGTTTGAGAAACTGAATGTCGAATGCGTTTGTATCAAGCTATGTATCAGTGAGGGATGTTTTAGATTTCTGACATCTTTAGTACCTTATTTTTGTAAAAAACAAAACAAAACTATCCAGCAAAGTTAAACATACGTAAGTTTAAACTTGAGACATATAGTAGAGTAAGTAAAACAATTGATTCCAATGATTGGAACAAATAGGATTCTTCTATATGATTTTGCACGATTAGTTATTTCACAATTAGCAGTTCTGATAGTGAAAAAAGATGAGAGATAGGAAAGACATATGTACTTTGCACATATAGTCATTTCCCATGCCCATATAAAGAAGATTTTTCCAGTGCTATATGCACGGTTCCCAACCCCATGCTTAAAACTATGCAGAAAAACTAGATGTGAGATTTAGCCCTGAAGATAATAGATGGAATACTGTCCAACCGAAAAATCTTACTGAAATTAACTTCAGTAAGTTTCAGTACAATACTAATAGCTAAGTGTTTTTAAATGTTTAGTGCTTCAATAGAAAAAAGTGGTTAAAATAAGTTATTTAATAAATAGAATTTTACCGAAAGTGTTTCTTAATGTATAATTGCACATATATGTGTGTGTGTGTATGTGTATGTATAGTGCAAGCGTGTGTGTCTGTATCTGTATCTGTTTCACCATTATGTATATGTATCCATTGTCAGCTGTGATTATTCTCAAGATTATACATGCTAAAAATGTTCTAAATACTTGATATTAATATTCAGTGAACTCTGGTTAAGAATTATCTGATTTAATGAGTTGTTTTATTGGAGTCATATTAATATTTCATTGGACAATGTACTTCTAATGTAGAATTTTTTTTCAAGTAAATTAGAGTCTAATCTAATTTGCTATGTCTTCTAATGAGAGTAATGTGTATTAATATAACTGTAAAGAACCAATTGTTTTCTCTATTATGTTACCAGAATTTATGTTGCAGACTGTGAACTTTAAATATATATTGCTGACTAAACCATTTTATATCACATTTAGGCAGCAATCTTATGGACAATGATTTCTGAGTACATTCAAATGAGGACAATGCAATTTACTTCCATGTATAGAATTGTGTTGCCTGAGATTCCCCTACACCTATTTCAAACAACTTGAGTGTGCAATAAAACTAAAATAATCTGAAATCAAATACAGTGAAGGAAAAATCATTTGATCCCCTGCTGATTTTGTACGTTTGCCCACTGACAAAGAAATGATCAGTCTATGTTTTTAATGATAGGTTTATTTTAATAGTGAGAGATAGAATAACAAAAAAACTCAGAAAAACACATTTCAAAAAAGTTATAAATTGAATTTCATTTAATGAGTGAAATAAGTATTTGATCCCCTATCAGTCAGCAAGATTTCTGGCTCCCAGATCTCTTTTATACAAGTAACAAGCTAAGATTAGGAGCACTCTCTTAAAGGGAGTGCTCCTAATCTCAGCTTGTTACCTGTATAAAAGACACCTGTCCACAGAAGCAATCAATCAATCAGATTCCAAACTCTCCGCCATGGCCAAGACCAAAGAGCTGTCAAGAATGTCAGGGACAAGATTGTAGACCTACACAAGGCTGGAATAGGCTACAAGACTATTGTCAAGGAGCTTGGTGAGAAGGTGACAACAGTTGGTGCAATTATTCACAAATGGAAGAAACACAAAATAACTGTCAGTCTCCCTCGGTCTGATGCTCCATGCAAGATCTCACCTCGTGGAGTTTCAATGATCATGAGAACAGTGAGGAATCAGCCCAGAACCACATGGGAGGATCTTGTCAATGATCTCAAGACAGCTGGGACTACAGTCATTAAGAAAACAATTGGTAACACACTATGCCGTGAAGGACTGAAATCCTGCAGTGCCCGCAAGGTGCCCCTGCTCAAGAAAGCACTTGCATAGGCCCATCTGAAGTTTGCCAATGAACAACTGAATGATTCAGAGGAGAACTGGGTGCAAATGTTGGGGGTCAGATGAGACCAAAATTGAGCTCTTTGGCATCAACTCAACTCACTGTGTTTGGAGGAGGAGGAATGCTATCTATGACCCCAAGAACACCATCCCCACCATCAAATATGGAGATGAAAAAATTATGCTTTGGGAGTGTTTTTCTGTTAAGGGGACAGGACAACTTCACCGCATCAAAGGGACGATGGAGGGGGCCATGTACCATCAAATTTTGGGTGAGAACTTCCTTCTCTCAGCCAGGGCATTGAAAATGGGTCGTGGATGGGTATTCCAGCATGGCAATGACCTAAAACACACGGCAAAGGCTACAAAGAAGTGGCTCAAGAAGAAGTACATTAAGGTACTGGAAGGGCCTAGCCAGTCTCCAGACCTTAACCCCATAGAATATCTGTGGAGGGAGCTGAGGGTTCAAGTTGCCAAACGTCAGTGTCGAAACCTTAATGATTTGGAGAGGATCTGCAAAGAGGAATGGGACAAAATCCCTCCTGAGATGTGTGCAAACCTGGTAGCCAACTACAAGAAACGTCTGACCTTTGTGATTGCCAACAAGGGTTTTGCACTAAGTACTAAGTCATGTTTTGCGAAGGGGTCAAATACATATTTCACTAAATAAGATGCAAATCAGTTTGTAACTTTATTGAAATCAGTTTTTCTGGATTTTGTTGTTGTTGTTGTTATTCTGTCTCTCACTGTTAAAATAAACCTACCATTAAAATTATAGATTGATCATTTCTTGTCTGTGGGCAAACATACAAAATCGATCAAATAATTTCCCCCCTCACTGTAATAGTGCATCATTCTTTGCCAGAAGAATGGAAATAACAGTTTATTAGAATTTGAGTAAAATGGCTCCCTGTAATCTTGACTGATTTTCTCTTCCATAACTTGAAAGAACTATGGAAAGTAATTTCACAAGGATCAGAGTTGTGTTGAAAGTAAAGTTGGATATATATGCTTTAAAACTTGATATTCTAAGCACAGCTTTGGAATCTTTGGTGTTCTCTCAGCTTGGTTATTTTCTGGCAGACATTTCATTACCATACTATGTAACATTATCATTCTAGAAGGGAGTGGAGTTAGCTCTTTTTTTATACGCTAGTGGCTTTCCCTATCACTTCTGTTTTATCAATAACAACAGTTTTCCCAGATGGTGCCTATATAAAATACATACATGATTTTTGTCTTTTTGTTCCTACTTAGCCCCTTCTTCTGTAGGTTGAGGGACCTCTGGAACAGCATGGAATTTAATGTGGGATGCTGAACTGATAAATTTAGATGAGTAATTCTGAACCTTTTGAGAGAACTGAAATACTTTCCACTCATTGGGGCTTTCTGATGTCTATTATTTTATTAGTCTGTATTTACCAAGATTAATAAATAGTTCAAATAAAGGACTGTTGATGTAATTATTTCTAACATTTATCCAAATCAAGAATGTTCAAGAATTGACTTATCTTCCTGTTTTTGGCATCATTTATGTTATCAAAAGTTGACATCTGAGGCTGTAATGTCCATAGTTAGAAAGAAAGGAATGAATGTTCCTACTATTTCTGAGAACTGAGGTTTTTTTATCATTTCTGATTTCTCCCAGATTACGTTGGAAAAATGAACAGTTGGTTGTAAACCTGAGTCAAATTCACTTGGTGTTTCCTGAGATAATCAGTGAATCCTAGAATTTTCCACATGTCTTACTGGCAACTACTTGGACAGCAGTTATGAACATTTACCCTGCTTAGCTGAAAAGCATAGCTGTCATGTGCATACACAAACCTGGCATATAAATACATAATTATCTGTGTATTTGTAAACACTATAAGCATCATCAAAGCTTTGACTTTGAACTTAATTTAAAGCCTAGAGGTCTCTTAAGATGTGAGTGTGTTGTGTGTGAGACAGATAGATACTGAGTGTGCATACAGTATTGCAATGATTGCAGTAAGAACTGTGTTGCGAAAATTGCAAAGAGTTGAAATATAGCCTCAGATACTCAACTACCTTAGAAGGAGTTAACAGGTCAGCTCCCTTGGTCATTCTCCAGTTGCTTCCTTGCCTTTAAGAGCAAAAAAGAAAACGATAACATTGTGCCTGGACCTGTCTCTGCAGAGTTTTAAGGTACTCCTGGGGTTTTACAGCTAAATGTAAAGCAAGTTAGAACATGTTCTGCTCCTGATATTCTTGTTTTTCTTTCAACCCTTTCAGTGCCCTGCAGGAATCATTAAATCAAAACTTCATGCTGATCGTCACCCATCGAGAAGTCCAGCGGGAGTACAACCTCAACTTCTCAGGAAGCAGTACCATCCAGGAGGTGAGCTCTTGTCTCGCAGCTGAAGAATAAATGTCGCTCATTATAACTAGTGTCAGCTTTGTTAAAGAGGGCTTATGTATTCAGGCTGCATACTTCCTTTCATGTTTCATTATTAGGTTTTTAGCTTTTAATTAAGTGGATGATGAAAGATTACTGTAGGTACATCAGATGGTGTCACCGACATATCACATTTGCATTAATTTTACCCCAAAGCGGTTGTGTGTTTGTGAGCATGCTGCCAAAGGTGAGGTAGGGCTATCGGATAGGGCTTCTTCTTCCTTTATTTAAAATTGTACACAGTTTTCTTACATTCTTAGGTATTTCTTGCAGCCATTGCATTGCTCCTTGTCACAATCTTGATTAGGAATGGGACTGCAGAAGAATGATTTCTGTTTAAAAACAATTTCATTGTCATTCTGTAAAACAGCCACCAAGGGGTGATGTTGCAAAGAAGAGTTCCTTGCTAATTTGTCCTGAAAGACAGAAGCACTTCCTAAAGTAGTAAATTGCCTTTAACTAAAAATTAAATATTGTCATAACCTTGTTGTATATCAAAAATTGAGCAATCAGATTTTTGAAGTATTTTTTTGCTTACTGATTCCAACCTATTTATATACATGAGGATTCCAATTGCGAGTGTTCCTTTTGAATCTTTTTTTCCTTTCATTATTGTATGAAAGATCTCCCTCTCCTCATTTAATACAGTCGCTGGCATCTCAAGAAGCCAGTGCATGTGTGAAATGATCTGTATTATGATCACTTTTTTTTTAATACTATCAATTCGTTTATTTATGTTGTTACAGTATTAGCAGCATGCTTCGTTCACGGAAGTAGCTCTGGAATGGAATAGCTAAAAGGATTATATGGTTTGGACATTAGCCTCTTTTCATTTGTTTTTATTTGAATTCATTTTAGTACCGATGATATTAAATCAATATAGCGCCTCCTTTGTATAATTTTTTGACTCTTACTAAGATTACTATGAAGAATATGAACCTATTGGCTAAAATATATTTTTGTATCTTATGTAGTTCTTTATATAAAAATCATTACATATGTACATACATGCATGCATGCATACATCTTGAAACCCCCCATATATATGTATATGTATGTATATGTACCTATGTATATCTATGGATTGTGTGTGTGTGTGTGTATACAGTTAATTGCAACATATAAACAGTAAACAGTAAACAATTACAGCTGCTTGTGATGTAGTTACAAACGTTTACTGCAATTGTTTTGCAAAAAATATGAAAATTTCAAATTTTGATGAAAATCAATTCTGTTACATATCAAATAGACATGATTGCCTATTTATCCAAGGCCCATAGAATTGTCTCCCATAAAATTGTCTCCCATTCCTAAATATAAAATGAAATTACTCAGCCCTTCAAGCTTTGAACTGGAATCTTATCCACTTTCAATAAATATATGTCATTAATTTCAGGGGCAACAGTTCTGGGTTGACTTGGTAGTACTGATAGGTTTTGCTTTATTACAAATTTTGTGAGTCAATATGGCTGAATTGCATTTCTGTACTTTTGCTCATTAGTTAAAGCTAAACAACAGTGTATCCTCCAGAAAATAGCACCATGATATTCAGAGTGGATCTACTCCATCATAAACTATTTCCAATATTCTAGAATTTTGAGAATTGTTTATGTGCAGAACGAGTCATACTTGTGGGTTGTATTTTCTTTCAGTTCAGTTCAAAAATTGAATTTAATCTTTGATTGAAGTGTTAAACTGACCACATACTAACACTTAGTTTCTGAAGTTAGTTTAAATTTTCTTCTTTTATTCAATTTTTTTTAATTAGAACGTTATATGTACTCCCATCAGTAGTAATTTAATTTTGTGTGCAATTTTCACTTATCAACCACCAGAGGGCAGGAAGGTCTATTCAATTATTTTTCCAAAATGCTAGCCAGTATTTTCAAATTAGCTTCCTGTGTCTTAACAAAAAGTAGTATAATGGCTGAGTTATTGTTTGATATGCAGATAATTGGCATATTGTGTGAAAGGAGACTTAATTTCATCCTTTAAAATTAAACAGTGAGATTTTAAAAGATATAAAATATTCATTAATGCTCAGTGATTATAAAGCAGTGGCATATATTTATTTTACCTTTATTACTGTTTCGATGGGAAATACAGCAAATACTTTGCAAATTGAGTTAGCCATACTGACAAGTTGAAATGTTTAAGCAGCATTAGCGCAATCTACGTGCACCTGATAGACTATGCAGAAAGATTCAAAATGTCTGCATCAATTATTAAAAGAAACACTTAATATTCCAGAAATGTTTCAGGTCTTACCACAACTATTGGATATAACTATCTCTCTGGTTCTTTGATTTAGGCTATTGTATTGCTGCAGTCCACGCAAACAGTACTAATAAACATTTTTTCTTGTCTTTTGCAAACAAAATAGTGTTATAAACATTTTGCGATGAACAAGTGAAAGATCTTTTAGCTGAGTTCATACGAATAACATTATTTTGCTGATTTCAAGTCAGTTACTAAAGAAATATACATTGAAAAAGTACTAAAATGAAGACAGATATCTAAATAAGAATAACAAGTTGAGAAAGAAATTAGTGAATATCGTTACCAATTGCTTTTTCTTGCAATTTGGCCTATGGAGGTATAAATAGAAAGGCAGCGACCATATTGTTTTCAAATAATGGATGCTTTTGTGTTTGGGAAATCCCTCAAGTTTAGTACAGTACAGACTTGTAACTCAAAATTGAATCCACATATTATATTCATGTCATCCTATATTCTTTCTCACCTTCCCCCCATGCAGCAGTCAGATTTAAGATGGACTGAATTTGAACTTTATTTTCTGGTGTTAGTTTTTATTATCTTTTCTTCCACTGGTATAACAAAATTTAAAACATAACCCACACTCATAAAACCAAATAATGAATGCAGGTTATCACCCCCTTTTATGAACCTTTCTAAAATGGAATTAAATGGATTGAAGAACATAAAAGTTATTACTGAACATTAATTCTGTTGGGTACATCACAGATTAAATTGTATCACAGATCTATACTGTTATATCACTAACTTAGGAATGAATAATTATCAAGGACAATTTTGTTTCTTTAAAAAAATTAGTTTAAATTCCACAATTCTCTAGTGATGAATTTTTAAAACATGAATACGTAAGTTTATAAAATGGGACTTCAGAACAGTTTTAATGAGATTTGATTTTAAAACACTTAAAAGATTATTCAAAATAGTTCTTTAACACCACCATTCCCAAACTTGCTATGTGAGGCATTAAATTATTTCCCTTGGACATAGAAAATATTGCTATAATGTACTATTATTAACATATTTGAACAGAAACGACTAGTTTCTTTGATCTTATTGCAACCTTTAAATTATGGTGTTGCAGAAATAAAGCCAATTTCCCTGCTGGTGACCTTGATATACAGCCTTATCACTTATGTCAACCTTTGCACAAAAGATAAGGTATCACATTGATGATGTGGCAATGAATGCTATGCTTAACATGATTTAACTGCAGCTAAATGATTTGTTTTAACGTAGATATTCCGCAGTGATTTGTAGAGATTTTTTAACAGCAGTAAAAGAAAAAGAAATGGCTCTAAAATCAACCAGACAATCCCCAAAGCATGTTTTATAAAGATGTTTTGATTGAAATTGAATCGGTACATTTTTACTCAGACTTTTTGAGAATCTAAGAAGTAAAGGACCAGGGAGACTGTATAAAGTATAAGACATATTGAGCTTGAAATTGGCAGGTTCCTTTAAGATTATTACTAACATGGTCTGCAGCTCCACAAAGCGTTAAATGAATATAAAATATAAAATAAAGCACCCTCCACTCAAGTGCCTGCACTCATGTGAGTAGAACTTCATGTGCAAGCACAAGTGCCCACCACTCACCAAGTGGAGCTTCCCATGCGTGCGCTTGCCTGCCATCACTAGCAGGACTCGGTTTGAAACAGGCTACGGACTAGTAGTGGGCTACAGCCCAGGATCTCCATGCTCTTCCTTTCTCTATTATTGCTGTTATATTGGTGGTTGTATGCTTTTAAGTTTTTAAAAATTGTTTTGTAGTTTGATATTGTTGTAATTGTTGTGAGCCACTAAAAGTCACTGAGATGAGATGAGCAGTTACAATGAATGAACAAATGAATGAATTTAGCACAGTAGTCCTAGGATGAGTAGATATTTACTTTATGACGGGCATCATTAGTTGCATATCAGTGCCCAGGATATGAAAAAAAAGTGTTTTGTCAAACTAGCTGATTTCTAGAAATATTATTATTATTATTATTAATAATAATAATAATAATAATAATAATAATAATAATAATGTTGGAAGGGACCTTGGAGGTCATCTAGTCCAACCCCCTGCTCAGCAGGAAACCTTATACCATTTCGGACAAATGGCTGTCCAGTCTCTTCTTAAAAACCTCCAGTGTTGGAGCATTCACCGCTTCTGAAGGCAGGTTGTTCCACTGGTTAATTGTTCTAACTGTCAGGAAGTTAGAGTTGTAGAGTTGTCAACTCTACAACGAACCTGGCTGCAAGCTAATGGCTATTTCAGCTGAGAATGAAGAGATATACAATGGGATCTCCGGAGAGTGTCTGGATAGGGACCAGTTGCTATTGACTCAGAGTTTGGTTTTTAATTTTGGAGAATAAAGAGAGCATTTCATACTGGAATGGGATAACTCACCATGGCCAACTCACCATGGCCAAACTACCATGGCCAACCCACTCACTTCAGCATACTGTCAAATCTTCTTGTTAAACAAGGTAAAAAGTTAGTTTTACCACTTTTTAATCAGCCTTAGAAGATGTGAATATGTAGCTGAAGAAGTCTCTTTTCAATAAAATATTGAATTATTCTATTATGATTTTGCTTATAGTTTTCAGCTGAGATACTTATATTGAAAATTAAATGAGTCTATTTTTGTTTCATTTTGTTGTATATATTATAGTACTATAATCCAATATAAGACATGTTGAGTTCAGTTATGTTAAATTGCTTTGAGATTCTAGAAACAGAATGGCTGGAGATTATTTTGTGGCTGTTTGTAGAATCACCTGTCTTCAGTGGTTTCTGCTTGTCTAATAAGATTGGGCAATGTGGCGCTGTCAATACTTTCTGTCAAGCAATGTCATCCAGTGGGACCCTGGAAGCATTCCTCCTCTGTCATGTAGCCTGCCCTCTGGAATAGCATGTCCCAGAGCTCTGTATATCTTCCATCCTAGAAGAGTTCCACAAATATTTTAAAATGGCTGTGCTCCCAAGCCTGGTGTTAAGGTGGTTACTGAGCCTCTGGCAGATTTTTTTTTTTCATGTATTGTGTGTTTTTTCTAGGGACACATTTGGTTTTCTTTTTAATTATTTTCCTTTTTTTAAATTATGTAAGCCACCCAGAGTCATTTTGTAGTTGGGCAGCCTTCTAAATCTACATCAGAGTCCAAAACATCTTGATGAAACTAGATTGAGGAAGGCTATTTTAAATATACTAGATGTGACCTTGAATAGAGTTGAGAAGCAGCAAGTACTAGGTAATGAGAAGAACAAGCTTAACACTACTAAAGAAACCAGGCATTGTTCCCCAATGAAGACTTGGTAACTACCAGATAATGATAATGACCATCTGGAGAGATTGACATCACTGAATCCCTTAGGACTCTATTTTTTCCCAAGAGACCATGAAGAATATAAGCAACTTTGGGTGATGCCATGATAGGATTTGAATAACATTTCTGCTTCAAAGATTGGTGACCGGGTACTCGTCACCTTTTCTAGACAAATCTAAATTGTAGGAATTATGAAATCCTTTTGGAGAATCTGTGATCATAATAACAAGGTCAGCATTTGACATGGAAAATCAATAGTTTGTTGAAGTTGTACTGATTAGGCAGATTTAAGATTTAATGTAGAAGCCTGAACAAGATGTTGGGCAGCTTGACATAACCATGTCCAGCAAATGATTGGACATTATTATGTCATGCTGTCTAATACCTTGCTCAGGCTTCCACACCTGATTCTTAAAAAGAATTTGTTTCTATAAGGATAGGAGATTCCCAAAGCAATAATATAATCTTAAAATAATAATGATTTTTTTCTGCAGAGTGCCGTACATTTTCTGACCCCCAACAGAACCTTCCTAGCAGACCACAGGTAGAAAACCTATTGCAGAAATTGTGTTATTCAACACATAGTTAAAAACCAGAACTGTCTCTCCTAGAGTTCTAGAAAGCTTTGAAAACCCAGCTTTGATCCCAAGCCTAAGGTTGATATTGTTATTTGCTTAATAGCCCCTGTTTCATTTTGTGGAATTCATTATTACAGCATTTTAATTTGGGCTGCCTGTTGATTTAATACTTTTAGGTTTTTTATGTTCTTTTTTTAGTTTTGTGGGCCACCCAAAATCCAGTAGAATTGAGCAGCCAATAAATTTAAATTAAAAATGTAACAATTTTAAAGAGTGTTCTTTAGCGTAAGCCAATAAATTTAAATTAAAAATGTAACAATTTTAAAGAGTGTTCTTTAGCGTAAAATCTACAATATCAAATTGGCCCCTTTAGCCTTTCAGCTAGAATCTGGAGATTGTATACTTATATTTTGGGAGTTAATATGGAAAACTGCTTTGGAAAATTCTGCATCACTTGTTTAAAGGGAAGACAGTCACCCTTTCAGTATTAATATAATTAAGGTCTACAGTCATGCTTAAAAGTTTGTGAACAGTTTTGAATTTTCAACAGTATTGCATAAATATGACCTAAAGCATGATCTGTTCTCCATATAAGTCCTAAAACTTGATAAAGCATTTTTAATTAAACAAATGAGTAAAAACCATTTGTGGCAAAAGTTGGTAAACCTCTGGGATTATAAATTCATTTGAAAGGGAAATTAATATCATGTATTTCAATCAATGGGATGATAATCAGATGGTGAGTGCAGGAAGTCTTGCTTATTTGAAGAACAGAATTTTGGGTGTTCATTTTCAAAATCTGATCTTCACAAGACAGGTATGTGGAAGGGTGTCATGACGTGAACAAAGGAGATTTCTGAGGGCCTCCAAAAACATTTGTTGATGTTTACCAAGCTAAATATGTATTTCGAAAGTGTTTGGATTCCAGCAGGCAGATTGTATATAAATGTAGGCAATTCATCTCACCTCCACCTCCATCCAGCCTCCGCCCTCCCCATTTTTTATTTGGACTCTGTATTTACCTTGTGTAGTATTTTATTTATGCTTTTTATCTTTGAACAGTTTTTATTTTTATGTGTGTAAGCTGCCCAGAATTACCCTAAGGGAAGATGGGTGACCAATAAACTAACTTTCTTTCTTTCTTTCTTTCTTTCTTTCTTTCTTTCTTTCTTTCTTTCTTTCTTTCTTTCCTTCCTTCCTTCCTTCCTTCCTTCCTTCCTTCCTTTCTTCCTCCCTCCCTCCCTCCCTCCCTCTCTCTCTCTCTCTCTCTCTCTCTCTCTCTCTCTTTCTTTCTTTCTTTCTTTCTTTCTTTCTTTCTTTCTTTCTTTCTTTCTTTCTTTCTTATCCAACACCATTGTTACCCTTCTCAGGAGTACCAGTGATCACACCAAGAGCAAGGAGTGCAAGGAATGTAATTCTCCAGGAGATCTCAAAAAAGCATCTAAGGAACTAGAGTACAACGTCAGGAGTACACTAACACCAATGGTGTGCAGGGCAGGGTGGCAAGAAATGGAAAGAAGCCCACCAAAGTCCCCGAATTAAAGCAGTTTTGTAAAATAGGCTCAGATTCGTCCAAGCTAATATGCAGGACAAATCAACGTTTATCAAAAAATGTTCAGTTGTAGGTATTTCTGTCCATGGTCACCACACCGATAACTGAAAGCAAAGGTCCACATTCTTTTGCCATGCACAGAGATGTAGTTTTAGATCACTTTCCTTAATTAATGAACAATTATAATGTTATTTATTTATTTGTTTATTTTTATTATTTCATTTCTCTTGATTTAGTTTTAGGACTTGTGTGGAGAACAGATCACATTTTAATTCATATTTATACAGAAATATTAAAATTCAAAACCATTCACAAACTTTTACCTACCATTGTAACTAGCTGAGAAGAGAAACACATCTCGGTCATACATTTGATGAAAATCTCCGCGTAAAGTAGATATTTTCCACTGATTGCGTGCAGCCAACTGATTTTTTCCCCTATTTATATTTAAAAATATAAATAGGGAAAATTACAAAGAAGCAGTATAGAATAAACAATAAACAGCAAGAGAAATCAATTTATATTCTTTTGCTTTATAATCAGGATATCTAATATCTAATATTTTAATATAACAATATCATCAAAAGTCAGGAAAGTATATAAAGGAACATAAAGAAGGTATGTGCATCTGTGAGAAAATATTGGAATCTTCCTTTCTTGATAGAGAAGAAAAATCAGAATAATGTTTTTAGGAAGTATTCTTATTATATATATGTAGTTTAATAGATTACCTTTACTGCTGGAATTACTAAATTTGTATGACTCATGCAATGTAGTTTTGCAAAATTTAGCAATTTCTATATTGATGTCTGTGAATAAAAGCTATATTATTTCCTTGTGGGTGATTTAATTTTATTGGTCAACAAATGGCTGCAGAACTATTTTTTTTTTATTAAATTTTTTTAAATATTTTTACAAAAAACAGAAAACACAACAACAAAAAACAAAACAACCCTCACCCACCCACCCCAAACCACCCCCTCCATCCCCCCCAACCTTCCCAGAGCTGAATATAGGCTTAATTAAAATTTTTAAGAATCTTAAAGAAATTGAAAAAATATAAATCATGAGTATATCTAAATAGCTTACATAAACAACTTATAAAATGATTAACAATAAAATATATCTATAAAAAAAAGCATGAGTATAAAAAAAAAGTACTTCAAAGAAAAAAAAGATAATAATAAAAAAAGGAAAAGAGAAAGAAGAAAAGATATAAAAAAGTACAATCTATAAAATATCAAAATTTATATACAAATTATTGAAAAACTAAATTATATTTTTTTATATCCAATTTATATTGTATGAAATTTATCCATTTTTCCCATACGGCAAAAAATTTCTCTTGCGATTGCTCCTTTAAGAAAGCTGAAATCTTTGCCATTTTCGCCAGATAAGAAACTTTAAAAAACCACTCTTGCAAGGTAGGCAAGGATTCCTTCTTCCAGTATTGCCCTACTAACAGCCTTGCGGCTGTAATCAAATTTAACATCAATATAACCTCCTTAGCATCACAATCAGTAACAATACCTAACCAATTGTGGAGTGAATTTTACCCTCTTTCTAAAAATTCTTTGAATATTCCACCATATCTTAATCCAAAAGGCTTTTATATTTTTACACGACCACCAAATATGATAATAAGTGGCATCCAAACAACCATATCTCCAGCATTTAGGCTGTAAGTCAGGATACATAAGAGACATTTTTTGTGGATCGAGGTGCCATCTATAAAACATTTTATAAAAATTCTCCCTTAAGTTCTGGGATTGTGTAAATTTAACATTCCTCACCCAAATAGTTTCCCAGGTATCCAGTAGAACTGGTTCACCAAAATTTTGTGCCCATTTAATCATACAATCTTTGATTAATTCTGATTCTGAGTCCAGTTCCACTAGAACCCCATAAATTCTCTTAATATGAGTTCGCCTTTGATCCTTTACTTGTTTAACAAAATTTTCATCTTCTCTGAGCAAGCCCATGTTACGATCCATCTTCCATCTATCCACTATTTGTCTGTACTGAAACCATGAATAGGTAATATTTTCATGTACTAAATCTTCCAAAGATTTTAACTGCCAATTTTGACCATCCCATCTAAGTAATTGTGTATAAGAGACCCTATCCATCTTAACTCCTCTCCTTATCCCCTCTATCGCATGCCCGAGTATAGCCCATAATGGTATTTTAAAATCACTTTTATAATATTTCCTCCAAACCCGAAGTAGAGAAATCCTTATAATATGAGATTTAAAAACCCGGTCCACTTTTTTATTAAAAATTAGATAGGCATGCCATCCAAAAAGTAAATCCCAACCCTCCAGATGGAGTATTTCTAATCTGTTAAATTAACCCAATCACTAATTAGCCACAGCATCATAATATAATTTCAAATTCGGTACCTTGAGTCCACCTCTCTCACGGAAGTCTTGCATAATTTTAAACTTTACCCTTGGTTTTTTCCCTGCCCAAATAAATTTGTTAATGCCTTTCTGCCATTCATTTAAATTAATCTCATTCTTTAAAATAGGTAGCATTTGAAATAAAAAGAGAAATTTTGGCAGGACGTTCATTTTAATCACTGCAATTCTTCCCATAAGAGATAACTGTAACTTCTCCCAATTCTTCAAATCTTTCTGTACCCTGACCCACAGCCTTTCATAATTATTTTTATACAATTTTACATTAGAAACAGATAAAGTGACCCCCAGATATTTTATCTTATCAACAACTTCAAAGTCTGTCAAATTAACCAAAATCTGCTTGTCCAAATTAGTCATGTTTTTAGATAATATTTTAGTCTTATTATTATTAATTTTAAAACCCGAAACCCGTCCATATTGGTAAATCAGTTGTAATAACTTTACTACAGAATAGGTAGGTTGAGACAAAGTAACCGCCAAGTCATCTGCGAAAGCTCTTAATTTATATTCTTTCTTGTTAACTTCTATTCCTTTTATTTCCTGCGACTCTCGAATTTTAATCAACAAAATTTCCAAAGTTAAAACAAACAATAACGGTGACAATGGACATCCCTGTCTTGTACCTTTTTCTATTGTAAAAGGCTGCAGAACTATTGAGGAACTGCAAGAATGTCTGAAATAGTAGTATACTCTTATGCCAATTTCCTGTAACTTCAAGATCTGACTATCACTTGCGTTATAAAAAATCCACTTTTTTCATACTTTCTCCAGCATAAGGTGATATTATTTGTATTTATTAGGTTGTACACATTGTTTGGAAAAGAGCTGTGCTTGCAGCATTGCTGCTAATGAAGCATCAGTCCTTAAACTGTTAACGGTAGTTGTGTTTTCTTGAAAGTTTGCTGCATTTCATTTGATGGTTATATGTCATATAGACAGACAATAGAAAGGAAATTTCTATTTCCTTGCCCCACCTATGTTCATGGAAGTGATATTCTTTGCCAGCATGCACATCCACCAAAATGTGGGAGAGTTTGTGAAGACTCTGTACTAGAGTATTTGGACAATCCTATTATTGATGTCATGTCAAAGTAAAATGCTAACATGCCAAATTTAAAGACTTATATTGATGGTGAATTGGTTTGGCTGTTTCTGGCACAAAGAATCTAAGCTCCCAAATCTGAGATTTCATGCTCACTTCTCAGAGTTTGGTGCTATTGCCACATAAACATGACCGCAGTAAATTATATAGCTGGAACTTACACTTTTGTTTCAAGAGATAGATTAACAGACCTTCAAAGACAGTGTCATGTGAATTTCTAGCTTATTTGATAATATGATTGTAAATGCTTAACTAAGTTTTTCCCCTCAATGGAAAAGCTTCTGAGTACATTGGTTGAGTTGTACAAAATAAAACACAAATAGTATAAATATCTTGAGTTTTGTGAGAAAAAGCCAGGAGAGGTTTAGTGGTTTCCAGTTACTCTAAGTATTTAATACAGATGTTAGGGCAGACTAACTTCCCCTCAAGTTATTTGAAATGTGCTGAATTTGAGGTCTATACTGAAAATGATTTTTGAATTATGTTCAGAACTTGACTTTTTAGTCCTGCTATCATACAAATCAATGTATCAATATGCTTTTAAAATAATTTTAAATAGACTTGTGATGTTATGGTGCTCCATTTACGGTTAAGTTTTCCTTACTGTGGGTTTTTTTCCTTGTGGAAGGTGAATTAGGATCTCTGGTATATCCATATAGGCATTAGCCAAGATTTACATCATTGTATATAGTTTAGTACTGATATAAGTAAATTTATGATCACAATTTTTTAATCAGGAATCAAAGATCTATTCCAGACTGACCGAGCTGTGAATATATAATGAGAAAGTACTGATAGGGGATGCTGCCTGATGTTGATATAACACATTTAGGGTATAACGTGTTTAGCATATAACAGTTAGGATTTTATAGACCAGATCCTCCATGTTCCTATCGTAGATTCAGTGTCTGCATCTTTGATTAGTACTGTATAAGGCAACAAAACGTTTATATACATGCAAACCTTGAGGTAAATATTCTTAATTTCTTATTCTCTGTATACTTTTCAGCATTTGAAATATAAAAAACCAGGCATTTTCTATTCTATTCTTTTTTCTCTTTTCCTAAACTAATCAGCCAAAAAAGTCAACAACAACAAAAACCTACAGCAGCATTAAAGGATCAACATAGCCTCAAAATTGGTAAGCATAGTAATTAAAAAAGGAAAAAAATATAAACAGAACAGCTCCAAAACTGTTGATTGTATTGCTTGAAATCCTTCTTCCTAATACTTCCTCTTTTGTAAAAAAAAATCAAATGTTGACAAGAAGCATATACCAGCAATCCATTGCTGAGTATCAGTGATTTCCTTTCAACTTTTTATAGTAATTCTTTTAGTATGCCTGCAAATTCTGCATTCTGTTGCTATCTTGATAGATTCATGGATTGATGAGTCATGTTAACAATCCCACAGAGCATAGAATACAATAGAATAACAAGAGTTGGAACGGACCTTAGAGGTCTTCTAGTCCAACCCCCTGCTCAGGTAAGAGAACCTATACCATTTCAGACAAATAGTTGTACAATCTCCTCTTGAAAACCTCCAGGATGATGGAGCACCCACAATTTCTGAAGGCAAGCCATTCCACTGGTTAATTGTTGTAACTGACAGAAAATTTCTCCTTATTTCTAGGTGGTTGTCTCCTTGATTAGTTTCCATCCATTGCTTCTTATTCTGCCTTCAGATGCTTTGGAGAATAGGTTGACCTCCCTCTTCTTTAAGGCAAATCCCGAGATATTGGAATACTGCTATCATGTCAGGATATATCTTGCCTTGCCCCAGTGAAATAACTATTTTATTCATGGAGACAAGGTCACACAAATGAATTTGTCATTTTATTAGTATTTCAGAATTTGAGAATACCCAATATATTGAACCCCTTTATGGATTACTGCCTTGTCGTGGCGAAGGGGCTTGTGTAACTCAATGAAGCTATAAGCTATGCCGTGCAGGGCCACCCAAGACGGACAGGTCATAGCAGAGAGTTCTGACAAAATGTGATCCACTGGAGAAGGAAATGGCAAACCACTCCAGTATCTTTGCCATGAAAACCCCATGGACAGTACTAAAAGGCAAAAAGATATGACGCTGGAAGATGAGCCCCTCAGGTCGGAAGGTGTCCAATATGCTACTGGGGAAGAGTAGAGGGCTAGTACTAGTAGCGCCAGAAAGAATGAAGCGACTGGGCCAAAGCCGAAAGGACGCTCAGCTGTGGATATATCTGGTGGTGAAAGGAAAATGCTGTAAAGATTTTTTCTCCATAGAAACCTGGAATGTAAGATCCATGAATCAAGGCAAGCTAGACGTAGTCAAAAAAGAGATGACAAGACTGAACATCGACATCTTAGGAATCAGTGAACTAAAATGGACAGGAATGGGTGAATTTAACTCAGATGACCATCAGGTATACTACTGTGGGCAAGAATCCCTCAGAAGAAATGGAGTAGCCTTCATAGTCAATAAAAGAATAGGAAAAGCAATACTGGGATACAATCCCCAAAATGACAGAATGATCTCAATTCGAATCCAAGGCAAACCATTCAATATCACAGTAGTCCAAATCTATGCCCCAACCACTGGTGCTGAAGAGGATGAAATTGACCGGTTCTATGAAGCCCTACAGCACCTTATAGAATTAACACCAAAAAATGATGTCCTTATCATCATGGGGGATTGGAATGCTAAGGTAGGAAGCCAAAAGATAGCTGGAATAACAGGCAAGTTTGGCCTTGGAGTACAAAATGAAGCAGGGCATAGGCTGATAGAATTTTGTCAAGAGAATACGATGGTCATAACAAACACTCTTTTCCAACAACCCAAGAGACGGCTCTACACATGGACATCACCAGACGGTCAACATAGAAATCAGATTGACTATGTGCTCTGCAGCCAAAGATGGAGAAGCTCTATACAGTCAGTAAAACAAGACCAGGAGCTGACTGTGGCTCAGATCATGAGCTTCTCGTTGCAAAATTTAGGCTTAAATTGAAAAAAGTAGGGAAAAGCACTAGGCCACTCAGGTATGAACTAAATCATATTCCTGATGAATATACAGTAGAGGTGACAAATAGATTTAAGGAATTAGATCTGATAGACAGAGTGCCTGAAGAATTATGGATGGAAGTTCACAACATTGTACAAGAGGTAGCAACTAAAACCATCCCAAAGAAAAAGAAATGCAAGAAAGCAAAATGGCTTTCTGAGGAAGCTTTGCAAATAGCTGAGGAAAGAAGGGAAGCGAAAGGCAAAGGAGAAAGAGAAAGATACACCCAATTGAATGCAGAATTCCAGAGAGTAGCTAGAAGAGATAAGAATGACTTCTTAAATGAACAGTGCAAAGAAATAGAAGAAAACAATAGAATAGGGAGGACCAGAGATCTCTTCAAGAAAATTGGAGATATGAAGGGAACGTTTCATGCAAAGATGGGCATGATAAAGGACCAAAATGGCAGGGACGTAATAGAGGCAGAAGAGATTAAGAAGAGATGGCAAAACTACACAAAAGAACTATACAAGAATGAGCTTAACGTCCCAGATAACCACAATGAGATGGTCACTGACCTCGAACTAGATATCCTAGAATGGGAAGTGAAATGGGCCTTAGAAAATCTGAGCAACAACAAAGCTAGTGGAGGTGACAGTATTCCAACTGAGCTATTCAAAATCCTAAAAGACGATGCAGTAAAAGTGCTACACTCAATTTGCCAGCAAATTTGGAAAACTCAACAGTGGCCACAGAATTGGAAAAGGTCAGTTTATATTCCAATTCCAAAGAAAGGCAATGCCAAAGAATGTTCAAACTATCGCACCATTGCACTCATTTCACATGCTAGTAAAGTTATGCTTAAAATCCTACAAGCAAGACTCCAGCAGTATGTGGATCGAGAACTACCAGAAATACAGGCAGGATTTCGAAGAGGCAGAGGAACTAGAGATCAAATTGCCAACATACGCTGGATCATGGAGAAAGCTAGGGAGTTCCAGAAAAACATCTACTTCTGCTTCATTGACTATGCTAAAGCCTTTGATTGTGTGGATCACAACAAATTATGGCAAGTTCTTAAAGAGATGGGAGTACCAGACCATCTCATTTGTCTCTTGAGAAACTTATATGCGGGTCAAGAAGCAACAGTGAGAACTGGACACGGAACCATGATTGGTTCAAAATTGGAAAAGGAGTCCGGCAAGGCTGTATACTGTCGCCCTGCCTATTTAACTTATATGCAGAGCACATCATGAGAAAGGAAGGGCTAGATGAATCAAAAGTTGGAATTAAGATTGCCGGGAGAAATATCAACAACCTAAGATATGCAGATGATACCACACTAATGGCAGAAAATGAAGAGGAACTAAAGAGCCTCTTGATGCGGGTGAAGAAGGAGAGTGCAAAAGTTGGCTTGAAACTCAACATTAAGAAAACCAAAATCATGGCATCTGGTCCTCTCAATTCCTGGCAAATAGATGGGGAAGAAATGGAGGTAGTGACAGATTTTATTTTTCTGGGCTCCAAGATCACCTCAGATGGAGACTGCAGCCAAGAAATGAAAAGACGCTTGCTCCTGGGAGGAAAACTATGGCAAATCTAGACAGCATACTAAAAAGCAGAGACATCACCCTGCCAACAAAAGTGCGTATAGTTCAGGCCATGGTTTTCCCAGTTGCAATGTATGGCTGTGAAAGTTGGACCATAAGAAAGGCTGAGCGCAAGAGAATTGAGGCCTTTGAACTATGGTGCTGGAGAAGACTCCTGCGAGTCCCTTGGACTGCAAGGCGTTCAAACCGGTCAGTCCTAGAAGAGATCAACCCTGACTGCTCTTTAGAAGGCCAGATCCTGCAGTTGAAACTCAAATACTTTGGCCACCTAATGAGAAGGAAGGATTCACTAGAGAAGAGCCTAATGCTGGGAAAGATTGAGGGCAATAGAAGAAGGGGACGACAGAGAATGAGATGGCTGGATGGAGTCACTGAAGCAGTAGGTGTGAACTTAAATGGACTCCAGAAGATGGTAGAGGACAGGAAGACCTGGAGGAACATTGTCCATGGGGTCGCGATGGGTTGGACACGACTTCGCAGTTAACAACAACAACAACAATACATTGAAATTACTATATAATTGGATTTTTTCGGTGGTCTTTGTGCATACTTCTTTATTTTTTATCCTATATATCTAAGGCAGTTTTCCAATGAAACTAGGATCATAGATCATAGATATTCATATCAGTTAAATGTTTTATATGCTTCTAATTAGGATACATCTCTTTCATTATGAATTACTTCACAGCATATAGTATTAAAATGAAATTGCAGTGAATGGGGATTCTCCAAGCTGTATGAATTTGCAGTGGAAATGGGAGAACAACTGAGATAATAAAACATTCTTTCAAGCAACAACAATCCACTGCTCTCTTATGGCTGGTTTCCTACAGTGAGACCCATAATCTTGCCATATAAGGACAGAATTACTTCATTTTTTCATCAACTTTTCATTTTCATCAACTGATATCAGTGATAGAAAGATAGTTCACAAGGTTTCTACTTTTCTTTTGGGAAATATAAAAGCAGAAATCCCATAAATCCCATAAAGGTACACTGGAAAGTCAAAACAATATCCCGGAAGAAGATGATGGCAAACAATTTCCATGTTCTTGCCAAGTAGTATGGGCAAGTAGTCACCAGTTAGTTTAGTCAAAGGAAAATTTTATTTGAAAGCCTTCATGGAACATGGAACATACTAGTAAATCTCTGATTCTTATAACTTTTAACTAGGCAAAATGTATACCAAAGAACAAATTGTTTTGAACCAAGGTAGCTCAAATGAGCTATCTTATAAAATACATCCAAAATCTCGACTCTGTGGAGTTGAAATTTGGCAATTTTTGTGAAACATTTTATGACACAAATATCATAAAGTTGTTAATGACATAATACAAAATGTCATAAAGCATTTCTTGTGCTCATGTTTGACTGTGGTGTACAGTCCCACGTGCTATTTTCAAAGCAGATAATCTCTTAATGTATCTCAACTTTTCTAATTGAGGCAGCACATTAGAAGCTCTGTCATTGTTGAAGGCACCAATATAAGAGAATATTTGTGGCTCAGGGTTGAACTGGGGGGTCCTCTCTCAACTTCAGTTGTTTTTTTGCAGATGTTTCATTACCAAACTAGATAACACTCTCTGTGCATTAAGAAATTAGAGAGGAAATAATTCTGAAAGGATATCATGAGTTATCTAGTGTGTACCCAAAATATGAAAACTCTATGTATAGAATTTTGTCTAAGTAAAATCAAAACTTAACAGCAAAAAATGTACAGCTTTAACTCTTCACATGCAGGAATCATAACTGTATGTACCTACTCCAGTATGATACTGTATATGTAACAGCAGTTCAGGAAAATGGGAAGCATGTAGGGCTAAGGATGATTCTGACTTCTCCAAATTAAATAGATAATCAACAGTATCCAAATGAGACTATATATATATACATATGCAAATAACTTCTGTTTTTGGATTTAACGGGAATTATTGGTAGTAGCAGAGGAGTTTTGTCCAGTTTCCATCCACCTTAGAGGTATAGATGCAGAACCAAGCTTCCGTGAGTAATATGACTACAGTAGCTAAATCAGCCCACAAAATGACTCACCTGTTCCAATAATTCCATTAATTTAAACAGATTTGCTAAGTATATTAATAATATTTCTGCTAAAGCATCAGAATCAAATTGAAATTTTATTGTATAAAGTTTAGAAATTTGAATTTTATTTTCAGCTAGCATAGCATGTTTTTCCTCTAGACGATTGTAATCCTTTATTTATTTTTAATTTTTAATGTTAAAATTGTGGAAATGCACATTTGTTTTCTCTTAAAATTAATTTTAGGCTTATGTTTTCAATCATTTTATTGACTAGTGATAATGAATTTGTCAATGTTCCACAGGTGTAATTTTAAACTGGGGGGGGGGGAGGAATAAACTTTTTAAAAATGTAGTTTCCTCCAATGCCACATCACAACCTGGTTCTGCAGCTCTACTTCCCATAGGTTCATCGTGACCTGTATATTCATTATTTGGATAATTTTTTTTATTAAAACAAGCTTTTAAAATATATTAGATAATTAAACAGATAAAAAGATATTTTTAAACTAATTATGTTGAATTGCTGGGGTTTACTGTGAGAAAAATGGATATAAGACATTTTGAATTTATTATCCATATTTTAAGGATCCATAAATACAGTATGAGAAATAGGTCTGAGTACTTACAAAGATATGAAGAGAGTAATCCTAATGTTACAATCTATAGCCTTCTGTTCCCCTACCTCACAGGAGCTGCCTCAGAAAGAGAATATATTGATCAGTGGGTAAGAAAACAGTTTTAATGACAAATGACATTTTTCTTTTTTAATTTTGAATCCTTGTATCTGCTTGGGCAGCTCAGCACATTATCGTACTTTGTCTACTTTGGAGTCTAAACTGGTTTGCGCCAGGTTAGTGGTTGAATGGGATACCACCAGGGAATATCAGCGCTGTAGGCTAGACAGGGAAATTGAAAAATTCCCAGAACAAAGCAAAGGCAAACACTTCCATAACTCCACCAAAAGACCTGCATGCCTGTGTCCATTACCAGGAGTTGAGCCTGATGTGAAGGAGTCTTTTTATTAGCTCGGTGTAATAAAGATATATTGGTGTCAAAACGTTGTTTAATATATAAAAGATATGTGTAGGCATATCTATGCAGTCCTAATTCTATGGTGATTTTTAAATACACAGTTGAAACAATAAAATCAATATAGTGAAAGTCTTTCCTTTATAAAAAAATTCTACTACTAATTATTTGATATAATATTTTATTACTAGAATCACCTGTAATTTGTATAGTTGACATCTTGGAAAGGCATAAGCTTTAAATAAACCACTTCTAGGTATCAGAAACTAATAAACCAGGACATATTTATATGCAAGAAAAGGCAGAGAGTAAATAATTGCACTGGTGACCAATACTGTAATAATCCTGTTTTACAATATGCACTTGACAGGTTGTAATAGTGCTAATTGAAGAGACTAATTCACACTTGCTTCATTCTATTCAAAGGCAAAATCAGCAGCTTGTTTTGCTTTTGACCAGATGGTCCTGATGAACACCTACTGTGCACTTTAAGTGCTTTACTAGAATTACAAAGGCTGGGGGGCTGCATCCAACTCGACTGATTTGAGAAGAAGGGGGGGGAACCCTTCAGTGCTCAATGGATTTGGTGCAACTAAATTAATTCTAGTGGGCCCATTACACATCAAGCCCCCTTTTCAAAGTCCTGAGCCTCCTCGTTTGTTCTGTAGCAAGGAGAAAGTGAAAGGCAGATTACTGCAAACAGAAATTAAAAAAAAAAGTTCCCTGAAAGGGAGAAAAGAGTCCTTGAAGCCTTTTCATATCATTTTAGGTTTTTCAACTGCGTTATTTTTGGGAAGGGTGGATGTCTGAAAAGCCAATTGGTGGTGGATTTTTTTTCCCCTTTGGTTTTTGTTTTAAAGTCCGCTATTTAAGTACCATGAATATAAAAGCAAGAGCAACAGTTGACTGAGTTTACTGTGCTAAAGCTTTGTGTCCCAAGGATGAATCAAATTCATTATAGCAGGCTCCTTGTATTTTAATATGAATGTGAGGTTAGTTTCACAGGACTGTGTTTGTTTAGGATAATTATATTTTAATATTTTTTGATAAACTTACCACTGTAGAGATCTGAAATTTTCAACAGAAACTAGATAGCTTTATTAGGTTTTTTTTTAAAGAAAGGACTGATTTGAAACATCCATAAAGTAAAATTAAAAAGGCTGTTAATGTTAATTTCTATGGAAAAGAGAAGCTTTTTTCCAATAGCGTTGAAGCAGAGATTATTATAACTAATTAGAGATCACACATCTGTTAATCTTAACCCTAACCCTGTATGTACGTATACATGTATAGGCACACAAACTTGTATGTTTACTTAAGTGTGTGTATTTATAGACATATAATATATTCTTACAGATATAAATAGTTGCTTGGGGAGGCGTATGTATGTATATATAAAAAATCTAATATAAACAAATTGTACATTGACATTCTATACACTTTTAGTGAGACTGATTTTAGTGAATTTTAATGAATTTTAGTGAAATCAATAATGTTTACTTCAGAATAGATATGCATAGCACTGTGCTGCTTATATTACAAATACATTAACAGTCAAGTTGTTCTTGGACATACAAAAAAAAAGAGTTTTAAGTCACTGAATTAGACTTTTAAACTGCATCTCATACCCTCAAGGTATTTAAATTGGGTTATAATTCGGTTAATTAATAGAGAAATTTCACACTATAAAATTTGCTTTACATTTCAGGAATGTTTCTTTAAATGTCAAGAATAATACTTCTGAAATCATGTCAGTTTTAAAATGATAGGAAAAAAATAGGTAAGTAGTTACAGTTCACGAAGAGATATGATTGCATTAACAGTGCTATTTCCTTTACATATAAATGTGCATTGCTTATAATTTGATATAAATATGAGATCTACATTTTATTCAGGTATATTCAGATTGCATTTTTTCTACATTTAACTTTTGTGTAGTATTTTAGTATTGAAAAATATGCATAGTTGATCTCTACTGATCACTTTCAATATATTTTTAAATATTTCTATGAAGCAGACATAATGAAGTGAGGGAGAAGAAATAAGGAATACAAATTTATACTTAATAAATATCTAAAATGCAAGGGAGAAAAGTCCATGTCTTTTTCCCCACTGCTAAAATTGGTATCTTTTATGCTATTTTAGATAATTATTAGACTTATTAATCTGGCCGTTTTTCACCTTGCCTTTAAAAGTAGATTTGTGAAGATGACTTCTTCAAACAATGAATCCATCAAACAATCCAATTATATTGATAAGTAAAGAAGTGCTAATGAACTGCTAATTCTAGTAAAAGTTTCTGTAAATCAGTGTTAAAAATAATTGCAGATTTGAAAGTATTTTTTAAATATATTTTAATGTTAAGGTTAATTTTCAGGTATCCTAAATATATGCAAATAAAGATAACAAATTAATATAGAGATAATATAAGTAGGATAAATGTGAAAAAGAACATACCATTGAATTGCTCCTATGAACCAAATGGCTATATAAATCTAATCAATAAATTTAGAATTATATTTTTAAAAAATACAATCACAGGTCAGATTTTTGGTTTTTGTATGATTGTGATTGGTTCATCCAATGCTTTAAATCCTGATGACACTTAATCTCATGCCACATTCTCTGTTTAACAAATAAGCAGTGTTTTTACTCTTTTAGAATGAATATTAATGTGATATATTAAAATAACATGGCACAATCATTTTACTAATAAGGATCATATCATAGGTAGGATGTTTATCATATGGCTGTTTTGTTATAAGAAGTTTCTCCATTAACAGTATAGTTAGTTGCAGCTATATCACTGGCCTTTTCTGTATGGTACAGAGTTAGTAGTGTTTTTGTCTTTTTGTGTACATACACATAAGTGCATATGCTCTCATACACAAAGACACCTCAATTTGTTATAGAATAGAACTATAGCTTAGAAAATAAATAATCTTAAAATGATATTGATGCATAACTGATATCATGGATAGTTAAAGGAGCTCTGTAATATGTGAAAATAAAATCTTAAAACAACATATTAACATTGTTTTTGTCAATATAGGAAAATCATGGTGCAAATTAAACTCCCATGAAGCTAATTTAAAAGGTAATGTAGTCTCATAATCACCCACAATAAATCCCTGTTACTGTTTTTAAAGCTCTGAGCAAACATTTGCAATCAGTGGCCAAATTTATGCTTCGCTTTGTAGTTGTTGCGTGACCAGACAGAGTGGTACAGGATTGCTTTAAGATTTTTACAGCTGCAAGCGAAAAGCATCTGTTCTTGGGAAATCCGGCATTGTTTAATTTTGACACTGACTCTTCCATGCTGTTTGTACCACCCTCTGGATTAGATTCCACTAAGATGAAATTTAAGTTGTTCCCAGATGCAGCTGTCACCATATATGGCCTGATAGATAAAGTAAAGAAGATACATCTTTATGCTGAGTTATCCCAGTAAAACGTACTTGGAAGAGGAATACTAATATTTTATCTAACATATAGCTGCAACACTAATTTAAATTAATAGAGGAATATTGAACAAATATTTTCTTTCATTCCAATAGTAAGCATTTGAAATAAACATTTTACCTAGGTAATGTGCTAAGAAAAGAAATTGATTTTTTATATACGTATGTATTTTATAACATTAAATTATTGTGAAACTTAAAAATAGTAGCAACATGTAAAGTACTATATAAATCTATCTGATTTACAGAAAGCTGTTGACATTTGTTTTTGTTATTGAAGTTTTCCTTACTATTTATAGTAAAAAATGAATAATAATGAATAATAAAAGAACATTTAGTTGCTGATTTTCTTCTAGAATGTTAACATCATATCCACTGATCCAAAGTATATGATTATACGTTAAATTATACATCAAAGCTCTCATGGATAATAAAGAAATTCTGTTTTCTTTTATATGTAAATATTGTGGAAAGAATGCTCCACAAATGTCAATAAGTACTAAATCTGTATAAATGAAATTAAATATGTGTCTTTAAATTAGTCTATAAATGAGCTACTTTTTCCATTAAGAAATAGTATGTTCAGGAATCTTTATCTTCTAAATCTTAAATGCAGTAGATGAAAAAAATGAAGTCTTCCCCCAACATGGTGTCATCCAGATGTATTAGCAGTACAACTCTCAGAATTGGCCACATGACTAAAAATTCTTTGAGAATTGTACTCCCAATTTATTTGCAAATAATAGATGAAGAAGCACAAGAGAGAATGTTGGATTTTGCCTGGTAGCAAGAGAGATCTAATTCAGAACCTTGGTTTATACTAAACCTCCTTAGTTGTAAGTGGCCAGTCACTGGGTTCATAGAATATGCAAAATTATGCTTTATGTAGCCGTAGTTTATTAAATAAGCCACAATTGGATGGATTTGTATATAACACATTAAATCATAAACCATGGTTCACAAATCTCTTTGGCTAGCTTCACACATACATTAGCATGCTGTCAAAAACAAATTTCAGAAGAAAGCAGTAGTAAATCACTTCTATGTTGTTGCCAAGAAAACAGTGTGGATTTGTCCATGCAGTCAGCAGGAGCTGAAATAAAGATACTTTTATGACCGAAACCACTACTTTTCAGCTTAGCCTATCTTGTAGAGTTTTTGAACATGTGTAAAGAAATATCCATAAATACATTGGAGGAGACTGGAATGCTGCATGATGATACAAACAATGAAGTGTACACACACACACATACATATATACATTATATATACATTGTGTGTGTATATATAATTACCATAACTATACCCTTCTGGGATTCGAACCTGGGCAGCTTGCACATTAGGCAACTGTATTAACCTTTTCAGCCACAGGTTCCTCCTTACTTCTGTCAGCAGAAACCAGGGAGGATATATATCTTATCTGTTGGGTGGAACACACACACACACACACACACACACACACACACACACACACACACACACTAGCTGATATATGCATACGCTGTAAGACTTTATAACTTGTACTAATACCATATTTAGAGCAATAGATCCTAAAACAAATGGTAAATTGTCTGGATGTATTCTAGATGATGAAAGTAACATAGTATCACTATAGGTAGTCTTTAACTCACAACCAGTTGTTTAACAACGGTTTGAAGTTATGACAGCCTCAGAAAGGGTGTTTTATGGCCCATAAAGCACTTCCGGTTGTTGTAAAATGTGCGGTACTCCTGCCCCCCCCCATTACATGATTGCGATCTTGATTCTTGGCAATTTGTTTGCACTTATAACTGGTTGCCAAGCTCCCTACAATCATGTTATTGCCATTTGCAATCTTCCACGCATGGAGGAAACAGAAATGGAGCGAAAGGAGCAATGACATCTTCATATAGGGTGTAATAATGGAACTTGAGAATTTTAGGTCTGTTTCTTCACCCTGCAGAAGTAAGCAGAGGTTGAAGGTCTTTCTTTCTACATGTGGAAGAGAGGTAACATTCTTCGGCAGGCATCTCTGTCAGCCAGCAGGGAGAGAAGCAATAAGGTAAGCAGTACAGAGTGCTCCAGGTGGGTGGGGGAGAGCCCTGGGAGTCCTGGTGCAGGCTGTGCATGAGTGTCTGTTAGGGGCTGACAATCCGGCTTGGATTTTCAGGTCCTGAGCAGAGTCTCCCAGGTTCTCCCTCCCTCTTGAGGCACACAGTGCTCCTTACCTGGACTCTGTCCACTTAATGACCTATATACAATAGGCTAGCAACTGCAACCAGAAGTCCCGAGATTGTTGTCATTGAGTAAAGTGATTACATGATGTCTCACTTATTGGCTGCTTTGCTCAACAAGTGAAATCTCTGGTTTTAATTGTCATAAGTCGAAGACTACCTGTAAGGGAATCTATATACTTACTATAGTAATACTATGAAAATACTATAAAATATAATACCTGTTTGTTATATTATAGTTGGGCAAAACAGTGCATCATACAGCCAAGATACCTCAAATGAATTAACTTACAGAGTGGTTCCAAAATCCAGGACCCATGACTCCCATGGAATTGAAGTTTGGCAAATTTTATAAAACATTTGATGATATAAAAATTATCATAAAGCATTTTATGACATAATGCAAAATTTCATAAAACATTTCCTTTGATCAAATGTTGATGTGTGCACTATATAGCGCAATATGGGTTACTTTCAAGGCAGATATATATTTGAATATATCCATGAATTCTGAAGAGCTTTTTCAGTATATTAGAAGCTCTGCCACTGTTGAAGGCATTGTTGAAGGCACTGTTGAAGGAATCTGGCAAGGAAATATCTCTGAAATAATGCCACATTGGGGCATGGTTTTTTTTAATACTTATAAAATATGTTTAGAGTGTGCTTCTTGTCTGGATTATCTTGCAAGACTGGCATCAATTGATCAAATCTTTATTGTCATAGAATGGATTCAGGAGGGTGGGAGACAAACAATTGTTTAAAAAGCTAGAAATATTAAAGCAAAAATTAAAAAACAACACACATACTCTAGATAGATAGCAAGATATACATAGATGCATAGATATATGTAAAACAAAAGAAAAAATTAAAGATGTTAAAATATTTAATACAAAAAAAGATATAAAAGTTATGAATACTTTAAGTGCTGCTGAGCAGAACCTGGCCAACATTGCATGTTGTAGAGAAGTAGTAGTAGTAGAGAAATATAAAATTGTTGTGTGTACTCTGGATATTTATACAGAAATGGTGAAATGAGCCTAGCGTGAATGTCTCTAAAATACAGGCAACTGGAGAAGCACATGCTGTTTTTTTCTACGTCCAGAGTCACATGGGCATTATCTTTTTGGGTAGGGAATTTTCCTGTATTGAGCTTCCGAGGACAGTTAAGGGAAAGAGATGACATTGTACCAGTGTAAAGGCCTTCAGGTGGCTAGATTGGTTATGTCAGGGAGAGGCAAAGTACCAGTTGGGTGAGAGTTAGCTACTTGGCAATTGATACCTTAATCATGACATCAGTCTTGCAAGTTGAAAGTACATCCCTTGCCTTTACAATCCAAGAAACTCGGAAGAATTCCTTCTGAGATGTTTACCATACACACATTCCTTTCTTCTTGGCTCTGGGGTAGCGTGTCTGATCGTTGTGTAGTCTGTGGCTCTTCCTCCTATCTCCCAAGGTCATTCCCACATACCATTACACTATTCCTTTGCTAGTATGTTTGTCTGTTAGACAAAGAATAAATGGTTTAATTTGATGTCACAGCATTCCTCACATCCATAGAGTGAATCCACCATAGTGCACCCAGCCTAATCAAACACCCTAAGGTTGAAATGCCCAGACTCAGGGAACATTAAAATTGGTGGCAAAGAAAGGGTCGTTGTTGAGGCTATCCTTTATTCCGTTAACTATTCTCTTGAGAATTGGGTATCATTTTATGAATGGTTTTGCACAAACTATAATTAGTAAATATTTTTACAAAGAATACATATATTTTATAATGAAAGTACGCAAGAATTAAAAAAATGTCACAGTGCCTTTTCTCTTCCAATGCCTTATCCAATAGTGATTATTTTCTATTTTGTTACATTTGTACCTACAGTTGCTTTCTGGACATGCTGGGATAATAAAATTAAGAAATCTTTTTGCGTAATCATAGTATCATGTATAATCATAGATACCAGTGTAGGGAAGGAGAAATAATTGGCACAAGAAGAAATAATATTGTCAGTATAGACAGCATTATCTTAGAAAATCAGAAATTGAAAGTATTCATAGACCTGCCAGAATGAGGAACTTGAAAATTATTTTGAAAGCCAAAGGAATTGTGGTTATTATAGATATAGAAAAATGTTCCTGCTTGGACTGTAATTCCATATTATTATCTATGTGTGATGAATATCTTCAGTGGGCCTGGTAGTCAAACATTTTATTAAACTGTTTTAATATAATATTACAAAAAGAATGAGAATAATTTTTAAAACTAACTTCCTAAGTACATTTACACAAGAAATCGCATGTCAGATTCAGTTGTATCTTCTGATGGGGACTGAGGAGATTTTCAGAAATAGATTCCTTTCTTTTAAATACCACTAATTGTTAACATTTTACCATACCTTTATATCTAGGGGAGAAATGTTGCTGGAAACTGAAATAAAAAGTTGTTCCAAATATAGTAGAATACAATTGCCATGTTTTATTTAGAATAGATGTCTTACATTGTATAAAATATTAACTCATAAAGGGAGAATTATTTAGTAGATACTCACCTGAACTTCCAAAGTCAACCAGTGTTGCCAGATAAATTAGAATCTTTGTCATAAAGGGTTCATAAAGGGTTCATTAAAGAGCATCTTGTTGCTCTGTTTTAGTTTTTTAATTCTTAATTATTCTTTTTATATTTATTTATACATGTAACTTTAAAATATATCTGTGTTTTATTGACTTGGGCAAATTACATATACAGAGATTAGAAGTTGCTTTTTTCAAATGTAACCCAGTAAAGATTAATTATTGTTAATTAACATGAAAAGGAAAAATTAGATCATTTTATATTCATGGTCATTTCCTTAGCATAAGCATGTCAGGCATCAAGGCTTGTTTTCATTACTAACACATAGATTCTTGCTATTAGAGAATGTGAAGAAAGTAGAAGACACAATATCTGTTAACTAATGTGTTACATTTCTCAATATTCTATGAAATGAACTACCATAGGAGTACATGAGGTCCCAGAAGAGGGGACAAAAGCTTATTTTTGTATAGTGTGGGAAAGAATGATACTCAGGAACCTTAAGGTAATTGGACATACTATATCCAGTCTCAATAATCAATCTCAATGGTCAATTTGAATAACAATATAATTTGATATACAATTCTCTTTTTGATAATATTTGTATTGTATTAATGCAAAATAAGACTTTTCCCCTTCCAGGTTGGGCAATATTAATCACTATTATTCCCAGAAACAAAATTACAACCTAAATTCTAAATTCCCTGGTGGCTGTCTTATCCATTTTACTATTTATTTTTGGTTAATATTAATATTCTGCCTTCATGACTGCTTAAAGTAGGCTGCAACAAACAACCATTAAATAATGAGCAGTATTTTTTTAGAAAATGTAAATTGCACAGTAAAACAAAGCAATCCAATAATTGAAGGAGAATAGAAAAAACAAAACAAAACAGAAAGAAATCAGGAATAAGATGGCAGTTTGGTCAAACATTGATTCATTGAAAACTTCTATTAAAAACTCATTTTAGAAAAGGAGGTAGTTCTTTCAAATATCTATAGATATATAAAAGAGAGAACTTGCACCTTTATATAAATTATACCCCAAAATAATCTTTGACTTACCGTATTTTTCAGCGTATAAGACGACTCGGCGTATAAGACGACCCTCGACTTTGGAGAAGATTTGCATGGTTAGAAAGTCATCTTATACACCAGAAAATACGGTATTTTCCAGCGTATAAGACGACTCCCGACTTCGGAGAAGATTTGCATGGTTTAGAAAGTTGTCTTATACGCCGGAAAATACGGTACTACAAATTGGAGCTCAGATTTTTTAAAATCATGTGATGATGTAAAAGTTTATCCTGCCTTTCACTGCATACATTTCAGGTAGGTAGGTATTCGCCATGTCTAGAAATTTCCAATGGTTAGCTTATGATGCAACTTTCAAGCTAAAAGCTATTAATAGAGTGAACAGTTCTGTATTTTGGTTGCAATTTTTACATATATTTCCTGATATTTTGGGCTATCTGCAAGGGAGCTTATTTATAAATATACAGGATAATTTGTTAAATTTGTATGCCACTCAACTTCCAATGACTTTGGGTGGCTCACAACAATCAAAACAGTGAAATTACTATAAAGCCAATAAAATGATAAAATATGGCAAGAATGACAGATTGGATGGCAATGGCCCAAAAAGTCTCATACTCCCTCACCAAAGGCTTGAGTGAACAGCCAAATCTTTATACCCCTTCTAAGCAACACAGAGTGGGGGCAATCTGGATTTCAAGGGAAGCTCATTCCTGAGCACAGGCATTGTGACAGAAAAGACAAATTTCCAGAGTCCCAATAAATGAAATTGGCAGCCCAACAAGATTGAGTTGGCCAGCCAGATACTATGGGGTACAAATGGACCCTCAAAACATCAGGCTGTGCGGCATGAACATCTTTGTAGGTGATAAACAGCACCTTGAATTGCACCTGGAAGCAAATGGCAACCAATGCATCTTATATAGCAGCAATGACAAATGGGCATACCATGAAGCATCAATTACTATACATGCTATTGTGTTTTATACCAGCTGTAGCTTCTTGATGGTCTTCAATGACAATCCCATGTAGAGTGCATTGAGTAGTCCATTGATGAGGTGAGCAGAACATGAGTGAATGTCTGAAGAGGAAAGGAAGCAACTGGCACACAAGATGAACCTGAACCTGTGCAAAGGCCCACCTGGTCAAGCAGGAGCCACGAATCAGGCATCAGTCTTGAATGAGAAAGTGCAATCCCGTCCAAGACCAACAACAAAAACATCCCGGACTCAGACTGTAGAAAAAATATGCATTCCTTAAATATTTATACTTACATTAAACAACTAAGGGAACATCACATACTGCTTACTTAGTATGAGTTTAGAACAGTACTATTTGTTAAAAAATAATAATTTATTTGCATGTTATTTAGTTCTGTTGCATACTGTTTTAATCACCTTCAGTAGCAGACTTTCAATTCCATATTTGCATAACATATTCCACAATTCAAGCCTTTTTTATTCCATGCTACCTACAGCATTTTTTTTTGACAATCCAGAGAAGTTAGTGCATAACTTTGTGCATTTTGACCAGTGTACTATAAACAGTTGGGAGCATCAATAATTTAGAGAGTACCTAGCAAGCCAACAAAGTATAGCTCATATCCCACCAAATAAGAAATATATTGAGCAAAAATAATCAAGATACTAGCTTTCTTTTCAAGGAAAGGCTAAAACATCTAGCATGTTCAATTTAGGAAGAAAAATGAATAAAGGTTTACAGAAGTATGTGTTCTATAGAGAAGGTGAAATTAGCCTTTCTCACTGAATTTTGGATCCCAGGACATCCAATATAACTATAGATAGTAGATTAATATAGAAAAAAAGAACTTGCATAACATTTAAGTATACTGTATTCTGTTTTGTATAGTAAAGATTATATTGTATCGTTATAATCCACGCCATATTTCCTTTTCATAATCAGTATGTGAATGCCAAATATTGTCATTAGTTTGTAATTATTTCAGGTGTGATCCCAAGCATGCACATATATGTATATTTACATACATATAAACTTGCACAATTATTCACAGAATGTTTTCCCCAATATATTTTTTGGGGGATTACAGTATATTTTCAATATATTTTTCATTTAAATTTTTTTTCAGTAGGGATGTTCATAATAGATTATGGCTTTTTGCTAATGTTTTATATGGGCTTTTCTAATTTGTGAGTAAATACATTTATTAACTATCCAATGAACCATACTGTAAGCTCAAACAGTTTTTCTTTTTATAATGCTTGTGTTATTTGTATAGCTAGTGTTTTGCTACATTTAACTCTGCCCAAATATATCTGCCCATATATCTCTGCCCAAAGCTATATCTGACTCTCTAAATTTGGACAATGGAGATGGAGAAGTTTGGAAAGATTTCATTTTCAATTTTTAAAATCCAGTTGGTTGTTGTTGGTTTTTTGTTTTTTTGTTTTGCATTGGAACAGTCATCTACAGTGTTGTGTTCAATGTTGCAGCTGCTTGTGGTGATGTTATGAATGGAATTTCATTGTTCAGGACTGTGGGAGTATAGAATTCCTCTACAACACAGAATACCAATGTCTATAGCATCCTCAAAGCCACCGACACCCCACTGTCACTAACCTTCAGTCTTCTTCAGTCTTTCAATGTTAAGCTAATTGGTTCTCCAGGCTTCTGTTGCCCCCTGTGCTCATGTCAGTGGCTGTTTTTCTCTGTTGATGCACTCTATGTATCACTGTGTATGCTGCATTATGAACTCCTTGCAGAAGAGTCCAGAACACATTCATCATGTTTGTACGTCTATGTTTTTTATTGCATACCAGTCTTTTGTTATCGCTTTTATGACCTAATGTTTGCCTGAGAGTCTCTGTGCACCAGATGGCTGTGTTAGTCCTCCATCGTTCTCCCTCCCCCCCAATCAGTTGTGCTCCCTTGGCCAGGGTGGATTTGTGGACTGCACTCATGACTGCTCAGCCATTGTGAGTTAGCTACTCTTGTGTGTTTATGGAATTTTGTCGGCATATTGGTGCTCTTTGCTGCTGTGATACAAGTATAATAATAGCGGCTTTGAATTAGTCCGTTTCTTCTTTTCTTTTTTATTTAATATTGAAAAAGTGAATGGAGACCTTTACAGAATAGGACTAAATATAGAAAGTATATTAATAAGCAGGGAAGAGGGTAAATATGAAGGTCTGATAAAATAATAATGGTACTAGGTTTAAAAATGCCAAAAATAAAGAGAAGGCCATAGACATCCTAATGCAAAACCTAAGGTAAAGAGTGGACTAAAATCACTGGGTAGGTCAAACTGAGACCCTGTGCCTGAAAAACAATGAGAAATAATTCTGTGTGTGTTTTAAAAAATTCTTTCCTGATGAGCAAATAATTTGGAGTGATCGCAATTGTTAGTGAGAATGCTGAGCTTGGACAAGATTGACTCCAAGTCTCCACTTCACAATGAAGCTCACTGGAAGATCCATTTATCACAACTACCTGTTACGTTTCTTAAATTAAGAAAGACGTCTTAAGCAGATTTGAACTCTCAGCAAAATTGAGATAGAAATGCAATCAGCAAATAACACTACATAAATAAAATATTTTTGTACAGATACAACATAGTCTTGTTGAGCTTCATTGTGCATCTGTTTGAAACTGCATAACAAATAAAAGAATAAATATGAGACTGGGAATATATACATTAAGCCTGAGTATATATGATTCAAAAGAGATTTTCAGAATGCAAAGCATTTTAAAGGTTTCAATGGAGCCTGAAAACAGATGTATCTGTATTGATGATATGGCTGCTGTAATTAATTGACTACTTAAATGTACTGTATCTTTTTTCAGGCTCATGTGGAAATTGCAATTCCTTGTTAAATTGCTGCATCCACATTTAGCATGTTCCATAACACCTCTTCTGAATCATTTTTGTAGCACATACAGCTTATAAGATAATGCTCATAATAAAATTAACAAATAGATCACAAACTGTGCAGATTATAATAAACTAAAATGAAACACTGATCAACGAATCTTAGGGTAAGGCAATCAATCAATTTCATTCTTTTATATTCTGAAAATATATGTACATTTTCTATAGAAGTAAGAATATAATAGGACCTTATCTGAATCTTTGATATGAAATTGGTAGACATATGGTCATCAAATGACTGTTCACAAATACCAGTACTTTATTTCAGGATAAAAGATACAGTGTTCTGTTACGTTGGCAAATTCATGTCTCATGCCTGTAGAGAAGTTATTTTTTTAGCTAGGCTTTTTAAGAGACTTGTTTTTCATTTAGTTTTTCCCTCCTCTCCTGTCCCTGTACCATTTAAATAGCAAAACATTGAATAGCTGCTTTAAAAGAGAAATGATATTGATAGAATGTGTCTACATTCTATTGATCTACATCTTTCTATATCTTTTCCTCCTTACACTCTTTAATGTTTGAGCAAGAATTTTAACAAATCAGCTATTTCAACATGGCTTTTTAATAAAAAATAAAACCTATTTTCCAACTTAACAGTGTGACATTTTTAAATATTGTTGTCAGTAAGAACATTCTATTTAAAACAAATTTTTAGTCATTTGTTAAATACCTCTTACTGATTGAGTTAAGAAATAATAGGTTGTTGGAATATTAAAGCTTCCAAATGTTTAACAATTCTTTTTTTTTTTTTAACTCCCAGTAGGTAGCAAATAGAAGGGGTATACAGAAGCATTATGAGTTAAGAGGCAAAGCTGACACAATCCACCAGGTGCTGGATTTCATTGGGTCTGTGGACTCAGAGTCTTATTCTGCTTATTTTGCATTCCTACTGGAGTTTTTTTGGATTTCGGTTTCTTTATTGGATGCCCCCTAGGCAGATTAGCAAATCAAATTTCAAATCAGTAATTTGAAATCCTCTGAAATTTCTTGATCAGATTTTGGTGCAACATAAAAGGCATGAAGGTAATATGACAGGGTATATGTATTTGCAATAATCTGAGTACAAATCATCTTGCAATTGCTCTTAGTATTTAATCTCAACTTTCTTAGTAATTAAGCAGTTTCATGATTACATATGATCAACAAATTTTGGATGGAGTACTTTACAATCAATAAAATGTAATAAAAGTTGTGTTATATTCTGTATGTACATGCCTTAAAAACAGGAACTGCATAAATATTTAAAAAGGTAGTTTAGTTGTGGGTTTTAAATGTTGGAATATAATAAAAACATTTCTAATAAAACATCTCAGTTTTGTTTTGTGTGTAAACCTCCATAGTTAAAGTTGTACACCGCAATTTCTTGATTGTATAACATTGCATAGCTCAGAGGTGAGATTAGAGAAACCCTGTAGAGTAGATAATACTTGAGGGCATCTACAACCAGAAAAGTATGTGCATTTAAGCATGGGAGGAAGGAAGGATCTGCTTTAAATTTAGTGTAGGGTCACTGAATCATAATGATAGATTAAATAGAGGAGTTGGAACAAAGAATAGGGGTATGCAGTGTGTAGCACTAATACTAGAAGTCTATGCTTTGCAGTAGTTATTTAATGTCTTTTCCCATATGTTTCTGAATAGAGAAGGTTATGGCAGAGATGAGCTAAGGAATAGCTTTGTTAGTGAGTAGTTAAATGGAAATAAATTTTTAAAAGAATTCTTTCTGTATACTGCCTGTGAGTACAACAGGGTAATGTTAGAACATTTACAATGATAGAAGTTAACATTCATTATGACACATATTTTTAGTTAAGCATACACATTATGGACTTAAATACTTTACTATTCAAACCTGCAATACTGTTTGTTATAGCTCTGAAAACATAAAAGACTCTTTATGCTCTCGGTTACAATGGAAGTATGTTTCAGTTATCTTAAGGAACTTGAGCATCTGACAAGCAATTGTTATAAGCAGATAGAAATATTAGATGGAAGGAAAATTAGAAGTGGGATTTTTACTAATATTGATCAGCTATTATACCTTGTGTATATGAAACTGAGTATGCTTTGTCAATGGTATGTGAGAGCTTTACTTCCCCAGTGATTCATGAATGGAGGTAGTTTATATGTCCATATGGGCATGTTTGTGTGCAAAACAAAGAACCCCAGAGTAATAAATGCACACAGAAGGAGAATTTCAGAATATGCATTTTCTATAATGACGATATTAGAATTATGTTCCTCCTTCCTTCATTAACTTAAAGAGGAGCTGCTTCTAATGTTTAACCAATATCTTTAAATGCCTCTTTGCCATATCAGTACCCAGCCAACTGGCCCATGTAACCTGATCTAACCAACCTATAAATTGATCAGCTCAGAGCCTTATTTTGAAGAAAAGAAATCACACAATTCTGAAATGTTCCTATTTCTAAGGCAGATCAACTGGTCAATCTATATCCCCTAGGCACTACTCATACTGCATTGCTTTCTTTTACTGATGAGGGCAAAACAATGAAGTAGTTAAGACCCACCATGTGCTTTTCTTTCATTCAGACAGATCATCCTATTGATTCTTCATTCTGCCCATCTGGAGCACAGTCTACAAGTTACTTGAATCCTCAGTACTTTTTGACTGAAGCTTATAACTGCCCAGGAATTTTAGTACCAGTTGTCTTCTTTGATTCCTAGTATTTGTATGCTAATAGTTCAAGATTGACTAAGAGTTTGCTTGGACTATTTCTTGATCACATTTTCCAAACCTGCTGTTCATTCTATTCCCGGGCTTGACTTATATTTTAAGATCAAAAATGCTCTATTACTTTTCTTGAACCCTTATTTTCACATTTGTGAAAGGATCTATTATCCTCCTCATCTTTCCCATTACCTATTATCTTCTTATGATTATAACTTTGTTGCTTGTATCCTATGATTTATATTGTTAGTATTCTAGTATGATGTATGTTGATTGCTTATTTGGTATCCTATGACTATCACTGAATGTTGTATCTTATGATTTATGATGAGTATAGTTTTATGATGATTATGATCATGATTTATCACTTGTTGCTTGTACGTACACTGAGAACTTATGCACTGGAGACAAATTCCTTGTGTGTCCAATCACACTTGGCCAATAAAGAATTCTATTCTATTCTATTCTATTCTATTCTATTCTATTCTATTCTATTCTATTCTATTCTATTCTATTCTATTCTATTCTATTCTATTCTGTTGTGCATCCAGAGAGAATCTTCAGCTTGGTACAATACCTTTAGAATCCAAGGTCTGACATATGGCGCATATGGATATATATGAATGCCGTATTTCATTTTTGGCACAGCACTAAAAGTTTGTCTTATATATGAGGTACTATTTTTAGGCCCATGGGTCTGTTTGTCAAACAGATACAAGCTATTTCTAAATGAAAGAACTGCAACCATTTAATTATATTTAATTTAGTTTCATTCAGTACCAAATTGCTGTGGCTGCAGAGTCTCAATAACTCATTGCAATCATATCCATTATTCAAGGGCTTTCTTATAGAACAATCTTCAATTTTGTCTAAGTTGTTTGAGATTTTTAAGCCTTATTTAAATTTATAAATCTTTGAATCTAGATGGGACCTTGCTCCATGGTGAGTTTTTAATTATGTGTGAAGCTCCCTTGAGTATAAATAAGCTCATGCTGTATTTCTTCTTTCCTTTTTTAAAATGATTAATATCATTCCTGTGTAATACATCTTGTTCATCAGCATTTGGGTTTCCTGCCCCATTTCAATACTACTTCAATTGCTTATTTGGTAAACTTTTTATTAGAAACATTATATCAGCTCATGTGCTAGCCATTTTCTTTCAAATCCATTCACAACAAGAAATCACATTTACTTAAATGTAACTGCTCCTTTAATATTCTTACATCAACATGCAAAAGTTTGGAATTGAGAAGCCAGAGTTAGAACATTCATCTGGTTTCCAGACTTAGGCATTTTTATGTTGAAAATGTTACTGTTTGTTATTGTTGAAATCAATGCATTCACCTTGTTGTTTATTAGGTAATCCAGAGTTTTCTGAAAGACTTCTGTTATGGCAGGATTTTTATTTATTGTCTAAAATTGGGTTTCATGTCCTCTTCACTTCCTGACCCCAGAGACTTAGAATATCCAGCAACTCTTGCGTTATCAGTATTGCAGCCAAATAAACATAGTTTGAAAGCCTATTGATAAAGGAATACGCTCTGAAGGCTTATACCATACTCCAGGCCCATAGCTTGTCAAGCTGGAAAATGTCACCGTTTCTGCCAAAGTGTCTGGCCTTTCCAAACATGTGACAAACAACTAAGTGTCTCCAAAAATATTATCTATAGCCAACATTAAAAATTGTGCCATTTGTTCTCATTTCAGTTCTATATTAATCACTCTGTTGCACTCACTGAATTTTGGTGGTAGTGCTATAAGACAATTAATTGTACTTTCTGTCTCTGTTAAGCAATCCCCTTTTTCCCTTTGTGGAACTGCGCTTCAATTATTGATCATTAATTCTGTTTTATAATCTTTTGCTACAAATGCTAGATGAGGGAATAAATTCCTCAGTTGCTTCTTATCCTCTTCTATGGAGAAAATAATTTATTCAGAACCAGAACATGCTAAAAGTTTATAATGAACCTGTGAACTATAACATTTTTGTATGTCTTTAATCCAGTGCTTTAGATTTTTATAAATACTTGGGCATGCAGCCCATCTATTTTTTTAATTTTTAATATCACCAAATCCATACCAACTCATGCCAACTTACAACAAAAATTAAAATAGTCACAATTCAGCATAGTTACGAAAAATAAAAAAATATGTGGTAAAAAGCTAGCTTAGCAAAGAAGGAAAGTTTTTAAGGCAAATGGCAAAATTTGAATCAAAACACCTACTAAGATGTATACATAAATTGTTATTCAAATGTGTCATGGAGACAAAACAAGTATAGATAGTCCTAATGTAGCTATTGCAAGGGAGCCTGCCCATTACAGTCACAAGTCATGACACAATCCCACATGATCACCTTCCTTAATGATCCCTAAAACTGCTCTCTCCAGGGCAGTTGTTAAGCAACCGTGCAAGTCATTAAGCAAATCATGTGGTGCCTCAAGATGTGGGGCTGGCTCTGGAAGGCCTAGTGAAGACCCCGGGTCTATTCTTTGCTTCTCCTCCCTATGGGCCTTGGGCCTGCTCCCCCCTTTCAGTTCCTGTAAGACTTGTACCTGCTCCTGACCCAGCCACTCAGGCACTCAAGGGAGCCTCAGGATGGCGCAGAGACTACTGGTGTATGCAAAGCTATTGCAGCTTTCAAGATTCAGGCTGCTTCTCAGCCAGCTGTTGGACCCAGCAATCCCAACTAACTTTTCTGTTTTCTATAGCTTCTGACAGAGCTGCCCAGCCAATGAGAGGCTCGGCTTTCCTACAGAGGCAGCCTTGTGGTAGCCTCCTGCCATTCTGCAAGTAGGTGCTATTCTCAGCTGTTGTCACAATCCTTTGGAAGTCTCCGTTTTTAAGGAGGCTCCATTTTAAGAATTTACCTATGGTATAACATATGAGAAAATTGAAAGAAAATTTTATGGTACTTTTCTCTTTCTCTCTCTTTCTCTCTCTTTTAGGGCAAATAAGAGATTCAGGGGTAGTTTTCATGATTCTTCCATACTATGTCTAATATCTTCCTGATTTCCATTGACTGCAGTAAAGTTTGAGAATGTGCAATTCACCTTTTCTTCTGTTTTTTTCTGTCAAATTTTACATTGTAAACTCCTTCAATCAGTTATCTATGGAGCTGAAGATTTTGTGCTTATATCACAGGCAAAGGACATTCTGGGAAGAGGAACTGGTCAGAAGCAGTTCTCTTCCAAATGCTTCTGGAAATACAATTAAGAATTTCTATACTCACATTTTAAGGGTCTCTTCTTTCATTGATAATATATTCTTACTTCAAAATGTAATAAGCAGACAGTCCTGCTGTATTGGAAGATTGTCATTTTATGGACATATCCTCTATTATTGTCCTGTTAGTTATACTAGCATTTTATCCTAATTATTCTATTGTTCCAATACATCCCTACAAGAGATTTCTCCCTCACATATTATCAAAGACTTTCCCCTTTCCCCCTAAGCATTTTTCAGACATATTTTTATGTGAAATCATGGTTAGGGGTCATAAAATAAAAGACATATGAAGAGCTTAAAAGCTAGGTGATGTTTCACATGCTATTAAGGAAAGGGCTAGGTTTAAATATGGTTACTTTTTATTTGCAACAGGTACCCTAGAATGTATTTTTCTAACCAATTTCCAAGTCAATTCACAAATAAACATCTTGGCTCTTCCATATATTTTTACATTCTTCAAGTGCGTTTCTAAGTTTGCTTGATTTGCCCAAACAAATTTTGAAGAGAAATGGAGGAACAGTAGAGGGGAAAAAAAAAAACAGCTCATAGCAACAGACAAGGGAAGAGAAGGCTTAAGAAAAAGTGAAAGATGTGACACTAGAAGAAAAATGCCAATTTCTTAATGTGGATTAAGTTTTGTATATGATCTTGCCCCTAAAATTGTTTGAGAGCACTCTTTGTTCTTTAATGAGTCTTGGCACTTTGTGTAGTATCTTTAAAATTATAGAATTCAGTCCTGAACATATTATTCACTATGTTCAATGGATTTACCTCCTAATAAATTTAGGGCTGTACCCTCTTGATTAATTCACAGTCTAACATTTTGTTTTTAATCTTCCCCATCCTTAAAAAAGAGAATTTGTGCAGCCTATCTGTTCTGTAATGCAGTCCTGCGTAAATGACCCTTGATCACTCCATTTGTCTGTTCTATTGATCTGTTTGTTTTCCAATGCTTCTGCATGTGCCCTTAAACAATAAACCTTTGGAGGCAGGGCATGTGATATTTAAAAACAGCATTCAGTTATACATTGCTGCACAAATCATGTAAGTCTGCTGAGAGTAATCTTATAATAATGCCACATCTACAAAATAGAGGACATATTTTGATTTTATTTTTAAAATCAATAATTTTCATGTAGGAAGAAGAAGCTATAGAACTTGAGTTCCTGATGTTGTTTTTTAATATACTACCTATCCCCCAAAGCAGATCATCTTTTAGTATTATTTATTGGCAGCCATTTTGCTATATCGCTGAGTCATTTATTTTATCCTAGCTCAGTGGTGGTGAACCTATGACACGCGTGCCAGAGACGGCACTCAGAGCCCTCTCTGTGGGCACGCGCACCATGCCCCAGAGATGGCATCTGTCCCTCTTCAACCAGCCGCCCGCTAACTCACTGAGGTCCCACATGGCCAGATGCATCCCAGCATGGCTGTTTCCCCCCCCATCCCATTCCTCCTGGCCTCGCATGTTCTCCTTTTCCCGGACATGACCCACTGTATCACCACCTCAGCTGTCGGCTGGCCATCCAGCTCAGAGGTGGCTTCTCTGAATTGCTGGTGGTGGGCTGCGGAGCCCCAGAGTGTGCCGGTCAAGGGGCTAGCAGGCTGTGTATGCTGACAGACACTGTCGGCCCCCGTGCGCTTGCTGGCCTCTGTGTATGGGGACCAATGGTGTCAGGCAGCAGCCATCCTGGCCCCTGCTTTGCCTTGCCCTGTGACAGTGGCACCGCCGCCCTGCCTTGCCTTGCTTCACCCCACAGGAAGTGAAGCGCCTCCTGCCCACCACCCCACCTGCCAGAGATCCCCTGGATCTTCCCCAACCCTGCCTGGCCTCCACAGGCATCCCTCCCCATGAGCAATATCAAGGTGACCATGCCCACCTTGGTCATACCCACCCAGTTTGCCATGACCACCACAGCCACGCCCACCCAGTGGCCATGCCCACCTGGCACCCGGTGATACATAAGTGAGTTTTGGGTTGCAGTTTGGGCACTCGATCTCTAAAAGGTTCGCCACCACTGTCCTAGCTGTTCAAATATATATTTCTGAATGAAATGTTGCATTAGCAATTTATATTCATTCCTAACAGTTTTTTGTGTATGAAATGCAATTGCTATATAAAATATTAGATTTTATATAAAATGAGAAATAAGAAATAAATAAGTGGAACTGAGGCTGATGAACTTTTACATTTGCCAGTTCAAGGTGTATTACAGGGAACAAATACTTAGTATGGAATCTGTTCAAAATAAGAGACCTTTGAATTGAAGATATATAGGCTAAAATGCAGATTGTTTTCTTAGTATTCTGAATACATATATGAAAAATATGGTTCCCTCTCAACATAATGATCTTTGAAATATAAGAACTGTGAAACTAGGATTGATTAGCAGTTGAAAGATTAGGGTAAATACTGTTCATAAAAAGGGGCTCCAGGTCTGAACCCCCTCTTGCTGATTGCTTTTCCATTAGTTTATGATAACAGTATAGCAAAGTTGGTGCATTAGCTATATTTTTATTTCTGAAATACACTTTTTACCCTGATTGTATATCGGTTTGCATATATCTCCTAGTGGTGGGATGCAGGCAACAATAGATTGGTTTGCAAGTACTATAGTCTCTACATTAGAAATCATACCTACATGGGATACTACTTTGTTGTTTGACACATTGCCCAAAATATGCTAAAAACTTATCCGTACTGTCACTAATGCCGCATGTGGCATAGAGGTACAATAAATGCTGTTATCCTAGCTCATGCCTTCTCTGTTTTACTAAAAAAAAAAGTTACATTGCTTGATCAAAGCCATAATGGATAATGGAGATCAATATGGGCCTCCCTGTGAGATATGGAAGTGTAGAGAAGCAAATGATGTTTTTCTTAAGTGTTGAATGTAGCAAATGTTGAACACAAGCTTATTTTTCCCTTATTTAAATTAATCAGATTTCTGACTGTCTAATTTGGGAAAAGACAATCAGCTGAGATATCCAGCTTCTAAGAGTTCAGCAATAAGCAAATATTGTTACTACCATGGAGTTGGCTTAAGTGCCTATTTGGGATACTTAGGAGGAATAGCCAAAGGCCTAGTATTGGTGCCACTATCTCCAAATGTTTACCACAAGAAACTGCCATGTCAGTTTGTTAACCTTAGGTTTACAGATCTATCTTTATTCAGGCCTCTAAGTTCTGCTACTTCTATGCTAAGCCCGGACTGTATAGGAACATAAGAAACTTTTTCATTTTACATAAAATATTCTCAATAAAGAATTCTCTGTGCATTAACATAGGATTTGTTCATTTTAAAACATTGCATTAGTAGTTTTTTTTTTTTTTAAAGAAAGGCCAGTTGATACATTATCAGAGAGCAACTTTTTAAAAAAATACTGTAGGTCGAAAGAGGACTGGCTTTGGCATCTTTTCAGAATGCATTTGTTAATATAACCTGAGCTATTTGTTTAACTAAACACAGTGCATGCCTAAATACATTTTACCTACTACTTCCCAGCTGAGGCTTGTCCTCTAATAACTAGTGTATTTTGCAACAAGCTGTTCAACAGATGTCATTCTGGTTGAATAATACTTGTGCGTTGGCTAACATTACTCAAACTTTGATCACTTTAGTTCAGCACATCAGTCTGGCATTGTGCTTTATACCAACATAACACTATAAGTCGAAATGCCTTTCAGACTTAGAATAGCAAAGGAATGTTATTGAAATCAGTGGAGTTACAGATGAATGAATGAAAAAGGAGAATACTGTTTATTTCATAATACTGCGGTGTTGTGTTTTGGAATTAGAACAGAATGTAAGGAATCCAGTTTCCAGAATTTAGTTATTTTTACTTTATTGGTGTTGAAGAACAGAAGCTGCGGGTCCTGATAATATCCCTGGGCGTGTATTTAAGGAGTGTGCTGACCAACTGGCCACTGTTCTCACAGACATCTTCAATCTCTTGTTGCATCAGGCCGTGGTTCCATCATGTTTTAAGACTGCAATCATTGTACCAGTGCCCCCCAAAGTTATAATCACTTGCCTTAATGATTACCATCCAGTTGTACTCACTTCTATTATGATGAAGTGTTTTGAGAGATTGGTAAAGGACTATATGGTTTCATGCCTTCCCCCTGCATTTGACTTGTTACAGTTTGCCTATCGGAAGAATCGCTCTGTAGAAGATGCACTTTCCTGTGTGCTTCATCTTAGCTTGGCCCACCTGGAGGGGAAGAATACTCATGTGCGAATGCTGTTTGTTGATTTTAGTTCAGCATTCAAAATAATCATTCCTCAGCATTCCCCAGTGAACAAACTGAGCCTATTAAGTTTTAATACTCCTTTATGTAATTGGATACTTGATTTCCTTATTGATAGGCCCCAGTTTGTGTGAGTTGGAAAGAAAACTTTCAATTCCATCTCCTTGAATATGGGTTCCCCACAGGGCTGTGTCCTGAGTCCGCTACTGTTCACCTTGATGACCCCTGACTGCTGTGCCAAATCTGCTACGAATCATATTGTAAAGTATGCAGACGGCACGGCTATGGTGGGTCTTATCCGGGATGACAGTGAAGTTACTTATAGGGAAAAGGTGAAGGCTCTGGTGGACTGGTGCAATAAAAGGAACCTGATTCTAAATGTTGATAAAACAAAGGAGATTTTAGAAAGAGCTGGTATAGTCATACTCCACTCAGTATCAAGGATGCAGCTGTAGAGGTGGTCAACAGTATTAAGTATCTGGGGGTGCAGATAACTAACAAAATTCACACTGGTCATCCTTAGTGAAACGTGCAAACCAGTGTCTGGTTTCCTGTGTCAGATGAGGAGAGCACATCTCTCTTCTTCTGTCCTGGCCAATTTTTACAGAGACACAATTGAGAGTATTTTAACAAACGGCATCACTGTCTGGTTCAGTGGCAGCAGCGCCTCAGATAGAAAGTCCTTACAGAGATTGGTAAGGTCAGCCAAGAAGATCATAGGAAGCTCACTTCCTGGTATTCCGGATGCTTCTTGTAAGCACTATGTGCTTAGAGCTCAAAGCATTGTTAGAGACCCCACACACCCACTTTACGGTCTGTTTCTGTTGCTCCCCTCTGGGAGGAGGTTTCAAAGTATTTCTAGCAGGACTACCCGATTCGCTAATAGCTTTGTTCCCTATGCCATCCGCCTGGTAAACTCACAAGATTTGTTTTTCTCGCCACGCACAAGTATACATAATCCGAACTAGACTGTGTTGTTTCTCTGTGTCGTATAATATATGTGAGTATATATGCATAATTCTGTATTTATTTATTTAATTTTGTCATATGTATGTAGTGCAGTGGTTCTCAACCTTTCTAATGCCGCGACCCCATAATACAGTTCCCCATGTTGTGGTGACCCCCAACCACTTATACATCACCGGGTGCCAGGGGCATAGCCGAAGAAAAGGGGAAAAAAATGGCGGACATCCTTGTTTGGCGACCCCCATGAAATGGTCGTTCGACCCCAAATGGGGTCCCGACCCACAGGTTGAGAACCACTGATGTAGTGTATATTGGAGGTGGTGACCCTTTGAGAGCTGTATGCAACGAAATTTCATTTTAATGTATGCCAATTAGTGTACATTCAAAGTGACAACAAAGTTATTATTCATATTCTTATTTATTCTTATTGTTGTTTTTGTAGATTTTATTATATGACTGACATTGGTTTCTTAGATAAGCAAACTCCCTGTCTTCATAGTATGTGTCTTAATTAAAATAATATTAATTTCTGTAATAAATAAAATAGGAAAATTATTTTCAATGCCTTTTATTCCTGGACATATTAACACTAGTTTTAGGAAACACATCATAGTACTGAATTTCCTTATGTCAGCTATAATAATAGTCATGTCTGTTGCCTCCTGATATGGAAAAGAAATCTTTTTAAAAGATATTCTTAACTGTTTAGGAAGCTTATAGATTATAGGTTATCCTACACTTGTTAAAACACCCATTCTTGAATTATTGGTTTGTAATCTAAAATGAAGATTTTATTGGTTACCCTATGCATTTATGTCTGTATGTATGTGTGTGAAAAAGATAGATAGATAGATAGATAGATAGATAGATAGATAGATAGATAGATAGATAGATAGATAGATAACTTTTCCTAAGATATGGTACAAAATAGAAATTGCTGGAATCATATTATGAACTAATCAGGTAAGGTTTCATTTGGTACACAAAAATGACACTGAAATAACTTTTGCAATATAAACAAATTTGAAAGGTGTAGCACATTAAATATAGTTATTATGGCATAAGGTTTCTTGAATTACAGTTCAGTTCAACAGGTGCATCACTTTCCAGAACATGAGAGAAAGAAAGAGAGAGAGAAAGAGAGAAAGAGAGAGAGAGAGATTACTTATAAGCAATGACTTAAGAATAAAATGTAAATTTTATGTAACATAGACTGTAAATTTAACATGCTATTAGTATGTTCAAACCTTTGTGTATATAAAATGATTAGTGACTTATAATCTTTGGTTCCCAGATGTCTGTGGAGATTCTCAGTCATCCAGTCATGGTTGTCCCAAAGGTGCTTTTTCAAGAGGCAACTGGACTTCCTTGTTTTTCTTTGAAGACGTTTTGCTTCTCATCCATGAAGCTTCTTCAGCTCTGTGAGAAGCGAAATGTCTTCAAAGAAAAACAAGAAAGTCCAGCTGCCTCTTGAAAAAGCACCTTTGGGAGTTGGTTCCCAGACTGATAAAGAGTCGTTAGCTGCAAATGTCCATCAGAAGGTTGTAAAAAGTTAAGTCAGAAAGTCTCCATTTCTGAAAGAATTAAGATGTGGAAATTACTATAACCTCATTCTATCTATCTCAATGAATATTTCTAAAGAGAATTGTGTCAGATGCATGCTTATAGAAGAATCATTCTCATTTTAGAGAGATCTAAACAGTTTGATGATCTAGTGTTAATAATAATTTGTTAGACAAATAATACCTGCAGTGAGATAAAATAATTGTGGTTCAGGCTATAGGTAAAAGAACCAAAGTTCTTGGTAAGTTGAAATCCAGTATTAGAGTATGCCTAATAAATTCTCATATTAGAGTATGCCTAATAAAGTGCTTTTATTCATCAGTGGCCACTTTAAAGTAATAGTTAATACATATGCAGTATTGGCAAATGAACAAATGAAAATAGCAGTGTTGTTTGATTTTCTTAGATCTTACAATAGGACAAAATCTGTTTTTGAATTTACTCTGGAGTCTATATACAGCATGTTTGCAATGAGCAACTTCTTAGATTTGAGGCTACTTATGAAGACCAACCCACCACTTTATAAAAGTATGAGAGAGAAATATTGTCATTAACAAAGTTTCCTGGCATAGAGAAGGCCAGCCAGGTGCCGCTACCCATTGTGACCGAATGCTTCAGCTAGGAGCAGTAAATAACCATGGATTCTCTTCCAAGTCTATCCTGTAATATGCTACTTTTGTTAATTTATTTTTTAATTCATCGGATAGGTGTTGTAATCTAAAAAATACAAATTGGAGTAGAGGCTCAAGCATAGATAAGGAAAAGATAACTTTTTTCAGCCAGTGGGTCAGATTCATTTTTATATCCCTTTCAAGGATACATGATATTGTTGCCCAGGTAAAAACCCACAAAAATGATACAGTAGTCTGGCCATAGGAGTACACTCAGCCTCTTCACTTCACTGTAATTCCATTGTATTCCACTTCATTCCACTGTAAGGTCACTATTTTTGTTAGACTCATGTTTCACAGTCTACCTTTCATTGACATTTTCTTAGAATTGTTTGAAAAAATAAAAAGATTCTATTTCATTATTAGGATCTTTAGACCAGTGGTTCTCAACCTTTCTAATGCCGCGACCCCATAATACAGTTTCCCATGTTGTGATGACCCCCAACCATTTATACATCACCGGGTGCCAGGGGCGTGGCCAAAGAAAAGAGGAAAAAAATGGCGGACAGCCTTGTTTGGTGACCCCCGTGAAATGGTCGTTCGACCCCAAATGGGGTCCAGAACCACTGCTTTAGACTAAAAATACTGATACTGAATTTGTAATCTTGACGTAATCTTTCTTTCTATCACTTTGAAACCAAATTTGAATAATTATTTTTATGAAGAGCATTTCCTTCTTGCGGTACATTGTGTGTTGTATTTGCTACATGTACCAGGTACATTTATGTCCAAGTGATTTTACAGTGAACTTGATGGTTGTGTCTGTAAAACATTTGGTATGGAAGTAAACAACTAAATTTTGATTCTAGCTTTCATTAGAATGAAATGCTTTAAAAAAATTCACAATTTCTCAACTTGAATGGCATAACTGTAGTATTTAAATTACTGAATGCTGGTTGTATAAAGTAAGCATTTGCAGCCATTTATTTGTTCCTTTGTTTATGGCAGGTTAAACGAAATGTGTATGACCTGACTAGTATCCCTGTTCGTCATCAATATTGGGAAGGCTGGCCTGCTTCTGCTACAGATGACTCAGTAAGTCATAATTATTCAGCATTGTCGTAAATACTGTAGTGTTTTTTTCTAATCCATATTGTGGTTTTCTATTGGAAATACTTGCTACATTTCAAAAATATTTCTATGCAAATACATTTTGTAATTTAATATGTTTTTGTGTCAAGCTTGATTCCAGTTGATTTCATACCTATGCACTTTTATTGGTAAGAATATTAAAACAGTTTGCCATTATCTTCTTCCAGATCTTTTATTTTTTGTGGCATTTTCTGGTGGTCTTCTATCCAATTACTAAATATCCTGCTCTGTTTAGCTTTTCATGATAAACCAAGAATGGCCAGATGCTCTAATTTATCTAATAGTACATTAAAGCAACTGAACTATTAATTTAGGGCTTCTAAATTAGGAAAAAATTCTTAATACAGATTTTCACAGTAAAAACAACAGTTGATATGTTTTGTGATATGATTACAAGTCCTTGAAGACATGGTTTTGTCAGTGGCTTTGGGGATCCCCTTCAGAGCTGATCAAGTGGCTTGCCTGATTCTGTTGTCGCTGCCACAGGGTGAGGAGGGTTGAAATTGAGTGGGGTTTAAATTGTGCATTTTTAACAGATGGATTTAATGTTGTACATCTCTCAGAGTCACTGTGTATGTTGCTGAATGAATGAATGACTATAATTTGGTAAAATGTTTTTTCAATTACTTTTGGCAACACTAGATCAGTGAATCATACAGTATTTTCTACCATGATGTTCCTGCAAGAAAAATATCACAAGTGGTTAGTCTTGTATATATCTGTTGGGGAATATGTTTGATGAAATGGGAGGCTATTTTTTTTTTTAAAAAAAAAAAACTCATGTGTCATTTTATACATTTTTGTCACATTTATGTAGGTTACAAGAACACTTGTAATAAGAGTTCATAGGAAGAAGGAGAAAGTATTTCTTGTTCTTTTGTAGAAAGAGACAGTTAGAACATAGAACATAGATTAACAAGGTTGGAAGGGACCCTGAAGGTCTTCTAATCCCTGCTCAAGCAGGAGACCCTGCTATTGGACAAACGGCTGTTCAATCTCTTCTTGAAAACCTCCAATGCTGGAGCACCCACAATTTCTGGAGGAAAGCCTGATTAATTGTTCTCATAGTGAGGAAATTTCTCCTTAGTTCTAGGTTGGATCTCTCTTTAACGGTTTTTCACCCCTTACTTCTTCTCTTACCCTCATGTGCTTTGGAGGTCAACCCTCTCTTCTCCGTGACAGCCCCTCAGATATTGGAAGACTGCTATCATGTCGCCCCCTAGTCCTTCTCTTTGTTAGACTAGTTCTCCCAACTGTTTGTGTACGGTTTAGCCTCCAGATCCCGTATCATCTTTGTTGTTCTTCTCTGTACTCATTCTAGGGGGTCTCAGCATCTTTTTTGCATCATGGGTGGCCTATGGCAATGTCATTCTTTTTCCTTTTATATTAACTCACATGCATTCAACAAAGCTTTCAGCCTTGTTTTTATGCATTTCTGTAGAGGTGTAGTGATTTCTTACATATAATGCAACTCCACCTCCTCTTTTGAAAGGTTTTTTTTGTTAACAGTATCCTTCTAGCAGTACATTCCAATCATAAGTTTCATCCACTAAATTTCAGTAATGGTAACAATATTGTACCTGCCCTCTGTACCAAGACAAATAGTTTGCCCTATTTGTTCCTATTGTTACCTATTGAAATACATGCATATTGTTATACATTGAAACTTGTTTTTAATATGTAAGACACATCACCTAAAATAGATACTTCTGGCTGTAGTAGAGACTTTATAGTCATTCCACATTATCTGCTCTTTCATGTGTAGCATGTTATAAAATAGTTGTCACACTTTTTAAGTTCACCTACATTCTCAAGGGCAAAGAAAGACTGTCACTGCTGTACATTTGGCACAAGAGTGCCACGCTGGTATTTTCAAGGAAAGTAGCTAGTCCTTGTATTGGATGTACAACTGAAGCTTTTGATAAAAACAAACATAGACAAGGTTAATTGCAACCTCTGAAATATATTGGTGTATTGTCATCTGTTGCTAGTTGAGTTTAGGCCAGAAAGGATTTGAAAACCCATGATTTCTAATCCAAATACCAGCAGCTGTTGGGAAAGTAGCCAACTAAACAAAAAGGAAAAGCTTTTCTGTATGATAGGATGTCCAGCTTGAATAAAACACACAAATCTATTTTAAACTCTGTTTTAACAAGTGACAATGTTGCAGGTGATTTTCTTTTTCCTTTTCAAGTTTAATGAAATTGGTGATTGTTAAGTCATCTGCTTTTCAAGCAAATGAGTCTAGAAAGCTCTCAGCTTGAAACTACTGCAGCTGAGCCCCGTCAGCTGTGTAAACATTTCTGAATGTGTTACTCCCAAAAATATAATTAATTTTTATCTGAAATTAGAACCTTCAACTTAATATTTATGAAGATTTAATGTTAGTAATAACAGTCTGAAAAATTGCCCCTCCTTTGCTATTTATAAAGTCTGTTTCTAAGTGTTAACTGTTAGTTTCCTCCTTTTTAAAATCCCAGGCTTTTGGAAATAACTTAATTTTAATAAATATCTCAATGATGGCTCTTCAAGAATATTAATCATAACTTCTAACAATGAAAGAGTTAAAGATAGACTTGATTAGAATACTTTTAATTTACATTTCATACAGCATAAAAATACTTTGTTATACCACAGGAGGTTTTTTCAGTGCAGTTCTCGTTAACCTTTGCCTTAGCAAACAGGCAACTAAATAAACTTCTAATAATTAGATTCTGTGTAATTGAGCCTCCTATGAACCTAATAAGCTTCATTCTTTTGCATTAAATGCAGAAATGCATCAAAGTCAAGAGACTTTTTAAAAGCACTACTGCTCCTCTTTGTGATTTTTAGTCTAATAAAATATAGGGTACAGTCTGAGAAGTCAATAATGACTTAAAAAAAAATTTTTTTTTTTGCACACTTGCACAAAGAAAATCAGTAGGTAAAAGTGAGCCAGTAGGGAAATATTTTCATGCTGTGTAAGTTTGATGGGAGAAACAAGGAGCTAGCAAAATTTTTAAAAATGCCATTTTACACTTTAAGAATGGCTTTTTAGTTTCTATAGAATATAAACATTGCTAGCATTGGGAGTGTATAATTGCTTCATTTCATTATAACATAAGCACAATTCCTGATTTCCGCTTACTGGTTCAATTTTCAGATGTGATATTTTGAAAAAGAGTATTTGATGCTAGAAACTTTACCTGCATGATTAGTGGATCTGCTTTGTGCTATTCTCTGATGTTGTCATCACATATTTAGCATTTCCCCCCCTAAACCATTATCTTATGGAACATATTTTATAATGATGAGACTTAAAATAGCAACACATTTAAAAAATTATTATTACTTTATGGAATAATTACAAGGAACAATTTATTGTTTTAAACAGTTAGAAAAACACATATTCCAGAAGGATGTTTTCTTCTGCTCTTTTTCTCAGTTATATTTCTCAGTTGTGTTCTTTTCTAAATGAAAGAAATTCTTTGGCTGCACATTTTTACAGTCTGTTAACAAAGTAATACATAGTATTTCCTTGTGCTCAATCAAGTGGCATTTATGACATTTAGCATGATCGAGTAATAGTTTACTTTTTGTGGATTAATAATGTTAATGTTTAGATTGAATAGGTAGGCCTTGGTTTAAAATCTTTTTTAGCCTATTCCAACAGGTAAGGAATAGACTCTTTTGCCATATTAGCATTACTTAGAAGTACATATATAAAACAATTTAGTTCCAATTTCAGTTCCACATCAGTAACAGCAGAGTCGCAGAGAGAAGGAAGGGAGAAGAGTTATTTTGTTTGTTTGTTTGTTTATATCTTGCCTTTATTAGTTTTACAAAAAGCTCAAGGCGATGAACAAATCTAACATACCTCCCCCCCCCATTTTCCCCACAACATCAACCCTGTGAGGTGGTTGGACTGCGAGAGAATGACAGGTCCAAAGTCACCCAGCTGGTTTTCATGACTAAGGTAGGGTGATCAAGGCCCTTTTTGCTGAACATTCTAGCAGATTATAGCAATATTCAAACAGCTGGAAAGTTATATTTAGAATTGCCCAGTAGTTCCACCATCCTCATCTTCTCCTTGGAATTTCTCTAGGAGTTAAAATTGCGATTTTTTTCCTCCTGTCCCTGTTCCCTCTCCACCTCCAAGAAGTGAAGCAGAAAACAGAGAATAGATGGTGTTGCTAAGTACTATCTACCATTAGAATTTATTTACAGGATATTATGGGAAGCCAGGTAAAGTTAGCAAAGATTTCAGGATGAGAGTCCTTATAATTTTAAACAAAAACCTGATCATTGATTCAGGTTTTCACTTGACAGTTCAGCAGAAATATTATAGGGTATGATTGTATTTTATAATGCTTGCTTTAAATGCATTATAAATGTTATATTGAATGGAATAGGAGAAATGTTCTGATTTACTGTATGTGCTCAATGTTTAGAACAGGAGTATCATGCTTTGGCTTATAGAAATCATGCAGCATCATGTGCACCAGCAGAAAAAAATATTTTCACATCACTAAATGACTGAAAATTGCTCCACCACAGTTGTTAAATTAATCAATGTACACTATTCCAGACTTAGGAATCCAGTTAAATGCTTTGTTTAGAGGTTTTGAACGTTCAAAGTTAATCAAACATGAAATTATTAAGTGGAAAGTTAGTATAAATCTAGAAGCAAATATAAAATTGATCACATTGGATTTCATAGAAAAAAGTCTCTTTGGGGATAAAAAAATAGAAGATAATCCAAATGGTAGCAATTTGTATATGCAGCCAATGAATCCATGTTATTTTTCTTGGAGAACACATTGTGTGAAATAGAATGCGTTTCTATTGATTATTTAAAAAAAAGACTAATGTCTAAGCAACCTGTGTCTTTGGAATAGAAAAATAGAATTCTAATACTTTTTGTCTAACAAAGGTCAAACAAAGGGATTATATTCTTGTAGACCATCTTAACTATTGTGTATCTATCACTCCAACCACAGTGTTTGAAAATAGCATAAAAAGCATAGCTTAAAAAAATCTTGTCCGTAAACCTATACCTATCCTGTTTTGTAGCCCCATTTAATCTATTCCTGTCCTGTGGTTATTATTATGCTAGAAACATATCAGCCTTCTCTATTTTGGATTACTTACTTAATAACAGTGATACAGTGGTGAAGATGTTGGACTAGAACTACAGAGAGTCTTAAATATGGAAACTTTCGGGTAACTTCAGCCACTTCCTCCTCCTCCTCAGCCCAAATTACCTCACACACTTGTTCCTGTGTAGATAAAATAAAATCACCTTGATATCCTAGAGAAAGACAATATAAATCTCAGAAAAATAAATAATGCCCTGTGCTGTTGATTGTTATTTCAATCTGTATTACCTCTTCTCTCATGCAGAATCTGAAAGCATGTCTCAGTTTAGTTGTGCTTGGCTATTGCTTTTGCTGGAACTTGGATACTCTGAAGGTTAGAAATATAAATGTAGTTTTGTACTGAAATGTTAAAAGTCTGGCAAGAGCTGATCATGGAATCATTTTATTAATTGGTTACATTCCTTTATAACAGAAATATTATATATTATTATGAAATATATAAAGCTCTGAAACAACCTTCCATTCACTTGCTGGCTAAATTTAGACTTGTATATCTTTAACAAAGTCACTATATCTCTTTCTTCAGTCAGCTTTTTCAACAGAATGCTGTACTTCAACATTTTAGGTAGCACTACTTTGTACAACAGAAAGTACATTATTGATTTTTAAAAAGTCATTGCATTCTCTTATGATAACATTATTTCTGAAGATTATCTTAAAAGACAGTCTTCTCTCTATGTTGCCAGGACATAAGCTTCTGCATTTGAACTTCAACCAAAGTGAATTAAATATGGATGGTTAATTTTTCTAAATGTCTTTGGCACACGTGCATATATGCTGATATGTAACCCATTTTTGTTCAGTAGGGAACAAAAATATCTGTTTTCTTTCTAATTTCTAGGATAATTTCTCTGAAGAATTTGTACCCATATAGTACCCATATATTTCTGACTAGTTTTAATAATGCTACTGGGGCTTCACCAACTACTAACATAGCTAAAAGTCTTCTGAATCCCCTGAATACTGCTTCATGCATACATATATATTATATCTATGTAGTATATGTTTTTGGGGTGATCGTGTCATAGAACACAGTACAGCCTGGGGCTGATGTGCCCGGGGGGGGGGCGGGACATGATCGGACTTGCGGTATGATTGAATTATTTTATTGTCTTTTTCTCGATGATTGTTTTAATTTTGTACGCCGCCCTGAGTCCTTTGGGATTGGGCGGCATATAAATAAATTAAATAAATAAATACATACATGGCTGAATTCAACTTCTTGGAAAAATACATTAGCTGATGACCTGACAAGAAAAGCTTTTACTTGGAGATCATGAAACTATTCTTTTTGTCTATTTTTAGTATCATGAAGACCTATTGCCCTTAACTGATATATTGATATGTTTTGAAAAATGAAACTGTGACCTCTTCACTACTTTTTAGATGAATTCGAGCTGTCCATATCAGTTGCTCTTGGCTGGCAAAGATCTGCTTAATGGCTGCTGGTTCTAAATGCATTACAGCAGTGATATCAGTGCTGATTCCTGTCCTGTTTTTATCTTAATCAGGCTGCTTGTAGATATGTTTTTTTTAATAGGCTGGCTTGATTTTAGAGCAGGATGGTGGTATGTGTGTATTATTATTTATTTGTGAAATCTACAGTATGTATCAGACATTTAGTAAAATCTGCTCCTACTGTATTTACTATACAGTAAAAACAGTTGTTTTCTTCTCTGCATTATTTACCTACTGCCAATTGTGATTAGGTTCAAAATAAGCCGTTATACAGTTTATTACTTTCCAATTTGAATGATTTGAATTCAGAAGTATAAAAGAGATAAAATTACCAGTAGCTCTTTGAGTGGCAGTTGCAGATCAAACCTCACGGGGGTTTGACAGACAACGAATATCGTTATTAGATGCTTTTTCCATAATTGCTGACATTTATCCAGTGTTTCACAGTATTTGCTAATGTATTAATGCAGTCAATCTCTGAGAGTCTGCACATGCCTTTTTAGCCCTGGCTTTTATGGGATTCTTAAATTCATAGACCCATGGATACTTATTCCCTGCTGGTTGCCGTAGTGACAGAGCTCAGAGATAAGCCACGACAGAGCCCTTTTGTGATTGCTTTTCAGGTGACATTCAGCGGCAGCTTGAGTAGAGTGTCCTTTTATAGTTCCTGTAATTCAGAAAATGATAACTGCTTAGAAGAGAGGGCTCTAGACTGCTCCCGGCGGGATTTTTGTTTGCTACGCTACTCCGTACTAACACCATTCTGATAAAGTTCTTATTATTGTGGAGATTTCACAATAGAAAGGGATTGAATTAATTATGCCAGGTTAGAAAGTACTGGGTAGATGCTGCTGATTGAAACTTTAAAGTTGCAGCACTATTCATAGTTCTAGCCATGCAAAGTCATACTTGGTTTCTTTTAAGCAGCTGAAAACAAGTGTTTAATCTGGGGACTTAGCTGTATTAAGAAGGGACCAGTTAAATAACTAGAAAGTCAGTCCATGTTGAAGTCCCTGAAATTAATATAATTAATTGATGTTCTCTTATAAAATGAGAATCTGTATTGTCAGAATTGAATTATTAACAGTAGAAATTAATACTACCCAAAACGAGTATAGAGTATTTGCAAAAATGAAAGGTCAGAGTCCAAAGGGTGATATAATTGAACTCTACATTCCCATCAAGAGTTTTTGCTTTGTTTGCTTTTTTAAAATATCAGTATCAGTTCTTTCAACTATTCCAGCCACTTTGAAAAATAAACTTCTCCACAAAGCAGGGGGAAAAAACAGAAAGTGTTTGGAAATGCCCAGTACAACTGTTAGAATTTGAGGCTTCAATTTACTTTAAAATCTTTGCATAAATAAATAAAAATTAAATAGAACTCAATAGGGTTTAACATGAATGCATCTTATAAGCCTATTTAGAGAAAAGAATAATTGTCTGAAATAAAAAGTTGTACTACATCGATTCTATGAACATTTTTGAAGAAGCACCTCCCATAATGAAAGCCATATAATGTTAAATTATTTAAACTTTTCACATAGGCAATTTGTCAAAAAGATTTCATATCCCTGGGAGATGTCATTGCAATTTTTAAACAAGAAAGTTTTTATCAAATCTTTGATGTTTGTAATTATTGGCAAAAGCCAATTATGCACTACTCTTTGTCACAGGTATAATAGTGTAAATTATAGCAATTCTTTATTTTTAATAAAATTGTGGCATGTATAGCAACTCCATATTCCACTGTATGTGTATTCTGCTAATATCACTATAATATCTTTACTGTTTGGCCAATGTCCCCTCCCCCAAGTGCTCATGAACAACTGATGTAAGGGAGTTATTTTAAGTGGAATATTTGTAGGCAGATTATAAGTTCAAAAATATTAATATCCATATTTTCAATAGCTCATATTGCAGAAATAACAAATGGAGAGAAGTTGGAGTTGTTTTTTTCAGATCTTATGGTTATTAATATGAACAGTTGCCTAAAATTATATTCTAATCTTTGGCTACATTACACATTTCTTCTTGGTGTCTAGGGACTGTTCTTTCAGTGTCGGAGTATTTAATGAATCAAAATGGAGTGTGTTGAAATGTTTCGGAATTGTGTTATTGAAAATATAATACCCCTTAGACGTGATAGTTTATTTCATCTTTGTGATGACATATTCACAAAACTCATTAAAAGAATGCCCAAGCTTGCAATTATTAGACAAAGAGTGACTCACTGATATTGCTGCAGGGATTTAACACTTCAGTGTAGCCTTCAGTTTCTATTAAGTTCGTTATATTAACATAACCTGCAAATTGAAATATAACAGGTCCAGTCACAGATATTAATGTATATGGTAGGCCCAGATACAAATTGAGGTTAGCCATAGCTTTACACATGCCATGACAAAAAAAAACAACAACCTGACCCATTCCTATACTTTAGGAGATAAATGATCCGAAACTCTCTTCCCTTGTGATTTATCTTTTCTTCATATTGACAGATTGAAATTTACATTTCTGGAATTCTGAAAGAAAAGCAGCCTAAGCTAGTTCTGTAGAAGATTTATGTATATCCAACAGTTATTATTAAGAGATATATACTTGAATCTCATTGGTATATGAAATTGTGAGCTTCCTTTTGCAACATTTAAAAAGCTAACATGTTGTTCACTTATTCTGAATAATCTTGATTACTAGAAAAGCTTAACATATTTACCTTATAAAATAAGGCACGATCATCTGAGGACTCACTTAATGATTGCATCACTTAGCACTGAAAGTTTTGGTCCCAGTTGTGATAAGTCAAGGTCTATCTGTAGTCCTAAAAGACATTTCGAGTACCAGTGTGTGTTCATATTTGTAGAAAGTGTGTAATTTGGAGCAAACAAAAAACCCATGTAGAGCCGTGGTGGTGCAGTAGTTGGAATGCAGTACTGCAGGCTACCTCTGCTGACTGCCAGCTGCCAGCAGTTCAATTCTCACCTGCTCAAGGTTGACTCAGCCTTCCATCTTTCCAAGGTCGGTAAAATGAGATTGTTGGGGGCAGTATGCTGACTCTGTAAACTGCCATAAAGGGCCATAAAGCACTGTGAAGCGGTATATAAGTCTAAATGCTAAGTGCTATTGCTACTAGTGCATTGCCAGAGTACATACAATATCATTGGAAGCTTTTTTTTCTAAATGAACTAGAAATTTTAAAGAATTAACAGTGTATTCAGTTGACCTGAAATTTAATTTGAGAAAAAAAGAAGAACTAATGAAAAAAACATGCTGTGAATGGGTTTATACAAAACTGTGTGCTGCATTTGGCATTCAGCATCTTAGCATTAAGCTAACTGTGAAGACACAGGGCAGATTTGTCTTCTGAAGAAGAAAAGTGTAATGTTACTTATCAATTATGATGGTTGTAATATTTGCTACATATTCTAACATGATTGGCTTAGTCTATATTTCAAAGCATATTTTTAATTCATTAATGAAACTTATATCCCTGTACAAAGTAACTCTCGGCAGGTTACAGTATATATAAAACAAGGATTAAAACATAGACTGTCAGGTTAAAACTAATCTGAGTAAAAATAATCAATTAAAACTTAACACAAAAACATAAAACACAGAATATAAAAAAGAAAGAAAAACACAGGAAAACACAAGGCAAGAAAAGTAACCAGGAAACAAGATGATATCAAACATAAACTTAAGAAAAGGCCCTCTGAAATAATTCAGTTTTTAGCATTTTCTGGAAAGCCAGCAAGGAGGAACCCAATCTGATGACCATCAAGAGGCTGTTCAAAGCACTGATGCTCCTATAGAGAAGGAGCACCTTCTAGCTTCAATCTCTCGAGCTCTAAAAAAGGTGAAATAGAACTAACTGAAGTCAAACCAATATTGGTTGGAGCAAATGATTCTGTAGGTACCCAGGTAACAAGCCATAAAGGGTTTTAGAGATCAAAACTAGCACATTAAATTGTACCTGGAAACTTGTTAATAACCAGTGCAGGATCTACAGAATCATAAGTTCCTAAGGAGATCAGTACACACAAACACACATTCTGGACAAATCACAGTTTTGGAGTAATGTTTAAGGGCACTAGTAATCTAGATGGGTGGTAATGAGGGAGAAAACTTCATGACATTAGAGAGCCCTGATGTGCATTCAACAACTGTGTTACTAAGGTTCAGGTTCAGCCTATTCTTCCCCTTACAGAAACATAGCCACAGGTCTTACAAAGGAGGACAACAACATCTCCTTTACAGCATATCCAAACCTTCAGTTACCTTCTCAGTAAATGTATGACAGTCTGCAAAATATGAGTTTTGTGTATTTGTCTATGTATCTATTTGTGTGTGTGTGTGTGTGTGTGTGTGTGTGTCTGCGTGCGTGCATTTCTATAATGTCAGTAAATTAGAATAATAATATTCTATTTTTTATGAATGCCCAAAGAAAATATTTATTTCATTTAAAAACACAGGATTAGTTCTTTATATTAATTTTGATCTTTGTTGAGGATTTCTACCATGGGAATTCTTTTGTAAGTTTCAGAGGGAATTTCTTACAACCTGTATTAAAGGACTTAAATTTCGTATTTGGACACTGTTCTTGGGCTTGAATTGGAAACTTTTCTTCTTCTCCCCTCTCTCTTTCCTATAAGTTAAACCTGTGATAAGTAATTGTCACACTTAGTGCGTTTGTACAATGCTAATTCGAAGTGACATGTCCAAACTGGCCCTAGTAACATGAAGAAACTTAACAGGTGTGAGGGGTGGATCTTCCCATGGGCTCTGTTGCACTTCTAACTAGAGCAAAACTAGAGAAAAAGTGAAATGAACCTTGAATAAATCTGTCAGCAGTAATTATCTCAGCAGCACTTTATGAGAGGATAAAGTATGCATTGGTGCTGGTGGAACGTGAAAACACTCCACTCTAGTGATTTGGGGGGGGGGCATCCAGTTATTGTTTAAAAATAAAAGTTAATGCCTGGTGTTATATGTATATTTTTTTATAATAGAAATAAGTTCATTTCCTGTGAAAAGATGAAACTAATTGGTTTTAAAGCATTATGCTAATTATAGAGGCACTACAAACTTTTAAAGAGAAATGAAATAATCACTAAATGTATATGACATTTTTTATTAATTTTGAAAAAAATTCAGTAGAATTTCCTGTTTTTTGAGAGCTTTGGGGTGTTCCCAGTCAGCATTCTTCTCCCACCATCCTCTCTGATTCACCGCTGAAATAATTACCGTACAAGTTTTCATTTTCTGTTTCAGTTATCAAAGTTTAAGACTGTGATCAAACACAAACACAAGGTTACAATCTTAATTAAGGTTTTGCTTAAATAAGCCATCTTTACAAACTGTGATGAAATTGAGTTGTTTCATAGGAAAAAAAAAATCAGTTGCTGAATTTTGGTAAGAAGTTGTACTTAGGAGAAGCAACTGACCTAGAGAAGGAAAAGGTCTATGTCAGCCCTGTTGGAGATTAGCTTCATTCTTAAATGAATAATCTAGAATTGAATATTAATTCAAAATACAGCCAAGTGCTCTTTTATCAGTTCAACTTCTAAAAACTAGTGATGAATTATCAAAATGTACAAAATGCAAGCGCGCGCGTATATTGCTATTGGTACAAACCTTCCTTATTTTGCTCCTTTTTTGACCATTGATGATTAAGTTGGCTGGAAGATTGAGAAGATACAAAAACAAAATGCTGTGATGACACATCCTGTTAATTGAAAGACCTCGTATTTCATATGAACTTGACCTGATTATCAGGCAAAGTTTATTTGATTCTACTGCTTTCTACAACAGCTATATCATGATTAAGAGCCTTTTTTTAAATGGCTTTGATTCTTTGGAATCAATTCCCTCTGGGAAGGTGCATGTAATTGGCTCATTTAATGGTTTAAAAAAAGCACTAAACTCTCCTTTTTCATAGGTCCTTGTGAAGTTGCTTGAAATTAACATACAAACATACATACATACATACATAGTTACCTATAACAATATATGGATTATATAGAACAATATTATTAGCCTATATTGGACCTCCTTATTTTATATTATGTTATAATTCATTGGAATGCACTATGGTATCAATTGTTTTTTTTTATTTATCTATACTACATTTAGTTATAAGTGCATAAATAACAAAAACACTATTAATAAATAAATACATTACTACCATTAAATCTTTTGCAGAAATAATTAGGATTATTTTTACTTGTTCTTTTAAATCTCAATACTTTCTAAAGCAGCGGTTCTCAACCTATGGGTCGCGATCCCATTTGGGGTCGAACGACCATTTTACGGGGGTCGCCAAACAACGCGATCCGCCATTTTTCCCCCTCAGGGGGCGGCGCCGCGCATGTGCGCCGCGTCCGTGTGACCGGGGCTCACCGTATAAAAAGGTTGAGAACCACTGTTCTAAAGGATTATGTTTTATTTTCCTCCCTAAATAATTAGCTATGAGTTGGAGGTCGGCATCCTCTTAAATGTGTTGGGGATATGGTAACAGTAAAGGTACTGTAGATAGCAAATAAATAGACCAGAGATGCAAGTAGTGAAATCAAATTAGATTACCTTCATTTTGAAGCCCTGCAAGAATGGAGAATTTCTATCTGCGCAGGAAATCCTTCTTTATTGTTGTTCTTCACAACAATACTTCAAAAAATTCCCAAAATTCAGTTTGTGGGGTATTCCTAGATGAAGATATTTTCCTTTGCAGAAACTCACTAAAACTCAATATGATTTATAAAGATTTATGCCTGTTGAGTCCAGAATTCCATAGTCTGTCAATCTCTGATAGAGTGAAGTGGTCCAGTTTGAGTGTTAAAAATTTTATTAAGGCTGGATTTTTAGATAGGATGTCTATTGTTTTGCAAACAGATGGCTTTATTTTACAGGTGATTACTTTTAATTATAGTTATTAATTCAATTAATGTTACTTTAATACTTCCCTTATTTGTCGCCATTGTACATAAACACATGTCTGTGCATGCATATGCACATGTAGGTTACATGCAAATATTTATTGGAGTAAAAAAATCAGGATTGATTTCAGTGGCATTTAAAAAGTTTTATCTATCACTGGTAAACCTAGGTAGTATGAAGGATTTTTGTTTAAATCTAGTCTTTCTTTTATTGGGTGGGAATGGTTTTTTTAAATTCATAGTTTGCTTTGAATGTTGTCATTTTTAACAACAGCTATTTTAGCAGTGATAGTATAATTATTAAATGCATTAATGGATTAAAGTGTTAAAAAGTATAAAATTGAAATGTTAATATTGCAGATACATGGATATAAAAATGTAATAACTCTGAAATTTTAATTATCTCCCAATATTAAATGCCATGTTAGCTTTCCCTAAACAGTTGTATAAACTTTTAATCTAAAAATGCTTACTGATTACTCCGTTGATTTCAAAATTCTAGTTGTTAAAATTCACATTTGATCATATAGGGATGATTCAAGCTGATCCCTCTTCCCAATTCCATATCTTGTAAGATATGAATAAAAAAGAAAAAAAGAATATTCTGTTTTTATCTAAAAACCTATTGATCTTATGGAACAAAGGGGCATCAAATGACCAGCACCATGTTCACTTGTCTGTCTTTTCTTAAATGCTCTTACTTTTTAAAGATAGAGTAAGTCTCAGTTTGATAATACTTAGTCATTTAAGCTTCATTCTACCAAGCATTCCTAAATCTGGATAAAGCCAGTGAAAATTAGAAGCTATTCATTGTGAGATTTTGGCTCTAATTACTTAATCACAATGACAAGTGTACTTAAATGTGTTCACTTTTAGTGTACTACTTAGAAGGTTTGGATATATTTAGCTATATAGGCAAAAATTCATATGAGGAATTTATTTTTATATACTAGAGCCCAATAACATACTGAACAAAACATGATGAAAATAGCAGTGTCACCACTGCAAAAGTGAGTGTAGATTCTGTGTTAGGTATGAAAGAGTTTCACTGATAATTGAGCTTGACATAAATGTCTGCATTAATATTTCATTTATTCAAAAATAGTCATTTCCTTTTAACTCTGTGATTTTAAAATTGTGACTAAATTGTTATTTAACCTTGCTACAAAAATGTGTCAACAGGCTAGTCCAGGCAGGTCAACACTCACTTGGTTAGTTAGCACACTTAATCAGCTTCCTTTAACCTGAAGGAAATTAAGGCTTTTATGAGTTCTAGCACGTAAGTGATTAAAAATATCCTGAATTGGGAATAAAAAGGAGTTTTTCCCAATGTATTTGCCAGGCTTTGGGTTATATATAGAGTGACATGGAAGGTAGAACATTTTCCGTGTTTTAAATGGAAAAATTAATCAATTTTAAAATGTTACTGTAATAAACTGATTTTGACACAATTCATTGTTGATGTCTTCATTTTTAATAATATGTGCATTTTTACCTGGAGGAACTTGATCGCATAGCAGCTTATTAACCAAGGCTATATATTTACATGGTAGGAAACAGGGGAAATATCTTAAGATAGTTATATATCCATTTGAGTGTCAAAGAAATGGAAATATATACAACAAAGAAGGGGTTTTCTACTAAAGTGAACCTGAACATAGTTGCAAGTTTTTTTTTTTAAAGAAATTATTTCAGCTCATTCTGACCAAGCTAAACATCAAACTTTCAGCTTCCAGCTTTATCTTCTGAAACCAGTTATATTCATCAGTAGATGAACAGAACTACATTTTAGGTTTTTTTTAGCTATGACATTTTTCCTATACATAGAGTGGTAAACGGTGATTATACATTCACAAATTACAGTGTATTATTCAAATTTCTGAAGTATCTAGATATATTCCATTGATAAGAGCTTTAAAACATTACTACTGATTCTATTCAATATCTTTATCCCTTATTTTACTTAGTTTCTGTACTTTTATCCCATCCCATTTTGCCTTCTTATATCTTAACAGATTATCAGAATAATAGGTTTGAAAAGGACCTTGGAGGTCTTCTAGTCCAACTACCTTTTCAAACAGAAAGCCCTATATCATTTCAAACAAATGGTTGTCCAATCTCTTCTTAAAAACGTCCGTTGTTGGAGCACCCACAAGTTCTAGAAGCAAGTTGTTTCTCTGATTAATTGTTCTAAGTTTCAGGAAATTTCTCCTTAGTTCTAAATTGTTTCTCTCCATCCAGTGCTTCTTGTCCTGCTTTCAGGTCTTTGGAGAATAGGCTGACCCCTTCTTCTTAGTGGCAGCCCCTTAGATATTGGAACATTGCTATGATGTCACTCTTAGTCCTTCTTTTCATTAAACTAGACATACCATTTTCTGCAATTATTCTTCATATGTTTTAGTCTCCAGTCCCCTAATTGTTGCTCTTCTCTGCACTCTTTCTAGAGTTTCAACATCTTTTTTATATCATGGTGACCAAACCTGGATGCAATATTTCAAGTATGGTCTTACCATGGCATTATAAAGTGGTATTAACACTTCACGTGATTTTGATCAATGTAGCCTAGAATTACATTGGCTTTTTTGGCATGCTGCACACTGCTCATATTTAAGTGGTTGTCCACTAGGACTCCAATATCCCTCTTGCAGTTACTACTATTAAGCCAGATACCACCTATTCGACATCTGTATTTGGTTTTTCTAAATGTAGAGCCTTACTTTTCTCACCATTGAATTTCATTTTGTTAGATTTGGCCCAGTGTTAGTCTGTCAAGATCCTTCTGTATCTCGAGCCTATTTTCTGGAGTGTTGGCTATTGTTGCCAGCTTGGTGTCATCTGCAAATTTGATGTGTTCCCCTTCTATCCCCTCGTCTAAATCATTGATGGAGATATTGCTTGAAAAACCTGCATGGGCTTTTGGTTATGATTTTGTTTGCCTCTAGATGTTCTCAGATTCTTTGCTTGATCATCTTTTCTAGATTTTCCCAAGTATTGATGTCAGGCTGATATGTCTGTAGTTTCCTGGATCCATTTTTTCCTTTTTTAAAGATGGGAACTACATCAGCCCTTTTCCAGTCATCTGATAGTTCCCGGGTGCTCCAGGATCTTTGAAAAATATAGTTCAGCGAACTCATCTAGAATGAATAGGAGTTCTCTTATCCTTTTCTTGCTTATTTTGACTTGCCTTCCTAATCTGCATTTTACAGGATTTTTTTTATAGGTTGGACTATTTTTTTCCTTTTGTGTAAAGACAGATGCAAAAAATGAATCAAACAGTTCTGCTTTGTCTATGCTCTTGTCACATTCTTGCCATTTTCTCCCATTAATGGACCAATTGTTTCCTTCTTTTGAGATCTCTTATTTTTCTTCTTCATTGTGCTAGACTGGGCTTATATAATCTAGCTTTTCAAAGTTTCCCAAGTTTCTTGGGTTGTTTTCCCCTTGAGGATTTTCATCCATGGAATCCTTTTCAGGCTGTATCTGGCTTTAATGAAATCAGCTCTCTTGAAGTCCAAGACTCTAGTTTGACTTTGGTTTATTGCTTGTGCTTGTATAATGTTGAATTCCAATATTTCATAGTCACTCCCCCCAAGGTTCCTATACTTCAATGTCTTCTATCATTTTGTTTCTGTTAGTGAGAATTAAATCCAGTATGGCTGACTCTCTAGTTCTCTTCACTACTTTTGGGGAGACAGAGTTTTCTGCTAAGATTGTCAGAAATCTGTCTGACCTTCTACTAGGTACAAAGTTTGTCCTCCAGTTGATGTCAGGGTAGTTAAAGTCCCCCATTGCTGTTGTGGTGTGCTTCCTACATACTTTAGTTAACTGAATAGCAAAAGTTCATCTATTTCCTCTATTTGGTTAAGTGGTCTGTGGTATACACCTGTGGCAATGTCATTCCTTTTTCCTTTTATATTGATCTAAATGCATTCAAGATGGTTTTCATCATTATTCTGCTGTATTTCTGTAGAGATATAGTTATTCTATATATTATATAGCACAACTCCACCTCCTCTTTCATTGGGTCTGTTCCTTTCAAACAATTTAAATCCCTGTAGCTGTGTAGTCCGTTCATGGGTTTCATCCCACCAAGTTTCCATAATGGCAGTGATATCATATCTGCCCTCATGTACTTGGATTTTTATTCACCCTGTTTATTCCTCATACTTTAGGCATTGGTGTATAGGCATTTGAGTCTTTTTTGATTGACCCAGTGTTTATTTTCTACATAACCAGTTTTGTGTCTGAGTTCCTCTTCAGCCTTACCATTTGTTTGATTAGTGCACATGGTATGGCACTAATCACAAGCTTGATTTTTCTTAACAGCAACAGTAGTATACTTAACTGCAAAACAAAATCTATTATAGAAGCACTGACAACCCCATTGGTTTTAGATTGCTATTGCTATTGCTATGCTATTGCCTTTCTCTGAACATTTTTCTTCTCATCTTAGATTCCTATGGTCTCTCTATGAAAAGGAGAGGGTTGAAAATGCTCTTATTTTTTAAAAAGAATGTATCTTGATATTTACGTCTACTGCAGTTTGATTTTTGATGCTTAACAAAATCTGATAGATAATTCAATAATACATGTCTTCTGTTTAGATTACTTTAGCAGCCTCAGGAATCTCTTATCCTTGCCATCGACTTACAGTTGGAAGGAGGTCTTCACCAGCACAAACTAGAGAACAATCAGAAGAGGTAAGACAACCCCTTCTTCCCACACAGTTGGCAGATAAACTTTTATTAAAGTTTTGTTGAAAATGAAATTATATGTCTAATTTTTGCCTTATCTTTGACCTTATGGCATAATATCTGCTGTTTGATATTATTTGATAAAAATGTTACAATGAAATTAAAGAATAAGACATTAGTGTAATAATATTTCTTTAGTATATAAATAAAAAATAACTGCTAAAATTCAAAAAAACTTAAAATTTCTTATATTATTTGCACTGATTTTCAAAAAATATGCATGCTTCTTTCTTACTTATTAGAAAATAAAATGAAATTTTATTTCAAGATTTTGAATGAAAATTTGGTGACATTTATATTTAAATATGGAAACTTACTATTGACATTTGTTTGTTCAATAATTGGCTTATTATTATCAATTTTACTAAATTAGCAATGCACAGATGTACATATGGTTAGTGACAGTGATGGAGATGATTTTGAAGATGCTACTGAATTTGGAGTGGATGATGGAGAGATGTTTGGTATGGCATCATCTGCACTGAGAAAATCTCCAATGAGTAAGTATTACTATGTATTGTGAATAGTATAAGCCCATCTTTGGACAAACCGGATAGGGAGAACACTGTTTTTTTCAGTGTTCAATGATTTTGTACATACTTTTTGAGACTACAGTGTGACTTTCTTAAGGTGATATAATAGAGATAATAGAGAATATAATCTGTTTCTTATACAAAATTAACTTTAAAAAAAGAAGGAAATGAAGTTGCAAATTATATAAATGTGTTCTGGGCAAATAACCAGTAAATGGGAATGAGATTTTTAGGAATTATCATTAATAACAAAAATTATTTAAGGTCACGAATAAACATGATTATTTCACTGAATGCTATTTTTATTGTGATATTAGTAATGGCAGAGTCTTATATTTTTTTGCTATTAACAGATTAGGTTAAATCAAATAAACTTACATTTTTAGTGAATAAATTTTACCTATATCTGTTTGAAATTTTTATTCTGTTAATTTATTGAATAGATATTTTAAAAAAGCCTTTTGGTTGACTTAAAAAGCTATTAATTGGGTGTATTAATTTTCAAATACAAATTAATAACCATTATAGGTAATGGTATTGTATTATATTATATTGTTTATTTATTTAGCAAATTTATATGCTGCACATATTGCCATCAAGCAACTCTACCAGTACAGTTATTGCTGATTGCACAATCAGCCAGATGTTTAGACCGTATTTGGCATTTTGTCCACTTGTACAATTATTATTACTATGGTTGGTCATATAGCATTAGACTGACTTTGGCATTTTTATCCACTTATTATGTCCTTCACAAGGACCTGGGATAGGTAGAAGTTGTTTCATGGTGTGTAACAGGAATTGTTGCATGATGTAAGCCACGGGTGTCAAACTCGTCGCATCATGTGACGTGTTGCGATGTATCACGACTTTTTTCACATTGCTGCATTTTGCATCTGACTGATAGTGATGTTGTCAGTTCTAATAGTGTTCAAATGATGCTCCAGATGTTTTTGGATGCATCCAATGCACCTTTTACTATCAGTACTATCTTTGCTTTTTTTGCTATTGTCGTTCTATTTCTATTTGTAGGTATTTGTATTTTACGATTTTCTCCAATTCTTTCTCTTCTATTTTGTTATTATTCTATATACAAAAATGTGACATCAAAGCTGCCAGTTCTTTAGCTGAAGTTGGTCGTCATATGCATCAACTTCCTCCCATAAGACACTATAATACATTTCAGTAGCTCCTGTGTTCTGCTGATCTTCTCATTATAACACATATTTTAACAGAATATGACATTATTATAGTATAGTATTAAAAATAGAAGAAATACATATTTTATGTCTACTAATGTTTTACATAATCATTAATTAATTAATTCCATTTATATTTATTTATTTATTGAATTTTTGTGCCGCCCAGTCCGAATACATAACTTGCTTACAACGCTTTATCACAGTATATCAAATTATAAATAACCCAAATGACAGCTGAGAAAATAACAATAGTGCAGATTTTAAGTTTCTGATAAGTTTTCATCAGCCAAGATGGTTAAAAGCCAGGAAATAGTTGAGGGAGGGGTAGCTTAAACGCCGTGGGTAATTTTTAGGGCTATGTCTATGAACAGTCATGCTTTCAGTTGGTTTCTGAAAGAAGACAATTAATTATCACTTGGAGAAAGTGCCGTAATTGGGACACTGTTGTAGAGAAGATTCAACTCATGGCTCTGCATTATAAGCTGGAGCCACTAGAGCAGTGTTTCCCAAACTTGACAATTTTAAGGCATGAGGACTTCAACACCTAGAATTCCACAGCCAGCAATGCTGGCTGTGGAATTCTGGGAGTTGAAGTCCACATGCCTTAAAATTGTCAAGTTTGGGAAACACTGCACTAGAGGCAGGACCTTCCCAGTTAATCTTAATGTACATTTTGTATTTTATTGAAAAAAAGGCAATCTTTGTAATAAGTCATTTTCTGTTTATAGGCTAATACTAGCACCTTAAATTGGGTTCAGTTGCTTACAGGGACGTCAGTTATTGTATCAAGTTATGCCACTTATAGATTGCTTAGTATTTTCAGATTATAGTATTGACATTGTATTCGTTCATTCATCTTCAAAGAATAGTTCATCTTCTTTTCATTAAACAGATAAGCAGAGCTAGCATAAAACTTGGCTAAATGGTAAAGGAAATATTTTAAATGTGCGTGTTAAGATTTACTTGCAATATTTTCCTTTCCTTCTGTAGTGCCGGAAAATGCTGAAAATGAAGGAGATGCCTTATTACAATTCACAGCAGAATTTTCTTCAAGGTTAGATTTATAACTAAGTACAATCTATACATGTATATCATCATCATCACCATTGCTTCCTTTTGCACAAAACAGGGTAGCAAGCGTCTCCCAACGAATTCTAATACATGCATATACCATGCTTAAATTTTGTGCAGTATTTGTTTGTATAATGCAGCGGTTCTCAACCTTTGTGTGACGGCGACCCCGTCACACGGACGCGGCGCGCATGCACGGCGCGGCGCGCATGCACGGGGCGCCCCCATGCGCGGTGGGCATGCACGGGCCGCCACCATGTGTGGCGCGCATGTGCGGCGCTGCCCCCTGAGGGGGAAAAATGGCGGATCATGTTTGGCGACTCCCGTAAAATGGTCGTTCGACCCCAAATGGGGTCGCGACCCATAGGTTGAGAACCGCTGATATAATGTAACAAAATATCAGGTAGAGACCTGAAAGTTCCAATGCCTTTCCGTGAGAAATGGACTTGCAAATCTAAAATATAGTTCATTTTCAGTTTGAGCCTTCCATTTATTTTTCTTTTCGTTTCCCTGTCACACACTTCAGCATGGGAATAAGATCTGAAACCACAGGCCAGCTCATTGCATTCTGCTTCTCAGTGTCAGTCTCCTCTACTTGGCATAGAAATAAATGGCTTTCAGACAATGAAAGGTGTTTTTTCGTGTTGGAATTGAGCAACAATCTATTTCATGAATTTTTTTTTCTGGTTGCAATCTTCTTGGAGGTTCTACTTATGTTCTATCTACTCTTTCCAGGTTGGCCAAGTTAAAAAAGATTTTTTTCTGTCAGAACAAGACTTTTTTCCCCTCCCTTTCCTTTAATGGTTTCCTACCATTAAAAACACAAGCCACCCCGAATTGTTGGAAGTTGGGCGGTCTCTAAATCCGGTCAAATAAATAAATAGAGAGAAGTTTATTTAGCTAATGTGACTCCATGCAGTTCATTTTTTCAGAGTTTTGATATTTTGGTTTTGAAGATTTCACTTTGAAGATCTGTTATTAAGATTAATTCATATATTTAACAAAGGGGCAGAACAAATATGTGAATATTTGGAAACTTTGTTTGAGTAATATTTAAAAATATATTTTCAATGAACTACATATTTTGCCACTTTGAAATATCCTCCTTTGCCCGAAGATTTTTTAAAATGTGCATTTTCTGAATAACATGCAATTCTCTAAGTCCTCTAGGCATATATTATTAGCTCACTATCAAAGAAACTTCGCCTTCTTGCCTCCTAGTTGAGGCACCAGTATATTTAACTTTTCAAGGGGCTGACACCCACAAAAAGATGATTACCTTGATGTCCCCTCTATGAAAGGACTCATTTCTTGTTTACAGAAACAGACAATTACTTTTAACAGCCCTAACTAATAACACTAATATTGCAAGATGGACTTCCGAGGGCACTTTTTGCTACACCTTAAGGCAGTGTTTCTCAACCTTGACAATTTTAAGGCATGTGGACTTCAATTCCCAGAATTCCACAGCCAGCAGTGCTGGCTGTGGAATTCTGGGAGTTGAAGTCCACATGCCTTAAAATTGTCAAGGTTGAGAAACACTGCCTTAAGGCAGCTCTTTACTGCCAGTTACAAACAATAGTCTTAATACAAGTTACCTGGCTTCCAAGTCATCCTGGTCAGAAAATAGTTCACCTTTTTTCAGCATTCCCATCCTTGCTTCAAGAATGAGAACTTTTCAGATAATTGAATTCCTCTTTAAGTTAGAAGGATTGGCACGGATGATGACTCAATCTCTTGCAGCCTTCTTACACCAAAAGGAGACTTTTAAAGTAGGACTGTACCTAGAAGCTAACTGCAAATCCATCTGAAACTCACCTGCAATCAACAGACTTTGCATTTCTTACAAAATCTCACTTTCCTGATCAGAACACTGAGCACACCAAAGCTGTCGTCAGTATCCTTCAGTTCAACTGCTAACAGATACCAGACATAGAAGCATATTCCTCCCCAGAGGCCAATTTATGGCAGTATTACCTAATGAGAGGAACCAACTGTTGAGTCCATCCTGATGTCCCAAGTAAACCTTATTGAAGATCCATTTCAGGTGACCTGCTCTTGTAAATGCTATCATGCATCTTTATAGATCAATGGCTTCTCTATCTAATCAAGATGTTACATGAAAATACCATCAGCCAGGTTACATATGACAATGCTGGGTACCTTATTACAGATATCCCAATAAGTAAAGGGGTGAAACAGGACCCCCTTCAATGTAATACCTATTTGAATCCTATCATAACAGCCTTAACCAAACGAAACTTTTACACATACAAACACACAAACTCAAAACAAGATATTTTGTAATGCTGCTTTTATACAATTGATACATCAATCCTTTCACTTTCTCAGATTACCCTTAGAAGTCTTTGGGTATTGGCAGATTTTTGAAGGGAGGAAAAGTTCACAATTAATTATTCTAAAGCTAAATTATGGTATTCTCAGAGACAGAGGTGCTGAAAACACCATTGTTGCATTGATAATCATCACATTGAATAAGCTTCTGCCTTTAAATATTTGACCGTTATATTCCAGGATTACAACCTGGCAGGAGCAAATTAAGCTATATCTGACAAAGGTAATAAGAGCACCAAGACATATTGGGATCTGGGGGTGTTGCTTCCCTGCTCCATAAAGTTGTTTAAAGCTTAAACCTGTTTCAAAGATGTTTAATAGTGCATAAGTATGCATTTATAACATCTTCAATACTTAGAGATTGTCCAGTCCAAGAATTTGTCCACTCTCTTTCAGTCGTATCTCAAATGCTCTGATATGTGTTGAATTAGGAATGTTTCTCCTTGAGGAAACAGCCTGCACTTGTCACCTCTCTTACTAGTTAATTTTTTTCTTCACTGACCCCCTTCATGCTCTTTGACAATTCCCCTTAACAACTGAAGTCAAACATTTTTCCAATTTAAGTTTCTATAGTTTCTCTTTGAATGTAGTTCTTTAGGCTTAGAGAAAATCAGGACAGAAACCTGCCAGTGAATTTATAATGCAGCAGGATAGTTGGATCTAGGGGTTATTGGTGATTCTCACTGATTACAACCAATTTAGTCACAGACTAGAACCACCTTGTTCCTGCTAAGTATCTGTTTAGTCTTGCTTTTGCTACACAGTTTTTGCCTTGTCCATTTCAACATTTCAAGTATTGGAAGGGAGGAAGTAGAAAATCCCTTTTGTAAAGAGAATGTCCTTGCAGTTTGAGTATTTTCAACTTTTCCCATTTCCCCCCACCGTCTCTTCTATGACGTTGTACACTCTACCTTTTTAATATCCACTTTTAATATAACTCAGTTCTACTCTGAGAGAGAAGCTCTATGCCTCGTGCAGGATCAGAACCCATTTATTGCAAACAGAGAGGCTACATTCTTATTGGCTGCTATCTCAATCAGAAGTAAAAGGCTGGTTTTCCACTGATGCTGTTGATATCTTGTTACCAGTTCTCTGATATGCTATAATTTTAGGCTTCTGTTTTCTTTTTGTCTTGTATTATATTTTCATTATATCTTATTTTCTTGTAATTGTTTTTTTTACTTGCTGGTCATTGGCTGTATGGTCTAGTAAAGAAACTAATTTAAAATAAATAAAAAAACTGCATTTTCCATTAAGTTTACCCTTATTAAATCCACCACTATCTTTGAGAAAAGAATTAAACAACTAAAGAACTATTCTTTAACATGAAGGCTTACACTAATTGCTGAATTAAAAGAATGCCTCAATGGAGCCATGTCAATTTCAGATTTCTAAAAATGTCAGTCTTTTTTATAATGAAGAATAAAAGTCCTTATCCCCTTTCCAGTGCTCAATTTTACAGTGTTATTTAGTATGAAATTTAAAAAAAATTTTCAATGAATGTATATTACATATACAGATATTATATAATAATTATGATGGAATTATTATTATGGATATGTGATTTTGGGGAAAAATAGTATTGTCTTTTTGTTATTAAAAACTATAAAAAAACTAATTGAAACATTTTGGACTGAAACAGATACGGTGATTGCCATCCAGTATTTTTTATTGGATCTTTAGAAGCTGCCTTTCAAGAGGCATTCTATGGGAAAGCTAGAGATGTAAGTACATTTTAAATACTATATTATTCAGATGGCAATGTCTTCTAAATTACTTTGCAGTTTTATGCTAATGCTGCTGCTGCTAGGTCTCTTCTGAAAATTGGGACATGGAGTAGTGTTCGCTCAGTAACAAAAACATTTTGAATTGGTTATGGCTTCTGCCATCAATTGTGCCATCGATTGGAAAGGACTAATTTTTGGCTAATCCACTGTCTTCTGCATCCCTTCCCAGATTGTTGAAACAATCTGGGAAATAATGCAAAGGACTGCAAAAATGAAAGCTAATTTTCTGAAAAATGCTTGATTTTCACTGGATTAAAGAGTCTTCATTCAATGGAGAAATATCAGTAATACCGTATATCCCCGAAAATAAGACACAGTCTTATTTTTTTCCTCCAAAAGAGGCACCAGGTCTTATTTTCGGGGAGGGGGGTCTTTTCCACTCACTCTGCAGCAGCAGCACCGACAGCCCCGTCCAGCTGGCCCTTTCTGGAAAGGCCTCTGCAGCTAAGAACCGAGCTATGGATTGAATCCATAGCTTGGTTTTCGGCTATATAAGCCTTCCAGAAAGGTCTCTGACTGCAAAATGCAAGCCAGAGCTCCATTTTCAGCTGCAGAATGAAGCTACTCTTTCAGCTGCAGAAAAAGTGGGACGAGGTAAGGCAAGTGTCGATTCATGGGAGGCCAGACTGCAACGGTAAGCTCCACCCTAGCTTGGTTTTTAGGTGTGTGCTTATTTTTGGTGTAAGCCTTATATAAGGCCCACCGCTAAAAATCAAGCTAGGTTTTAATTTTGGGGTAGGTCTTTCGGGGAAACATGGTAGCATTAGATAGCCGGTAGAACAGTTTTGTGTTCCCAGAAAGTTGCTTATGAAAGCATATGTATCTTTTCTGAGACAGTAATGAAGAATGAGATGAAAGCTGTGGATTTTTTTGCATAATAAATAAATTAATATTCTGAGTTTCATTATTACCATGGGAGAAAGTTCAAAGTTGTACATTATTATACTGTAAAATGTAAGAATATCTTAATTACATATTTGATGAAATTGGGGTTTTTTTGTGTGCCTTTGAATCAGTTTTTAATTCCAGGCAACTGCCTGGACAAATCCCTGTAGTTTTCTTGGTAAGGTTCTTCAGAAGTGGTTTGCCATTGCCAACTTCCTTGAGCGGTGAAAGAGTGATTAAGCCAAGATCACTAGTTGACTTTGTGCCTAAGGCAGAACTACAAGTCACAGTCTCCCAGTTTCTAGCTTGATGCCTACATCAAACTGGCCCTCATACACAATAAATAGTTTATATATAATAAATGAATTAATATCCCTATTTACATATAAAGTACAGAATAGCTTAGATGCTTAATGTAAGGCTAATCAATCTCAAACAGCATCCTTTTTTTTTTTTTTTGTTCTCAGTACTCAGTGTCTTAATATCTAACAAGCATCGCGATGATTCCACCCATTAAGATCCAAGGGAAAAATATTTACTATACACAATCAAAAATCTAAATATTTAAATATAACGTAATATTACAGAAATGTCAACCTTGATCATTTGCATGCATTCTAACAGCATATATTCATTTTGTAAAAACTTGTAAACATCAATAAAAATTGTACACTTTTTCTTCCCCAAGGGATTAAATATTTGAGAATACTTAATTCCCTGTGTGATATTTATTATTCTGAAGATTAATATAACAATTACAGAGTAAAAAAAGTAAATTGATGCATCGCAGGTTTGTCGTATTATTACTATTCATTGTCCTTTATGATTGCAGTTTTTCTGAAGAGGTTTCTTTAGCAATATTTTTGAACATTAGCAACTTTATTTAAAAAAGAATGTCTGTCTGTCTGTCTGTCTATCTATCTATCTATCTATCTATCTATCTATCTATCTATCTATCTATCTATCTATCTATCTATCTTCTCTTATTCTATCTCTGCAAAAACTATAATCTGAACCTATATGTTTTGTCCTGATGTGCAGGGGACTTAATTTTACCAGGGCAACAGATGAGCTTCAAGCAATAGCAATCTTAACTTGAAGTGAGAAATTGAGTTGGAAGAGTAAATAAAAACAAGATTGAAAGTTTAAATCCTCTGCTGGGCTTTTTGAACTTATATGCTCATTAAATGTTTATTGGAGTGGTGGGATTATGAAGGATTTGAGGAGCTTCATCAACTGGTATATAGTTAATCACTAAGTAAAACACTGCATTTGATAAAGTGTTTCTCACGATGCCACACTCAATCCATCTTAATGAAAACCACTTCAAACTGATTTAATTTGAGAGCACTTCACAGCCAAGAGTAAGTGCAGATCTTGTCCTTTATTTGGGAATTTTTTCATTGTTGTCTAAGGAAAGGGATCTCTATTCAAATTCAGCTTTAGCAAAAGAAAAAAATCTTAGTTTCTTTGTACATTATGTTGCTTTTGTAGCAGAAAATGCAGAGAAAATTTGAGATCTGCTTCTTTTTTAAATGAAACAAATATAAGGAAAATATTGTTGATCGGAAAACATTTTTATTCATACATACCTATTCAGTAATTCTTTTTTGTCAAATAAATGAAGTGAATGTGAATAATTCTGTTACTTTTAAAGATTATAACTGAAAATACATCACTATCTAATGTAAATATTATATTAAATTATCTGTTGTAATATCGATATGATTATCATCATCATCTGCATCAGAATTGCTGGAAAGCCTACACTATCACAAAAAGCCTACACTGTCCAAGTACTGGTTTGTGACAGCTAGATCTCTGCTGATTATTGATATAATTATTTAGAAAGCATTCCATAACTGGCTGGAATGGAGTGGATATGACTGTGAAGAAATCTGATCAGCTGCCTAACCATAAGGTTACAGCCTGATAGTTGTGACAGAAATAACAGGACTTCATTTCACAGCTTTAGTAAGGTCTGTATCAGGTCTGTGTCATACAAGGGAATCTGCCAGGAATTCTGATCTCAAGTTATTTAGGGTCTTATATGCAAAAAGAACAAGCAGAAATATCTTATCTCTGTTTAAGAAAGGACATGGCTAGTACAGGTAGTCCTCAACTTACAACAGTTCATTTATTGACCATTCAAAGTTACAACAGCACTGAAAAAAGTGACTTATGACTGTTTTTCACACTTACAACCATTGCAGAATCCCCATGATCAAAAATCAGCTGCTTGGCAACTCATATTTATGACAGTTGCAGTGTCCTAGGGTCATGTGATTACGTTTTGCGACTGTTTGACAAGCAAAGTCAATGGGGAAGTAGATTCATTTAGCAATTCTGTTACTAACTTAACAATTGCAGTGATTCACTTAACAAGTGTGGCAAGACAGGTTGTATAATGGGGCAAAATTCACTTAATAACTGTCTGTCTTAGCAGCAGAAATTTTTGGCTCAGTTGTGTTTATAAGTTGAGGACTACCTGTATACTAACCAAAGTTAGTATGCTTATTATATTTAAGAAGATAAAAAAATTTCAACTCTCAGTGAAAAGATGAATATTCTTCTATACTGCATATAGAGGGAAATGGGGAAATAAAAATATTTTGTTGATTTCTAAATGGTTGTTGGAATATATTATATGTTGGCCTCTTTGAGCAAGAATGGTAGTGAGAAAATCTCAGGGGCATGAAAGAACAGAAACATGAAAACTCAACTCTTATCAAAAAGGATAATCAGAAAGATAGCTGTTGAAAATGTTAAGAATGTTCATGTATCACAGGGGTCCTCTACTTTGGCAACTTTAAGACTTGTGGACTTCGACTCTTAGAATTCTGGAAGTTGAAGTCCACAAGTTTTAAAGTTGCCAAGGTTGAGGACCCTGGATATATCACATGGGTGCTGCATAAAATACTTACACAGGCAGTCTTCCACTTACAACTATTCATATGATGACTGTTCAAAATTAAAATGGCACTGAAAAAAGTGATTTACGACAGGTCCTCCCACAACCATCACAACATCCCCACAGTCATGTAATCACTGTGTATATGCTAATCTAGAACACCTCCCTCCCAATTTTTGTATTTAGACAGCACATAGTCTCTGTCCTATCAGAATTCAGCCTGAATGTATTGGTACTCATTGAATTTATTGTACAGTGAGAATAGTGCAGAATATTTGCTCATTCAGATGTTATGGAAAAGTAGAGCGGAGGGTCATCAGGATATGTATGCAGAAGTACAGTTTCCCAGTATTAGCTTCTGAAGCATTCTTGCATTAGGAATGGAATTACAATATTGTATTGCCCCCAGTTTCAAACTCACACAGAAATGGAGGAGCAAATTTTGATTAATTCTATCTAAAACTGCTGAGAGATTAAACACCATCAATATAGTTGCAGTCTCCCTGTTTCAGTCTATAGGACATTTGTTGGGGAAACCAAGTCTAATTTTGTCCTCAAACCAGGCCTAAATTCAGTTTCTTAGACCCATGAGAGTTTGCTATTAACCTATCTAAAAATCTGATCATGTGGCTGCTTTATTCTTCCTGTGGTCTGTCAAGCTTCCACATGGACAAAAACAAACTATACATGCATTTCCCTCTCATGAGGGAGAACATTCAAAAGCCTGGGGAAAGAATTAAACATATCTTATTTTATATAATTAGTATAATTCGTTCTGATTGCAGATCCAGTTCATGCATCAAATAAGCTTGCTTGTTGGTTTCTTTAAATCAGTGATTCTCAACCTTTCTAATGCCGTGACCCCATAATACAGTTCCCCATGTTGTGGTGACCCCCAAGTGGGTGTGGCCACCAATAAGAGGGATTAGGACAGCTAGGGAAAAGGGAAAAAAATGGCAGACAGCATGGTTTGGCGACCCCTGTGAAATGGTCATTCAACCCCAAATGGGGTCCCGACCCACAGGTTGAGAACCACTGCTTTAAATGGAAATGTCTATAGAGATTCTCAGTCATCCAGTTCAGTTATCCCAAAGATGCTTTTTCACGAGACAACTGAACTTTCTTACTTTCATTTGCATTTCATTTGCATTCTTTTAGTGAGTCGTTAATGCTACCTGGAGGCTTATCTGGCCTTCAGGCTCACCTGAGTAATGCAAATGTGTGTAGCCTTCTCAGAACTGTTGAAAGGACTATGTTGTAGATTGGAGGTAGATGATGTCATATCCCTCTCCCTCTGTTGAGAGAGGGCTGTTCAGTTTTGACATAGATGGCCTCTTTGACCCATCTTTCAAACCAGCGGTCCTCTCTGTCCAAAATGTGGGCTTTGCTATCTTTGAAAGAGTGGCTTTTATCTCTTAAATGCAGATGGACTGCTGACTCTTGTCCTGGTGGGTTTGTTCTCCTATGTTGTGCCATACGTTTATGAAGTTGTTGTTTTGTTTCTCCAATGTACAGATCTGCACATGGCTCACTGCATTGTACTGCATATACCACATATGTGCACACTTCAAACCTACTCTTGTCCACCCCAAGGATAAAACACCCAGACACAAACTGAGCAACGTGATATACGCAGTACAATTATTTTGGAATTCCTAGTGCCACATAGAAACCGTAGTACATTGGCTTGTAGAACTAAGTGTCCTTGACAAGTTGAGAAACACAGCATGAAAAGAACAAAGAAGTACCCTCTATCTTTGCAATATGTGAATTCTTCAGCCTGTACTTTTAGGCTGTGTTGCATTAAGCTAGAAAGAACAATTAAGTGGCCTTTGTAACTTTCATATGTAGGCAGAAATTTTCATAGTAGATAGAATGGATGTACACACACACACACAAATTTTATAAAAATTCACATATGATTTCTAGAATTGCTAAAAATTGGTGGCTTCATTATAGTGGAAAAAAATATTCAGGCTATAAGGTTTTTTTTTTTTTCCATTCAACTGAGACCAGTGGTTAGTGGATTATAATTCCATTACGCAACTTTAACTGTTAAGTGCTGGTTGTTTCTTTTAAATGCATGTGGAAAATGTTGTCCATTCATACAAGTATTTAAATCTTGTTTGTTCTTAAATAAACCTTGACTACAGATTTTGCTATTTGACATTGTTTTGGTGCCCTTGAGTCACTATTTGACTCTTGCCTGGATAAGTACCTGAAGTTATCTTGATAACATTTCAGGAGTGGTTTGCCATTGTCTCCTTCCTACAGTCGAGAGAGGTTGACTGTACCAAGATCAACAAGTTGGCTTTGAGTCTAAGGTGGAATTAGAACACATGGTCTCCAGCTTTTTAGTCTGGTGCCTTAACCACTACATCAAACTGGCTCTTTAGTATAATTTAGAGTATATGAAATATTATCTCAATCTTGAATCATTTTCTTAAGAGGAAGGAATACCAATAAGATATGCCAAAACAACACGGGGTTCTGTATAGTAGAGACATTCTGCTGGCAAATGTATTTGTTGTTAGAATGGATTCATTCTTTCCTACTGCAAGGCTCCAGAACAGATCTGAGGATATGATGAAGGATGTGGAGAGTGAAGGAAAGTTCCAATACATTTGCAGAAGCTGGACTATAGATGTAGCTTCTGATACATAGGTCAAACCTGTGGATACAGGATATTTAGCAGGCATGTATAATTACCCTATAACTCTTACATAGTTAAATAAAAAGTATATACTTGTATACCCATAGATTAAAATTAACGTGCCCCAAACATGCTGAAAGTGAATTTTCAAGCTATATATAATATATAATTTTATAATATTTTTTTCCAAACACTATCATTTTGCTAAAATTTATGTTGACCAAATAATGTTTCACCATCATATGCTATATTATTGCATTTTTCTGCTTTTTTAAAGCTGGTAGAACCAAAATAGCTGCATTTTATAAGATAAAAACACATTACTCTTAATTACAGCACACACTATTCCTAGCTAGATGTGCTAAATTGGCTTCTTAAAATTAAAGGATAGTGTCTAGTTTTCTATATCAAATCTACTTCAAGGGAAGTCTCCTTTTTCAAAAATAATCATATGCTGGAGATTTTACAAAAATGTTGACAAAATTTGGATTCTAACCTCTGACTTTTCTCATTCTTCTTTCGAACACACTTTCAAATGAAATTTGCTAAATGCCTCCCCCCAAGACCCCCCCAAACAGGCGTGTTTTAATTTCTCCCATCCGAAGCCTACTAGGGTTATTTTTTTTTTAAATAGACATGTAGAAGCTAAAGTTCTCCAAATAGTTACAATTGTTCCAAGTAACACTTTTAATAGAAAATATCCTTTTAAGTAATCTTGTTACCTCACTTCCCCTCACAGAAGAAGATCTAAAGGAGCAAAGCTCCTATTATCCTAATACTTTAAGAGATTTTCACCGAAAGACTTCAGTAACAGAATAGGCAGCCTGTCCAGAACCCCTCCTCATTCTGACTTATGGTCCTTTTCTAGTTTTTATTATTTCATTGCTTCTCCAAAACAGTTTGGTTTTGTGAAGACCATGCAATTCCGTTGTAAAATGCATTGGAGACAGCTTATTTAGATGTCAAACCTATCTGGATGTTTTCATGAAATCAGTTGGAAAAGCAATAGATCCAGGCAGATAACACACATAGATTCTGTTAGGAAGCGTAAAGATTTGAATTACTATGTTATATATAGAGGTTTTACATAGGAATATTATTATTGAAAATCCAGGTTTGTAGTTTTAATTTGGTACTAGTCATAGGGAATAGTAATTATCCTACAGAGCATTTTGGGGGATTTCTATACCATCTTTAAATGGAATCAACTTTTATAGGAGAGCTGGTTACATTTTTCTGCCATATGTAACAAGAACAAATGCAACCAATGACAAAATTAAGTTATGTGAATCTGGTAGTTCCACATATGTAGTTGTTAAATGTTTTTATACATTTCGCTGTTTACATATGCTGTAAGTGTGAACCTGCCTTGTTTTCTACTATTTGGTCCCAACTTATAGCTTTAAACTGTACTTATTTTGGAAGGTTAGTTCACATGGACTCTTATATTTAACAGTTTCATCGGGTTGTTTCTTTGGGACGAAAGGAGTTTCTCAAGAGTTTTTTTTTTTTTTTTCTGTCTCTGCTTTCAGTGAAAAGAGGAGAGCAAAGCCATCCGCTTACCACAAAGCAGTCCCACCACAAAGGAAAGATTAAGGGTTTAGGGAGAGGTCAATGTGGGTTTTTCTCTAACTAAACACTTTCCTAAAGTTTCCTTGTGGAAAAATAATGAAGTCATCTAAGAGTTTTTAAAGAATTTTTATTTCTTTTTCACCGTCTGCATTCGCTTGTCTTCTCAGCATGGATGTTTAATCTTTCTAGGCTTTGTGAATTGGCCCAAATGAATAAATGGCGAGCTGTCTCTCTAGGAGCTAGCGGCTTATTCTAAGGCCCTAATCACTGAGTAAACACATCTTTGCCCTCCCTCTCTTACAACTGCTATATAATAGTGGAGATTCTAGCACAGTAACCTGGATATTGCAGGGATCCATGCTTTGAAATGCAGAATGGCTGATCCTCCAAAACAGACAGTGCCTGATCTTCTCCTGCCTCTTTCTTCTTTTTTAAATTAAATATCACCACAGAAATGCTGTTTTATTGCCTGATATTGTGCATTAGTGCCCTGGATTTTCAAGTTTAGTTTCAGTCAACATTGTTGGCTGCACTTATATGGGACTGTGCATGTTAGGCTTATTGGTGGCCTTTTCTGAAGTATGTATACTTTGGAATAACTTTTTAAATTAAAGGAGACAAATATTAATGTAATGTCTAATCCCTTTTCCAAAGTCTATGTTCAAATGATTCCATACTTTTTAAAACAGATCTTAGAATTTTCCCAAACTCTGTTTTTTTAAACATTGATTTAAAAGAAATCATTCATTACAAATTAACTTTCCATGTATTTATTTGCCACTGACATTTTTGGATAAAGATAGCCATAGCTTGCATATAGTTCATAGAAGTATTTTTAAGCTGGACTTGCCTAGTGCCATTTTTTCCAATAACCCATTGCATGCTTTTTCTCAATATGCTATATTGCAAATTCCAAATTCCAAAGTAGTTTACTATTGACATTGTTATTGGGAAAAATATTATGGAAGATTGATTATTATCCATGATAAAGAGACATGTTAACAAATTGGGGCATTTTCATATACAGGAGTAGGTTTACTGAGAAGAACAAATTTTACTTCTATCAGAATATGTTGATTCTGTGCTGGTCATGGCAAAAAAACCCTTCTTTTTCACAGAACTTTGAACCTTGTTAAAATAATCTAGGCTTCTCATGGCAATTCCCTTATTATAAGGTACATTATCTTCTCCAATGGTATTTCAGTTCTAACTTTGAAAATTGAAAATTAGAATGGTTCAAGTAAAAAAAAAGGCAGGGTAGTACTTTATGTGAACTTGTATATTAATTTTTGTTTGTTTATTTATTTATTTAATGATACATGTATAAGTCTTCGCTTCTCCAGTTCTAGCCTCCTGAAAAAAAACATACTCCTTCCAACTTTTTCCTTGAGTTTATTTTCTGATATTATTTTTTCCTTCTTTTTTGTATTTGATATTTATTTTAGTGTAATTTATTTAATGTAGTTCAGAGCAAATTTGATGGTTAGTTATAATTATCCTCCCTAGGATGTAATGTAAATTATTCTATTTACTAGTAATATATTGTGTAAATTAATTATAATTATACAGCCATAGAAAGTTATGAGATAAAAAGACTTTAATTTAATCAACCAGGAAACAAATATGCGAATAGGATTAGCAAGACTGCTGTTTCCATAGAGCTATGACAAAAATGCATGTGGTTGGTAAATATGAGAAAGATTTGATGAAAAGATTACATTATATGTATATTAAGGCACACACTATTAGAATTAAATAGAACTGTATATTATATGAAATATAAGGCTGCCATTGACTATAGCATTCCTTTATTGAATTTTTTCCCCTACTTAAAGGCTGGTAAAATTATGCCTTGTTATCAGTCAGACAATACTTGCAGCAAATGTGATTAGCACTTAATATATTAATAATTGTAAGGAAATATAATCATGTTTTCATTTTGTAATACAAAGAAAAAAATTATTAATGTAAGAATAAAGTTCTACAAATAGGCTTCATTTAATCTACTTCCTCAGTAATTCTACCAGGAACAACTGTTTTGTGGTAGCTTTGCCTATATTAGTATTTTTCAATCTCATCAGCTTTAACACATGTAGACCAATATCTAGAATTCTTCAATCAGCATGAGTTTAAGGCCACATCTTAGATTGAGAAACCCTGGTTTATACCAACTTTCCCCAACCTCCTTTCTTAGTCGTCAACTGCCAGAATCTCTAGGCAGCAGGTAATGGTTATAACTCTTTTGAAGGGAATTTATATTGTATAAGGATAGTCTATATATGAAGACTGAAATACAGTGAAGTATGTTCTACTGAAATTCAAATAAATACTTGATTAGATGTAAGACATGAATTACATTTATATTGTGAAAATTATGGGAAATTATTTCCGTCTGATTTTCTGTTTTACAGAGAAAGCTTCTTGCTGTCTACCTCCACCAGGATGAAAGTGTGCTGACTAATGTATTCTGCTCTCAAATGCTTTGTGCTGAATCTATTGTTTCCTACCTGAGTCAAAACTTTATAACATGGGCATGGGATATGACAAAAGAAGCAAATCGAGCAAGGTAAGTTGAAATGGATTTTTTTAAAACCTGAGAAATTTGGTATCTTTGCTTAAGATGAAACTAAATACTACATGAGCAGAACTCTACTTTCAGGACAAAAATATTGTTTATCTCAATACAAACCCTACTATTTCCTTCACAGTTTTCCAGAATATCTTCCAACGTTATAGAACAGATTTGAATGTACATAAGGATGGGGGAGGAGAAAAAATTCACTGAGTGGAAAAGAGGAATAATTTCATGAAATTTCAACTGTATTCTAAAGTCTTTAAATAGATTTTCAAGCAAATTAGTCAACTATTTTAGAGTTCTAAGACTTTTTATAATACAATCAGGCCCATACTTTCATTTGTTAGAAATAATTCATATGATTATTCAAATTTAAAGTAATACCAAGAATTCCGTTTATGTATACATATGTTCCTTTTGTTCATCAATTTAAAGCAATGTTTTAATGGTCTACTTTTGAGGTGGTATTTATATTTGTCCTAATTGTACAATGAATTATTTTCAAGCAGTGAGCTCTCAGAATACATCATCCCTTGTCAACTTCTTTCACCTTCTGTTCTTCCATCATTCTTCCAGACCAATCTTTTCCATCTCTCAGCAGGAACTAGCAGATGGGAAAACAGGAGAAATGAAGGGACTTATGAAAGAAATGGGAGTATCCTGGATGCAATCTCTCTTGGTGCCATAGAACTTTTAAGAAGTATAATCAGCATCTATATTCAGAAAATGAGTTCACAGATGGTTTAGAGGGGAGAAACAGCTTCCTGTGGAAAAGAGTGTAATGATCCATAGCATTGTAATATGGGGACTTAGTGAAGAAAGGACTTGCAAAATTTTGTCTAGAGGGGCATCTGTCAGATGCATGGAGGTCATTGCTTCTTCAGTCACCCTAAGGAGATATGTGGGTTCTCTATTAACATAGATGTGCAAGTTTACTACAACAAATCATTAGATATACAAACATTCATGCACCAGTGACTAGCTAGAAATAACTTATAGTACACAAATAGTTTAATCAATATAGCAAGTGAAATTTAGCCTCACAAAGTTTTTTTTGGCCTAAAAATTGATTTAACTTAATCCATTTGACTTTCAACAAAATAATAAAGCTTTATATAATAATTGGTTTAATATTCTCTTGAGGTGATACAAAGACCTTTCATTGTGTATAAAATATCACCTGGCAATTCATTCTTTCAAAACATTCATCATAATACATGAAATATGCATATTGAAACATTCCTCATAATATTATTTAATAATGTTGTCTGAACTTTGATTTTACATAGGTATCATAGTTTTTTATGATTAGTGAACTTTTAGTTTTTATTCACTTAAAAAGTTCATTTCACATTGTAAATGATAACTGTAATTTAGTATATACTGTGTGGCTTAAAAGATATTTTCACTTTTCTATTAGAGTCTTTATTTTTATTTCAACTCACTCTACATAGCAAACGTTCCAAATTAAGATTAAAATATGTAGTGTTTCTGCATAATAGTTCACAACTTACACATTTTAACTTTAATTTTGGTTGAGATTAAGCGGCATTCATTTGTTTTTATTATCATTAAGGTAAATGTAGTCTCATAGGTAGTTATGAATGGAGCAACTATGATTTTTTTCAATGGAACAAAATATGTGGGCAAGAGATTGGATTAATCTTATACTATTGCCATTTACAAGAAATGGGGAGTCCCCTCCTTTCCTTTTATTCCACAACTTGCTGTGGATGGAAACCCTATTTCTAAACCATCTGCAGTGGCTAAGTTCAGTTGATGACCTGCTGTTATATTGTTCTAGTCTCTTTTTAATTCTCTGGTTTCTTTTATTTTACAGTCGCAAAAAAATTGTGGTATACTGTCTTCTAAAAACTATGTCTGAGGGAGGGTTTTTTTATGACTGACAATAAGCAGCATGTCAAAGCTTTGTTGTGTTTTACTTAAGATCTGTTAAGTAGCACAACTTTGATACACTAGTTACAAGAGTTTACAGGTTACTGCGATACCTGTGGTGACCAAAGCAACAGAAGCTGCTTAGTAGAAAGAGTTTGTACAGCTGGGTCTTATTAACTCCTTATGACACTTTTAGAAATGCTAAATAAAGAGCTTGCTTAGGACTGCACAGTATTTTCAGCAGGTCTAGAACCCTGATTGAAAAATACGGTAAGATGCTTAAGTCTACATTTTTTGGTTCTACTATCATATAAGAGAATAAATAATTGTACATAAAGTATATTTATACATAATAATGAGATCGTCTTTATGTTACAGAGCGTTCAAATGGCCTAGGGAAGAATGGCTGGCAATGGACAAAATACTTTATCACAAAAGATATGAAAGATATATCAGTATAAATTTGATATTTAAATGTGTACATTTAAATCCACAAACTTTCAACTAAGATAGTGGGGTTGACTTTTTTATGTTCAATATTCAATAGTTTGGAAAGAAGGAATGTGAAAAACTTCCTTCCTACAAACTTCTTCCAGTCCACTTATCTTAAGCTTGAAGCACTGCATTTGATAAAAGTCAATAAAAATTGAACCCTTAAAATATGGGGACAACATTCCAAGTTCCAGTAATCAACCTCTTTTGGATGAGGCTGAATCTGTCTGAAAGATCAGGAATAAAAGTTCTTCTAGATTCATTGTTGCCGTTCAAAGCTAAAGTGGCCATACTAGCTCAGACTCTTTTGTCAAATTTTCTGACCTTGAAGTTTCCAATAGTTTCTGAACCAGAAGTAGTTTAGTTCACATTTAAATATTTTTAACATAATATATCTTCTTAGTCCAGGTACCATTAATTTTCCTTATGTTACATGATTTTGAAGGTGACTCTAAAATTGAATGCAGTCTAGATCAGTCAACTAGATGTTCATATACCTGCCCAGGTATTAAGATCTTCTGAAGAGCCTGTGCTTTACATCCTGTAGTTGAGAGCTATAAATTACATGAGGTCTCAAGAGAGAGCCTTTTCATCCATTGTTTGGAACATCTTTCTTCTGGAGGCTGAGATAACTGCCTAGCTGCTTTCATTTCAGAAGCAAGCTCAGATTCAAACACATACATTGAATGTTGCTGTATTTTTTATTGCTCATTAGTTCTGATGATGATTATACTAGTTAACTAGTGTTCTTAAAAAATGTTTTATATTGATTTGGATTTTTCCCAGAAGTCCTTCAATAAATGAATAAAACTCACATTAATCAAAAGCTTCCTGTTCATCCAGGCTTTTTCAAGTTGTTTGCAGTTTGGGTATTGCTTTTGGCTAATTTTTAAACAGTTTTTTTAAAATAATCATTTTAATAATTAGATGAAAAGGGCAGATACATATTTAATGCTAAATAGTAATTGTAAGCCATTTAAGGGAGCCTTGGATGTTGTTATTAATACTATAAATAGCTATTTTTACCATTATTAATATTAATAAAGGTAAAGGTAAATTTTCCCCCATCCAGTCATATCCAATTCTAGAGGGCAGTGTACATCTCCATTTCTTAGCCAAGGAAGTCAGCATTGTCCAAAAATACTTTTGATGGTCATGTGGCCAGCATGACTATGCATGGAACTCAGTTACCTAACTGGTACCTATTTATCTACTTGCATTTGCATGCTATCAAACTCCTAGGTGGGCAGGATGGGGTGAGGATGGGAGTTCATTCCGTCATGGAGTGCTCGGGTCTCGAATCCGAGCTGTCAGCTTTCTACAGTAGGTGACAAACTCAGTGTCTTTTACCATTGAGCCATCACACCCCTCCTACTAATGTTAATACTTTCAGTCTACTAATACACAACGTTACATTTGAAGCACTATCTTCCCCCAAAAAATTGCTAACACTATTTCCCTTCACCTTTGTGCCACCTTGATCTAGCCAAAGGTATACACACAATGTAACAAATGAGCAATATACATGAAATAGTTATTTGTATTTTGAAAGCTAACAAATGTAGCCTGGCAAATTATCATCAGTACTGTATTCTTTTGCTTAAAATGTATTGTTGCAAAATTAACGTACTTTTTTGATAAATCATTGTAGGAATTTCATTTTAAAGTTGTAGGACATAATCTATTCTTAGCACCTGCAGCCTACATGAGAAATACTGTTCATAGCACGATGAAATACATGCCAAGGCATACCTGGAGAGAGCATAAGCAAAAAAATTACTTCTCAATTTGCAAAGAAATAATATCAATACTTCACCTCTCCACTATAATGAACTCACACACCCTCCCTTTACTATTCCTAAATATTTGTAAAATGTATTATTTCCATCTCATAGGATGGCCTTCACATTGGTACATCTGAATATTATACCTTCAGTAGTACTTTTGGGCAGATTCAGTGCTGTTCCTTATCAAGAATATTCATGTATCTGCTCTGACTCTGAAATTAGAATGGAATGGAGTGGAGTAGAGTAGAGTAGAATAATTTTATTGTTGCTTTAAATGTACACTAATCAGCGTACATTAAAATGAGATTTTGTTGTATACAGCTCTCAAAGGGTAACCACCTCCAATATACACTACATAAACATTAATTAATTAATCAATTATGCACATACCCACATACACACACATATGTGGCCCAGAAAAACAACACAGTCTAGTTCAGATGTATATATATATACATGGCGAGAAAAAGGAATCTTGCGAGTTTAATTGAAACAGTAGCATACATACTTCAGAATTGCGCTAGCTACCATCTTCCTACTTATTGCAAACTACCAGACCATTCTCAAATAACAATCATGCATAACCATTAAATGACCAGAATGGGGAAGTCTCTAGAATTATAGCCACATTTTAAAATATAGTAATGACAATTAGAAATTTCTGAACTTGATCTCTCTCCCAGGTGTCCATGCTTAGGCATAAATAGGTATTTAATAAAAAATACCTATTATTTTATTTTATTGTTTATTTTTATTTTGTGTGTTTATATTGGATCTACAATTGTATATTTTTAATAAAGTGAAACTAAAAGGCACAGCTATTTTAAGAAATCACAGGCAGAGGGAGACATTTATTGTCATGTTTAACTGTTTCTGTTTTTTATATACTCAGTATAACAACTGGGCATGGTTTTTTATTGTTTATTAGGCTTACATTCTATTTTTCCTCTGCAAAAGCTCAAGACAGTATAAATGGAATTAGCCTTTATTTTTTCCTCATAACAGTAACTTTCTGAGGTAAATTTGGCTCACCAGTGAGCTCTATAATCAAGTAGCAAATTAAAACTGGATCTCCCCAGTCTTAGAACAGTGCTTTGACCACTGCATACCATGCAACAACTGTTTTAAGCATTATCCATCCAATTTCATTTCTTGAGGTTTCTAAGAGAATGAAGACATTCAATAAAAACATCTCGTACAGGAAAAGCTACTGCTCTTCACATAGTAGTCCTTGTTTTGGACTTTTTGTGAGAAAGCTACCAAGAATTAGTTTTATTTTGTCAATGATTTTCAAAGTCCTGTCTCATTTTACTTTCAAAAGAAAAATATTTTAAGTACCTAAGGTCAGGAATCTAATTAATGTTTGCCTTAAATAAGAAAGATACACCAACAGTAGGCAAGTTTGGGTATGTCTTATTTTTAAGAGGAGGCAAAAAAAGGGAACCCTCCTTTTTGTTGATTATATGTGACCTGTTCATTTTCTCATTTTCTCCTTTGCTTTTGATTTTAGCAGTGGTCTTACAGAATGTCAAGATCAATTTGCAGCATGATTAAACTCAAGGTTTGCATTCTGCCATCAGCAATTGTTTCCACAAACAATGCTGTGTGTTCTTGTAACTTCAGAAGCTTTTAGAAAGATCATGGCAAGGGCAGCATTTAATGACTTTATTAGTATAGGGTTTCAAAATAAATTCATAAATTGATCATATCTGTTTGTCATCTAGCCATAATTACTGAGTAGCATTGTTGAGGATTGTACTTGTGAATGGTTTCCCAGTAGCAAAACATTAAGAACAAAGGAGCAGGATGGAAGGTGATTATCTCTTCATATAACCTCTCTTCCAATAATGCACGAATTGTTAGTAAGATGTTGTCTATTGAACAAGGACATCAGTAAGTATGCTTTGAGATGATAGCTTGCTGTATGTTTTGAATATGTTTTACAAGGAGATAGGGGCCTTCAAAACTAGGGCATGGGAGTTGTGATGGATTAACTAAAGATCTTTCTGTATTATAATTACACATACAAGTATATAATCTTTCCCTCTCCATTCAGCTTTCAAGTTTGCAGTTTGTCTTTCCATATCGTGTAGAGAATATGCAGCATTGCAGCAGTGAAAAATAGAATTTATTTTAAAATGCAAAAAAAATTGTAGATTCATTTTGTTCTCTGAGTCATATTAAATAACACTATAAAATTGATTTTTAAATTTCTATCCTCTTGTCCACATGTGGTAGTTAAGCAAACCATGTGGTTGTTAAGAGAATCCAGCATATCCAATGGGTGGGTTTTGCTGTTTTCTGCCAGAAAATGGCAAAAACTGTCACAAGTCACAGTCATGTGACCACAGGACATTGCAACCAGTTGTAAATGCAAGCTAATTGCCAAGTACTCCAATTGCAATCATGTGACCATGGTATGTGAATGAAGCAGTTGTAACTTTGAGGACAGATCATCAATAGCTGTTTTGAAGTCTGTCATATAGTTTAATCAGAATAGTTTCAACACAGACAGTTTTTATTTTTAAAAGTTAATAAAGCTGTATGTGTTTTAAGTATAAATAAAGTATGTGCAATCTTACCTCTACCAGGACATCAAAAGGAAACTTATTAAGGTATTATTAGATGATTGATCAGGTTGTAGATGAGGACCTATTCTTGCTTTGTAAAAGGCTTATGCAGCTGAAACCTCCTAGCATCTTCCCTACATTTCCATCAATTACCTAAATATCTAAATAAGTCGCTATGGTGATACACTGGGCTAAAATATTCTAGAACTGATGGGAAATTATAAGACACAGATATGTTTGTTTATTATAAGAATTGATATAGTATCACTTATATATCGCTGATTCCAGATAGATTTATGATGGTTTACTAATCGGTACTGATATGTCCCAAGTTATAGGAGCTAATGGAGATGGCAAGAAGTTCAAATCTATCACATGAATAACTAACTGGGGGCAATAGAAAACAAAGTACAGTTAGTCCTAAATTTACAACAACAATTGCGATCAGAATTTTTGTTGCTTAGCAAGGTGGTTGTTAAGTGAGTCATGCCCGATTTTATGACCTATTTTGTCATAGTTGTTAAGCCGATTGCTGAAGTTGTTAAATGAAACATCATTAAATCTGACTTCCCCCGTTGACTTTACTTGTTGGAAGCAGCTGGGAGGGTCGCAGATGGTGATCACATGACCCTAGGGTGCTGCAATCATCCTGAATACATGCTGGTTGCAAGTGTCCAAATTTTGATTATGTGACCATGAGGATACTCCAATGGTTGTAAGGGCGAGGACAAATTGTGATTCAATTTTTTTCAGTGCTGTTGTAACTTCAAATAGTCACTAACGGATTGGTTGTAAATTGAGGATTACCTGTACTCTTTTTTATTAAGCTGTGACTTTTCCCATTTTGCTTGCCCAAATGAAAGGGTCAACTCATAATTCTCATATTTTGGGTTATGAAACAATCTAACAAAAGGCATACCATTACTGTAATGTTTGATAATTACCTTGAGCCTAATTTATGCATTAATCTTCTCCTTTTGTTACTTCCAATCCCTTTCCTGCTATGCAAGTAAACACTGAGTAATTGCTACTGTCATAAGCATTTTTAAAAGAAGTATCTGTTTGAATTCCATTTCCAGCTGCACAATAATAGCATGAAAACATATGATAATTGTAAGCTGATGCTCAGAATAGAAACTTTAACATAAACACCAAATGTCCAGTACCAACATATGATAACTATGTATAAAAAATAATATATAAAGTAACCTTTGTTTCACTTATGTGGACCAACAGCCTTACGTTATTCTAATCCATCAGTTTTGGTTGAGGCTGCTCTGCAAGTTATCTGATAAAGGCTGACTTTGGTGACAAACTCCAAATAATGGAAATTTAAGCATTTTTAAAGAAGCTTCTAAACAACAATTGAATGCTACTGATCAGTTATTTACACATAGAAGAATATAGCAAGAAATGTTTCAAGAACCCAGTCAAAAGTAACAATTGTCTTCAAAGAAAGGCAGGGCTAAGTGGATGGCATGTAGAATTGGCTAAGATAGTCACGTCATGAATAAATAAAATATAGCTTCCAGTTCTACATTTAAAATTTAAATATTAATAGCATAAAATGTTATTTCTTTATTCACATTTTAATGAAACATATTGACTTTGCATAGTATAAAATTAATCATATTAAATAGATGTTGGATAAGTTTAATATTCAACAAGTATTCTTTTACTTTGAAAAAACACTACAGTAAATTTACCATAAATAGGTATAGAAATAAGTTTCACCATTTCTTGATTCATGTTTAAAGAGCACTAGGGCTCTTCTTCAAATATTTGGTTTGCTAAATTGGATTTGGTCACATCAAATAGGTATTTTCAAACTTCTATAAAAATTTAAAAGTTTCTTTTTGAGTATAAATCATATAATTTATCTAAATAGTCTACTGAGAGCATAGGATACATAACTTAGCAATTAGTTTGATGAGGATGACTTCTTGAGACAGTTTCCTGAGAATCAAAATAAGGATGACACAGATCCATTGTGGATGGCACAAAGCTTCCAGAGTCCAACTCACCCTAGACTCACCCTGATTTTATTTCCCAATAAAATCAGAAGACCTTTCATCCCACTTTGTGGTTTCCACATACCAGTTATGGCCAACTAGCACATGAAGGACATCATCATGTAATTACTCTAACCTTTGAACTGTTTGTTAACCACATCTGATTATTTACTAAAAAGTTAGTAACTTTATTTTATTTAAATAAAGCCAATAACACAAAATTGACTCAATTTGTTCTCGAACTTTAATAGTTGTCAGAATCATATTCACTTTGGAATCAAGGATTTTTATTTATCATTCTAGATTTCTGAATCATAGATATTTTTTTATTAATAATATGAAAATTAAGTGTTGTGATTCTGCTTTGGATGTTGATATCAAATGCTTTTCATCCTGTGACATTTTAATGCCGTTTGTCTTTTCAGATAGATTTACCTTCTAAAGCATGGGACAAAAAGGCTTATGCTCATCAGGTAGTTTTCAGATCAGTTGTTACCTAAAATATTATCCTAAGGCATAAGAAAATACACGATTTAAGTTGCCTTTCATGAACATAATTAAGAATTAATAAGCTTCTGCTAGTGGCTAGTCCTCAGAATTTCCACTGTTTTGCCTTTTGTGACCTGTGTTATTAAAAGTCCATTATTTTTACAGACTTTATTAAATTGGATCTTATTAAAGCATTCTATATTTGCATTTGGTCTTTCATAATTCATTATTATTATGACATTTACTTTTTACCATCAGATCTGAAAACATATCATAAGCTACCCTTTTCTCTTGAAAGAAATGCTAATTTCAAACAGTCCTCTAATGGAAGTGAAAAGCTTTATCAGTTTTTTCATTTATTCAAGATCGTGTTAAGAATACTAATGTCAGACTTCAGTATGATAATGGATGAAAGCTTTTTTTGTCAAAAGCTTAGAATTAGTGTTTTTCAGAACATACTAGTAAGTATGAAAGTGAAGGGAACTAGTACAATCTTCAAAAACATGACTCCTTGATATGTATTACTTCTTTCACTAATTAATTACTGAAAGTTATATTAACATATTTCTATATGCAAGCTGTTCATCTACAACTTTTGGTGTGTATGTGTGTGTGTTATTTTTTACAATGAACTTCTGAAATGTTATGGTATTGATTCTTGCCAAAGAGTTCAATCTTCAGTACCCATTCTTATGGACCTCAAAATCATCAAATCTATCAGAGTATACCTTAGAGGAGAGGGGGGGAAAAATCCTCTTGCATCGTAAAGAATAAAACTGAAATATAGTAATGGTTTTAATCTCCATTTGATTCTTATGAGGCATTTTTGGAACAGATTTCAAACAATGCTTCAAGATTTAAGTATATAATCTTTACCAAAAATGGTATTACTTCCTATGTAGGAAGGAAAAACTTTACACTAAAGATTTTTACCCCTCAGTCCAGTCCCTATTTAATACCTTTACTCAGGATCCAGGGCCATATAGTAATAATCCTTAATAGATTAGGTTTTTTGATCCAAACTAGCTTAGCTATGGCTTTTGACCTTTTGAAATTTAACTCGGTGCCAGTGCCACTTCCTTGGGCATGGGAGTTGCGCAGATAGTTTAAACTGGAGTTCAAAAAGTGGATTCAAGAATCACACAATCTTTAATGCTAGAATTGGCATGTATGAGTTTAGTGATTTTTCTCCTCCTTTCAAAATGAGTCATCTGAGGAGATGGCATGATGATGCATTCTGTTCAACATCTGAAGATACCAAATTAAGCTTTGCTTTTAGCCTTGTACTTTTCTCCACTGTGGTATCATTTTGCTTTTGCACATAAAGAAATAACTATTTGAATTTAGTGGGGTCATCTTAATTTATTGAAATATCAATTGATTTCTGCATTGTTGCTGCTCCTGTTACAGTAGTAAAATGTGGGATTCAGAATTAGGAATAAAGAAGAATGCCAAGAATAGTGGAGGCTGTTGCCCAAGTAAGAAACTTTCCTTTAACAAGGAGAAGCGGATATATTTTCCTAATAATATGGATCTGTTGTTTTGATTACTGTCCTCCATCTCTTTTGGTTTGAATTTTAAGAATAAATCAGAAAAGACATTGAGAGCATTTTGTAATTTTTGTTAATGCAGAGCTAGGTAATAAAAAACAGTGAAATATTATTCATCTATCTCTATCCCATTAATTTTCCAAGTTCATAGAAACATATAGCCTATTTGGGCCATCAAGCCCAACCCCTCTAATTGGTACAGGAATCCAAATAAAAGCATTCTTGACAGGTAATTGTTTGACTACATTCTAATTAGGAAAGGGAATTCCCTCCTTCAGTAATCTGAGTTTCACGTTGCTTTTACCACTAGAAGTTTTTTTTTCTTTTTTGGGTTTCATTTACCAATATCTGTAATTTAATACAGGTAGTCCTTGACTTATAACAGTTTGTTTAGTGACTGCTCAAGTTACAACAGCACTGAAAAAAGTGACTTATGACCATTGCAGCAGCCCCATGGTCACATGATTTACATTCAGAAGTTTGGCAAGTGGTTCATATTTATGATGGTTGCAGTGTCCCAGGGTCATCTGATTCCCTTTTGCAAACTTCTGACAAGCAAAGTCAATGGGGAAGCCAGATTCACTTAACAACGGTGTCACTAATTTAACAACTACAGTGACTCACTTAACAAACATGGCAAGAAAAGTCATAAAATGGGACAAAACTCACTTAACAAATTTCTCACTTAGCAACATAAATTTTGGGCTCAATTACGGTCGTAAGTTGGGGACTACCTGTATCATTATTCAGTATCCTACTCTCTGGAATGATAGAGAGCAGGTGCTCACTTTGTTGCCTATGATACCCTTCAGCTATCTGAAAATTTCCTTCAAGCCATCTTTTCTCAGTCTTTCCCTCTCTCTCCTCATAAAACCAATCTCATTGTATTTTTCTAAATAATCTTATAAACCTGTTACCCAGAAATGTAAACAATACTTGAAGCACTGTATACTAATCAATGCAAAATATAGTATATTTCCCATATTTGGAAACTGTTACAGTGGCACAACATAAAATTTATTCTCCTTTAGCAGCTGCATCACATCACTAATTCATATTCAGTTTGTGATCCAAGGTAATTTTAGTACCCAGGAATTCCACTTTCTATATTTCTGCATTTTTCTGTTTCCTGAGTGTATAACTTTACATTATCTCTATTAAACTGCATTCTGTTATTTTCAGCTCATTCCTCTAACCTAGTAAGATCAACTTGAATTTTGTTTCGGTCTTCTAAAATATCATCTGTCCTGCCCTGTTTTATGTCAACTGCAAATAGGATAACCATTTCTTGGTTATCCCATCAGAATTGGGTGCACTGTCAAAGCATAGTTGAAAACAATATATGTACATAGTATTTGCACAGTCTACTAAGGAAGTTATCAAATAAAAAAGGGATGACTTTGGTTTGGAAATACTTATTATTTTTACAAATATAATAATTGAATAAGCTACAAATGAGCTACAAATATTCTTCATTAATCATTGAATAATCTCTAGATGATTGGCATCTAATATTGTAATTGATTTCAAGTTGGTTACCCATCAATAGTTTTATGATAAGCTGTAGAATTTTCTCATGAATTGACTAATTTTTGTTTTCCTTGGTTTATGTTATGGTGCTATTTTGTTTCCTTCTATCTTTTGAAGGTGAAGATTTTCAGCAATGTAAGTTAAGAATTGACAGAAGGATCATACTAATCCACTAGGTCTCAGTTGTATCTAACTATTAAATCTGGGAGCATAATTGGTACAGAGCTATGACTGTTCCCCCAAAGAATGTAACAAAATTTAGATGTTAAGTGAAAAATATAAAGAAGATAGCATGGCTTAATAAAATAGGTATGGTGCAGCATTGAAAAAAAAAAAAGAAAGGATGGAGGTGTATGATGCCTAGGGATAGTAGTAAGATTGGGAGAATCCGTGGAAAATAGTCCGCGGTATAAAAAGAGAAAAAAGTGGGGGCTGCTGTTAACAACAAATGAAGTCCTGTATTTTCTTGAAAGTAAGCTACAATGTACTGCATATATTTTTGCTGTGAAATTATAGAAGTTATAAGACATGTATATGTATTTTCAAAATTAAATGAATAAGGTACATTTATTTATACAAACTTTTCATTAAAATATTCATATTTTTCAGATTTCTAACAATGTGCACAAGACACTTTGGCAGTGTTGTAGCCCAAACTATTCGGACTCAGAAGACAGATCAGTTTCCATTGTTCCTTATTATTATGGGAAAACGATCATCAAATGAAGTATTGAATGTAATACAAGGTACAGTCTGTCTATTCTGCTTCATGCATGTTTTGTGTGGAAACTTTGAACTGCATTTGCATCAATTACACTTGTATTCAAGTATATAAATTCTCCTGGAATATAGTTTATATTCTTATATTAACAAAGTAGTGCAGATAAAATGAAAAATTGGTAAATTTATCTTATGCATCTGATCAAAACTAATGTAGCATGGTAATGTATGAAAGCTTACAAGCTTTAAGCTTATAAAGTTTACACTTTATGGTGCTGCTCAACAAAAAAAAGTAAGAAAAATTGGCAAATGTTATACTGTAGCTGAATTTTAGAAGTAGGTCTCAGGATTAATCTTAGTTACCTGGAGAAGTTACTATGTCACATTCAAAAACTTACCCTCTTGTTCTAGTAACTTGAGTGTGAGTAAGGAACTTCACCTCCCAAACTTATTCTCCTCTTCTCGCCTTTTCTCCCTCTCCCTTTCTCCCATTAGGAAGAAAGCACAAACAAAGAGTGGGGATAGCTAACCTTTTGTAATTGACCTCACTCTCATAAAAATAACTGTACGAGTATTCATAGCTCTATAGATATTTCATTGATATTCATTGATTTTTTAAAAGATATCAGATGTGCCTGCAGGATCTCTACCATCCTTATGTTGAAACTCCAAAAAAATCCAGAAATAATTGAAGGGAAAAACTAGACTTATATTCAATCAGTCAGTTTGATGTTTTGTAATATAATATCTATAGTTTTCTCTTAATCTCTTGATATTTACTTATAAATTACTTACATTTTACAATACTTTTCTGGCAACTGGAATGTTGAAACTTAGTAGTAATGTACTTCCATATTCTCCACTGAAAACTGAATATTGCTATATTGATGGATTAAAATCACAGTGAAAAGTATTGCAGAGGTTGAAACCAAGATTCATATGCAGTGGAATAGAGCTGTTGAATTTCTTTATGTATTTCAAATCTCCTTACATTAGCAATGTAATCAAGAAATAATAAGCCAACAAATAGTGTCCAGTTAAGGGGGAAATGGGCTGTTCATTGTTATATATGTTAGCAATCTTTGAATCAATGAATGACAAGAGGTTATTCTGAGGGATATTAATTGTAAATGTTAGTATTTAAACTCAACACAAATATCAAAAATAGATATGTCAAAAGATCTTGTGATAATATCTAGAGACATACTATGAATTTTTATGACAGTTTGAAAAAAATGTTTAAAAATAAAAAATCTCCTTCTTTCCTCCTTATTTAACACTAATTTGAAATCCTGACTTGGCTATTATTGCTGAAATGAAGATGAAATAAAAATTACAATCAATCTAACTTTTTCATTTAGATTCACATTTACTACTTGAAACTTTCAGAAACTTTAAAACATAAATTAAATGACACTAAAATAAAACTAATTAAATTTTCTTTTTGTGACTTATGAAAAAAATCTTAAGATGTTATTTTTGGATTATTTCTAAAACAACTTTCTGAGTTTTTAAAATAACTTTAATATTATGAAGGTCAACTGTCCTTCTTTGTTGCTAGGAAACACAACAGTGGATGAGTTAATGATGAGGCTGATGGCTGCAATGGAGATCTTCAGTGCTCAACAGCAAGAAGACATAAAAGATGAGGTGAGACCTGGACATCACTACAGACAGCTATTGAATTTAGAGTAAGGGCCTTCCTAGACAATTAAAAATACTGGATTCTATATTTGTGCTGTTATCTGTATTAGCACTAATTCAGTATCAATTGCATATGGTGTAATTGATGTTAAGAAAAATAGAATGGCTTCATTTTTAATATTTATTTAAAGAAGAAGTTTGGGAGGTTGTTCCTATAGAAACTCACAATGACAAAATAATTTATTCTGTCCATCAGAATAGAAATGCTATCCATCAGATCATTCTAAGAATACTGCTCTGCCTCCATGTAAGATTTGAGAGATAGGTAAAATGAGATAAAGATTTACATTTACTTTTTCTGCAATATCTCCATATTTATGACATGTAATATCAAATTTGAAGATAGTTAAATTTAAGGACTTGATCACACATTCTGTGTAATAAAATACCCCTAAGTTTCATAGTCTTTCAAATGTAAATATTGTTTTGAATATTGAAAAAATGAGCAATCCTTGCAGGAAGGAAAGAATTTGTAAAACAATATTAAGAAACTTTACATTTATTGTAGTAGAAAAATTATCTGAAAATACCAACTATAAACTTAACTCATATTCTTTGAATGAAAACTTGTTGAAACATCTAATTGTTTTGATGAGTATTGCTATTTTTTTGGCAAATTTTTAAATGGAAAAAGTATATTTTGCCAATTAAATATATGTTACTGGGATAATTACCTTACTAATTAAGCATCTAAAATTAAAAGTTTCTTACTACTATCCATTAACAATAAAGTGAGACTTAATTTACAGGAACCCATACAAGATTGATCATTGCCTGGGTCAACAATACACTAGATGTTGGAGTTCCTGGACATCTGGTGACAAATGGAGTACAGGACTCAGGACTGTGGGCTAAGCAACTAAGGCCACCAAGTGTGGGTCTACTAGAAGAAAAGTTGTTTACCCATTGCAAATATACAAAGACTGAAAACAAAGAATGCTATTGAAAAATTGAATGAACTGTTATTACAAATCAAGTCCCAATGAGAAGAGGATTTCTGAAGACAATGCACAGTTCTGGAAAGAACAACATCTAAAATCAGAAATAACAGAACAGAGGCTAGTAGATCAACACTTTTATAATACAAAACAAAATATTCACAGAAGAAGAATTGGAAGAACTGCAAAAGATCTACTGAAGCCTCACCAGAAACTGAGAAACTGAAGCCTCACCAGAAGTAACTCACATTGTAGAGACAAACCATGGGGAGTTGGTAATAGATGAAACTAGCATAGCTATTCATTCATTCTCATTCCCAAACAAGTCACTGCCTTCTCCTCAGAAAGAACAAATCCCTCTAATTAAAAAGCAAAAAAATGAGCATCTAGAACAGCACAACAACAGAAGAATAATGTTGCCTGCTAGCACAAGTATTAAAATATTGTAATATGAAATATAAGCACCAGGTCACTGCAAGAAACAAATCAACTAATACACAGCACAGCTACAGTTAAAACTGAATATCTTGGATGCAAAATCAACAACAACAAAAAAACAACAGTGTACCACCAAAATGGAAGGTCAGATTGAAAATAAGATCAGTATGTTAGATCAGATGCAAGCAGCTTAGAATAATTGAAGGAGAAGAAATTGATCAATACCTGATCAAGAAGTATTACCTAGAGCAGGGGTGTCAAACTGGTGGCCTGTGGGCCGGATGCATAACATATTGGCCACGCCCACCCCAGCTCCGCAAAGGCAAAAAACATCACGATACGTCATGTGATGCAATCGAGTTTGACACCCGTGACCTAAAGGAAAGGAAATCAAGGAAGCACTAGAAATATAAAGAGCAAATAACAGCTGTAGCCAAGAAGTTCAGCAGATATAAAGCCTGAATTGCACACTATAGGCAGAATTTCCAATTTCAGTTGAATCAGAAATGTTTCTATCAATCCTCAATTAAGAACCCATAATGAACCAATCAACACCTGACAAAGAAGAAACGGTGCAATTCTGAGCATCTCTATGGGACAACCCCCCAAAATACAACAAACAGCAGCTTGGATAAAGGAGGTAGCAAAAATAAAGAAGCTGAAATGTAAGAATTTGTAACAACAGCAGAAATGGTAAAGAAAAGGGTAGGGAAGGTCAACAATTGGTCAGCATCAGGTGAAGATAAACTGCATGGTTTTTGGTTGAAACATCTGGCTGATCTATATACAGACATTGCCAAGCAATTAGCATCAAACTATACAGAGATGAATTTGAAGATTGATTTACATCTGGCAGAACCTACCTGGTATAATGAAAGATTTAACAAAAGAGGCAGTCCCAGGCAACTACAGGCCAATTACTTGCTTACCAACAGCTTTCAGATTGCTAACTGAGCTTGTAGCTGATGCAATCCAACTGTATCTAGTTGAAAACACTATTTCAGTCTGAGCAGAAAAGAAAATGCCCAAGCAGCAGAGAAGCGAAAGATCAGCTCCTAATTGACAAAATGATTTTATAAAATTGCAAAAGAAGGAAAACTTCTTGATTACAGAGAAGCATTTGACTCCCTGCCATATGATTGGATAATAAAAGTACCTAGAAATAACAGAAGTCAGCACACACATCAGGAGTTTTGTGCAAAGATCAATGGCACAGTGGAAGATGTAATTGCTGGTCAATGTGATAGACTGGGAGAGGTTAATATCAAGAGAAGAATCTTTCAAGGATACTCACTATCAGCACCATTACATTGATTCAGTGTAACTCTCAACACTAAACCGTTCATGGCTATCAAACATCAAAAATATCTGCCAGACTCTCCCACCTCCTTTACATCTGAAGCTATATGGAAAAACACCATCTCAAATAGAATCACTACTCAGCACTGCCCATGTACACAGCCAAGATATTGCAGTGGAATTTGGATTAAACAAAGGTGCCACCCTTACTATCAACAGAGGAAAAATAGTGAACACTGACGGAATCAAGATGCCCTATGGAAATAACATCCAGAGTTAATGAAGAAGATCACTATAAATACCTGGACATTCTTCAAGCTGACAACATCAAGCAAACTGAAATCAAGAAGAATGTTAGAAGTGAACACACCATGAGAGTGAAGAAGATCTGAAAGTTCAAACTCAGTGAAGGAAATAATATCAGTGCAAATTAACACAGCTGGAATAATGGATTGGACTCAAACAGTCCAATAAAAGCCCTGGATAGGAAGACCAGAAAAATAACGACAATGAAGCATGTCCTTCATACTCACAGTGACATTGACAAACTCTACTTACCAAGGAAAATTGGTGGGTGTAGAATTTTGGAAGTACATGAGATAGTTGAAGAAGAATAAAGGCCATTGGAAGAATATCTGAAAGACAATGAAGCAACTAGTACACTATGAAGGGATACTGAATACTGTAGAGATCAAACTCGCATTTAAGAAAGACCAAATGAAGACTAGAAAAGACACATAGCAAGGCAAAGTATTACATGGCCAACACACACACACACACACAAACACACACACACACTAGCAGGCAAAGCAGATAACAAGAAGAGCTGGCAAAGGAAAGTTAAAGAAAGAGACACAGGGGCTAATTGTGGCTGCACTAGATCAAGAACAAATTCATACAAAGCCAGAATTGAGAAGATAGCAACAGGCAGTAGATGCCACCTCTGCAAAGAAGCTGAAGAAACCAACCAGCTGGTTAGCAGATGCAAGAAAATTGCATAGACTGACAGCATAACAAAATAGCAACAATGATGCATGGGAAGATCTGCAAGAAATACCATTTGCCTGCAGGCAAAAACTGGTGGGACCATCAAAAAGAGACAGTAATAGGAATCGAAGAAACTAAAGTACTTTGGGACTTTAGTATTCAAACAGAAGGCGCCTGCCACATAATACACCAGACCTAACACTTGTCAATAAGAAAGACAAATAAGTCCGGATAGTGGACCTGGGATAGCAGAAGAAAAAACAAAGAACTGGAGAAGATCATAAAATACAAAGACCTGCATTATAGAAATAGAATGACTGTGGCAGAAGCAAGCAAAAGTAATACCAATAGTAATCGTCACCTTGGGTGCAATCCCAAAACAAACAGAGCACCATTTGAACACCATCACAATTGACAAAATCACCATCAGTTAGTTGTAAAAGGCAGCTTTACTCAGAAGCAACAATACTTTTAACACCAATAAACTTTCCTATCTGATTAACCCAGGTCTTTGGGAAGGACTCAGTAGGTGGATAAAAATCCTGAATACACTAAAAATCTGGCTGACTCTGTGATTAACCATAATAATAAGGAATTACTATGGAGATTTATTTCATGCAGACTATGATGAACAAGTAAAATGATAAAAGTTCCCCCAAAATGCCAGTGTTTCAATTATACAAATATAGTCACAAGCCACATATACAACAGTAAAGTGGTTATCTGTTACTTTATTAATTGAAAGTGACATTTACAAGTAATGAAGTACTTAGTTAGGATTTTGCAATAATAGGTGTGTTCCTATTTAAGATTATTGTTATCCTGGATGTACAGTAGAAACATTGATTGACAGTAATGTACTAAGCATCTTATTCTTCCATCTAAATCTTATTCCTCACTAGTACAAGGTTTGATTTCATTGTATAATCATTGGAATATATGTCATCTATTTATATAGTAATGCTGTCTATTTTCTATCTGACAAAATGGACATCAATTTTATTTTACATTCTCAGAAAATTTAGCCATGAGCGTTACACAATTAAACTGGTTACATATGATAATTGAATATTTTTATTGCCCTTTTTCAACAAGTTACAAACATATACAAATACAGAAACATGTATAATATGTACTTAAATAAAAATTACTGTAGATAAAACTAATTGGTGGCCCTACCTAAATGTTAACCTCATAGAATTAGGTTTATAAAGCATCATCAATAAGCCTTTCTAACCCAATCCAGAAACTTAGGTGGAAAAAAAAAATATAACATAATTTTTTTTATGTTATACAGGTAGTCTTTGACTTACAGCAGTTCGTTTAGTGACCGTTCAAAGTTACAATGGCACTGAAAAATATGACTTATGACCATTTTTCATAGTTACGATCTTTGCAGCATCTCCATGGCCATATCAGCAACATTCAGATTCTTTTCAACTGGTTCATAAATATGAACCTTTGCTGTGTCTCGGGGTCATGTGATTACCTTTTGCGACCTTCTGACAAGCAAAGTCAATGGGGAAGGCAGATTCACTTAACCAGATTACTAACGTATCAACTACAGTGATTCACTTAACAACTGTGGCAAGAAAAGTCATAAAATGGGGCAAAACTCACTTTAAAAATGTCTTGTTTAGCAAAACAAATTTTGGGCTCAATTATGGTGATAAGCCGAGGACTACCTGTATGATTGTTTCTTATTTCTGTATAACTTACTGAATGGATGATTGCAGACCTTTTTATGGCACAGTGGTTAGAATTCAGTATTGCAGGCTAATTCTGCCCACTGCCAGCAGTTCAATCCTCAACGGCTCAAAGTTGATTCAGCTTTCTATCCTTCCGAGGTCAGTAATATGAGGACCCAGATTATTGGGGGCGAGAGGCTGACTCTGTAAACTGCTTAGAGAGTGCTGTAAAGCATTATGAAGCAGTATATAAGTCTGATTGCTATTGCTATTATTTTCACATAGTACACAATTATGACATCCAGATGCTTTTTGCAACCCCTGTTAACCTGAACATGAAGTTCCAACCAGCCAACTAGTCTCTCAAGCCTTTGGAAAGCTATGAGCCATTTCATTTATACTGGAAATACAAAAAGAGATACTTGGACAGTTAACAAAAGCATATCGTCTCTCACCAAATTCCATATTTAGGATTTTTGATGAATGCATTAGGTTTTTCTCTCTCTCTCTAAATGTCTTTAGAGAACTATAATTCTCTACTGTAGGTAAAATAACATGACAAATATAATATCTAGCAGCCCAATCTGTGCTCTGTGTACTTAAGAAGAGGCGTTGGCATGTGAAACAATTTTTTAGTGGCATACTGGATCACATGTAACACTTTTTGTAAATCTTGTTCCTAACATCTCCTGTTTAAATAGCATTTTTTTTCTAGTGCAGGTCTTAATGCATTTACATGAACTTTCTTTCAAAATGTGACAATAGCAAGCAGGATACAGATTCCGGTTTCTGTTATTGTTGTCTTAATAACTACAGTAAGTCATCATAAACCACAAGATAAACAGAAAATTCTTCTGAGAGTTTTAGTATGTTATTTAAGGGAAGACATAGAGCTTTTAGAGGAACAAAAGATATTTGGGATGTATAAGACATGCACGCATATCCACACACACACAAAAGGATACAAAGTTTAAATTTTGGGATTCTGTTTTTGAAGACTTTTAAAAATCTTCAAACATAATAACTGTTGGCAAGTCATCAGCATAATATTTAATATGAGATCATCTAACAATAGTTATTAGACTACAGGACTGTATTTCCTTTTGTCTGCAGTCAATTTATCTCTGGATGAAACAAAAAAAATCTCTCTTTTTTTTGCTAATGTTATAATTGGATTATGCCTTAAAGATTACCATAAAATGTTAGCCGTGGAATATGTATCTAGTTAAAAACTTACATTTACCATAAGACTAAGTGATGAGATTAATCCCAATCATTTTCCTAACCTTTATCCCCCAGATGCTCTCAACCATTTTGCCAAGGGGGAGAGGCATATTTCAGCACAAAACATGGGATCCTAGCCATCCACAGTTTTTTTTTTTCATTTCTAAAAAGGCCTATGAAGAATTCAAGAGTAGTCTTGAAAGTTTTTATTTTTAATTTGTTTTAAAATATTATAGGCTGCCCCTCTTACAAATTGTGACTCTGGGAAGCATATCAACATAAAGTAAATAAATAACCTCAAAAGAAAAATGAAAATAATATCCATACAAAACTAAGAAGAAAATCTGTACAAAATTGATACAATCAAACAACAACCCCCCCACGTGTGTGTGTGTGTGTGTGTGCATAAGTAATCCTTAACCTATGATCACAATTGACCCCAAAATTTCCATTGCTAAGCAAGATAGTTGTTAAGTAAATTTTGCCCAAATTTATGACCTTTTTGCCACAGTTGATAAGTACATCACTGCAGTTGTTAAGTTAATAAGATTGTTAAGTGAATCTGGCTTCCCCATTGACTTTGCTTGTCAGAAGGTCACAAAAGGACTCCAGGACACTGTAACTGTAAATTGTAAATACATGTAACTGTAAATATATGACAATTGCCAAACATCTGAGTTTTGATAACATGACCATGGGGATACTGATGGTCATAAGCGTGAGAAATGATCATAGGTCACCTTTTTCAGTGCTATCGTAATTTCAAATTTGTATCTCTCTCCCTCCCTCCCTCCCTCCCTCTCTCTCTCTCTCTCTCTCTCTCTGTGTAAATAAATAATTGAGGATAGTGCTACTAATAGACATTTAGCTTTCTTGTCCAATGCACAGAAGGAGAGCCAGGTCTTCACAACTTAATGGAAAGCCAGTAGGTCAGGTCATCTTAACATTGGGGGAAGCTTATTCTAAAGAACAGTCACAATAACAGAGGATGCACTTCTGCTAGGTTATAAGGTGAATTTATAAGATACAAGCTGTCACCACTCCAGTATCTTCATAGTCAATTCTGAGGTTAGTTATTGTCCCTGATGTTATTACTTTAGTTTAATCTTACTCACATTTTTTCACTGTGCTCCTTGATTTTTATTACTGGATCCTGCAGATCCTTTGCATTTTCAGAGGGGTGTCATCAGAAGAGCACAGTTGGCATACGGCCTGTTTACTTGAGGGAGCACCTGTTTCCTCTAACATCTGGCCAGACAATTTGATCCTGCCTGGTGGGTCCACTCTTGGTTCCTTTGATTAAAAAATTAACATCTATATCCTGATGGCCCTCACTCTGCTGTTCTTTAGAAGAATAGCCATGAAGACCTGGCTCTTCATCCAGGCCTTCAGCAAGGGAGAGTATAGAGCCCCACTTCTTCACACTTGCCATCTTAATTTTTATATTCTGTTGTAATTTCTTTGTTTAACTCCTGGGAGCTGCCCAGATTAGTTGAATCAGTCAACATGCAAGTTGAATATATTATATTAAAAGGCGTGGAACAATATTATTATTATATACACATGAAAGCATTGCTGCTGGCCTTTTAGCTGGTGTTGGCCTTCATACACATCAATTTCTTTCTAAGAACTAGGATGTCATACTGTAGTATAGTATGCAGTATTATGCAGCTTATAAAAAGCTAGTTAACAACTACTTTGGTTTTTTACATGAATGTTTTTTCCAGAGTAAAAATTAAATAGTATTCCATTACTGATTTAATTTCAATATTGATAGACAACTTGCATTGTTTTGATATAGATATAATGTATATTACAAGTATGGATTGTTTAAAGATATCATATTTATTTGTGACATCTTCCTAGGGAAATAAATTGTGATACATTCTTTTTATATGGGAATACAGTAATTAGGTTTGTGTGGTAATATCAGGAATTAGGTGATGAATGAATATAGGTTTGCTACAAAGATGAGCATCTAGTAAATAAGAAAAATATAGAAGTGATTAGGTCATAAAGAGAATAAATGAAGATCAAATCCACAGAACAAGTATATTAAATAAGAGTATATGAGTCAAGAGAGCAAGAAGAAGACCAAGAAAAATATACTTACATATACATTATGTCAGGTGTCAAACTCACGATGTCATATGACGTGTCATGATGTATCACGACTTTTTTCCCATCGCCAGCAATGGGGTGGGCACGGTTTCATCACGACGCATCCAGCCCACAGGCCGGCAGTTTGACACCCCTGATAATTTGTAGTAAGTGGGATTCTCAAAAGGAGAAAAGTGACAAATTTAAAAAATAAAATAAAATAAAATGGTATATGAACATGATAGAAGCATGAACAGTTTGCAAGGGTAGAAAGATATAGTGATGTATGATTAATGTTGTTGGTGAATCTTACTTATTTGTATTTTTACTTATTTTGTATTTTTTCTTTACTTATGTCTTTAATATTTTGTCAGTATTCCTTCCCTTCTGTATTCTGCATAGAAAGGGAATAGAGTGATTAAGAGATTTGCATATAACAAAACAAATAAAAAAGAAGGTTGAATCCTGGTTTAAGCTATTCTCAATTGGAGTTATATATTTTTCACAAAAATAATATTGCAATCATTGAGTCTTACTGCTTAAAACTACAGCTTTGTATCTAATGTGTTTGATTCAGAAGTGTTGCTTGGCTCTGTCTCAAATTAGAGAATTACAGTTTTAAATTGGGCCATTTAGGCCATTGAGTGTAACCATTGCTCAGAACAGAAATCTGAATTAAAGAATGCATAAGAGATGGTTGTCTGTCTTCTGCTTCAGCAGTAAAGGGGAGCACACCAACCCATCTATTTGGGTAATCGTTTCACTGTTGAACTGCTCTTGTGATGAGAATGTTAAATTCAGGTTCTGCCTTCCTGTAATTTAAATCCTTCATTCTGCATCCCATACTCTGTGACAATAGAGAGCAGGTCTTGACCTTTTTCTGTGTGACATCCTTTCAGGTATTTAAAGAATGCTGTCATATCCTCCTTCATCTTCTCTTTTCAAAGCTAAATGTCCACAGCTTCTTTGATCTTCATATGACATTGTTTTTAGTCCTCTAATCTTCCTTATTGTCTTTCTCTAAACTGGTTACTTCTAAACAGAACTGGACACAAACTCAGTAATGCTGCATACGTAGATTTAATACCTGCTGTGATTTGGAAATGATGTTTGTACTGATGCAGCTCATTGCATTTGTATTTTTTGTAGCCATGTCACATTGCTGATTAATATTCATTTTTCAGTCAATTACTATTCCAAGAAACTTTAGATATAAACTGTTATATCTCAGCCAAGTATTCCCTAACTAATATCTGTGCATTTTCATTTTAGCTTCCTAAATAAAGAACTTTGCACTTGTCTGTATTAAATTGCATTAATTGCAATTCTCTAGTCTTTCAAGATCATTTATCATTTTATTTCTTCTTCTGGAACATTAACTAAGCCACTTAGTTTTGTGATTCAGTAAATTTGATAAAGATTCCTTCAATCTCTTTAGTCAATTCATACTGAAGAATGGAACTGAAATTCTGAGTGGCTCACTTGATATCTCACTGCAATATGCTGAAGAACCATTGATAGCCAACATTTTTAAATTGGGGATTCACCAAATTGCTATGGCATTTTGTCTATAGCTTTCCCAAAATATAAAAAAGTTATTTGTTTTTGTTTTTTTAAAAAAGAGGTAAGATTAGGCTGGCCATAATAATCAGTGCTGATTATTACTGCATTGTTATCAAGACACCTAACAGAGCAAATCTTTTTATGATTTCCTTTAAGATCTTTCCAAATATTAATATCAGGTTGATTAGCAGCAAGGTCATCCATAAGCATTTATTCAAAGATAACATAAAAGTTTGGCCAGTCTATCAATAATTCCTTCACCCTTGAGTCAAGTTATCTAGCCCCTTATATTCAGATTCACTTCAAGTAAATAGCTCATCCATTGTTTTGTCTCCATCAGTCATACACTTAGGCCTGCCCTTCATGTTCTTCTTCATAGTTTCCTGGTGGAACGCATCTTTTTGTTATCGTTTTTGTCACTTTCACTGAGCAACTGATACACTGATTTTTCTTTTATTATCTTAGTTAAAGAAATCTAAAGAAGCTCTTTCTATGTTTCATTGCATCCCTTATAAATCTTAGTTTGATCTTTAGGTTTCCTGATTCCTTCTCTACAATTCTCGTTGTATACTTCCTGCACCTTCTTTGTTTTTCATATCCTCACTAAATTATTTGTGCAGTTTCTTTTCTGCTATTCCTTTTTTTTTCTTCATCAGAATTGTATTTTGTGTATCTGTGTGTGTGAAATTCCTGTACATCTTGAATTCCTTTTTCCTACGGATTACCCTTTTCTGTGGTCTCTGTGGAATGCAACGTCGTTCTTTCAGTTTGTTAAAATGTGCTTTTTTGAAGTCCAAGACATACATTCAATTAGACCATGTTTTACTGTAAAAGAGTTATAACTAAATCTTTCGCAATGTTGTAAAGGTGATGGAAATGTTAAAAGAATTGTTACTATAATGCTAGAAATTTACTCCATCAGAAGAATAAGTTTGCAAAAGTGTGGATCCAGATGACCAAAATTCAGAATACTTGAACGTTACCTGCTGTCATAACAAATAGTCTTTAAGTTTTCAAAAACTGTTGTTTTCACTTCAGAAAATTAGAATGCTCCCTGTCCATGGAACCTTTCTGTCATAAATCACTGGTAGGGATTTTTTTTCAGTTTAGTTACCATATTTTTCCAGAATTTTTTACAATGGTAGCCGTCATTTAGGCAGAATGATTGTAGACTTCATTAGTTTAATAGTTTGACAATGTTTTCCTGAGTAGCTAGGTCCTTGAGAGGATATTAGCTAGAGGCAATGACTGTTTATATCCATAGAAAAGCTAGTTTTAATGTTCTCTTTTTTAAAATTGATAGTCATCTGGGTAAAATCTAGCAGAGAGTGCCAAAAGAAATAGCAGTCGTGTATTATGCCTTTTGTGACTGAGGAGCATACAGTGTTAAAAACACATTTCTACAACCTCATTGTTTACATTTGGCTTTTAATGAGACTGTTGATTGATGACTCTAACATCACATGATGGGCAAGAACAAAGCATGAATTTGTCAAATACAAAACTAATGAGAAGAGATCCTTGATTAAATAATAGTATAACAATTCACCACACCTGCTTTGAGCCTCCCTTTGCTTTTTTTTTCTTCCTTGCCTGAGGAGGAGACTTCTCAATGGATTACAGTAACACTTTTTGACAAGCTTATACAGGGTGGAGTTCCTATGTACTGCCAGGACCCATTTGGCGATATCTAGATAATGCATTCTTTTTATTTTTGCTGTCAAAATTTATTACTGTAAAAGCATTGACTGTTACACAGCTGGCTTGACTTGTTCTCATTTTTAAGTTAATTAACAGAAGGACTGACAGTGTGTTTGTTTTTCTTGTTATGCAACATTTGACCATTATGGCTTTAGGATAAGTTTCATGAAAAATATCCTGCATTCCTTGAAAAAAAAAACACCTCTGTTTGCAAGTCCCTGCTGAAAATTTCTATTCATTTTAACTCCCCTCAGTTAATATTTCATTCTTTTGGCTGAAAATCTTGGTGATCATTGATCATTAAGCTGTGAAAAGCAACAATGGTAAGGGCCCTTTATTTTGAGATGTTCAGGTTTATTCACTGGGGAAAATACTCATCCATATTTGTACATATATGAATTAAATCCAAATTATGTTTCAGTTTTTGATCTCAAAACAAACAACCTTCATAGAGCAGCTACTTCTTTAAAAGTCCAGTTTAGCTGCTCATCTGCAATTGTAGCTCTAGGACAGACATGTCAAACTCGCGGTGTCACGTGATGTCGTGCAACATATTGGGACGTTTTTGCCATTGCCGGCAATGGGGTGGGTGCGGCTTCCGGATGACATGTCTGGCCCGCGGGCCGGCAGTTTGACACCCCTGCTCTAGGAAGAGGTTCTCATTTAGAAAAGTAAAAATGTCAGTTTGAATCACTTGTGAAATACCAGTGTATGATGGTTATTTTAGAATTCACTTTGCTTAGGCATAATATTCAAATGATACCATTTTTGAAGTGAGGCAGTCTCTCTATGCACTCTGCCCTTTCAGCATAAATAGTGAAAATTGTCATATAATTCTCACATAGCATGTTAAAATCTAATATGTTTTATTTATTAAATTCAAATGCATACACTGTTATCTGGTGAGCCAATTAATAGAATATATAAGTAGAAGTTAATAAATGAAACTGGTTGTACTGAAAATACAGTTGCCACTTCTGTCCATTTTTATGTGTCTGTCTAATTGCGGTCAAAGCTTTATCACATCATTTCAATGAATTTTGCCAATTTTGTGATTTCAGTATGATTTCTATATCATTCAACCTCCACAATAGTAACAAAAATATTTAAGAACTATTAATACTGTTTTCTGTCAATATTATTATATATTATTCAATAAAACATGTAATATATTATTAATAGTTCCCTTAAGTGTGTCAAGGTATATGGGAATTCTAGTTGAAACATTTGGAGAGTATTATATTACCTGTTTCAGGATTGAATCTCCGTTACTTACACACACACACACACACACACAGACACACACAGAAACACAGAGAAACACACACACACACACACACACCATTTAAATCTGTGGATAAATAGAATATTATGAAAGTGATTAAACTTCTGTGCTCAGGCACACAACCTTGAAGAGTATTTTTTTTTAATTCTATGCTGTTGCTATATACATATTTTTATTTAGAGAAACATGCTAATAAAAATTTGATACAGATATATTTTATCCATATAAGTAGTAAGTATCCTCATTGCCTTCTGAGTTTGCCAGAAGTTATTTCTGACATTTCAGATACTTCAATAAAAGTTATTCATTTTCACGCATTATGTTTTGGCCTTGAAAATATACATAATACATAGAATATATAAAATACAAATAAATTATATGCACACAGAGAAAGAAAGAGAGAGAAGAGAGAGAAAGAGAGAAGGGAGAGAGAGATCAAATTAAATAGTCATATATTAAATGCCACTGCTACAATTCAATAATTCTCAAAAGAATGTTATATTAAATTAAAAAAATAATTTTATAAGAGGCACATAGGGAAACTGTTATAAAAAATCATAAAACTCTTTCCTATTCGGAATATACTGCAATGTAAAAATATACAGAAAAAGTAATCTGCAGTATTCTGATTACAGTTAACAAGAAATACCATAGGTGAAAGGGACTTATAAATGATAATGACATACCTCACAAAAATATTTCATGTTAACAGAGAGAATGCAACCATTTTGGAACAAAATAAGCTAAGTCAATTTAAAAAAAACATAATTCTGAAGTTTTCAAATTAAATTCTGGAATAATCGAGTATAAAAATCAGAAGCTATGGGTTTTAGTCAGGCAGCTTTTACTAGATACTTCCATAAGCATATACATTTTATATACTCAGAAATTGTACAAGATTGTTATCTTAGAGGATGAAATTAATATTTTCTATGATGGCATTTTGTTTAGACAAATTGGGTTTTTTTTAACATACTCTTTATTAACATCAAGCCCTGTGTTTAACTTCAGGTGTGGCTCAGTAGAAACATTCTTATCCTTTGGGAAACAGAAAATATATAGATTTCAAAATGTGCTTTTTTTGCCTTATGGCAGAAATGGGCAATATATAAGTATTGCTGTACTACAGCACCCATCAGTCCTAGTTAAAATGACAGTGGAGATAATTGATGGAGGTTGCTGTTCAACAACATTTAATAAGTCATACATTGTCCTCCCATACTTTATGGAATGTGTAACCTGGTTAATGTCAACATATGGATAATACAGTTGTTTTCATATTTGCAGTATTTAGTTGGCTTAGAAGATCATTAAAGACTAGGTTTATGCCTAATTTGTTTTAAAATTAAACCTATGGAAAGGCAGTTATATACATGTGATAGTAACACCTTATTCCTGAAACTCAGCTTGCTTTTTCTTTTCCACTAGAACAGTGGTTCTCAACCTGTGGGTCAAATGACCATTTCACGGGGGTCACCAAACCATGCTGTCCGCCATTTTTTTCCCTTTTCCCTAGCTGTCCTACTCCCTCTTACTGGTGGCCACACCCACTTGGGGGTCACCACAACATGGGGAAATGTATTATGGGATCACGGCATTAGAAAGGTTGAGAATCACTGCACTAGAACAATCTTTCTGAACCTGAAAAGTAAACTAAGAATAGCATTTCTTTATAGAATTCAAATTAATTCAAATTCAAATTCTGTTGGATTAGCTCAACCTGTTCTATGGATTATGCTATTGTGTATAGAACCTCATATTATTCTTTCAGAATTACTTAAACTGTAGCTAAATACTGGAAGAAAAAAATTCTCCCCAATGAAAAAAGCAAGGCTTTAATAATTTATATTAAAATGCTGGTTTAAATCTATAAAGCCTTTCATGGATTGGCACCTGTTATCATCAGAACTACACCTCCCCATTAGAGTCAGTCTGAACCCTTTGATCCTACCAGGAGAACCAGTTGGTTGTGACCTTCATTTTTGGAAGGTTAGGGGCCAATGTCTGGAAGCATTGATTCTTGGTAGTGGGGCTTGGCCCTCTCAAATGATCCCCTATTGGAGACTTGTCTACCTCCACATTGTCTGTGTCCTAGAAAAAGCTGAAGGGTTTTTTCGGTGTGCAATTTTATTTTGGGTTTTAATGTTTTATGGTATATACACACATATACGCACATACTATATATGTAAACTTTTCTCTGCTTGACTTTTATTGTTGTAGATTTTAATAATCCTCAAATGTTGATTTTATCCTCTTTCTCATTTATCTTCCTTCTTAGTAGTCTTTTCAGTTTTAAAAAGTTTTCTCTTTTGAAATCAAATATTATTGCATTACATCTCCCCGTTCACACCCAAATTAAAGTTATTAGCATTGTGCTCAGTATTTCCAGTCCCTAAGAAACAACTAAAACAAAAAGGAAGAAGGCAAAATCTATTCACAAACCAAGAGATAGTGTAATTTGAAATCACATTTTGAAATCTGGAAGGCCAAAAGCTAGACATGATAAATGTCTTCAGAGGATGATGAAATGCATGAAGTTGCCAAATGGTCTGTCCTCAACTGGGAATTCCAAAACCTAGTAGGACCACAGCAAAGGACTTTTCCCATGTCACTATATCTCAGATGGGTGTGGTATTCATGAATGGCTTGCTTGAAATGAGAAGATAACCAAAACAAAAAGGTAATTTTTGAGGAATTTGAGTTCTACAGGTAGTCCCTGTCTTACAACCACAATTGAGCCCAAAATTTCTGTTGCTAAGCAAAACATTTGTTACATGAATTTTACCCCATTTTACAACCTTTCCTATAACAGTTGTTAAGTGAATCTGGCTTTCCCATTGACTTTGCTTATCAGAAAGACATAAAAGGTGATCATATGACCCTGGGACATTGCAACCATCATAAATATGAGTCAGTTGCCAAGCATCCAAATTTCATTCATGTGGGGATGCTGTAACAGTCATAAGTCATAAATCACTTTTTTCAGTGCTGTTGTAACTTTGAACGATCACTAAATGAACTGTTTTAAGTCGAGGATTATCTGTACTTCACAACTTGCCCCTCTATCTCATAAAGAGAGGCTGCTGCTGTGTACTGATTACCCAGCGTTTATATGCGCTACTAAGAATATATTTTTAAAAATGGGTCAATTACACAGCAAAAGTGTTGAAAGTTGTAATGGATTAAGACCATCTACATCAGATATGTCAAACTCACGACGTCACGTGATGTCGCACAACATATCGGAGCTTTTTCGTCATTGCCGGCAATGGGGTGGGTGCGGCTCTGGTATGATGAAACCAGCCCGTGGGCCAGCAGTTTGACACCCCTGACCTACATGACATCTGAAGATGATAAAATGGAGAAGGAAAGTGCTGCTGCATAACTTTCCTAGAGGTGGCTTTACTCTGTTACTGTAAAGGCTCAGTGGAAGAGGTATGTCCTTTACTAAAGCTCCAAGGGACTAAGGGACTTTGAAAGGAAAGCTTGTTCTTGTGATATGCAAATATTTATTTTTGCATGTACAGAAGAGTATCACCATTTTGTCTGTAATCTTGTATACTGATGAATATAACATTGTAAATTGCTTGCGCTGCAGTGCAACGCTCATCTTAATTAAAACGTACCATTAAAAAAACTGTACAAATATTTTATATAGTTAAATCTGGCTTGGATAAATAATGTTCCATGGTCTAACAATGAACTTGATGAGAAGGTACATCTGAGTAAGAAACTGTTAACTTAAAATTGAATTCAGCAGTGTCATTTCACATCTTCGTGCTATAGCAAGCAGCCATGCATAATATATTTTTACATTCCTGAAATCCCTTTCCTGAAATCCCTTTATTAAAGAATAATGCCAAAAATGGAAGAATTAAATCTAGAGGAACTCCTGAAATCTTGAATTGTTGGCTTGAAAAAGAAAATTATCTGCCAATATGATCTCCAGTTGGGATAAATTTAGAGTCCCAATGCCTGTATTTACTGTATCTTTACAGTATATGCTGTCCATCTCACTTAGCAATTCTGGGAGCCAGCATGTTATAGTGTTATTGCAGCAAAGCAATGCATTTGCCAGGAAAGAAAATAGCAGCAACGGCAGAAAGTGGGAGAAATTATCAACAGCCAAAGGAGCTTGGGAGGAAACAGCATTGTTGGCCATTCTTCTTGTTGGGATAATTGATTCTCTTTATTGGAGGCATTTAAGCAAAGGCTGACAGCCATCTGTCAGGGATATTCTTGTTGATTACAGTATGGATATGGTTCACTTAGTAGGAATTAGTTGGGAACTTCCAGATTCCAACTCTAAGATTTGATGATAACCAATTTTGTTCAGATCAAAAAAGTATACTAGTTAATACCAAACTAAAAGATTGTAGCCCATTGTAGTTGTGTCAAAATCAAGGCAGAGAAATGCCCAGAAAAATAATTTCTTACACTTCACTGACTATCCAGTTCCTTTCTTTCAACCTGTGTTCTCCAAATGTTAGTATACTGTAAACAAAGGACAGGTGTTCCAAAACAGGTATTTGCACCTGGATGAATATTGATTTTGAAATACCAAACTAGTTTTTTTATCTTCCTGTCTTTTTCCTATCCCAGGATGAACGTGAGGCCCGAGAAAATGTGAAGAGAGAACAAGATGAAGCTTACCGAATCTCTCTGGAAGCTGATAGGGCAAAAGTATGTATCAATCATTGCAAAGCATACAATGTTTAAGACTAATCTTAAGAAATAGTTTAGTTAATTATTAATCTAAATCAGATCATGTTTTGTCACCAGTGTTGTCACTTGTATCCCAGGGTCTGGTCCCTTTCCTAATCCTTTTCAGAGAGTCATCAAGGCCCTCCTATACTTGTGATGAGGAGAGAAGATCTCCATCACACTGACATTCTGAGAAATGTGGGTTTCCTATTGGAGAAATCTCATAATGTTCTGTTGTTCCTACTGGAAAGGACCTGTTTCAGTAAAAAAAGGTTGCTTGGCTACAATTGCTTTTGGTACTACTTTTCTCAATCAATCATTATAACTTTACTAGAAAAAGAAATATGTTATTCTTTTAGTAAACACATGACTGCAACCTTCTGCTGCTTTCAGTCTATCATAGTAACCTTCCGTAACCCCCAAATTCTCAGAAAATACCTACTTTGATATCACCTTTGATATGAATGGTTTCACTTTAACACTATAAAAATATACCATAGTAATAAATAAATCAATTCTTTACTACTTTACCATATATCCAAAATTGTCTCTTTCTGTTGATTTTCTCAATCTGCCTAGTAATATTCAATCCTGCCACAATAATGCAAATAGGGAAAGAACTCGAATATAAAAATATGTGGAAGTGAAAGAAATAAAGTAAAAGTAACTATAGTCATATCTAATATTATTAAAAATTTAATGATAATTGGATTAATGCTTGGAGTAAAAACAAGGCAAGTTACATGATTCCAGTTCAGTGACAACACGGGAGGAGGATCTTAAAACTATGCAGATTATTAGACCTATGAACCATCTTGCTTTCTGAAATACATTGTTTGGGAGACCAGGTTCTCTGAGGAAACATCTATGTGCAAAGTGAGATCCTTCAGTTAAGAAGATTTCCTGATTGGCTATTATCCTTCAGGTAAAGGAACCTTCACACATGGAGAGAGAGAGAGAGAGAGAGAGAGAGAGAGAGAGAGAGAGAGAGAGAGAGAGAGAGAGAGAGAGAGAGAGATTTTAAAGAATTCACTTTGGCAATTTGTACAGCAGCATCCATGGCTTTGATCATGCTGCTTTGACTTCCATTATGCTTGTTTTGATCTACTGAAGGTTGCCAAAAATGGATGCTTTTCTCAGGGGCAGGGCTTGCCTACAGGGTTCATGGTTATTTTCACAGAGTTTCCAGCATGGTGAGAACAATATTAGACTGCCTATTATTATTATTTTTTAAAAAAAGGTCTGAATAGTTCTCAGAGTCTAAAAGAAGGATCGTTTTCAGTAGAGAGAAACAGATATAGGGTTCAGATATATTTTTTCTGAGTCATTAGTATTGTGTCTGTGAAGAAATGTAAACCATTCAAATATGGAAAGCCATGCAAATCATAAATTCTGTTTATTAATTTATCACTTGTTCTGCAGCGGGAAGCACAAGAAAGAGAAATTGCAGAGCAGTTTCGCTTGGAACAGATTAGAAAAGAACAAGAGGAAGAGCGTGAAGTAAGTGAGTTTAACTTTTTATTCAACTGTACACTAACAACTGTGTAAGGGAAGCTACTAGCTGTAGTTCTGATGTTTTTTGTTGAAAATAAAGTGTTTTCCTGTTTAGATGTTTTCTACCAGAAGGAAAACATAGGTGTCTGGTATAAAGTGTGAAGTGATAAAATGCACATTGTGACATCATGGAAGTTTCATCATTCCTGTCCACCATTCCCCAGGAATGCTGACAAAGAAGAAATGAGTATCTAAGCTAATTTTTTTTTTATCAAAACCACCATAACTATATTTCAGATGATCTCTTCCAAAGAGATTTTGAATATCATTTTTATATAATCTTTTTACTTTTTCAGTTTCTCCCTATCTTAATATTTCTGTTCAATATCCTCTTTCTCTAACTGTCCGTACTGTATTTACTTACTTACTTACATTGTTATATGCCTACCTATTTGACTACCAAGGTTAAAAATGCCCCCAAACAGTATAAGAATCATCAAATAACCACAGAAATCAAATCCTGCTGAAGAATTCACTTATTTTCCTACATAGTCATTTAGTCACCAACATTACCAGATTCCCCAGACCAGATGGCAAACCCATGCTTTCTTACTCTTCTAGAAGGCTAACAATATTGGGGTCAGTCTCAACTCAGGTCAATATAGGCATAGAATAATTTTACTCTTGTGTAATTTTGTTGGAGCATAAATTTTGCTATTTAACTATTTAGAATGTCCTTTCAGAATTTTTTTTATAGAAAGCTGCAGAATAAGTCTGCCTTTTATGCCTGTAATTGGACTCTTTCTCAATGCAAATAGCTATAAAAGAGAAAAATATTTATATATCAGAACAAAAACATTATTCACAAAGCTGGGTAAAAACATTCCTTTTATATACATATTACCTATAGTCCACTGCTATATCACAGAGTTTGTTTATATGATGTCCTTTCATTCAACTTCTGTTTGATAGCCAGTCATTCATCTGTCCACATAATGAATCATCTTTTTTTATATCTGCAGTGCAGATCCAAGAATTGTTAACTTTATTCTTCCTTCATTGTTCTTTAAGTGTGTTCACTGATATAGAATATCCATTGTAAATATCTATTTTCTGCTAAAGCTTTAGAGAGTAGTTACTTTGGAGGGGAAGTTATTCTTTACATAATAAAAATAGATCTTTCTAAGCTGCTGTTTGTTTTTTCTAGTATAATTGCTTGGGTTCAGTAAATACTATTGCATTTGTTATACAGTATTGGTAAATGTCAAAATACAATGATAGAAAGCAGGTGCCTCAGAAGAGAAAATACAAAAGGATAACAACATTCATCCATTTATAAAAGATTAAAATAAGTCCATTGTGCAGGTAAATGATAAAATAATAAAATATTTAAACATATGTACTATTTTCAATTTCATCTAGTCTAGCTCTTGTTTAATGCTGTTATGTACAGCATCTCTGTGACAGATGACTATCCGGTCTCTATTTGAAGTTCTCCAGTGAAGAATTCACCACTTCATGTGGCAATAATGTTCCCCATCTGATACTTCATACAATCAGGAAAGTTCTCCTGACATGTAGCCTAAACCAATGTACTTGCAATTGTAGCCCGTTGATTATGATTTCTACTTTCTGGTACATTTGACAATAAGTGCATCCCTTTTGTGTTGACAATGCTTCTGCTATCCTTCCTTAATCCTCTCAGTGCAGAGAGTGGTGAGGATGGCAGAAAAGATTATAGGCATTTCTCTCCCTTCCATCCAGACATAGTATATAAGCACTGCTTGAGCAGGGTCCGCAAGACACTACACATCCTCTTCATCACCGGTTGTCCTTGTTACCTTCTGGGAAGAGGCTTTGTGGTATCCGAAGCAGAACATCCAGATTCAGTCACAGTTTTGTTCCATACAGTATTAACCTTGTAAACTCTAAAGCTTCTCTTTCCACTATGTATTCAAGATGGACAGTGATTAATATTTATATGTTATTTATATGTAAGGGTGTAGGTTTATATATATGTTGTAGATAGAATATTTAAATGTGTGGTATATATGTGTACATTTTTGAGAGCAAGCAACAAAATTTCATTTTTAATGTGTGCCAATGTGCCCACAGTAAAAAAATGACAATAAAGATTATCTATTCTATTCTAATAGTAAGCTAATCATCTTCAGATCTTTTAATTGTTCATCATCATCACTATCAGCATCATTATTTTAGCCATTGTCTATTCACTGCAGGATGAAGGCCTCTTCCTTATGTTTCCAACCTATATGGCCCTGAGCTTTCTTTTGCCAATTGGGCCCACAATCAGTCTTGTTTTAGGTCTCTTTGTGGGTTAATAGGGGTTAATTTCTAGGCTCCTTGCCATTTAGGTGCCATTCTTTTGAATTCAGTTTGCATTTTTGAACTGTGATTTCCCAAACTGGAGACAATATTTGAAGTGCGATTCAATGAGGGCAGAGTAAATTGGAACAGTTATTTCCCATGATCTAAAGTGTATATTCCTGTTAATATGTACTAAAATAGCCATTGTCTTTTTAGCAGCTGGATTATACTATTAGATCATGTTTATTTTGTGGTTGACAAGAACACCCAGACCCCTTTCACATGTACTACTCACAAACCAGGTTTCTTCCATGGTATATTTATGTCTTACATTTTTCATATTCAGATGCATAACTGTATTTCTCTTCATTTCAGCTCATTGCACAAGCCTGTTTTGATTTTTTTTTTAATATTTCTTTCTTCACTAAAGAATTAATCTTCCTTCCAGCTTTGTGTCTCCCGCAAACTTGATAAATTTTTCCTCAATTCCCTCATCCAAGAACCTGGTTAAATGTTGAAAGACAGAGAGTGCAATATAAAGGCCTATGGCATGCATCCATTAACAAGCTTTCTGGGGTACATTCAGCCAATTGTGAGTCTGCTTAATGACTATCATCTAGCCTGTATTTTACCATTTTATTAAGGAGAATATCATGAGACACTTTATCAAAGGCTTTGCTTGAGCTGCACTTAGATGCACTCATATTTATGGCATTTTGGTAACTCTACCAAGAAAAGAAGATGACTCTGACATGATTTGTTCGCAACAAGCCAGTGCTGGATCCTTTTAATTGTAGTATGTTTGTCCAAGGGCTCACAAACAAGCTATTTATTATGGCTTGATCTGAGACTGAAGAGAATCACCAGTAGTTGTCAGTCCCTTTTCAGAATTGATTCAGACTCAAGGCAGTTGGCTGCTAACTTAAGAGTTAGATGCTGAACTTGGGAGAGTGCCAAGCCTCAGAATGCACCATCAGCTAAACACAGCTCAGCAATGAAGTTCTGGACAACTCTTTGAAAGGAGAAGGCATTATTTCCCCTAATTAGATAAAACCTGGAGCTCTGGCTATATAACATCATCCTCCAGACTCTCTCCCTGGTTAGAAACAAAGGTCTTGCATCCTGCCCTGAATTCTTGTAATCTAATGTTCCAAGGGCAGCTACTCCTTGTCTTGTGGATAGCATCAGCTTTAACTTTGAACTGGCTACTGTGGATTCTTGAAACACAGACTGTTTCTTTAATAACCTGGTATATCTGCCTTAAATTTCATGCAGCTTGCAAAGTGATCTCCTTGTTACAATTTATGGAGGGTCATATTATTATTATTCTCACCTTTTTTATATGTAGTGTGAAACAGCAAACATACCTAATACTCATATTATCTATTTTCCTCATATCAACAACTCTGTTGGGCTCCTTAACCATTAATCAAACTGACTCCCTATTATAAATATATATATTACATTATGATATGATACAATGTAAGATATGCTTATTCACAGTGCTTTTTTTCTTAAAAAAAAAAAAAAGGTGCCAGAACTCACACACGTCATACAACCCGCCTTGCCTGCCCTACAAGGTTCCATCCAAAAAAGGTGCCGGAACTCCGTTCTGGGCATTCTATGAGAAAAAAAGCCCTGCTTATTCAGATCTATTCAAGCCTTTATTTATGCCTCATAGCCAGTGCTTATGTGTGCTTATTTTTGCCCTTGACTACTGAGAGTGTCAAGCCTATAATAGAGGAGTACAATCGAGAAAGAAAAATTTACAATGAATCTTATTAACTAAGTTGTGTATCGTGAAGTAAATAAGAGGTTGGTATACAGAATCTTGGAAATCAGATAAGCCTAAACTCTAGCACATTCATTCTTAAATTTATTGTGATAGGGCTCCTGTGATCTATTTGAACCTCTTTTGGACTTACACATAGTTTTCTTGACAAAATTTCAGAAGTGGTTTGCCTTTGCCTGCTCTCTATGGCTAAGAGAGAACGCAACTGGCTTATGGTCACCCAGCTGGCTTTGCATGTCACAGTCTTCTGATTTCTACCTGATCTCTTTACTACTATATCAGACTGGCTCTCTACAGAGAGATTTATGAGAAGCCAAAGTTCTCAAAGTTCAAGATTTTTAAGTTACCTTGCATTTTGTTGATGACAAGTCTGAAGTTGCCTATTATAGATCTCGGGCTGATAGGTCTACAGTCTAAAGCAGGGATGATATTTTCTGTCTTCCAAGCTTCTGGAATCTTGCTTGCCTTCTCTCAAAGGTTACTGCAAGAGTTCTGAGATCAACCATTAACCTATTACCCATTCACAACCTTTTCTCACAATGGATCTACAACCTCTTTGGCTTTATTGCTAACATATCCAAATAGCTCATTTTTGTTGGTTTTGCAGGCGTGGGTGTGGGTTTCTTTTGTAAGCCTTATGTCAAATTCTTGGGCAGCTGCCTAAATTAAAGGTGATTCTTTTCCAAACATGCTTTCTCAGAGTTCTCATTAGCAAGTTTTATTGAGGTAGACTGATTACAAGAATTTCATCTCCTGACATCATTTGGGATTGCAGGTAGCTGCCCAGTTCAACTCAGCGGAGAACCACCCACCATCACTAGACACTTCTTTTTCAAAGTGACTCTTGGCTTAAGTCCATGGGGGGACTATATGTTTTTGCTAGTGTTCTGTAGAAGGTTTGCTCAGGTAGTTGTGGACCATCTTCTAGAGGGAGAACCATAATTACCCCTGGATGTCTCCTAATCCTTTTGCCTTTTTTGATCACGTGAGCTGTTGTCTCTGCCAAAGTCCCCCCCACCCCACCCGGATCTATGTATTCACTTTCTCTGGCTTCTCTGAGTATGTCCATTGTCCTGTCCAGGAACTTCTCATTTCCACTGATGTGTTGTGGTTTGGAAACACTTTCTTTATGCCCTTTAACTCTCTCTTTCAAGAAGAAAACAAGATTGCACTTGCAGGTGTATTTTGGATCTTCTTCAGCCAGGAAAACAAACATTGTACACACCATGATTCCCTCACCCCCCTCTTCTGATTACTCTAGCCACTTTCCTATGAAAACCTCCTTGTTTGCTGACTGAACTTATGAGCAAACTTATGAGCAAACACAAAGCTGTTTTCTGGAAACTGGATTCCTTATATAACTCCTTGAGCTGTCTCAGCAAGGTCAACAAGGACCATGCTGTAATCAGACACAATGGGTAGTCAACAGTACTCTGGAAATGAAAAGTAATCTATCAGCAGCACTTAGGAAACAGCAGTTTTTTCCTTTCTCTTTTCCTCTTTTTTTTCTTATCTGCTTTGTATAGTTCACTTGCCAAACTCCTATTTTCCAATCAGACGCCAAGTAAGCTTCCAGTGGATTTTATTAAAGTCTCTGGAAGGAATGGAGAAGTGTCTCTACTTTCTCTCCTTCCTTAATGTCAACAACTGGATGCGTCGAATGCAAATGATGCCTGCCACATAGCAACACATTAACCTCCCAGATATACATTATTTGTTACTTGTTGGCCCATTTGAGATAATATATATAAAACCTTTGCAGAGTATATTTTCTACAGTTGCTTTGGGTTCTTGTTCTTAGGTATTGCTTTGTAAGCTTAAAAACATCAAAAGTGTGGAGGCAAAAAGACAAAAGTTCTAATCTATAGTATGTGCATATAACTTTTGGACATGCTTATTTGTACACTTTTTTGCTGGTGTTTATGTTTGTCCTGTTGATATTTTATTCTTCTTAATAATACTAACTTTTCATTTTCAACTCTAGGTATATCCTAATCTTAAATTCATTGAATCTGGTTTTAACCATACTTGAAAATCAATCAGATATAAGTTGTATAATCTTTTTTAAGTTCCATTGCTTGATTTCAAAGATCCCACTATTAAGAATGAATAAGTCAGAATCTAGCTCAACAGAGGAATCTGAAAAAATGTTGGACATTTAAAAATTCTCAAAACACATAACATTTTAAAGAAATGTTTTTGTTTTGAAAGCACTAATAGAGCAGTTTGACTTGAAGTTATTTCACTGATATATATTTTCATAACTAGGTAACCCATTTTGGTCCAAATTTATGTATAGAGAAATTTGATGTTGAGAACTTTGCTCTTTTGTTAAAAAAATCTGTTGAGTAGGTTATGGGACTTCAATAAATTAATATATCTGTCTAAATATTTAATGGTTTTGATTTTTATGCTTTAAAGGGCAATTTGGCACTTTGCAATTATTCACTCAATCAAGATTTCTTAAGTCCTTTCTGTCCAACAATTAAATTACTATCACTGCTATGCAGCAAACTATTGGTTTAATAATGTGTTATAAGAGAAGGATTTATTTTAATTAGTTGTTTTTAGCTGTTATTAAGAAATGAATAAAGATGAATACGTTATTGAGATGTAAATTATAGAACTGTTGTGTGGAAATGAACTTCAAAAACAGGAAGACAGCCTAATACTTGGAGAACATTTTTTCTTTTTTTAAAAAAAGTGGCTTAAACATTAGAAATAAAAGGAAAGTTTACCTTATAATTTATCTAGGCAAAGGGAAAGATATTTTTCACTTATCTAATGGCAAGCATGAGTCAAGATCATGCAAAGCCCTGCCCATTTTGTATGTGTGGGTGCATATTTAAAGGGTTAAGACTTTGATTGTGTGATCAAAGTGTCATGACCATTATCTGTGACATTTATTTACCTAGTAGTGTCATTTAAATATCAGTGGCAATATTCATAACAGAGTAAAATCTTCTACTATCACTGCAAAATTTGATCTGGAAATATAAACTACTTTAAATAAAGACAGTTAAAGTGAGGGTCAGGCCTGCCAATCATTATTTAGAAAGCTTTCTTAAAGCTAGTAACCATTTATAGAATGTTGGAAATGATAATCTCGCCAAAATTTATTTCTTAGATTTGAACCTCTGTAAAAGGCAGGGAGAATAGGTCAATTAGCCAACTCATGCCCCTCTCTTGTTGGGAATTGGAAAGTCTAGGAGGCAAAAGCATAGAATTGACTCTTTTCTTTTTTTTAGCCCTCAAAATGAACAGATTTTTTTTAAAAAAAACTGATACGATGTGGAAATTTGATATTGTTACAAAATTTGAGTCAAGAACAGGTTACATACCTTCTCAGAAACCTAGAGGGCTTCAAGGAAATGAAAGAAATCCACCATTTTGGAGAAATGTTCCAATTCAGCCTCTGACAGACCTATGAGCAACTATTAATCAAAGCGTACTCTTGTCAGTCTATTTTTTATAATGCTATTCTTATTTACAAAATAACAGAATTAACAGTGAAGTAACTGCTGATCTCTAAATGGCTTTTTTCTTTCTTTCCTCAGGCTATAAGACTCTCTTTAGAGCAGTCATTGCCTCCTGAACCAAAACAGGAGAGCACCGAATCAGTTAGTAAACTACGTATCCGAACACCCAGTGGAGAATTCTTTGAACGGCGTTTCCTGGCCAGTAGCAAACTGCAGGTCGTCTTTGATTTTGTAGCTTCCAAGGGCTACCCTTGGGAGGAATTCAAGCTACTAGGAACTTTTCCCAGGAGAGATGTAAGTAAATAAATGTGTTTAGATTACTTTTTCCATTCCTTTACCCAATTGTAGTTCACACTTAGGATGGTGAAGCTGAATGTGGATTGTGAAATAAGCATATGTCCTGCTCAGTGCAGAAGCTGTCTTATAGGATGTGCTATTGCATTTCTCTGAGATGACCATCTACTGTAGATAGGTCCGGCAAAGGAAAGTCCCTCTAATTTTCAAGATACTCTTTTCTAATATTTCCCACCTGGTACTTTTCAGCTCATAGATTTGTACCTCTGATAATTAGGACTCCTCATGTGGCATGGTCTGTCCCTAACTAAGAACCAATCTGAGGATTCTTGTATAACTATTTCAAGATTTGAATGTGACAGCCAGCTTCTCAATGTGAAAACAAAAGAAAAATCTTTGATTGGATTATTCTATAATATCCCTTATGTTTAATCCTTGAGAACAATTTAATCAATGGAACCTTGCCTTCAGAGATTGTGGGTGCTCCAACACTGAAGGTTTTTAAGAAGAGATTTGTCTGCAATGGTATAGGGCAGGGGTAGGCAACCCAAAACACTCAAAGAGCCACTTGGACCCGTTTCCCACCAAAAACAAAACACCGGGAGCCGCAAAACCCTTAAAAATAAAAGTAAAAATATCACTCTTGGGAATATGCATACTATTAAAACAATGATCACCAAGAGAATGCTTTAAGAGAATAAAATTACATACACAGAGAGGTAAAAAAAAGGATATATGCAGTGTTATCTTCATTTTAGATGTCAAAAGGGTCTCTCTCTCTCTGTCTCTCTCCCTCCCTCCCTCTCTATCTGCCCTTGGTCTGCCGCTCCTCTTCCCCCACTCTCTTTCTTTCTCTCTCTCTTTCCTCTCTCTCTCTCCCCCTCCCTCCCTCTCTCTCTCTTTCTCCCCCCCCCTCCTATCTGCTGCTTACCTGGCAAGCTTCAAGCTGTTGTCCAACAAGCTCAGGGGTAAGCAACCTCGTCTCTTTTATGACTCATGGACTTCAACTCCCAGAATTCCTGAGTCAGCCTAGCTGGGCTAGCTAGCTCTCTCCTGCCCTTCCTGCTTCCTGCTTCCTGCAGAGACGCAGCAAAGGGAGGAGCTCCGCCCAGTAAGCTTTTCAGCTCCTCAGAGAACACTGTGAGTGCATTCTCTTTTATACACACACACACACACACACAGAGAGAGAGAGAGAGAGAGAGAGAGAGAGAGAGAGAGAGAGAGAGAGAGAGAAGCAGGGAAGCGCAATTGCCTCTCTCTGTCTCTGTCTCTCTCTGTAAATGGCAGAGGAGGCTGGGAGCCACAGGGGAAGGCTCAAAGAGCCGCATACGGCTCCGGAGCCGCAGGTTGCCGACCTGTGGTATAGGGCCTCCTGCTTGAGCAAAGGGTTGGACTAGAAGACTCTAAAGTCCCTTCCAACTCTGTTATTCTGTCTATATTTGGCTCTCAAGCAAATCTATTTATCACAAGATAAATATTAACTTGTGTGTTCACTGCAGCAAGGAAGGGTACACATCAAATAGATTGCTGCTAGTAGTAGTTTATTTGATTAATTATTTTTATTCATAGTTTTGGATGCTTTCTCACTTGATATTAGATTTTGAAGAGTGGAGAGAACCAAACCCAAGGGCATTCATCCATCCTTGACCTTAACTTAACCTTATTCATCTTACATCAGAATAGTGCCATTTGCCAACCTTGTATCTGTAACGCAATACTAATCACCAGGGGGAACAACATGTTTTCTCTCAGCTCAAGAATGGTGAATGGCACTTTAATCTGGCTGTAACAAACAAACAGCTGTCAATCATTCGTCAAACAAGGTAGGAGGAACCATTCATCTCAACTGAGAATGCATTTGCAGAACAGCTGTTGCTGCTACATCATCAGCTTTGGTTGCTACATCTCTTGGATCCATCTTACTTTTATCAGTATCAAAAAAGCAGACTGATCTCTGAAGCAGCCACCTGCATGGAGTTGGTACAGAGGTCCTCTGAATTAGCCTCTATCCCAAGGAAGTCTCCAAGTGAAAAATGGAATGGAGTTGTTTAGATTGACATTTGTAATGAAAGAAACCCTTCTGTGGCATTATTTTAAAATTATATAAATAAATGCAATAGTCAGGCAAGCATAACAGAAGTTACTCTTGACACATAGGACAAAGTACAAAAGAAAGTCCAAGATTAGGGGTGCAATTATGGCAACTTTATGACATGTGGACTTCAACTCCCAGAATTCCTGAGTCATCATGGTTGGCTTAGGAATTCTGGGAATTGATGCCCACAGGTCATAAAGTTGCCATAGTTGCCCACCCCGACCAAGGTAATATCTTTATTGGGACCAACTGAGAAGACAGAAAAGTGAGCAAAGTTTTGAAAACTTTACAGCTTATTCACTACTTCATGACCTTTGAGTTTCTCCTTCTAAAGGTATTACTTGATTGTTTCTTTTGGATTTTTCTAGTGATATCCTTTAATGACAAGATCTGTGATAACTACTTGAAAAGAGTTATGACATGGGTTTAGTATGGCATGGCATTTGAAACACAAGACAAGAGACCCTTAACATCTCACAAGAGCATTGGCATGTCTTTACAGCCTGCACCTGCAAGTTTCTTTTGTAATCAAAATTAAACCTTGTATTTCTTTTTCTTTGCTGCTTTTCCTCTTTTAAATGCAAGCAATGAAATCCACTTATTTGAAAGTATGGTATACTGGAGACTTAAGCTCTTTATTTACTGTATCTGGAGGCCTTAGTAAGTTAAGACTTCTACAGTATTTCACGTTTATTTATCTGAGCTGTAGCTTAGGATCAGTTGGCACCTAAGTTACTTAAGGTTATTCAAATGCATTTTAAAATGTTGCTTAATAATTCTAAACCAGTTTGTTTTGTTTATAGTATTACGATTCTAAAAATCCCTTTAATTAGTCAATTCCAGCAGCAGCTTAAATAAACAAGAATAAGGAAAAGGCATCTATTTCTTACCCTTCCATTTCAAAATAGCAGACAAAATAAATTTAACTGAGGAGAATACAGTGCATCTAGTCAAGAGAAGGATTTAGGTTGATTTAGGACCAGATTGCAACTGAATGACTGCAGGAGTATAAAATATAGGTGAGGGATTAAAAAGACTTGGTTGGGAGCAGGTGTTCATTTGGTATGTTGAATACCAACTGTACACTAGGAGGAGACGGACGTAGAAAGAAGCAAAAGGCTATGTTGCAACATGTACGTATTTCTGAACATAAGAATGATGAATTACTGGATCAGTTCATTTTTTTCTACTTTTTTTCACATTTTTCATTAGTTTTTCCTTTTATATCATAGCCCTACCATTCTATATCTAACTATATTGCAAGTTCCATTGTGGATAGTAAAATTTACCTTTTTTTAAATTACTTTCAAAGGAGTTTAGTTCTCCTGATTACTCTATAAACTACCTGAGACAGGGTAAGATTCCCTGTTTAGTGGTCATTTCTCAATATCCTCATGAATATTGAACACTACAAATTACTGTCACCAAGATAAGAGTATTCTATTTAAATGCATTTAACCTGTTTTCTCATGCTTAGTTTTTACTTTATGAATTTTTGCTAGAAGAAAGTGTAGAAGCAAAATGCCAAGAAATAGCCTTGGCAACATTAAGAAATTAACATTGCTGTGTCTGCTAACTAGAAAATTTAATGATCTCCTGCTGTTTTGGTAATTGGACAAGTAAATGCATCTTAATAAGGCTCTGATCCTTAGTGATCCTATAGCCCAAACTCTGTTCATTCCGATAGGGCTTCCGCTGTCAGAACTGCTTAAGAATCTGTAAATTACTAAGACATTTTTGTATACATGTTGTTGGTCTAAACTGTACATCAGTTATATTGTAGCATCTGGGAATGTTGTGTTCCCCACTCTTGAATCGTCTTGAGAAATATTTTCTCACACTGATAATTATAAATGGTGTCTTTAACCTAATAGCTACCTCCTTTTTATTACGTAATCTGTATTCAATTGTCTTTGTCTCAGGCTCTCAGCTTGATTATAAAAATTTCATGTGCACCATTTTTCATCGTTCAGAACACGAGATAAATTAGTTTATGACTTAAAATGTCCTCAGATTTAGACAAATGGGGGGAAAAAACTTTCCTTATCTCTTAGAATGCAAATGTACAGTATTTGTAGTAAAAATAATTCAGAAATCCAGAAAATGAATGCATAATGGATTGACCTTTAGCAATTCTTGGAAGAAATGGTACAATGGATTTAAAGTACATTTTAAATGCATTCAGAATTCAAGAATTATATAGAAAACATGAATTATTGACTTGTAGAGGCCATTAATTCAACTGTGACCCAAAGGCTGACTATCAGACTTGTGATTGAGCGGTTTCCTTTGAAAGGGAGTTCATTATTAATAAAGATCTTGACCTATGTCCACAATTGGTACTGAAACCTTCATCACTAAGCTATGCAGTTATTAAATGAGTCATCGCATGACTGAGACCGATTTTACAACCTTCTATTGCTGCGGTCATTACATGAATCAGAACCTAGTGGGAAGATCAGAGAGAGGCAATCATGTGACCGCAGTATACTGCAGTCATCATAAATACATGCATTTTATCAAGTGCATAAATCACGACTACATGGTTGCAGGGAGGCTGCGACACTTGTCAGTATAAAGATCGATCATAAGTAATTTTTTTCAACACCATTGTAACAAAGAACAGTTACTAAGCAAATGGCCTTTACTGGTGGACTGTCTGTAGTTGTAGTAAAACACTTGCAGATACCTTTTCATGCAAGCCAAAATAATACACTAGCACTATGCAAATCCTTTAAAAAGAGCCTGGAAAAAAATGAAGCAAAACAATAGAGCCTGCACATGCATGTGGAGACAGCCAGAAGTACTCTTTTCCATGGTTTACATGGGCCTCTTCCTTGTCCCCAAAGGATTGGATCTTAGAATTCACTTTTTTAAAATCAATGAGCCTAAATTAATTCTTCTCGATCTCAGTGTATCTTAAATCTTGAAGGGTTTTATTTATTGACACTCCAGTATAAAAGTTAAGACACTTTCCCATTGTCTAGATAATATAGAAACCTCTAATTCTTCACTCATGTCAAGTTGATTTATTGATAAGAAATATCTATAGAAACTAATAGTATTTTTTTTAATTTTAAAAGATTTGAACAGTTATTCTAGTATCTTGAGTAATAGAGATTAGATAAGAAGATAATGAAAATGCTGTTTGTTCAAACAGTGTTGTTAACAAATGTTGTAGCTGTAAATATTGCCTCTAAGTTACATCTGATAGATGATATTTGGCTCTTAGGACAGTATTTGTTAAAAATTCATTCTCATCATCTGTCAATTGATCCTAAGCCAATATCCCCACTTTCTCCTCATTTTTTCCATATCACCATCCTTTCCCCAATTTGTAAGTCAATTTAGCATGGGAAAAAGAATTGAATCTCTTTTTAGATATTACATTTCATAACTTTGTAACTTATATAATTGTTTCCAGAGATACTAGAATTCTATTTTATTTAGATTGTAATATTGTCCATCCAACCAAAAGTGCTACATACTTGTATCCCAAGTTGCCCAAATTGGAAAACTAACACCATTTATTGCTTCCAGTATTTAACACTTGATGGTAGGTAAATTTGATGACATTTGATATATCAAATAATCAATATCAAATTCTTAATTGTCTACAAACCAGTAAGTTTCAACATGACGTTCACATAGTAGCAGCATCAAAGCTAGCCAAGCATGAATGGAAAGATCATTTCAGCATTCATAGAAGTTTTATTCAGTGAGCTTGTTCTAGCACATTTCAACATATTATAAGATATTGTAAGCAACAGAAATCTTCTTTAGATATTTGAGTTTAGCACTTTGAAGACAAGTACCCTGAACAAAAGTTGGAGACAAATAAGCATTTACTATCACCATTTAGTAGGACGGTGTATACTTCAAAATTACTCAGAAGGGTTTACGACCTTTTTCACCCGCAGACTTTAGATTAATGCAGTCTACCTTTTTTCAGACTTACACGTAAATATGAGAAAAATGCAGTTACTGTAATGAGTTGATTCTTTAAAGCAGTCACATATTTAGAGATGTGATTACAATGTTTTTTTCTTACAGTGATAAAGAAACCTGCAAAAGAAGGACTGCTTTAATGTATAGCAGCTAATGTTCCTGCAAAGTCCAAAATCTTTCTTGTGAATTGTTTTCAGATCATGGTATTCAGCCCTTTTCTTTAATAATCAGCATCTTATACTTCCAACAGCAATACTGGTTAAAAATTTTGGGGCCACATTCCTGTCTTTCCTTTCTTTTATTCTTCACAGTTTAGTAAGCTTCTTAAGCATTGGTAAACCATTGGCACATTTGTTTTTCTAAACCAAACTGAGCAGCCTTCCAATGTGTACAGGATATTCTTATTTTGTATATTGGAGCTCAACAACAACATTCACAGAAGGAATATTTATCATCCAGATTAATTCACCGTTTGTGTCAGAATAATAATAAGATTTTTTTTTAAGTTCTGGTTCTTCACCAGGTGTGCATTTTAAGTGATTCTCACAGCACTTATACCTTGATAAGAGGGATTAGGAATGAAAGTTAAAGGATTCTTTGTCTACTAAATTCAACAGAGTAATTCATGCATGTGTAAAAAAGCAAAGGAAGTTTGCCTGCTTGAGAATTGGATCCTATTCTTGGGTGTTAACAGAGGTGATGACTATGATCCTTGTTACTCATGTTTGACATGAGTATATTCATATCATTGCTTAAAATGACCGGCCTTGGGCTGTTTGCCATTATTTTCCCCTTATTCACACACACCCATCCAGTAAGAGGCTATATCTAATCAAGTGATACAGTTGTGTTTATAAACATATATATATATATATATATATATGTAGGTCTTTGGTTGTTCAGGTTTTCTCCCACGTAAAATTGGAAGTGTCTTGGCGACGTTTCGACGAAGTCCCATTCGTCATCTTCAGGCTGGTGCTTTCAGCTTCGTGCCTCGAGCAGCAGTGTGTGGTCTTGGCTGTTTCTTCCTTTTAACTGCCAGTGGAGGTATGAACTGATTGGGTGGGAGCTTGGCTGTGTTCTGATTGGGTGGAGGTGTGTTCTGATTGGTTAGGGGCTTGGCTGTGCTCTGATTGGCTGGGGGGTTGGCTGTGCTCTGATTGGCTGGGGGGTTGGCTGTGCTCTGATTGGCTGGGGGAGTGTTCTGTTTGGTTGTGCTCAGGTTAGTCTGAGTTGCAGAGGGATTCAAGATTTTGGGCTGCCCTGCCATTCCTTGGCTTCGTGTTCGTGGTCGTGCTTCCTCTTCATGGAGGGTGTCAGAAACAGAACACTCCCCCAGCCAATCAGAGCACAGCCAACCCCCCAGCCAATCAGAGCACAGCCAACCCCCCAGCCAATCAGAGCACAGCCAAGCCCCTAACCAATCAGAACACACCTCCACCCAATCAGAACACAGCCAAGCTCCCACCCAATCAGTTCATACCTCCACTGGCAGTTAAAAGGAAGAAACAGCCAAGACCACACACTGCTGCTCGAGGCACGAAGCTGAAAGCACCAGCCTGAAGATGACGAATGGGACTTCGTCGAAACGTCGCCAAGACACTTCCAATTTTACGTGGGAGAAAACCCGAACAACCAAAGACCTACATACAAATATCATATATATATATATATATATATATATATATATATATATATATATATATATATATATATATATTAAGCTGTGTTAAACAAGAAAATAGAAAGAGATTTATTAAAGCAACCTTAAATACTGAATAGGAAAAGGAAATAGTTGTTATATAATATTCATGATTTTTTTTAAAAAAAATCCCTGAACCAAATTGCTTTTACATTTGTACCTATACGTAATAAATCAGATCACAAAAAGATTTTTGACAAGAGTTCCTAGACATTAGAAGAATCTATTTTATTGGTCAAAAATGGCTAAAAAGCCATACCTGGGTGACATTTTCCATATTTTCTGTGTTTTAGCCTAATGATTATGACTGACAATTCTGAAACTATTTATCCTTGTCTAGGAGAATATGTACACAATGAATGCTGCAGGAAAAAGACAATTAGTGTATTCCTTGGGAAAGTGAAAACTGGCAAGGATATGGCCAAACCTTTCTTATGAGACTATGTGATACATATTTCAAGAAAGGGATGGCAGGAGCGTTCCTTGCATTGGAGGTAGTCATTTCAATCTGTATATGGAAGTTTTAAACATCAGTTCAAGCTTTGTGAAATTATTTGAACGAATACTATACATATCTGATAAATCAGGTATGAAATCAGAAATAGATATACATCTATAAGGCTGACTTCCTTGTGCCCAGGAGGCTGTATACACATACATGCATGCACTCCATATACTGTAAAATATCCTGCTAAATTCAGTGCTTTAAAATGGATGAACTTAACATCTATGCAAATGACTGCTCTTGTAACTTACATGCCAGCTTCATTCCCTAAGATTTCTTAGGTCTAGAGATATCCTAAAAAAGTGGACAATGGCAGGAAGCTCAAGCAGTTGGATATGACTTAAAGACAGCTGATGGTGATTCAGTCTAGAGCAGGGATGTCAACTGCCGGCCCACGGGCCGGATGCGTCATGCGGAAGCTGCACCTACCCCATTGCCAGCAATGGCAATACTCTCCCGATACGTTGCGTGACGTCACATGAAGTCATGAGTTTGACATGTCTGGTCTAGAGAAAGAAGGAAGGGCTCCTTCCAGAGGGAATGAGGAGGGGTTTGGGTGGAAGTCAGTGTGGTTTTTCTAAATGCCTAGAAAAAAGTTAATGTTTGGCAATTGATAGAGGCTAACAAAGACTAAATTCCTGAATTGTGAAAATTGGGAATCCAGGGCAAATTTCTTCTTCCAGAATATTGTTTTGCATCCAGATACATGAGCAGGTTATTTATCTTTAAGTCTCCCAAGTCCGCTCTTCTCACAATGGGTATTTTGTTACTGTCTTTGCCATCATAGTAGCCATTTTGTGAACTGACAGCTTCTGTAGCAGAATGATCATGATGATGCCTGCATGCTTTTGCAAAATTTTCAATGTTCCCACCAGCCCAAATGCAGCCATAGAATCATGATATTTTTCAGAATTGAATGTAGTCTTTAAAATCTTTAAAATAGCTAGAGTTGCCATATCAATGAGATGGGCAGCATAAAAATTTAATAAATAAATATCTCTCCTAGCACAACGCTATTTACGCTTATTCAGAAATGTCTAATTGAGTTCAGTGGGGCTTAGTATCAGTTAAATGGGTAAAAATTATTGCAAAGTCACTCTCCAGAGAGGTTGGCTGCTTAAATAAATTGCAGAGTAGCAATTAAAGTTACCTTCCCGCATTATTATCTAAGGCTGGCTAGAATAGGAAAAATCATTTTTACGGTAAAAGAATTAAACCAATGGTTCTCAACCTGTGGGTCGGGACCCCATTTGGGGTCGAATGACCATTTCACGGGGGTCGCCAAACAACGCAGTCCGCCATTTTTTCCCCCTTTTCCTTAGCTGTGCTACTCCCTTTTATTCTATTGGCTTTTGAAAGCCAATGTAATAGACTCTCTTGAATAGAGTCTAATTCTATTAGCTTTCAAAAGCCAATAGGAATTGTCCAGGCTGTCTCTGCCCTGCTGAGCCTGCCAAAAATCCCATTCTGCAAACGGTGCTGCACCAGTTGAGTAGTCCTCGACTTACGACTGGTTGAGTAGTCCTCGACTTACAACCGGTTGGGGGTCGCGGCATTAAAAAGGTTGAGAACCACTGAATTAAACTGTAATCTTTTTGACAATATATCTCATTAATTTAAGTACATTTATAAAGAATATTATTAGAGTATCTTATATCCCAAAGACTTATTGATATCCTGCTTTGCTTCCAAAATCAGGAACAGGACTGAGATTGGACTTTTTCTCTTGGTTTCTGTTCTAATTTATTCATTTTAGTTAAGACTGGTCTGCTGGGAGAGAGTCTATATTTCAATAAGATTGACATATCTCAGTCCTTATTATCAAAAAATATAGAAAGGTAGGAAGACCATAATGACAGATTTCACTGTCACCTTGGATACTGATTGAATAGGCCCAAAAAGATTGTTATTGTTTTTTTATTGCTTGGAGGGGAGAGGTGTTGCGTACTTTTTAAGACATTTCTTCTGATCAGACAAATGTTAAAGATTCTATTTTCCATGCTAAAGCAATATATTTACATGCCACAAATAACAAAGTAAATGCTGCAGAAGGGATCTAGCATGATAATTAAGTACAATGACGACCTATATGAACAGCAAATGCCAGGGAGCTAAAACAAAGCAACAACAGCTTTATTTGTTGACAGATGTAAGAGCCATATTGTTAGTTAATTGGGTAATGGTGTAAACATTTGCAAACTATGTGGTCCCTAGGTGAATTTAAAAAAAAATCAGCAGGCACTCTGGAAATCCAAGGTGAAAGACAGCAAATCTCTTCCTAGCACAGGTACGCAAGTAAATCTCCAAAGTTGAAAGCATTTGAGAAAAGGACATCGTTCATAGTTGTTATTAAGGGTAACTGGAGTTTGCAAATCCAAGAATTCTGATTAGGATGTGCATTGTTAATCACACTGAAATTAAAAATAAGTTTCCATCTGGTTACAGTCTGGAGGATAGTGTTTATTAACCTGGTTTTGCATTTCAAACCAGTTTTTGCCTGATACACAGAAGACATTCTCATTTTACTTACCTTTCTGTGATTTTGCAATACAGGCGTTGTGGGATTTGGAAAATGAGTGGATTTAATTAGATACAGGCTTGGACTAAATAGAAGCAGCTAATTTCTTTTCTCAGGTGCACTACTCTTGTTGTCCAGAGAATGAGCCTGTATTAATAGCAGTGAAATGTTAAGGCTTCAGATACGGAAACAAAGAGCTTCCTTCCTGTAATTGCAAACTACAACTTAGCATTTTGGCTGTTTTGTAAAACCACAGTAGGTTTTATGTGATCATAGCTGCTTATCTCTTTTAAGTCATATATTTTTTGGAAACCAGGCTTTCTTTGTAGATAATACTCTTATTATAAATGCTTTTTCATGGAACCTTAAACTATGTTATAATTATAGAATAAAACATAGATTAATAGAGTTGGAAGGGACCTTAGAAATCTTCTAGTCCTTGCTCGAGCAAAAGACCTTGTACCGTTTTAGATAAATGGTTGTCCAGACTCTTTTTGAAAGCCTCCAGGGAAAGCACCTTATCTTTCTCTTTACAATATAACAGTGATGGCAAACTTTTTAGAGACCGAGTGCCCAAACTGCAACCCAAAACCCACTTATGCATCGTGGGGTGCTGGGTGGGTGTGGCCAATTGGGTGGGCGTGGCTGCGGTGGTAACAGCAGACTGGGTGGGACTAAAAAGTTCAATCAATTCCAACTTTGCAAGATCTTTTTTTTCCCGCGAGTTGAAATTGACTGATTAATTGAACCTTTTTTTTTTTTGCACACGGCGGCTGAGGCCTAAAGTGAAAAGGTTTTATAAAACCCAGCTGAAGGCCTAGGACTGGGGCAACAGCGTGCATGCCCACAGAGAGGGCTCTGAGTGCCGCCTCTGGCACCCGTGCCATAGGTTCGCCACCGCTGCAATATAATGATAATATAACTGGTTTAAGAGATAAATGCTATATGATTCCAGGTTTCAAAGGTTACTCTCATTAAATGGCATAATAAATATTTGCTATTAGTCCATAATAGGTACATCCAGTTACTGTAGCTGCATTTGTGGATACAGACACTAGCCTCTGTTGCCTATAGAGGCTGATAACACAAAACATACTCTAACTTTTCTATCTCTTCCGGTAAACTACATTTTACTTCTTCTGTCATTACTGGATGTTCTTGGTATATAAAATATAATTAGCCGTATCAGTTTTAACTGTTACTTTCTCCTTCTGTTTTCCTTCTACCAAAGGAATTGTGTATTTCATTTAAAGATGAAAAAAGGCTAGACAATCTGGTTTTATTTTATATTTTCAGAAGTGATGGAGAAATAATAGTATTTCTTTATCAAGCAGATTTTGGGGTCCCGGGGAATCTTTACATTTGAGGAGCCGATTTCCATGTATTCAAACTGTTCCTTCATCCCCTCTAACATAGCAAAATGTAGAAATGACTTCAGCATACTTTCTTCCTTTTTTGTCTTGGCCAAGCTTGAGAATTCATAGAAATACGGACTATTTTGTAACCTTAGATTAATCCAATAAAGATATGGCTGTAATGTGGATTTGGAGATTTTTCTTCTGGTCAGCATTCATCTTTCCAAAATGCAGATCTGTAATACAGTAGCACAAGATACTTTGCAAATTATTTACATAATAAACTGTAACAGCTTTCCTGTATTCTGATGGAATTTAACTGTATGTATATATCATTAACTATATATCATTTGGTGGACAACAATCACACAGCCTTTGAATAGCATGCCAAGTACATACGTATGTCTTGCCATACTCTATATATTATGATTTCATTTAAACTTAGACTACATTAAAACAGTCAAATGGAATTCATATTGTCATTCCCTTGTAATTAATTTTTCAATTTTGTAACATTTATAGTTAGAATGCAGAAGAAACCTTGAATGGCATAGGTTGCACGCCATGCATTCCATGCTAAGTATTAACTGTTGGAAAAATCACATATGTTGGATTTGTAAGAATTAAAATCTGTCACATAGTAGAATTTCCAATGATTTACCTTTAATCCAAATCCTGTTGTAATAATAAATGCAGGAGAATATAAACGTAGAATGAGATTTTTGTGAAATTGGAACAGAATAATGAAATCATACCACAATGCTTTGCAAAGTGAAATAATTACATGATGTATCTCATATATGCACTTGGAAACCAATTTTAAATTAAGAGAATACTTTGGTTTCTATATTCTATAAACAGTAATGTTTTTCTATCCCCAAATTATAAAAATGTCAACAGTTTCATCAGAGAGCAAATATTTTTAGATTCTGTTAAAAAAATACAAAGTTCTTGGAAGGTAAGATCAAGGAAACAGCTCACTATTTATTCTGTATGTTTTGCTACAAATACTATTATGAGCATCTTAACAAGGCTATTTCCTGACTCTCTTAAATATATCAACTAACAAGCAAACAGGTCAAACTAATTGTGGAAAGTTTATTAGTCTGATTCTGAAAAGGTAACTGAAGGCTACCTATACTTTTGTTTACAGGTTGTCTTGTTCTTTTTTATTTTCACAGGTAACCCAGCTGGATCCAAATAAATCATTATTGGAGTTAAAACTGTACCCTCAAGAAACACTTTTTCTAGAGGCAAAAGAATAGATGAAGCCAGATTGGAGGACTAAGTAATTATTTGATAATGAATAAGGCACGGCGAAGGCTTTATCCAAATCACTGTGTCCTATCATTTAAATCAGATCAATGTCCCAACTCTGCCTCTTTCAAGAATCTGGGAAAAAAGAATAAACATAGTTCCATAAAAATTTCCCATACATGAGTATGTGTTTTCAACCTCATTTAAAAGAGCAGAGAAAATACTTTGCTACAAACACTGAACACTAGAATCTGTTGCTCACTTACCATCTGGCTTTTGTTATAACTAATACACTGTTAAAATGTGAGTGATTGTCCAGTAGAATTTTTACTCCTCAATTACCCCTTTTTTCACCAAGAATTCTTGGACATTTCTGCCTGTACTTTTGACACTAGAATACTGTATATTTGATATCTTGCTAAACCAGTGCTCTCATATATGTGCATTTTCTTTTCTGTGTTTGAAATTCGATTTTGCCACCTAATTTCTTTTTAAAGGCAGAAAAAAACAATAAATGGGACATTTTCATCCTTGAAGATTTAACAGTATTGTAGTAGTAGAAAGCAGAGGGTGTTTTTTTTTCCCCTATACTTTCTGACTCTTTCATAAGATGTAAGCTTTTGTTTGGAGAAGATAGTTTGACATATATGCAAGATATTTATTTACTGATTTTTATTTTGCTTCGGATCTCAGTCCAGATTCAGTTTGGGGAGTATTTTCCATTACCTTGCAGTGTGTTGAACTGCTGATAATATGAGTATCTAAATAATGTTTTAAAAAAGGAACTGTAGTGAATGTCTAGTACCTAAGCTAACAGTTCAGAAAAAACAGGTTTTGGCTATGAATGTCCAAAGCAGCACAAATAGTAAAATTATTTGCTCATCATTGTAGAAGAAATTACAGGGCTCCTCCCCCCCCCTCCCCTCCCCTCCTCTGTTTCATTTCTTTTTGCTTTTTTTCCATTCTGACACTGGTTTGTATTCTTTTTCTTGCAGTTTTAAGCACCTTGTTTGTTTCACAAACAATAAAAATGTAAAATTACAGTGTACTAAGAAATGTTTGCAAATTTTGATTATGGGCCTGAGAAATGTGTACATCTATTCAGGGGGCTGATCTATCCAGGTGGTTAGAAAATTTAGAACATTCAAATCAGCATGTTGCTTAAAGCTACATCAGAATAGTTTTGTAAGCTTTTTTTTAAAAAATGTGAATTACAAACTGTAGGCTTAGACTGTGGCATACAAAAGCACCATGGAAAATTCATTTTCTAAAGAATACATTTGTTCTCCCTTATTTCTCCATTTGACATATCTTCTTTATTGTAGCAGACTGCCGTCCTGTTGTAAGAAGTAATACAAATTGGAAAAAAATATGCATTTTTATGCATTTTTTGTCTAATTCTCTTCTGGGTGGAGTAATGAACTTAGGAACTATTTTAAGTGTTTAAGGATACAGATATATTATTTTTACCAAATATGGAAAAAGTGGAGAAGTGGAGAGGTATGAATCTTATAAAATTCTGTTAGGACATATATTAGAAGAACTAATCTATTTGTGTCAATCAAAATTGTTGTATGTGTGGTATGTTTTAATCACCTCTGGTGCACACAAATAAATAAATAAATCCTCAAATTGCCAAGGGAAGAAACTTGTAATGGAAAAATTCAACTACTCATTTATGCTGAACAAGTTGAAAATGGAGATAACAAACATAAAGATTTCTTTTTTTCCACAGATAAGCTGGAGAATGGAATCTAGCTTGTGCGAAGTAAGTCCTGTGGAGGCCATTTAGAAAAAAACGGCTTACTTATTTTTTTTCATTGAAATCAAAGGGGCTTAATAATGCTTTACAGCATGCAGAAAAACCTTTTTTTTAACCCCCAATGACAAGGTGCAATGTACACATTTTAACCAAATAGTCCCATTAAAATAGTGTAGAAGCAAATGGAATTTGGACTGCAATTTCAATTGGCAAATCCTCAAGATGCCCTTTCGTTGTTCTACTTCTTTTTAAACATACTTCTTGCTGAAATATCGATATATATTGTATTGGATCCAGGGTGATCATCTGAGAATGGAAAGGTTCTTTTTGTTGGTAGAAGGAGCCCAGCAAGTTTGTAGGAGTACAGGTATCGGGAAATTGTTATTAATTAATAATTGATTGTTTTCAATCAGTTTTTAAGGTACACTTTCATCTCCTCTTTATCAGTTCTGTCCATGCTTCCCTTTTATCAATTCTGACTTCAACATTTGTTTGTATCAGATGAAGAAAAAAAATTATTTGTCGCAACTTAAAAATGAGGCTCTAAACTAAGGCACAGATTAGGCTTTAGATTAGCTTAATATGTGGCTTTGGGAATAGGTTTTTTCAGTGAATGAAGTCATAAATCCAAGGCAAGTGCCTTAACAACTGTCAGAAATGATCACTGGTCCATATTTCAACCAGTTAGTTTCCCGTTTCCTTCCACAAGGATGGTCAGCATTTGTGGACTTATGAATATTTTGTGGCTGGTAATGTAGACATATATGGCATTGGTTTTGATCTCCTTTGTGGAATCCACTTATCATTTAGACCACATAAAAATGCTCATCTATTATTGCTGTTCTCTTTGAATAAGTGAGTCATCTTCTTGGAGGGCTATAAAGATACATCTTCTTCTTGAAATAAAATATTGGTAATTAGTGCTCAATTCTCCATGTTTGGATTTTTAATGTTTGTTACCATTTTTAAAAAGTAGTGATTAAAAATGTTTTGCAGATGTGGAGCCATATTGCTACTTGATCCTTTTGTTATCAGTAGCATTTTATAGACAATTTATTATGTATTTCCTTTCTGTGTTTTACACACACACACACACACACACACAGATACACACATACACACTATTCTACTCAGAAGAGGTGGATCTCTGGAATAAGCCCTAATGCTGGGAAAGATGGAAAGAAAGAGAAGAAGAGGAGGATCAGCAGCAAAATAGATGGACTGAGTTCCAGGGTCCATGGGTACACCATTAAAGAACTGAAGGTTAGGGATAGATCATCATAGAAAAAATATACATGGTCACTAGGAGCTGTACACACAGAGATTCACCAGCTCTTTATTTTCATCATGCAAACTATTATGGCACCCCACAGTTAAATGGTTATTGAACATTATATCTTGGATAAAACTTTTGTAACATTAGATCTTTTGTATAACTGGATTAATACCTTGAATGCATTAGTATTAAATCTTAAGATTTTTTTCTTGTCAATTAGAGGAATGAGGAGTTCCCCTTTCCCATTCAATATAATGGAAAAAGTGGGAAGTTCTTTTGACTGTACAGCTTCTAATATTCCTAGCTTTTTTATTTTAAGTTTAAATTAATACTGGAGCAGATGCCAAACTGTAACCCCTTTCAAAATAGGCTTAACTTAGTCCCTGGTCTAGTTTCTCTTTGTCAAACAGCACCACTGTCTTCTTTGGATTTAATTCCAACTTACAGCTCATTATCAAACTTAGGTAAGGTTTAAGAATATTCATTGCTTCCTTGAAATGGAATGTAAAGAAAAATAGAATTAAGCTGGAATATCATCCTTCTATTTATCCTGGGCTTTATAAAGGAATGCAAGATATTTAAACTGTGTCTTAAAATGAACTGGGACATGAGCATCATGTGACGGAAACATCAGTTTTTCATTTTTGTAGTTCTTTTAAAGACAGCTGGGTATTTCAGTCCATGAAGATACAGATGCAGCAAGTTAAATGGGGAACTCTTGCACATAGATATCTCTGTCCCAGCTGGCTTCATAAATATAGTGGTATAGCTAGCATACTGAGTGAATTTAATAAAAGTAGCTTCTTGACTAGAAAAGAGTTGAGCTTCTAGTGATAAGGAACTTGGAACTGCTAATCTGATTCTCAGGTGAAAGTCTGATCAACTGGATGGAGTATCTACTGGCAATAGTACATAATCTAAACAAAATGTCATTGTATTTATATTGGCCTATTACTGCACTGAACTGAAACTGACTCACCTGCCCCTGATCGAACAGAGGGACACTGCGGGGTGCCATCAATATATTAATAATATCTCAGCACAAATATTTGGGTGATCTATTCCAACAATAGGTTCATGTAAATATGGAATACTCTGTGAGATCAGTCTGGTAGGAGGAATGGAAACGATATCAACTGGGGGTTCCGTCAACCAGTCCAAAGAACTAAAAAAGTAATGGTATTGAAAGCCACTAATACAAGTGAATTAATGGGATCGCAGTTGTCTCGATCCTTTCATAGCAAATACCATCCTATAGGAATTAATGTTTTTTGCTTCCAAATTGAGATTGAAGTCTGCATTGAAATGGTTAATAAGTATGAAAGGATTTATTTGAAATAGCACTAGAGGACAATTTCATCCAAGAGTGATTGATCAGACAACCCCAATGCTACTGGGCCCGATAAGGGATAGTAAAGTGGAAGCTATCTTCAACTAATCCTTCCTTCAGTGCTGAGCTACCCTCAACCTCCAGTTTTTCTTGACATGTTCTGTCTCCAATCCCACACATTCCCATAGCTCAATCATCAGTTTTTCTAGTTAAATTGGATGGAGTGTAGAGCAAAGGGGCACCTGATATCAGCCTTCCTTTTTCAAGCAGATGTGGACCAAGAGACAAATAATCAACTTCATATTTGTGCTTTATACTGATTTGCCTTGCTGGATCACAGTCATCAATAATATTTTTAGGTCAAACAGAGAGTAGAAAACCAGCTTTATGTATATAAGCAGCAACAGATCCCAGGCAGATTGGCAAGTTTTCTCTCTACATACCTGTGATTCTGCACAATTAAGAATTATTTATTGTTTAGGAAAGATTGTTTCTCTAAAAAGGAAACTTTAATTGGCAAATAATTGCATAAATCAGATTACTGTCTTGTCCTATTTTCATGGAACAAAACAATTTGATTCCTTCAATTCTCTATTGAGCAATTTAGAATTTAGAAAGCAGAAAAAAAAACACCTCAGTTTGTATTTAAAATCCCAAAATGGCTATGGAATGGTAAAAATGTCACAAATTATGTACCACATAATATTGTATTCTGAGATTTATTTATGTACTAATAGACTAATGTTTAAACTCTGTTCTGTTTCAAATACTTGTTTAGGCATAAATCTATGAACATGTACACAAGGCAAAGCAATTAATGTAAAAACATGTTTAATTTAATTGTACTGAATGTGATGAAAGTTTGAGAGAATTAGTGAATATTGGACAAATCATTTTTCATGATTATCAATAGTAGACCTGGAAAGAGTAGAATGGACAAAAAATAAATGAAAGAAGTAAAAAAAAAAAAAAACCACCCTAAAATGACAGTAAAACAGCTTTGGGAAGAGATAGTCCAAGCCCTGTATGAAAATAGGTTTGATTAATTTTCCAATACAAAAGTTGACATTAGGAAACTAGAGATGCAAAAATTAGGACAAAGGGGAAACATTGTATAATACATAATTGCAAAGAATATAATTAAGTTAGAGTAAGGAATAAACATTTGTCAGTAAGTTTTTTTAAAAATTTTTTTGGGGGGAGGGGGTCTTTGTTCTTTGTTCTTCAGCCATGGAACCAGAAGCATCATCAATGGTCAGTCTTCAGAATCTAGCATTATCTTTAAGAGATTATGTTTTTTTTAAATTACAGAAATAACCTTGGTGAGAACAATGTTCTCTTTTTTCCAAATTATGTTCAAGAACTGAAAACAAGTTGCTTCAGATTGCTACATTAAACAAACTGAGCCATTTCAAGAACTTTAGATCCAATCATTAAAACAATTCAGTCAATCTCTGCATTTAGCCTTAATTTATTTTTTTCTTCACAGATATAGAGAACACTAAACTCCTTGTTTTTCTGCCTGACATTTTCATTTATTCTTAAACTGTTGATCTGATTTCTAATCAGTGTAAGATGGAGCAAATCAAAGGATTATTTCCTTCAGCATTCACTTGTATGTTCCAACAATTGTTAAGATTTGGGGCATGCTATATGGCCATCATGACTAGAAACTAAAAAGTCTTAACTTTCATCTATTTTCTTCTGAAAGCTACATAACCGTCCCTTTTGGCACATCCAAAAGGAACTCCTGGCACGTAGGAACTACCAAGAGTAAAACTTTATTGAAAGACCCATTTAGGCACAGCAGAAGCAAAGTTAGCTCTGAAGTTTTCCCACAAAAACCCACATAGGTAAAAACCTCTTTTCACTCCTGGGCTGCCCACAGTTCATTGTCCACCAATTACACTCAGTACTTTTGTTTTGGGAAAACATTCTGTGCCAGCTGTTAGCTCCAAGAACTTGGCCTTGGTGGGTCTCCTCTCCAACAGCAGAAAGCTCTCATGCATTCCTTAGCCCCCCACCCCACCCTAGGAATTTACCAAACACCCCCCCCCCCGTTTCTCTTTGGCAAATTGTGAGCTGGACATTGATGCAGGCAATGAAGAAAGCGAGTCAGCTTTGACACCATCACAATCTCTTGTAATGAGTTTTATAATTAAGGACTGCATGAACAAGTTTTAAAAATATAACAATTTGGCCAGTGAGTTGATGCCTAAATTGTTTTAAAAATCATACATATTGAAAGACTTATGAGCACTTTAATATTGGGTCAAAAATGGACAAATGCTGCAAGGATGAGGGAGAAAGCAAATTGAACATAGTGTTCTTTCAGGCTTCCAGAGGAAACAATGAAATAAACATCACAGATCAACAGCACTACAGCAATGAGGTCTGAAATAGACGTCTTCACTGAGTTTCTGATGTAAAGATTTGCTGTCAGTTGACAGAATTTTTCTACTTTATCAAAAAATGTAGACATGTATTTGAAAGCTGTGTACAAAGTTATGCCTTGATTTGTTTTATTCATATAATTTTACTCTGTTTTTCATGATTAACAGTCCAAGATCAGGAGTACATGTGAATGAAGTCTTAGAAACTGGAAAGTAAGTCTGTAGAATGGGAAACCGTTTTCACCATGTTCTCACTACCTAGCTACAGAATATAAATGCATCATTAAGAATTAAGTTGGTTAGAGATGGAAGCATTCCAACTGCAGTGTCCCCTCTCCTTCTCTCAAGCATGCATGCATTTTAAAGAAATAGATGTGAACTTCACATAAGTGAAACTTACTCAATGGATTATTCCATCAGATGGAAGATTGGAAGTGGAGCCCTTGGTACGTAAAGTCTCAAGAAAGACTAAATAAGGTGGTCACAGAGCTATAACTCAGCTTAATTCCTTATAAAAATAGGTAATGTAAATCCATTTTGCAATCTGAAAAAATGTTAAACAAAAATTAATAGAGGAACATAATTACAGTTTACATATGCAACTAGAACCTCCAGCAAAATATTACAGTATGAAGTTTTTGTTTATTGCTTCAGTTGGTGATCCACCATGGTCTCTTCTACAAATCATTCTATTCTTTCTCTTACCTCTTTTCCTTATCTGTCACCCCTATAAGGTATACAAGACTAGAAAAGTTTTCTAGTTATGAATGCTAATGCTATTTTTGTTATAAGCCTATAGTAACAGAATAAGGTTACGGTAACAGAATCTTGCAAGTCTGAATAAGTTTCTTCACCCCGCCCAGCTTTTTCTTCATGAGAAACTAGGGAGGATCATGTCTAAGTTGCCATCTCAAATTACATTTCTGCCCTGATTCAAATTTCTTTTTATTTGGTCTTTACTAAACCGTTGGATTTTTTTTTTTAAAAAGATTGTATATGTGAGCATGTGTGGCATAGTTTATTAGGCTTAAAGCAGGGGTGTCCACCCTTGGCCACTTTAAGATCTAGGGACTTCAATTCCCAGAATGCCCCAGTCAATCATGGGACTGCTTTAAAGTTTACTAAACTGCTACATTTCCTAAACATTTTGGTTATTACTATTTTTGAATTATCTCACCAATGTACAGTCATGCAAGATTGTTGCTGGTTTCATTTTGGTAAAATTCTTTACAATAATCTCATGATGTGGTGGAATGTAGTAAGAAGATGGATTCCCAGGAGGGAGGTGGTACATTTCAGAGACGTAAGAGACAACCTAGTTCAGATATTATGTGTGAGAGAAATAGGGTGAAGACAGCCTCTCCATAATAGCTCATAGAGTATTTTGAAGATGCAGATAGCAGAGTGCTCAGTCTGGCAATATTTTGTCTATAGTATCAAAACAATAAAGAACTCCACTTGAAGGAATCATCACGTGCTATTCTTGGTTTGGGGCCTGACACAGTAAAATATTAGCATAAGGGCATCAACTTCATATACTGTCTTTTGCACGTTTTTTTGTTAGAGTATATTGGAAGATACAAGTGTGACTGCCATTTTGGAAATAATAGCAAATATGAAAGTAAATAATGTATCCATGAAGTCCTTAACTCACTAGAAGAAAGTTCTTGTCTTCCTTTGCACCTTTGATCATTCTGTTGATCTTACTTGTTTTATGAATCACCATTGATAGTTAGCCAGAATGGAACACTCCCATTGAATGTGTTTTATTCACCTGACAAGATTTACTGTTCATTTTCTTTGTACCACATGAAGGCTGTATTAAAGAGAGATACTTCCACAATAGCCAAATGTGCAGCAGTACAGATGTGGACTGAATGTTCAAAAAAAGTAGATCCTTATGAATGACATGAGGAAAGGCAGGTTGCCTTTGAAATCTCGTATCGAAGCAACATGTCCTTTTGCATGTCAGTTCTGTAATCCAAACAACTATGGTTTCAGTTAATAACCTGAATGAGTGGAAAGAAGAGAGGTGTCAGGGAAATACATTGCAACTAAACATTTTGATTGGTATGGTGTAAAAAAAAATACTGTTTTACATATAAATGTATAGCCCCATCCTTACAGTATATAAAAGCTGAAAATATGTTGTACTTATTGTTTAAGTACAAGTGATCCTTCTCCAGCATCTCTCTCCCTCTCTCTCTCTCTCTCTCTCTCTCTCTCCCTCCCTCCCTCCCTCCCTCTCCCTATGTGTATGTGAATGAATCAAAAATACTCCAGTGTTTAAAAAAGCTGTTCACTTTCTTATTGTACTAGGTTGGACAAAGCAGGCCTAGGTTTGTGTGTTGCACAACCTTCCAACGAGTTGTGTCTTGTTCCTGGACAACCTGCCTCTCTGCAAAAAAAGGATTTCTTTAAATGCTTCAGTGTGTGTGTGTGTGTGTGTGTGTGTGTGTCCGCCCATCCCCATCCTAAAGATCATGTACATTTCCAGGGGAAGTGATACAATACCCCTCCTTTGTGGGCGGGCAAACCCCTAGGCTGGTTCCACCCAGCCTTCAGTTCTGGGATCTCAGACTAAACTAACCTGAGGGGTCATTCAAAGTTTACTTTCTCAGAGCTATAAGCAGGAGTTCCCAAATGCTTAAAGGGTCTTTACATCTTAAACAGCTGTGTCCCAACTAAGGGTGTCTCATCTTCTCAACTTCTGTTTGCATTGGAGAATGAAGGGCTGGGGGCTGGGATGCCTCCAGTTCACCCTCAGGAATGTGCAGGACAGCAATCCGCTTAAGAGGGCAGTTCTAAACGTTTGCTCCCTCCAAGCTCAGGGCAAGTTTCTAGCCCACCAGAATTTGAGGTTACAGTTATCTATTTGATTTAAGGGACTCTTACTGATTAATATAACAGTTCTTCCAAGTACAGAATAATGCTTCCTTATTTCACGTCATGTAGGGACCCAAAATTTCTCCGCTGCAGAACTTATTATTTTTGCAACAAGAGGACAGCTGGAGGCAGTGAGAAAGATGTATTTTTTTTTTTTTTGAGGATCGAGAAAACAACATAACATTGTGGGTAGTCTGGGAACTGTTTTAGAGTTTCTGAGACATCTTTGGCGAGCTAAGGATTAAGCATTGGCAGGTAATTAGATTTTCAAGCTTCTTCATCCACTTTACATCAAATCTGTATCACAGAAGTGAACGTTTTCTATAGATTCATAGAGGCGTATAAATGTTCAGTATCTGCAATAGTATGAAAACCCTGAAAATGAAGTAAATATCTGAAGGGCCTAGAAGTCCAACGATTTCTGAGCTACAGTCAGTTGTTTTTCACTCCCACAAGGAGAGCCAGTCTACGATTTGTCAGAAGTGACGGTTTGCCTCAGGTACCAGATTAGGGATGTCATGAAAGGGCAGCAAGTACTAAGTTATTTTAGCTAATTGGCTACCCGAAAAATTAATTCCAAGGGTGAGCAAAGGTAACTGTGAGATTTTTCTCCCCCTCTGGTCAGATAACTTGCATGGAGTGGCAAAATGTTAATTGACATGCAACCTTGGGCCACAAAACATGGTATGCCAGCTTCATGTGCTAATCTCAGCACTGACTGGCTATCTTCCGAAGAGCGAAATCAAATGTCCATGGAGCAGTTCTTTCAGCATGTTGATAGAATATTTAAAAAAGAAAGAGCTAATTTTAATCTTCGTTTTGTCACACATACTGTACACATTCTTTCTGGGATTGGTGGAAGTTGTAGCCTAAAACACTTGGAGGTAATAGTCAGGAAAAGCTACTTTAGATACTATCAGATCCAGTTGCTCTTCCATTGTTGCCTCCTTGAGCCTATCAGATGAGAACAAGTTATACATGCAAATCTATATATGCATTTCAAAAGATGTACACAGCTGGGGAAGAGCCAAGTTGTCTTGGATTTGGAAAGACTTATTGTAAAAGATGATTGTGATGCCTTTCACATTTTCTACCCCATCATTTTCATTAACAACATTCAGGATTGTTTATCTAGTGGAATATTCTGACTTACTAGGGGCAATAATTAAATTTTCAAATAAAAGGTATGTTACATAAAATTGGCACAAGTGAGTGTTTAAATTCCCTGCTTGACTGTTTAAGCCAACAGCAAATCTTACTGGTCTCTTTTGTACAAGGAAGCAAATCAAACTATAATTCAAAAGGCCAAGATATCCAGGTACAGGGAAACATAGACAATTATTTTATGCTAAGACATTGATCTGTCTTGCTTAGTGCTAACTGTTCTGCACTGGCAATGCATCTTTAATAGCTTTTTCCCTGCAGATCTATAAGATAGAAATCTCAGAAATCCTGGTTGAAAAGTTAATGAGTTGTCACCCTAACACATGTAAGGTACCAGGCTGGGGAAGGCTGAGCTACAATTCTCAGGAACAGAAATGTTCCACTCCTGCTTCCAGGGGAAAAAAACTGACCTGGAGAAATTAGTACATTTTTTTTTTTGAATTGGGTTTGCCTATTGATGACGTCATCGACGCATCCATGTGGATTTCCTGGCAATGATATGGAAGTAGGGTAAAGGGGTTGGGGGAGGTTGGGGGGAACTTCATAGAATCATAGGATTGGAAGGGACGTTGGGGATCTTCTGATCCAACTCTCTGCCCAAGGAAGGAGTCGTCATACATCTCAGCCAAATAATTATGCAATCTTTTCTTGAAAACCTCCAGCAATGGAGCACCCAAAACTCCAGGAAGCAAGCTATCCCACTGTGTAATACTTCCCACAATTAGGAAATTCCTCTTCATTTCCAGATTGGAACTCCCTTTGATGAACTTCCATCCATTGTTTCTTTTTGTGCTTTTGGGTGCTATGGAGAATAAATTGATGCCTCCTGCCCTATTGGAAGGCTGCTATCATGTCTCCCACAGTCTCTTCTTTGTTAAACTACATTGTTCCTTTAGCTTTTCTTCATAGGATTTAGCCTCCAGACACCTTATCTTCTTGGTTACTTTGCAGTCTTTGTAGGGTCTCAGCATCTTCTTTTTTTTTATTGTGGTGACCAGAACTGGATGCAGTATTCCAGATGTGATCTCAGTTTACTATAAAGCCCTGGTATTTTCTGAGGGTCTCTCAACCAAACACTAGTCACAGCTTATTTGTTTTCTGGACATCAGCTATCTAAGTGCCACCATCTAGATAAAACTTGAAATACAAAGTACTGAGTCTGCCTTCTTTCTGGACATGAAACCTGTGATTCCCACATGTCTTCTCCAGCACTCAGCTTCTAGATCTATCTGCCCAGCTCTAATGGGGACAATTTCCCTATTTTCATTTTGCTGCAGGTCAACTATCTGTGTTGGCGATGTAACTTGTGTATTGTGAGATATATATATATATATATATATATATATATATATATATATATATATATATATATATATGTCCTTAATAGTTATAAAAATACGAATCCCGGGCATATTTGTTCAATGATGCAATCTTCGATCTCCGGGAAGAGTATACTCCAGTTATTTATTGTTAAAACCACATTTAAAACAATAAAAACAGTTATATACAAAAATTAAAACAACTTAGCTTTCGCTGGTTCTCTGCCAGCGTCCTCAGAGTGGGGCTTAGGGGGTGGGAAGTTCTTTTTATCCCCTTGCTGATCCAATTGCCTACTCATTGCCCTCGTGACAGGGCCACTCTTCCTGATTGCTCGTGACTGCCTCAACTGTTCCGCCCTCTCTTTTTTGCACTCTAACCTGGTATTTTCTTGCTTTGTCATCCTTGTGCTGTCTCCCCCTCCCTGTGCTGTCATCCTTGCAGCATAAGGATGACAAAGCAAGAAAATACCAGGTTAGAGTGCAAAAAAGAGAGGGCGGAACAGTTGAGGCAGTCACGAGCAATCAGGAAGAGTGGCCCTGTCACGAGGGCAATGAGTAGGCAATTGGATCAGCAAGGGGATAAAAAGAACTTCCCACCCCCTAAGCCCCACTCTGAGGACGCTGGCGGAGAACCAGCGAAAGCTAAGTTGTTTTAATTTTTGTATATAACTGTTTTTATTGTTTTAAATGTGGTTTTAACAATAAATAACTGGAGTATACTCTTCCCAGAGATCGAAGATTGCATCATTGAATATATATATATATATATTCTGAGGTTTTCGCGGGTATTTGTATAACCAAAGACCTACACACACACACACACACACACACACACACACACACACACACACACACACACACACACATATATATATATATATATATATATATATATATATATATATATATATATAATAGTAAGTCAGAGATTTTGAACTGCGATGTGTTGGACAAGCCATTTCTCATAGTACAGTCAAACAGTTAAGACTGCCCAACATTATTGTATTAAATTATGTGGACATAGTCAGGTATATACACATTTATTATATATGTCCATACATTTATTCAACCAATGTAAGAACTACAGGAAAATTCTTTTTTAAAAAAATATGCCAGCATTCATTGTACCCTGGAAGGTTTCCACCCATCCTAGTTAAGTTGAAACTGCTTTTGGTAAGTTACTGTCTAGAGAATGCAGTCTGAACATGCTCAGAATTCTTGTCTCTTTGTTAACATTTTGTATGTTTCATTTAGCTGGCTCAACAAAACTCTTCTCCTGGGACAGCTATTGTCCAGTTTGAGCTTAAGTCATCTTCAGTGGCTTCCCACTCACAAAGGACAACTGCTCGGCAATGAAGAAGCAGCTTGCATATGATTCTGCACCTCCCTCACTTTGTTCCCTCCATTTTGCTGCCTCCATCCATTTTTTTATAGTGAGAGAGACACACTTGGAATCAGAGTGGTTGTGACATTTAGGTAGCAGGCCATTGTGTGAAACCTTGAAAGTTTAAAAAACAAGTGCCATAGAACTCAGAGGGCTTAAAGCAACCCCCTTTGTGGAGCCAAGGGCTGAGTTTTGATTCGGGACAATGGTGTTTCTCAAATTTCTTCCCAAAACCTGCACCCATCTGTGATTTGAATGCAATCGCTTTTCTCTCCCTCTGCAATTCATTTGGCAAAGACGAAGCAGATGCAAGAGACGGGGGCTGAATTTTAATGATTGAGTTTTACCTGAAACAAAACAAAACAAGCAAAAATAAAACAACACAAAACAGAGCGAGCAAGCGAGCAAGAGTGGGCGAGGGAACCCATTGGATCCTTTTAGAGACAAAACAAAACGCATGTTTGAAGTTAAAGAGAAGGATTGGGGATAATATAAAATATCATTTAAAAGGGCTCCAATCATTAGGCACTGCAAAGAACTCCGCTAATGAGCCTCTCATAAATGAGGGAAGTGCCGCTTTCCCTTGGTTTTCTGCTCGGCTTGCCACAAAATTGCCTACCTGGGGTGGCTGATTACACGATTTGTACTGCATGATAAGATGTTGGGGGGGGGAGAGCCCTCATTTTGAGTTTCTCAATAGGTCAGCATCAAACCACCAGATGTTTCAGATCTCTGTTGATGTCTTTGGTTTCATTTTTTTTGGGGGGGGGGGGAACAACAAGTTTAGTCTTTACTAAACTATGAGGTTCCAGCTTTGCAATTTTTGATTTGACAACCCCTTTTGATAAGGGAAAAAGATAAATGGTATAATTAATGCTTTCATGAAGAGTAGATATTGAAAATTATTTAAGCCAAATTATTCCTGTTTTTGCTGGTTTCCGCTGTGTTTTTAGAGTGTAATCTAATGAACGAATAGTAATTGTACACTTGGACGTTTACAGGCCTCTTTTATCTGGGCAACAACTAGTCTTTGTAGAGGATGAGGGGGAAAAAGATATCAAGCAGACTTCTCTTACAAATCATTATCAGGAGACATTTCCCTAATCCCTAATTTCATGAGACAATTTGGATTTGCAATTCCAATCAGGAAAACCAAAGTACCTATAGCTGGAAGTCTCAAAACTGGGCAGCCTTTGAGAGTTGCACATAGGATAGACTAGATAATAATCAAATAAGCATCCACTGATATAACATCCTAAAAATATGCTGAAGTTATCTTTTCCCCTCACCACCCCACCTCAAACAGCATATGATACCAAGGAAAAGGGAAATTTTCAAGGTACAATTTCAGCCTAAAAAGAAGTAGGTCCATTGAGAGAGGGCATATAAACGAAGAGGTTGTTTACTTGTGTCACATAATGGAAATAAATGGCATACTCCCAATAATTAAAACTGCATTTCTACTGAAGTAAGAAGCAAGGGATGATTGTGTTTTAAGGCACAATGAACTCATCATAGTTAGACTGTAGAATCCATGGTCCCAGAACATGGACAGGATAATTTTTTCCTTAAAAATTAAAAAAAATTAAAAAGTGGACATCCTGGGCATTCATTTTTCCTTCCAAGTAATTACTAAGCTTAACTTTAAGGGACTGTACACCTCCCAATGCCCATGAGCTTGCTTCTGCATCTCATTTCCCATAATGTTCATTGTCGTTTTCCTTTCAGTTCTTCGGCAATTTGTGACACACTCGGCCTTTGGAAAGAAGATTGTGGGACTCTTGTAGAATAGGATGTAGTTAGTCACAAATCCCATTTCTGGACAAATGGAAATCCTTGCCTGCTGATTTTTTTTTTTTTAACCAGAAATGTTTAAAGCTGGTAAGTGAGAGGCTGCCATGACTTTCCTTGGAAACATTGCAAACCAATGTTTAATGTTTAATGAAGAGAAGGATGAGGGGAGACGTGATAGCAGTGTTCCAATATCTCAGGGACTGCCACAAAGAAGAGGGAGTCAAGCTATTCTCCAAAGCACCTGAAGGCAGGACAAGAAGCAACGGATGGAAACTAATCAAGGAGAGAAGCAACCTAGAACTAAGGAGTAATTTCCTGACAGAACAATTAATCAGTGGAACAACCTGCCTTCAGAAGTTGTGAATGCTCCCAACACTGGAAGTTTTTAAGAAGAGACTGGACAACCATTTGTCTGAAATGGTGTGGGGTTTTCTTGCCTGAGCAGGGGGTTGGACCAGGAGACCTCCACAGTCACTTCCAATTATTATTATTATTATTATTATTATTATTATTATTATTAAGAACAATAGATTGACCAAAATTCCCAGGATCACTTTCACGCAGATAAAAGGCAAATTTTTTGTGGGTCATGTACTTCCCTCTCTTCTCTCTCATGTATATCTGCACTCTCAATTATAACAGCTGTTTGAGATCCTATTCATCTCTCCCTGGCCACCACTGCAGCTTGCTTATGGTCACAAATGTTAGGAATTGTTATGGTCACAAATGTTAGGAATTGAAAGCACAGGAATCTTTCTTCTAAGTAAAATACCGCCCCCCCACACACTTTTCTTCTCCCTATGTAAGGCTTGGCCTGGTTCTTCAGTTGGTGCTTCACATTTTCCTCAGTATGTTAAAGGAGCAGAGGAAGTATATTATCCTGGGCTCTTTCAGGTGAATATCAAGGGGGACTCTTAATGCCTGGCTTTGACTGCTTTAGTTGCATCTAAGGGCTTAGTGCAGTTTAAAAAGAGAAATAAATAAATAAATAAATAAGGTGGAAGAGAGTGGTAATGGAGCCCACAGCCAGTTCCCAGCCTTTGCTGTAATACTTTGTACCCAAACTGTTGTTTCTGTTCCACCTTCAAGCGTGGATAGAGCTTTGTACTTCTCCCAAACACACACACACACACTTTATTCTCTTCTCTCTGAGCTCCTTCTTCTCTCCTCCTCCTTCTCCTCCCACTCCACCCTATTCACATTACCTCAAAGTGCATTTAAGCATCAATAAGGTGCGAAGGGAAAATTGTCTGTCACGTTAATCCAGGCCTGAGGGGCTGGGAAATATAAAAGAGAGAGAGAGAGAGAAAAGGAAAGGTTCTTTAAGAGCCTAAAAATCCATACAATAGCTGTGGGAATGCTGGTCAGACCCTTTCCTCCCCACTGCCTCCGTGGTGATCCCTCAATTAGCACGCAGGGCCTGCTTCTATAGGAAGCCTTGTCTTTCAAGGTGAGCCTGTTTGTTTGGGAAAGGGGAGCCTCTGGTCAGACTGGCTAAGCTGGCCTCTGCAACCTCTGGCAGAATTTGGGGAGATGAGGGAGAAGAGTTCTCTCAACTTCAGAAGGGCAGTGGAGGTGGAGCCCAAGCAAGCCCACAGCATCTTCTGGTCCTTCCTTCCTTCCTTCCTTCCTTCCTTCCTTCCTTCCTTCCTTCCTTCCTTCCTTCCTTCCTTCCTTCCTTCCTTCCTTCCTTCCTTCCTTCCTTCCTTCCTTCCTTCCTTCCTTCCTGACAATTTCACTGTCCCTGGAAGGGTGTTACCCTTACTTGTTGTATCTCAAGGACCTTTCGCACAGGTTTAAAAGTTTTAAAACTTTAGAAGTTTCCACTGCTAGAACTGACCTTGTCTTTGGGTGACAGCAGCCCAGAGAGGAACTTAATTGGGACTGGCCCCTCTTAGTATAAAAGCAGAGCTGTGTTGCTTAAAGGACTCTGCTGAATGTCTGGAAGCAACCCGTGCGCATTTCTTGTCTTTGGAGATGGTGTGGATTATGGGGCCCCCATATCATAATGGGTTAGGTTACCCGTCCTAAAGCTTCCTCTTCCTCCCCCCCCTCCCGGGGTTTAAGGGGCCAATCGGAACTGAGTGACTTGTTTCAGATTTTCTCTAAACGCGTTTTGATGGAAGGAGCGGGGCGGTTTTGCTCCCAAACGTTTGGTTTTTGCAATTCCAAAGGAGGCCTGAGCCTCGTGGGGTGGGGGTGGGAGAGAGTGGGGGTGGTTGGGGGGGCTTCTCAGCTGGCCGGCCTGAGCTCCGGAGGAGCTGCGCGGAGAGACGGAGGGGGGGGCGGGCGGCGGGGGAGGCAGCGGCGCAAAGAGGGAAAACACACACACACACACACACACACACACACACACACGGTTGCGTTAAAACTGTTCCTTAGTCACTTTTAATTAGCCCCCTCGATTTAATTAGCAAAGTTGAAACATGCAATTAAAATTAGCTCAGTTTAGCGGGTCTTCAAGGGAAACCGGGGGAAGGAAGCGCGGCGGGAGCCGTCAGGCGGGCGGGCGAAAGGTGGGAAACTCGCCTCCGAGAAGGGAAGGAGGCAAAGAGCCTCGGAGGGGCAGCCCGGGCCGAGGCCGGCTCCCCTTCGACCGAGGGGCGGGGGGGGGGACGTGCCGGGCTCGGCCCGGTGGAAAAGGCAGCCCTGCTCCGCTCCGACCGGCAGAGCCCAGCCGAGCTGAGACGATCCGCTTTCCGGAGGCGTCGGAAAGCAACGCTGGGCTGCGAGAGCCGACCGGTCCCTCCTCTCCCTCCCTCCCTCCCTCCTTCCCTCCCTCCCTCTCCCGGGACCGAGCGTTTCAGGCCCCGTCTCTGGAGTCGCCAAGGCTGGGGGTGATGGGGATTGTAGTCCGACACGCCGGAAGCGTCCAGCTTGCCCGATCTTCCCTTCTCGGACCCGGACCCCAATTCCCAGCCCCGCCTGGCCACAGGCCGCCCTAGGAGCCCAACCGCCCTTGCTTGGGAAGGGCTGCCGGTGCTCCCCGGCTCTAGCTCCGCGGGGCCAGGGGCGAGCCGAAGCCCGGAGAGGCTGCAGCGCCGACCCGGGGCGCGAGCCGGGGCTCTCGGAGGTTCCCAAGCGGGAGAGGCTCGCTTTTTCTTTTATTGGGCGCGCGGGGGGGGGGGGGAGTCGGAGAAATGCGATCGGAAGTAACAAGAGCGAAGATTTGGGATAATGATAAGATTGCCGCGAGCCACCCACTGAGTTCTGGTGGCGTCCCCCCTTCTCTCTCTCTCTCTCTCCCCCCCGAGCTTTCTTGATCCCTTTTCGAGAAGAGTTCTCTGTTTTCAGATTCAAGCTCCCATAAACGACGCGTTCTGAAAACACGAGCGTTTGCCGGAGAGGTGACTGGCAACACTTTCAGAAAGCGTAGGAGGAAGAAAGGAAAGGGAAAGGGAAAGGGAAAGGGAAAGGAAAGGGAAAGGGAAGCTGGTTCTTCCTGACTGTTCGGAATAAAAGGGCTGGTACGTGATGTAGAACAACACAATGGGCTGGGAGGCAGAAGCCGAGCTGCCTGGGCCCACGGAACCCACACACCCCACGAGGTTTTTCTCCCGCGGGGTCTCGGCCAACGGTAGACCGTGGGGATCTTGGAGAAATTATTTTTTTCCAAGTGACCCCAAAGCAAAGCAAAACAACCACAATAAAGCTTTCCTCCCCCCCCCCCCAATCCTACGGAATAACAGCTTACAGAAGAAAACGCTGTAACCTCACAACAAGCCAAGGTTGGCTGAAGTTCAGCCGGAGACTTTCTGCAGTGGAATTCGTCTTCTGGGGCAGGGATGAAATTATACAGGGAATCGGGGAGAGTCGAGATTCGGTTAGCTTCATTCAGCGACCGTCCAAGGGTCGAAGAGGTCCCGTCCCGTCTGTTCAACTCTCACCTTCGCTGGCCGCCTCCCCCCCCCGAAAGAAGTTTGGAAAAGAAAACGCCGAATACCTGCACAGTGAAATGTGGTTGACAATAAATGCTGCGTGAGACGCTAAGGCGCAAATCTCAGCATCCAAAAAGCTTCCCAGGAAAAACAAACAAACAAACAAACAAACAAACGATACTGAGGCTAGGGTGACAACTGTATATATATATATACACACACACACATGCATACATACATATGTATATATGTATATAAATACATGCATACATACACATGCATACACACACACACACACACACACACACACACACACATATATATATATTCTTCTTCTAACATAATGCTTATTTTTTGAAATTGTGGAACCAGTGTCCTTTTCATAGGTCGATGCTATGTGAGAATGGATGTGGTCCAGGTCTTTGTAGCTACTGACGAAATGGGACGGGGCAAAGAACGATCGAAATATTGTCCCCAAAGGGCCGAGACTCTTTTATTTCACGTTTAGTTCTTTTTTTAAGGAATTGAAACCCTTCCCCACCCCACCCCAACGGAGTCAGAAAAATGAGACGCAGGTTCATATATATATATATAAGCTAATAAACAGTTGGATTGAGGGGGGTGGTGGTGAGGAGTAAGCGTTTACATTTACAGTCAGGGCATCAGATACAAAACCCGAGTTTTTTCTTTTTCTTTCCCTTTTTTGGCACAACAGATGAAATGACTGGGGACAGTGCGGGTGCAAGTCGGGACGGTGCGGGTCCCTGGCTGGCGGGGAAGGTCTCTGAGGCAGACGATGAGCCCCACTTCCAAAAGCCCCAAACTGCTGGGAGAAAACGCGGAAGGCTTTGACGGCCAGCTTCGCGTCTGAACCGGGAAACCTTCGACGTCCTTCGCTGGACCTTCCTCGACAGGCGCGGCCGGACTGGGAAAGGCTGGGAAATTCTGCGACTGGAAGGTCAAGTCCACGGAGGGCACCAGTTTAGAGGGTGAATCTTTGGGCACAACAGCAGATCAGCCTCTTGACCGATTTGCTGGATTTTAACCGAGTAGCCACCCAAGAGGGGACGTTTGGGTAAATCTGATGGCTCGGGAGAAAAATAGGCGGAGCAGTCGTGAATCCGATCTTCTCCTCCATAGGAGGATTCAATCTCCCCCCCCGGTCCCCCCCACTTCGCGGTCTCCAAGTGCGCCCCTGACCGAAACCACCTGTGGGCCTCATCCTCCCTCCGGCGATCCCCAGCCCAGCCCCCACCTGCATAAGTGGCACACATAGAAGGAGGCTGCGTTGGTTCGATTCCAAAGGCAATTATCAAGGGACCCTTTTGGTGGGCGAGGAGGAGCTACCAAGTTTTGGGGTGGGAGGCTGAACGCTCCTTTGAAGCTCCCGATGGAGAGTTCCCGGCTCTGAAGCCGCTAATTTACAGGCAAATTCTAAGATAGGGAACCAGTTTCTAGTCCTCATTGAGATCAGTCTATATCGCCTCTGCGGCATTTGCGCGAAGCCAGTTCACTTCAGATAACGAGGATAACGGTAATAATTCAAGTTTAAGGAGATTGTGTTGATTGGAGAGGTTTTTAATACAGAGAAAAGCAGGAAAAAAAATTCACTCTCCACCTTATATGGACTCTCCTGCCCATCTGCATAAGTCGATTCTTTCCAAATCAACCTAAGTTGCAACCACTCCCTGGTTTGGGAAGGAACAGGGAGTTTCCCCAAAGTTAGTATCGGGACCTTTTCTCTCTTTTTAAAAAAACGACCATTCTTAATCATATTTTTAAATGTTTCCAGTCTCGCCCGCATGTCAAACCACCTCAACTTTTAAGTACTGAGCTTGGATGAAGACGGGAGAGAGAGCGAGCGCCTATTTTATTTTATTTAGGCGGAGAAAGCATGCTAGGAGAGGCGGCGGGCGGGCGGGCGGGCTGGGTAATTTTCATTCTTGTAATATTGGTTTGGGGATAATTACTTTTAATGTCAAAAAGATTTAGTTTAATATCATCTCTATTAGGCTGCTGGGCGGATAATTAAAAGTGAAGCTGATAGCAGGAGGGAAAACAGATGGGATTTGCTTACTTTGATTCAGTAGGTAAATAATGAAAAAGTCAGTGGCAAAATCCCCACGAACAATTGAAACCTTAAAGATCGCTAACATTATTGGAAGCCCTGGCGAAGTAGCTACTTGAAGGAGAACCGGATGAATACATGCCAAGCGAGAACTATATTTCTTCCGCGTCTTCTCTCTCTCCTCCCCTGCCTCCTGCCTTGGGGAAGAACTACCCTCGATTTTAGACAGTGGAAGTCATCTTTTAATTAAGATTTTGATTCCACCTGGAAACCTTTGGCGAAAATAAGAAGGGGCATTTTAGAATGATCTGAATCAATATCTGCCTATCGGAGAGAGGGGAGCGAAGAGGCTTTTAAAAACGTGTTCCGATAAATCCTAGCTCCTTGTACTTTTAAAGGAGAGAAATAGTTGTCTGACACTTGTGGTAAAATAACAGTAACAACAATAGCTGTGTTGTCTAGTGATGAATGTATGCCTTAGTCCCGTCGCTTGTGCTTAAACTCCAGTGGACCAGACTTTCTTCAAAGTAAAATTGTTTCCAGCTGAATTTAATATACGAGAGTATCAAAAAGAAAATGGTCTACTGAATAGTCATAATTAAGTACCCGAATTATTTAAAAGAAAGAAGCCACACATTGACAAAGCTCTTGACTGCTTGGCGATTACAGCAACATCTGGGAGGCTGGGGGCAATGAGTAGAAAATATAAAGCTAACCATATAAGTCGTGCCAGTCATTTTTATGCTGATCATTAATAGGGATTACAATTAACAGCATGGGTTCAACTCTTGTTCTGATATTGGGAAGAGAGAAAAGTCGTTTTAAGACCCCTTAATGGAGATTTCCCTGCTTTTTTTTCTGCCCCCCCCCTTCAATCCGCTGCAGAATTGCCTGTAATTCTGGGAAACTGCAGAGTGAAGGGCTGAGATTGGGATTAGAGTCGGTTGTATTGAACGCTTCTGTTTTCCTCTGCGCGCCCTGCTCCCCGGCCGGACTTGGCTCCCTCCATTGGAGAAAAGGGTACCCATTTTCTGCCCGGGTTGCTGTCCACACGTCCTCCCCTATCCGTGCTCCTTTCGTGCTCAGGTAGAAATATCTCACGGTTCTTCTGGCAGGACGGCAGCGGGGGAGCCCAGTTTGGAGCATCGGGGCAGGGGAAGGGGGGGGGGCAAAAGGGCGAAGGTATCATCTCTTTCCTCTCTCCCCCCCCCTTTGCAGGTCCAACTCAGCTACTGTTGCTCTCCGCTGGCTGCAGGACCCCCCCCCGCCCCCGCCCCCCCGCGAAGAGCGAGCGAGTGAGCGAACGAGCTCAGCCTGAAGATGAGCTCTCCGAGCTTCGAGGTTGGGAAGCCTCGACGGAGTCGTTTCTCGACGTAGGGCGCAGGTTATTGTGCCTCTTTAAGCGGAGTGCTCCAGATGATATTTAGCCTGGCTCTGTAATTCTTAAGGCACTCAGTAGTGGGAAGTTCAGCCCGAAATAAAGGCTAGATAAGAGTCTCACCTATTTAACTCCGTTACTGAATTAGCCAGAATCCCATTTGATGGATTCGCACGACCCACTGAACCTCAGTGCGTTAATCAAATGGCTTGCATCGGTACGACAACCTCTAAGTTCCTTGTGCAGAAAAGGGAAGGGGAAGCGAAGTAACCAGCCAAAGACTGAAACTTGGAGAACTTCGGTTCCTTTCCAAATGCAGCCTCTAAAATAGCAAGGGGCCTGGTCAAACGGGTTGTGTGAACACCCACACATTGTCTCTTTTTTTGTCTAAAATTCATGATTCCCCCGCTCACGTTTTCAACAGTCGGGAATCCCAGGCCGTATGAGTCAGCCTGGACCGATTCTGAAAATAATTGCAGCCTAAGCTGGAGAGTAGCCCGAAGCTTCTTTGCTTGGTGAAAGTCCTGAAAAGCGCGCAGGGAACGGCGCTGAACGGAACAGGGCTCCAGGTTCAGGAAGATTTTACCATGCACCCAAGAACCCCCCCACACACACACCATTTGCGGACTGATATATATATAAAAATGTGGCATCATAAAGTGCCAGACCCAAGAAGCCTGCTGGCAAGGGATCCAGATTCCAGCCTGCAACGGCAAGCTGGGCACTCCGTGGAATCTGGGGCTGTTTAGAGAGCTTTGTGGGGAGGGGGTGGAAGCAGGATCTCAGAGCCCCCACTTAGGGAAGGACCCGAGTAGCCGAAGCATTCACAAGAGGAGAGGGAGACGCGGGTTTCATTGCAGAAATAAAACCAACCTAAAACATGGGAAGGGGAAAAAATGCGTGTCAAGAAAGAAAGCGGAGCCTCAAAGGGATCCCGGATCCGCTCCTCGAGTCTCCCGAAGGGCCTGCCTTTAATGTCCAGGGAGGGAACTGGGGATCGAGAGCGGCCGCGGGTGGGGGGGCTGTCTTTTCGCTGCGAGGGTGGGGGAAGCAAAGAGCGCGAAGCCTCCGGCAAGCCTCTTGCAGGGGCGGGAGTCGCTGGTTCGTTTGGGAACCTTGGCGGGTCTCTCCACGAACCGGTGGCCTCGAGGGGACCGGAGGCGGAGCTGCCGGCGTTTTCCTGGCGAAGGAAGTCCGACTAAGGAGCGAAGCGGCGACCTTTGAGGCTCCCTTAAAGGCCGCGAAAAGAGAAGCAAACGCTAAGTTAGCTGCTGTCTCAGAGGCGCTGCCGTCGCCGCGGGAAAGGGCTCAGCCCGAGAAACGGAAAGGGGAGGGGGAGAGTTGGGAGTGAAAGGGGAGTGTAGAAGGAGCTTCCCTCCGGGGTGTTCGTCGATTTTTATTTATTTATTCGTTTGTTTTTGGAGAAATGAAAAAAAAAAAAAAAGCAGGTCCAGCAGAGTCAAGCCGCCCGCGCGGGGAAGAGGCGCCCAGGCGGGGCCAGCATTTCGGGAATTCCACCCAGATATATAGGGGGGGGGGAAATATGTCTCCCCCCAATCTCCTCCGAGTTCCAAAATGTTTGTTAAGAAGTCAATCTTGATTTTAAGACGTTGTCTTAATGAACGGGGCAGACTATTCTTTTAGTTAATCCCACAGCAGAAATGTTCAGAAATGACCCAACCACTGTTGTGGTGATATAAAACCCCAAACAGCGCGTTTGAAAGAAACAGATTAAAATTCGGTCCTGATTTTAAATTACTCCCATTTTGGAGTACGGAGATTATCCATTCCTTCCTTCCTTCCTTCCTTCCTTCCTTCCTTCCTTCCTTCCTTCCTTCCTTCCTTCCTTCCTTCCTTCCTTCCTTCCTCACAAAGCAAGGGTATATAGAAAACATGCTTACCAGAATATTCTGTATCTGGACACTGATTCGAAAGATATAACATCCCTTTTCTTATTAATTTAAACAGCCAATTCTTAACGTGAGCTGTCTACGCAGATAAGCAAAATGGATGCTATGTATATATGATATGCAAATGGTTAATTATAGTGGTAGTGACTTATCTTGTCATCCAATTAGATAATTATAGGATTTTGGATTTAAAAGACTGAAAGCTGTGCCGGCCTCATTTTTTTTTAAATGGAGAAGGCATGACATAAGGTCCTCAAATAAATGTTGATATATAGTTTCACACCCCTTTGTGAAATGATTTAGAGTTAAATCGGGAAATTTCTTGCAAAGAAACAAGACAAGATTAGGCCCAGTTATTTCTGCAAGGAACCTGGTCACTGGCACAATTCTTCCTATTGGTGGAAGCTTTGCTATTGGTCAGGTGAAGGTAAGCACAGTCAGCGTCTTTGATATCCCTTTTTTAAAATCATGAACTGTACAGTAACTGTAAACTGTACGTGACTGTACCTTATCGTATCAATTCGTGTTGCAAAGTGGCACTGTTCATTGTGAATATTTCTTGTTGTGGGATAGGAAACGAACAATATTTTTATTCCATACAGTTTTAGATTTATTTTTATTCCATGCAGTGTTAGATGCCAGGTTTTTGGATTTTGTTTTTGTTTTATGTGATAGAGAAAAGTCCAGGCAAGCTTTTGTTACCTTCAATGCAGTCATCTCTTTCTCTCTCAACAGAGCTATACAATTGTTGGTTCTACGTACACACCTGAGCTCTTCCTTCTCAAAAGTCCTTCACCTCTAAAATAAAAACCAAACCGCATTTCCTGTCTCAAAACCTCAATAGAAAGCAGAACGAATCGCCTGGAGACTGGAATCCGAGCAAGATACTCAGCCCATCCCAGAGATTCGCTGATCTGTCTTTTATAGGAGATCCTTCCTCTAAATCTCTCTCAATTATTTTAGATGGAGAAGGAAAACCAGCTGATCATCAGACCTACTGAGGCGTTGGTTTTGTTAATCCCCAGGATGCTGTTTCTGTTTTGAAAATTTCTCTGCCTCCAATAGCCAGAGTATAGTTTTCCTGACTAACAGCCTCCTCTGCAAAGAGCGGGACTCCTGTGTTGGCCAGCTTCAATCTGGCTCCTTGGTGACAATTAAAAAAGAAGGGAGGGGGATTCCGGAATAATGCGAACACCCCCCCCCCACTTGAGAAGGGAAGCCAAGCGGGAGAGGGACACGGATTATTCCGGCCAAGTAAATTCCTCTAAAGGAGGGGAAAGGGGGGGACATGCCTCCTCAGTAGGCCAACTGTGGAGAAGCCTATCTCGCAACTGAAAGGGTCTCCCCCGCCCTTGCCCCAGGGCTCCAGGCAAGTTCTTGGCCATATCCGAGAGGCTGTGCTTCCCTCGCTGTGGAAAGGAGGGTTTCGATCTAACGCTTCCCACCTTTCTGGGAAGGGACTTTTAAGCAGGAGTTAAGACATTAATTTCACTAAATCTCGGTGACTAGATCTAGCGAAATCGGAGGAGGGAGATTTTGCTCCCTTGAACACACGTGTAGAACAAAGTAACTGTCGCAAAGAAAAGAAAATCTCCTAGGCCAGGAGTTTTTCTCTGGAAAGACAGGGCTGTCACTTTTGCTACTCCGGGGATGGTTAATATGTAATTCCGAAATAGGCCAAGTAGAGATTGTCTTACCAATCTTACAGGGTTTTTTTTTTTGGAAATACATGTAAGACACATGTACAGGTTTTGTTGACCGTCCCTTCCCTTGGGACAGGAAATGTATTTTATTCGCCGGCGTGTAAGGAAAAAAAACCTGCACTAACACGCTTATTACCAACATTTCGAAACTGCCTCTCGGGGAGAAACCGACAAAGCTGCCCAGTCCATTTTCTCGGGCTATTTTAACTTGGAAATGGGTTGCCTTACTTGCTCCGAATGGACTGGCCTTTGATCTGGGTGACTTCTTCAAAACAAGCAAGTCCCAAGGCGTGTCGGCCTCAGGTAAATGATAGTCGACAACAAAAACAATATATTGTTTAAAAAGCGAATGAATCCAGTGGTAGCGAGCATAATTGTTCACGGATCGATTCCCTGTTTTAATTGTCCTACAGGAGAGTCCGAAGCAGCGTGACCGACTTTTAGTTAAACAAACAATAATTAAATCTGAGAGAAGGAAAGAGAAGAAAGTATGTAATAGGTAGTGAGCCTCCCCTTTCCTTTCCCAAATATAAAATGTAATACTGTACCTCGTCGGTATTCCCTTTGAGGGCAGCCGCTGAACCTGAAGATGTAGAAGGCGTAAGAGAAAAGGAAAAATTAGTCTGTGCTTTGAAACCCTCAGGACGGCCATCCTACGGTGTTAGTGGCAACCTTTCTATCTGATCTTTCGTCGTTCTCCCCACCCTTGACAAGTGTCACCCCAGGAAAATGTGAGGTTCAAAGAGCACAATCAATCGGCAAAGCAACTACTGTTTTCAGTGGATTTAATAAATGCCTGGACAACAAGGCGACAGAAATTTGGGACAGAGAGAGAGAAAGAGAGAGAAGAAAAAAATAAGGAGGAGAAATGAAAACTATTTGCTGAGGGTTCCCCCCCCAAATGTATCTTCCCCTCCCCCTTTGGACCCTTTTAGCGCTCCCCTCCCCTTAAAACAGTTTATTTGAAAGAAGCTTCGGGTGGACACTGTAGACATCCGAGTGGCCAATCAGAAAGGCTCTTTCCCCTCTCGGCCAATGGCAGGCGCCACATTGTTGTCAAATGTTGTCTAATGGATACGTAAGGCGCAACAATAGAGCAAGCGCTCGCGGGCGGTTCGGCGAAGATTTCTATCTCTTGGCAACTCTCGCTCTCTTTAGTGGCGCACATGCAAAGTTGGGGCTGAGGAAAGGGGGGTCCGGACTGGGCTCGGCTGCCTGTTGAAGGCGGCTTTGGTTGGCGGGGTTGTAGCTGGAGGAAGGGGTAGCTAGAGTAGACTGAGAAAAATTAGAGGGCGGCTGAGAAAGGAGCGCGGGCGCGAATCAGGAAGTTGGAAATTGTTGCACTCTGAAGTCTGAAACCTGGCGGGGGTCAGAGGAGTCCTCTGTCTTCTGCCACGGTTAGCTCGGCTGGCGTGCGATTGTGACAAGCTGAAATCTTGGACGGGCACTGGGACTGCTGCGTCTCCAGGGGCTCGTGCGCGCTTTCGTCAGGACAGTGTTTTGTAACATTGGCAAGCGAGGGAGCGCAGCTGTTCTCCTTTCCTCGGGTTGTGGCAGGAGCGCCTGCCGTCGGGTTCCGCCGCAATTTCTTGCCAGGGAAGAAATCAGCGGGAGTGAGCCGGGGCGAGTTCTGCTTCGCCGCGCTGCTGAGAAGAGATGGAATGGCTGGGTAGCCATTTTGATGGTTTCGGAGTTTGGGGGCTTTGATTCGGGGGGCGGGGGGAGCCAGGAAGCCCCGATTTCCGCTACCCTAGGATCCACGTCCATTCCGTGGGCGATTGAGCCGGGGCAACAAAGAAGGTCGAGGGGGGGGGGCGTTGTTTGTTTGCTTCCTCGAAGAGTAAACGTCGTTTACTTCCCCGAAGTTAGGTAACGCAGATGCGCTCTAGAGTAGAGGGGGAGATTGTAGAGGAAGGGCTGAGACGCGCCAGACTTTTCGGAGGGAAAAAAGTTCTCAATTTTTGTAATTTAACCGGCTTCGGAGTGGCTGGAGGGACTCAGGCTATTAGGCAAGCTGAGCAACTCGTTAGCCTCTCGCGGAGTGGCGGGTTGTTCCAGGAAGGCCCTGCCCTGTTTGACCCGCGGCAGTCTTGTTGAGGTATTAAAGGCGCCTCGGCGGGGAGAGGGCCCTGCGCCTCTGCGCCTTCCCTGGAAGCCACGGCGCCCCTTCTTGGTCACGATGGAACTGAGGTCTGAGATGACCAATGTACCCCCGGCGCCCTCTGCGGTGCCCCCCAGTTCGGTGGCGGCAGCGGCGGCGGCGGCGGCGGCAGCGGCCAGCCTGCCGGTGAGCGTGGCCGGGAGCCTTCTGCGAGCCCCGCCGCTGCTCCTGAGGGCTGCCGAGAAGTATCCGCGCACCCCCAAGTGCGCTCGCTGCCGCAACCACGGCGTGGTGTCGGCGCTCAAGGGCCACAAGCGCTACTGCCGCTGGAAGGACTGCCTGTGCGCCAAGTGCACGCTGATCGCCGAGCGGCAACGCGTCATGGCCGCCCAGGTGGCGCTGCGGCGGCAGCAGGCGCAGGAGGAGAACGAGGCCCGCGAGCTGCAGCTGCTCTATGGCACGGCCGAGGGGCTGGCCCTGGCCGCGGCCAACGGCATCATCCCGCCGCGGCCCGCCTACGAAGTCTTCGGCTCCGTGTGCAGCACCGATGGAGGCTCGGGGGCTTCAGGTGAGGAGCTAGCGCGCGCCCCGACCCTGAGGCTTTGGCGACGAGCTGAAAGGCGCTGGTTTCCCCGCCGCTCTGGGGAGTCGGACCTTCCCTCGTCTAAGTAAACGTGACAGGCGGCAGGGAGTCCTGTGGAAGTTCTGAGAAAACCAGCTTGGGCGCCCGGGCCCCGTTTATAGCCCCTCGGGCCTCAGGAGTTCTCCCACGAACGTTAGGATGGGGCCGGCCGCCGAGGAGGAAAGGGGCCGGGGCTGAGCTTCCCAGTTTTTTCTTTAGGCAGCCTCGCGCAAGTTTAAAAAGGAGTCCTTCTCCCCGGATGCTTCCGCCCACCTTTTGGTCCTTCTCGGTCCGCCTGGACTTCTTCCCGCGCTCTCTCGTCCCACGCACAGTTCGTTTCCCTTCCACGCAGCCACCAATTGCTCGCCCTTTAACACCATTTGTAGACCTCAAATCTCAGCGGCCGTTCGGGATTTCTTCTCGATCTATATAAGGAGTTCCCAACGTCGCGGACGGAGTTATTAAAAAAAAAAAAAAAACCTAGCCATTGCCTTTAACAATGAAATATTGGCCAGGCATTTCTAAATTGATAGTCCCACTCGTGTTTGCCGTGTCAAACGCGGTGAGGGCTCACACTGTTGCTTTTTCTTAGCAATTTCTTCTCTTTCTCGCTCCCTTCCTCTCTCCCTCGTATCCATAATGTCTTCCACACCCATTTGAGTTCCACTTAGTGTCCCTGTAATTGTTTGACGCCATTGGATTCACTTCCAGGTAAGTTAGTATTGCTATGTAGTAAACTACCCCTTGAAAATATAGAGGCCTGTCACAGCTGGCATCAGCCTCGAACTGAGCCCTCCCCAACCTGGCTGCCTTCCAAGTTTTCTTCAGCGATGCCACTAGAAGTTATGATGGGAGCTGTCTTCCCCTGCATCAGGGGACCAAGTCGGGGAACGTTTTCCTTGTAAATTTTTTTTTTTGGGGGGGCACCTTGACCGTCCCAAGCCAGAGAGGCGAGAGAAAAGATAGCGCCTCCTAGCGACCTCAGCAATTTAGCCCGGCCAGGAGACGCCCTACCGTAGTTACAACGGCGAGGTTTGATTTCATGTCCTAAAGTAGCTATTTAGGAATTTCACCAAGGTGAGCCGATGGTCTCCCGGTAGGTGCCATCTGGGGAGGGGAGGAAAGAGACGGCAAGATATGGCCTGGAGGGTAAATTGGGAGGACAACCAGAAGCCACCAGAGACAGCGGAAAGGGGGGATGGACAGAAGCGTGGGTGAAATCAGGCTAGGGTAGAGGAGGGCAAGATCCATTGGGTGGGTTCTCTGTGGGACAGGAAGGCGAGTGGTGGCTGAATTAAACTCCTTGGTTGTTAAACCATCAGGAAGTCCCGAAAAGCGCTCAGCTAAAGTCCACTCGCTTTCCCATTTTTGTCAAGGTGAAAGTACTTAATGGGCCCCCATCCGGCCCTTGGAGGGGGGAGGCGGAGGCGGGGCACGCTGGCGGGGAGAGCCTCGTCCAGCTCACTCTTTCTGTCTCTCGTTGCCAGAAATCAAGATGCAGAAATTTGACTTGTTCCCCAAGACGCTTCTCAACAGCCGCTCCGCGACCCCTCAACACAACAAGCCTTTAACGCCGGATGGGACGGACGGCGCGCCAGGCACCTCATCCCCGGAGCTGACTCGTCACGGCTGTGGCTCGGGCTCGGAGAACGGCGACGGCGAGTCTTCGGTCAGCTCGCCAGTCTCCAAAGGCGCCAAAGATGGCAGCGGGGGCGGCGGAGCAGAGGAGGAGAGCACAGGCTCCGTCAGTCCGCTGGGCTCCGACTCGGGTTGCTCTGAGGCAGAACGGGACGAAGCAGGTGCCCCCTCGCCTGGTTTGGCCGCTGCTGCCGCGGCCGCCGTGGCGGCGAGCAGCCGGCAGCAGCGGACGCCGTTGGACATCCTGACGCGCGTCTTTCCCGCGCACAAACGCAGCGTGCTGGAGCTGGTCCTGGCCGGCTGTGGCGGGGACGTGGTGCAGGCTATCGAGCAGATCCTTAACAACCACCACCACCACCACCACCACCACCACCACCGGGGAGCAGGCGGCAGCCCAGGCCAAGGACTTTCCGCCGCCTCTGGACTCAGCTCGATAGGGCCGGACAAGGCGAGCGAGGAGACCTGGGCGCGGGCTGCTGGAGACGCGCCGGGGACCTTGGCTGGCCTTCAGCCTTCATCGGCTGGCGGCACCTCGCATCACCGCCCTCTTTTGGCCGGCGCCATGACCCCAGCCATTGGCGCGCTGGGCAGCCGTTCCGCCTTCTCGCCTCTGCAGCCCAACGCTACCCATTTCGGGACGGCGGCTGAGGCCGGGGCCTATCCCCTAGGCACGCACTTGAGTTTGAGCCCGCTACGCCTAGCTTACTCGGCCGCAGCTGCGCACAGTCGCGGCCTGGCCTTCATGACCCCTTACTCCACGGCGGGGCTAATGCCCACGCTGGGCTTCCGGCCGCCTATGGAGTACGCCTTCAGCGACCTCATGCGGGACAGATCAGCTGCAGCGGCGGCTGCTGCCGCTGCCGCCGCCGCTGCCGCCAGCGTGCACAAGGAGCAGACGTACCCAAACGGGCTTTACGGGCCCTTGGTGAATAGCGCCCCAGAGAAACAGTAGGCCGCAAAGCCGATAGCTGGATTTTCTATGTACATACATACGCATAGAGCGATAGATATACATATATATGATATAAACTCGTGCCTGTGCGTACATCCGAGAGGTGCGCAAGGGCAGCTGAGGCAGCGAATTCTCGGAAGGCAGCGGGGGAGCGACCAGGTTTAACCGAGGGCTCGATTCCCCGCCGGCATCCTCAGATTACGAAACGCGTCAGTTAGAAGTAAGTTCCCCGGAAAACGAAGCAGCTGAGTAGTCCGAGTTGGAGCTGAGGCAGCGGCGGGGGAGGGAGGGTGGGTGTGTGTGTGTGTGTGTGTGTGTGTGTGTGTGCGCGCGCGCGCGCGCGCTACGGCACTTTTCGCGGAGCAAGCGAGAAGGAGAAGGCGCAGTCCCGCCGGCAGCCGAGTGAACGGGACATATTGCTAGTGATTTAGGGCGAGGCGGAATTTTGCAAAACATTATATAACCCGAAACGTGTAACGTGTCTATGGGCCGCGCTGTTGCCAAATTCTTCTGTCGGTTTCTGTAACAATGGGAAATCACCTGATTCCCCCCCAGCCTTGGTTTCGCCCGATTTTAGGTGACCTGGGTTTCATTTCACTCTATTTGTTGCAACCACAAGTGGTCAAATGTATGGAACTTGGCGAACCTCTAAATGTGTTGATTAAGCAAAACGAGTAAATGCGTTTTTACTGTTAAAGTTGTCCCTCATTATTATATTTTGCATATAGCTGTAAACATGGATATTCCCCTCGGGTCGCATCCATACTTCTATCTGTATCTCTATACCAGCAAATGTACAGCATAATGTTAAAAAATGAGAATTTAAATTATTAATGTAATTTGTAGCCGACGTTATTAATGGTAAACGGAACGTTAGTCAGTTTTCATTTTGGAAACACGTCATTCATAGAGATTAAACATATTGTAAAAAAAATTAACTCTTCGTTCTGTCTATTCCCAGGAGAAATATAATGTGTAAATAAGGTTAAAAAGTAAATATATTTGTAATTGTCCTTTCCTTTGGACTCGATCCAAAGGCCGTTGTTGACCAGGATTTAATGAATGATCTGACTGAAAATGCTGTCTGGTTTCAGTAAGAAACTTCTTGCCATTTCAAACAAGGTTTTTCTGAGTTTGTTTTTCCCCTTCTGTTTTCATTTCATAGAAAACTAGAAATAAATATTATTTTGTATTAAAACCTGTCATAGTAGTAACTTCTGCTGTTTCGTTTATTTGCAATATTTTAGCTTCTGAGGACAATTCCAATTTACATCAAATGAAGAATTGGTTTCAGATTATTTTCAGTAATCCCGGCAGCTTCAATTAAACCGATCAGTCTAAAATAGGTGATTCTGTCAGTAATATGTAACCAATTCTGCAGTTCAAATACATATTATATTATAGTTACAATGTTCTTACTGCAAGAATTTTGGAAATATCTTTCAAGAATAGAACAATTTCCCCCCCCCCCAAGATTGGTGTTTCTAGTGGTGAACCTAAAGACTGATATTCTGCGGGTGTGAATTATTCACACGGCTCTTGGTCTCCTTATATGAGAATAAGCCCATTTATATTCAGTAGGATTTATTTTTGAACCAGTGCTATAGGATTTCATTTGTGCCCATAACTCTGTAAAATATTATTTTACTGCTTTTGATCATGATGACAAAATCCAGCAATTTAAACCTGGGAATACTATTTGTATCAAATTTACCAATAAGAGCCTCTATTCCTCCTCTCCTGCATTTCAGAATTTACATTCTACTTTTTAATATTCAATCAGAGAGGAGCACACCTTGAATTTCTAGTTTAATAGGCTTCCTAGCTCTTGGCCAATAGCTTGTCTATAAGAAAACAGACTGACAAAGGACAGCGGAAATTTTATTCAAGCCAGCTCCCTGGACATTTTTTGTTTTTTTTATATAAAAGCTAATTTAGAGAAATCTGACAAGATTGGGAGTCTTTGGTATTATATATCAATCAGTCCTAATTGCCCTTCATGGAAAGAAAGCTCAGTGGTCTAAAAAATCATTTAGGACTTGGAGGAAGAAAACAATAACCGAGACTCCTTTTTTTCTATGTTGCTAAATAAAGCTATGAAGTAAAAGAGCTGGTAGGAATCTCCTACTGTACCTCCCTAAGGATAATGCTTCTGTAGGATGGATTTTTCTTTCTGTCCTGTGGAGTGTTTGGCCCAGGAAAACTATTACTCACAAAGAACAAGTTCAGTGCATGGTTGAATTAAGACAGTAAAAGCTCCTAAAATTGGTTGGTATGGAAACCTAATCCCACCCAACTGGTCTGTAGCACAGCTGGACTGTTTACTTTCTCACTTCAAATATAACTGTGTAAACATTGGCTTGAAACTGATGGCTCTGCTTCTATAACCAGTTAATATAATGTTGTTGGAATTTCTTGGAGGTTATTGGGACAAAATAATTAATAATAATAATGACAACAGCAGCAGCAGCAATAATAATAATAATAATAATAATAATAATAATAATAATAATACCACAGCAATAATGGTGTAGTGAAAGAGGCAAATGCAGATAATCAATTGTAATTCTCTCAATTCCTTTTTTTTCTCTATATTTTAGAACGCCATTAAAATATTTTTGGTAGGCGTGAGAGAATGAATGAAGGACAGTGAAAATGAGAATGACCAACCCCTGGCATAGGTGTTGAGGCTCTTGAATTTAAGGGGACTTACTGCTGGGCAAGTATATTTAGGATTGCAACTCGTGTATGATAAATATGATCAATTACCTTGGAAGTTAATTTTTTGCTCCTACCTCAAGCCATAAGAATGACTAAATTAATATAAGTAGACTTTAAGAAAAGTTTCATGTTTCAAAAGGATTGAAACATAATATTGCCACAATAAAATGGATTAATATTGAAGAGCTTTAAAAGTGATCGAATTGATTGAGTTTCCTAATAACAAGTTAATGAAAAAAAAAGGGAATTGTCTGTTGGATTGTAAACTGACAGGGTTGTGTAGAAGGAATAGCTGAAAATGTAAGAAGGTTTGGAAACATAAGCTGAAATCTTGGTGGTAGTGTATCCACACAATTCTGTGGAGCCTCAGCTGTGCTGAGGATAGCTATGGAACAGCTATGGTTTTCTTACCTCTAAAAACAAATACACAACTTTCCTTCCCCTCCCCCCAAAGCAAAGAATCTGTTTTAAGAAGTTTCTTTTCCCTTCTACATTTCTTTGCCTTACAGCAATGTCTCTGTCGATTAAAAAAAAAATCAAAATGGTAGCCACAACTATGCGATTGAAGCCCCACCCTTTTTAATATGCCCCACAATTCATTAGGAATAACAGAAAAACAGTTGGAAGGGATGTTGGCAGTCTTCTAATCCAACCCTCTGCTCAAGCAGGAGATTCTGTACCCTTCCAGATAAACCTGGGGGTACTCTACTACATGTTTCCTTCCATGTAGATGTAGCTCTATTAAGGACCACAAGTAGAGTGGGTTGGTCAGCCAGTTGGGAATCCATCCATACATATATATAAAAGGCAGGGATTCAGTTACATTGTTGTAACCATCACATTGACTTTTTTGACCCCACTGCACATACTCCTGTTGCCTTGGAATCAGGAAAAGAGTAAGTGGAATACACTGATCTAGCTTCTCTGGATCATTTTTGTTTTTTGAGAAAGTTCTCATTGCACTGCTATTCAGAGTTTGTAAAAGATCTCCAATTGTATATGGTCTCACCTTAAAGTCTTAGAGATGTCACATATTAAACTCAGGAGCATTCATCAGCTTAGAATTTCAAGTGGCCAAAATATTGCTGAGACAATCCTGCCAATGTCCTACAATCATTTCCCCCTATTAGTTTGGACAACTCAAAGGTGAGTAGTGGACCTTAGAAGTGACCCCTGAAAGTGTTGGGAACATGTGAAAAGGACCCCTGGACTTTTCTATGGCCCAAGATGATCAGCTGAATTGGATAGAGGCAGATAAAAATCAGAGAGGATAGAGGTGGAACTAGATTGCTTCTAAACATAGGTGGAAAGCTATCCCTTACAACTGCAACTAAAAATCGCCATATCCAATGGATTTCACTTTATTTCTGTCAAACCCCAGTTTGCAGTCATTTTCCTGCAAAAAATGAGCACAGGTTTTATATGATTGCTCCCTATTATGCTATAATGGTGAATTTTCCTATAGCATCTCTAGAGCAGCCTGTAAGAAGAATGGGCTACATTCTTCCTTTTTCCTCTGCATGCTAACTCTTGATGTAAGATAGATGGAAACACATTGGCTTGGCACCATTTGTTGATCCAAATGGTGCTTTACCTGCTTGTGGCTGAATGCATTGCATAAACTGGCCCAATGTAGCTGTTAAACCAGAATTTATGGTTTAATGTGCTGAAAAATTTACCCACTTGCAGTTTATTTAGTATTCAATGGTTAAACAAACTACGTGTGTTGTGTGAACACAGCCAATGTGGAGCAATCATTTGGAAAATGATTGGTATTGAAAATGATGACAATTCTTTCACAAGGTTAGATTAAGTCCTAGGCTCACCAAATCGCAGATCAGCTCTTGCTTCTTTGTCACGTTATAGTGTACTGCTGCATATTTCTTCCCAGTCTCTTTTATGGGAATGATAGAAAGTTAGGTAATAGTAGATCTTACTCCTCAGAGGGGAACTGAAAAGCATTTTCCCAACCAGCACACGCTAACACTTTTTTAAAAAAATGCAGGCTGTGGAATTAAATTCAACACAGCAAGAATAAATAATTTGTAAAATGGAGAGGCAGCGTGCCAAGCATTTGCAAACTTTCTTGTTAATTAAATCTTAATCCATTGAGTTGCATTTTTACTGCCTGACTGTGTATTGAGAGTAAAACATGCCCAGGAAGTTTATTATCTGCCCTTGTGTTTAATAGAAATCAGCTGTAATCCACAGCATAATATACTAACAATTTAGTAGCAAAATGACATTCCTCATCCAAAATGTACTTGTTTCTTTCTCACTACCTGAACAATTATGTTATTGAAAGGACACAGAGCAGGCATGGGAGTTGATTCCTAAAGAAATTTAGCACAGATTTGAGAATCCAGAGTTGCTTTTCTGAGGCCTATTGGACCCTGATCCCAGATTTCTGTTGAGTAACTGTTGAGTAAGTTTCTCAGTAGATGACATACAGTATTTTTTTTACATTCAGTGATACTAATTTTTGCTCCATTCGGGAACAAAAAAATGGTTTCTTTGTTATACTAAGTACAAGATGCAGAACTTTATTTATTATTGAATTTATATCTCACTTTCTCCTTTATTCCAACACTCAAGACTGAATATATTTAACAACAAAGCACACCACAAAGAAAAATTAAAATTAAAATCAAAACCCAAATTAAAAACACGCATTCAAATAATTTAATTACCAATTACAAGTTTGGTGAAATAAGTGTGATTTATCATCTTCCTAAATACTGAAAAGGAAGAGCCAAAGTGACTCCTTGGGCATCATATTATACAGTATTCTGAAGCAACATGAGACCTTCCCATATAACCGACAGTCGACTTTCCTGCAGTGGGGCATCTTCAGAAGGGCCTTCCTGTTTGATCTAAGAAGGTAGGTTCATAGTGGAAGAGAAGATACTTTAGATCAGGGGTCTTCAAACTTGGCCCTTTTATGATTTATGGACTTCAACTCCAGAATTCCTCAGCCAGGCATGCTGGCTGAAGAATTCTGGGAGTTGAAGTCCACAAGTCATAAATGAACCAAGTTTGAAGACCCCTGCTTTAGATATTCAGGGCTTAAACTGACAATTTGTAGTAGCTGGTGGCCAGGCAGATCTTCAATATGAACATCATATGCTGTTAGTATTTTGCACTTGCCAACAGCCTAGGTCAGGGGTAGGCAACCTTGGCTCTTTTATGACTCGTGGACTTCAACTTGCAGAGTCATAAAGTAGCCAAGGTTGCCTACCCCTGGCCTAGGTTCTGTATTATGTCACACTGTCAATTTCTGAACTCTTTTCAAGAATAACCCTAGATGTATACTAGTATAATATAGTATAACACATACAATATAACAATGATATAATACCTTATACATAATAATGTCAGGGCATATTGTAAACAAGAGGTGAAAACCTTTTACTAATTTTGACTAGCTCAGGGTGCACTAGTCACAACCATGCAAATACATTATTTTACAGTGGCCTCCTACAAAATCCAATGATAGCTGAAGAAGGGACTCACATAGATTACATTATCCATAAATACTAACAAGGGATTCTTGTTAAGAATCCTCCTATGTCTCAGTCTTTGGATTTGGATATAATGTACTGTTAAAGATTTTTTTTTTAAACCACTGCATTTTCTGACTGCTATTATTAAATGCACAGTAAGCAAAGACAAAATATATGCATATATTTCAAAACACGGGTATGCATGTATGAAAAATACATAAATTTTGTAAAGTATGCGAGTGGGTATTTAAACACGTAAGCTCTCACTTGTGATCAGAACATTACAGTCCCAAAAAAGCTTGATGATTGTATTACATTCTTTTCTTGACAAGTCTGAAAATACCTATAAAGAAGAGAGAGAGAGAGACACGGATTCTATTGTTTTCTAGTTAAAAAAACTGGACTACATAATTCTCCTCCCCCTCCATTATTGACAATAACAATTTCCTATCTTCCCATCACAGTGTGCAGCAATTAGAAAAACAAGGATGGTAAAAATTTCCACCATCATTTAATCCATAGAATAATTGTGTATATATGATAAAGATCAGCAACTAGAGTATTCTCAAGCAACTAAAAATATTTTTAAAAGCATAATGGTATGTATTTTTTAAAAAAACAACAGATAAATACATTTAAAAAAATTATAATGCATTTACAAAAGAGGGAAGAAGGAAAAATGTTTGAAATGAAGATTTACAAGACTGTCAAACTCCTGTTGTATGCAGTAGGGTATTGTTAGATAAATGATCTCTGTTAATTCTTATTATAATAAATATGCTATGGAAATTAGAGGCTATCATAAAAAGCACCAGATCAATGCATTTTAAGAACAGAAGCTATTTGTCTATGAAATTATTATGGCCGATATAAAAAATAAACATGTTTTAAATTTACTCTAATCAATATTCTTAATTATGTGCAGAATCTTTACTGTGTTTTTATGTGATCATTGTTGTATACTGTAAGCAGCTCACCATTTTGGAAGTCAGTTCAAAACTTGCTTTTCCAGTTTTAAAATGTAGTCTTCATGAGTGCAACTGTACACTTTAGGAATAAATCAAGTGCAGCAAATTATTTGTAACTAATGATGCAATTTCCAGTGTGATCCTTGTTGCTGAACAAATTGCTTACTTCTGATCACATGAGAGAAAGGTATATTCTTTTTGTAAATATTAAAAAACCATTCTAATTAACACTTCAAAGTGTTAATTGTGTGTCCCTGTTCTTGTTTTTCAGGGACATTTATTTTCCAAATGCTGTTGATGAAATGTCAGAAACTATAATGTTTGTGACCCCTTGCTATTATAACATTGTGCTCAGTTGTAGCTATAAAAATGATAGATGGAAATAAAGCAAGGATTAGGAAGGCTTATACCACAGTGTTCCATTTTTTAATCAACTTGTACAGGTAATAAACTGTGTCATAATTACACAGAATACTACAGTAAAAGTCATTAAGAACCACTGCTGCCTTACTTTTGTTTTTTTAAATGGGTATCACTCAAATGTTAGCTATATTGCATTAGGATGAACATCCTTAGATCCTAAATATATTGTCTGGTACAAATATTGATTCAGTACAAATGTTTTGAGTTGAATTGTTCAGATGTGCATCAGGGAACTGCAATCATATACAATGTTCTGAAATTACACATAAATAAATGAACTACACTCCAAAATGTGTGGATACTTATGCCTTGAAGTTTAAAAATGTGTCTATGGGAAGTTTTAAAATACCAGTTTCCTATTAGAGTGTACACCTCTGCTCTCTGTTGTTTCATCTTTTGTATACTATTTTTTCTAGTTATTGAATTACAGAAACTTGCAAGGATGAGAGATTGGTTAAATAGATCTTTTACCTTTCAGACTGATTTTAATTTATAACAGTCTTCTCCAATCTGGCACCATCCAGATATGTTGGGAATATCTGGCCATGCTTGCTGGTGAACACTGAAAAGATGCAGTCCACACAGATAAGGAGCCACCAGGCTAATTTATAATCAGGCTGATTTGCAATTTGCTACAAAAGACTGCTCACAGACATACATGAAAAAAATATGCAATCATCTTTCATCTGGTAATAAATGTGTTTTTCTTTTTTTGGAGTCAAATTCCCAGTTTTAACTATGAAAACGCTGGCAAGTTTTTAATTGTAGCGACTATCTAAAAGTATGAAGCATACTACCACTGGAACATGCGGATGATTATTTCATGATTTCCTCCATTACATTTATATCCTGATTTTTTCCAAGAAAGTTTGCCAACTTTAGTACAGAATGTAGACAATCTAAATAGGGTATTTTCCTATATACTGCCTTTGTGTTATCACCATTCTTAAGTATCTTCAAATTTAATACAAACTATAACAAGTTATGTAAAAAGAAAGTTTGAAGACAATAAAAGAATATTTTTCTAGAAGATAATATGAGCTACAAAAGTTTCAGAAATAGAACCCCATTCTGGATTATACCTTTGGATATGGCTATGCACTTTGGTGAATCATTTTCTCTAAGACATGTAAGTACCCAACTCGATCAACTAACCATTTATGAGACATGTTTTTTTCTTGATTTCCCAGGGCTTATGAGCACAACAATCAAAAGGAAAACATTAAGAAGACCATCTATTTGTGTTATTTTGTGTAAATGGAGCCTTCCACCCATTTTTGGGATTTCCCTATAGGAGAGCTAAGTGACCTTGACTTGTTTCAAACACACCTGTAGTCTTGCAACTTCATCAAATATGTATGAGAAATTATCTGTCCATATTCCTGCACCAATCTGAAGGCAAATCTTGTATGTAGATTATTTAGCACTTATAGGAGTATTCTAAATTTAGCTCAGGTAGAATTGAGGGGCTGTGTCTATTAAATCATATTGGATTGGCTGGCTCTGCTTACCATCACTCATACCCTACTCAGGTCCAGATTGGACCACTTAGAACAGTGTTTCTCAACCTTGACAATTTTAAGGCATGTGGACTTCAACTCCCAGAATTCCACAGCCAGCAATGCTGGCTGTGGAATTCTGGGAGTTGAAGTCCACATGCCTTAAAATTGTCAAGGTTGAGAAACACTGACTTAGAAGATGGGGTAAGGCACCAAAGGATTAGCTATTCTTAACTTGATGTTAAATCAGCATTAGGAAGGTTTATTTAAGGAACTGGAAGTATCTGGAGTATAGGGGCTGGGAAATGATATTTAAAAATGATTTTAATAAACTTTAACAGGAAGAGCATTTTAATGGAAAAGGAACTCAAGATGGGTGTGAGTTCCTAAAAAGGGATACACTAAAAGCACAACTGCAAACAACTCCAGTGAAGAAAAGGATAAAAGAAGAAGCCTCTAGAAAACCCAGCTGCAAAAATATATCTTAGTTGGAAAGAGGACACATTACTAATGAAAGGCACATAGTATAAAGGTAGACTAGAATATTGGAAAGTATTTCAGGAGGGCTAAAGTTCAGAATGTCCAGAGGGTTGGGAAAGAATGTCAAGAAGAACAAAAAAAAAAAAAAAAAAAAAAGGAGGGGGGGGGTTTTCTTCAAATACTTTTGAAACAAAAGGAAAAGGAAAATTATTCTTGCTACTCATTTAAGATGGTAACATAATAAAGGCGAGTGAAACTATTTGATTTTTATTTGGGTTCAATTTTCTTTAAGAAATGGGCATGAGTTCTACCAGACGAGGTAACCGTGAAGAGCAGGATGAAAAAGCAGGATTGAAGCTTCAGGTACAGTATGGTTGGTAAAAACATGGGCAAGTAATGCCCATTTATTTTGAGTGATCTGATTTTTTTTTAACTTTGTCTCTTACAACTCTCCACTTTTTTGTCTAAAGTCCTATAGATTTCAGAGGTTTTTTTCAAGGTCTCATCTGGCTGTCATTTGTCTTCCCATGAATCAAGAGGAAAGGATAGTTGTTGGTGGCTTCTAACAGATTGGGTTACCTATCTTTCAGTTCCTTCACACGTGTACCTGGAAGACAACACACTTCCCATAATGTCATATCAGATTTGCACATAAATGCTGCTGTTCTCTTAGCAAGAATCACCCACCACAACATACTATACTCCTTTCTCAGGGCAGCTCCTGGATAACTTTGATTGGGGCCCAAATGTTCTGTGGAATGATTTACTGAGGGGGCTGCAGATTATCCTCTGAAAGGAACATCTGATATTGGTTCCTACATTCTACTCCTACCCATTGTCTCTTGAACCTTTTGCCTGTTTGGGTCACATGCATCCATACATTTGCTTCTGACAAAGAGTGGATGTGTTTATGGTACTCTCTTCACTTCTCTTCCCCCTCTTGCAGAGATTCAACTGCCTTGTCCAGGAACCTCTTTTTATTCCTTATGCATTTTAGTGTATCAACTCTCTCAAGTCCTTTCCAATAAAAAGAAAAAAAAAAACCCACACCATGCTTGCATTTGCCAGAAATATGGCTTGGATATGATTCAAACCAGACAGATAGACATTGCACACGATTGGCAGATCAAAATGATCCTTTCTTCACTGTCTGTGTTGCTTGGAGCCTTCCCTATCAATTCTCATAGCCAAATGGTCATGAATTTCCAGAAGCTGCTTCTCTGGATGAGAACTAGTCTGAATTGAAAAAAAAAATGCAATCGTTCAATCAATCAACCAAACCAACCATCAACAAACCATCAAATCGTTGCCAGGCAATCAGGTGCAGAGTGGGGAATATCTATATTGGTAATAGTACTTGGAAAAAAGATTCTGAAATAATGATTGCTGGGAAATGGAATATATAAAATAGTGTGATGTGGCTACCAGAAGGGCAAACACCATTTTAGGCAGCATTAACAGAAATGTACTTTCAATATTGTGGAAAGTACAAATTTCAATTTATTTCGTCTTTGTCAGATCCCTCTAAAGCAATATTTCATAAAGTGTAATTCTAGAAACCAGAGCTGTTCCCCAATATCCTCTGTCCCCAAAATTAAATTTGCCGGCCTGTGTTAAAAAAAATTATACAACATTAAAATCCATCAAATCGCAAAAAAGCAATAGCAAAGGCACCAATTCTAATTTTTAATACAAAGCCTCTAAGGCTGGGAAAGGTGAAAGGAAAGTGAACGACCAGCAGCAAGCTGGAGGATATCACATGGAAGGCCCATTTTTTTTTAATCTCCCCAGGGTGCTGAAATGCAATAATACATTTAAACCTTACAAAATACCTCCTAATGATAAGAGCAGTTAGATAGCAGGACTCATATCTCAGGGAGACAGTGCATTCTCCTTTGCTGCATGTGTTCAGACAGAGCATTCCTGCACTCATCAAGATTTTTCAACTGGATTTCTGCACGGAGTTATGGACTGATCTTGTTGCATTTCAACCAGTGGTACGGATACCACCTGTGGTACATTGGCACTTGGCAGGTGGTACGCGACCATCCTAGAAAAGTGGTAGCGGGGGAAGAGAATGAGCTGAACCGGCAGCAGCACCACACAAGCCTGAGCGAGAGATGGCTGCAGGGCTGTCAGGGCTCAGCAGAAGCGCCAGGATCAGCCACAGGCTCCAGCAGGAGCTCGGCGCTGATCCTGGCACTTCTGATGAGCCCAGAAGAAGTGCCGATCAGCTGGAATGTTGCAGCATCTCCAGGGTCTTGTGATTTACATTCAGATGCTTGGTAACTGATTCATATTTATGACGGTCACAGTGCCCCAGGGTCATGTGAAGTGATCAAAACCTGCTGCAACCACCCAGCAGATGGGGGGGGGGAATAAAAACCAAACAACCCCCACCCCACCCCCTCTGCCAATCCTCAACAGAAATGTTCACGACAATGAAAACCTCGGACAGGAAGAAGAGCGTGGCCCGGCGGGCAGGTAGGTGTCTTGCTCAGCTGTAACTTGGGGGGCACTTTTTTTAGTGCCATTGTAACTTCTAAGAGTCACTAAGTGAACTGTTGTAAGTTGAGGACTACCTGTACTTTATCACTTTTTTCCTTTTTTTCTTTTTTTGGTCATCAAGTTTTTGACACCTTGCTATGTGACTGGTGGTACTCAGATGTTGTCATATTCTAAAAGTGGTACAATGGGTGAAAAGGCTGAAAAGCCCTGGCTTAAATGATCCCTTTCAAGTCTGTGATGCAACAGTTCTAAGAAGCTTCATGTCCAGAACTTTTTTTTATGCCCATGATATTGTCATAATTCCTTGTGGAAAAAATATCTTCATCATTTTAGGAATTGAAATATAAAATCTTTCTTTTAAGTTGGATCTATGATAAGAATGAGAGACCTAGCCGTGGAATACAAGAGAAAATGGGACTAACTGAGTCTCTGCACATATATGCCAGGGATATCACCAGGTTGTTGAAGCCATTAAGTTGAACAAGGAAATCCTCCCATGTGTGTCTACTCTAATCATGATTATTAAATGTATTATGCATAGAGTACATTAATTATTAAAAATCATTTTAAAATTACAGCTTGTGTAAGAGAATGAAAAAAAACCCTATGCAGATCTTGAGTGTGGGGTGAAGGGGACAAGAAAGTGGAATTTTTACTATAAATTCCTAAAGCATGTGTGTGTGTGTGAGAGAGAGATGAATGTTTTGCTGCAATCTCTAGCATCAATAGCGAAATAGTAAGAGAGGCAAGTCTTGAGGAAGATCGGTAATATGGACCTTGGAGAGTACTGAGGATCCAGGAAATGTAATTGCCTCCGGAATCCTTGCTGGAAGAAAGAAATCTATACTTGGTGATGTTCTATGTGGTTTATAGTGCTATGTGAAGTGCTATTACCTGCTCAAAAGTGTTGGCAGCACCAGTTAGTACAGGGGTAGATAACCTTGGTTCTTTTATGACTCGTGGACTTTAACTCCAAGAATTCTTGAGCCAGCATGGCTCAGCTTGGAAACCTCTCCCTTTCCCATCAGCATGGCTGGTTCAGGAATTCTGGGAGTTGAAGTCCACAAATCATAAAAGAGCCAAGGTTGCCTACTATTGCTTCACATTCTTTGTATTCATGATGTAATTTTATGTGGCTTTATTTTTATAATTTTCTTTATTTATTCGTATCCCACCTTTATTATTTTTTCACAAATAACTCAAAATGGCAAACATATCCAACACATCTTTCTCCTCCTATTTTCCCCACAACAACCACCCTGTTAGGTGGGTTGGGGTGAGAGAGAGAGAGAGAGAAAGAGAGAGAGAGGGAGGGAGGGAGGGAGAGAGAGAGGGGGGGCGAGGCCCAAGGTCATCCAGCTGGCTTTCGCGGCTAAGGCTAAGGAATTAGAACTCATGACCTCCTGCTTTCTAGCCTGGTGTCTTAACTATTAGACCAAATTGGCTCTCCAGGTTTTGCATAATGCATCCAGCATAGGGCTTTACTTTTGTAATAAAAAGCAAGTTGCAGATTTAATCCATCCACCATCCACCCATTGGATAGCAGGTGTTAAAATCACTGAGGATGGAGGATAGGAGAACCAAATAAAAAACGACACAGGAAACTCTCCACTGGATTTGAGAGCTATCAAGAGACAGCTCATTGTGCCCCTCTGTGTAGGAAATTGCACAAATTAGATCCCACAGCTGAAAATGTCATCTCCCAGACACTCTGATCTTTGATGATGATAGGGCATGAAGAAAATTTTTTGTATGATCCTCTGGCCAATAGCATTGGAAGCTTCTGAGAAGTCCAGAAGAACTAATACTGATGATACTGTTATTGGAGATGGGTCTTCTGAAATAGCCTCTTTTAGGTCATGAACTTGGAATAAACATTTGACTGAACCATGAAGCAAATAATTAGGATGGTACTGCAGTTTGTTTGCGTTTTGTGAATGTGGATATACAACTATTGCATCTTAAACTGAACATATACTTTCACAAGATCACATGGCAATTCACTAAATCAGTGGAACAACCTGCCTCCAGAAGCCGTGAATGCTTCAACACTGGAAGTCTTTAAGAAGGGACTGGACAGGCATTTGTCTGAAATGGTATAGGGTTTCCTGCCTGAGCAGGGGGTTGGACTAGATAACCTCCAAGATCCCTTCCAACTTTATTATTATTATTATTATTATTATTATTATTATTATTATTATTATTATTATTATTGTTCTAGGTTTTATAGGCAGTACATTATTAAGAGATGTGCACATTCTTTATGATCTTCCATATTGCCTTGTCCCAGAAAAGTAGCTATTTCCAATGGTTATCTCATGTATTCAGCATATAAACGGGCCAAAATATTTTATGTTTCTCCCATTTAGATCTTTTATAAATGAAAGAATTCAGTGGACATCTCTGAGACATCGTCATCGAAGCAATTAATTATGGAGACCACATCTGAACAATAAAAAGTGCCTACATCGTTTGGGCATTTTGTGAAAAGTTCAGATTAGTAACCAAAATTTCAAAAAAATCATGTTGGACTAAAAGCTCCTTTGGAGTACAACTACAACAGCTATGTTTTAAGATTCTCCTTTTCTGCATTGCAGTATCATTTTTTTTAAAGATGAATTTTTGTGCAGAGATGCACATCGTCCTCCCCAGAGGCTGCCTGTTCAAAGTTGGAAGGGACAATCTATAGTAAAACTATCAGTGATCCAGCCAAGTTATGCAAGGATTTTAACAGCTTTACATTAAAAAGTAGTTGGGGTATTTCAAGGGGCGGCATGCTAACTATTTGGGAGATAGGTGGAGGTATGAATGATCACAAAATCAGCCTTTGGAGTTTGCTGCCACTATGTGGCTGAAATCTGCTATTGCAGAGGACAGGCTACGGAATAACAATTAAGTGTGCCTGAAAATCTTAAAAGTGTTTCACCAGCTCAATCTGTTCTTTTCCAAATGAGTTGGACTACAACCCCTGTTTTAAATTCATTACTTGGGCTTTGAGATTTGTGCTTGGAATCCTTTCAAGGTGGTTCCAGTCTATTTGAAAGCAAACTGTTGCACAAGACTCATCTCAATTTATGATCACTAGGTGGCTTAGGGACTCACTTTAACTTACCTTGGGAGAGTCATGAATATAAATACAAGGCCAATAGGAGTAGAAAAAGTGAAATAATGTTATAATAAATAGGCTTTTCATAGCTATACTTTTGTCCTGTATTTTACCTATTTCAACAGAAGCTACCATTTGCAATAGCTTAAGTTTAATAATAAAACAGTTTGCCACAACTAATTCTTTAAAAGCTTATACAGTTCTTCGAAAATAATATATTATGTGACTAAAACAGTCTTACCAAAACCCAGCATCCCCTTGTGCATAGTATGGAAGTGGTTGAATTTTTGTGGGACATGAGATGGGACGTAGCATTTATTTTTGTACCTGAAAACCTTGCTTGTCCAGTATTTATTTTTCAATGATGTGTCACGGATAACTTTATATCTCAACACCAGTATTATAATTTAGTTTCTCCCTTTTCTCACTGGTATTTTTTTTCTTTTTTTGCTGCTATTTGTAGTAGTCTTGGTAAGGGATCAAATAATTAATGACTGCTATTCTTCTTCTTTTGACAGTACAGCTTATAAGCTACTCTCTGGGAATTTTTTTTTTATTTGCAATGGAGAGACCTAAAAAAATGTCCCTAGTGCATCTGGAGGAGAGTGGCAATTGCCTACAAAAAATTGTGATCACTATATCACTGGCTTTTGTTCCCTCTACTATTAGTCTCCCACTCTGAACTGGAATATTCTTGGGGGAAAACGGAACAATATAATCTGCTCTGCTGCAATCCACAGAGTATCAGATTCTTGGCCTCTGCCTAAAATAGAAAATAATTATTTTTCCAAGCATAATTTGTTACCAAGTAATTTCTCTTTCAAACTCAATTCTCCCCAAGTCTCTATAACACTCCCTAAGAGCTATTAAGAAAAAATGATGCATTTACAAGAATTCTAGCAGCTGAATTAATTCCCTACATTCAACCAATATATCCCCTATTGTATGTTATGGCAAACTTTTCTTATTTTCTTATTTCTTATTACCTTTCTCTGAATTGGTGAGTCTCTTCCCTGTTAAGGAAGAAACTTGCAGGGAGCTGTCTATAAAACTATCCTCAGAATTCTTAGTAATGTAGGAACTGGACGTTATCTACATATTCTGATCTTGGCATCCCAACAGGGGCTTCCTTTGATTTTTTTCTGCATTTTTTTGTGAAACTGACTTGAATAGGTCCTATCCAATTAATTTGTCCTGAAATGAATACATATTAACTTACAAATGGAACATTTAAAAAATCCGAAGACTTGATTTTGCCTGCTCAAGAGCAAGCTATTTGAAATAATGCAATTAAAGCCAGAATTGAAAAAATGTCAAATGATTCAAAGGGCAGATTGGACAAAGAGGCAGGCAAAACATATAGATCATATTCTCAAATCATGTAAGAAGATCACATAAATTGATTATAAACAACAACATAAAGCTGTTGACAAAATGCCTCAATGGAACATCTGTAAAAATTATTATCTGCCAATAATGAAAAATTGGTAGGAACACAGAATTGAGAAAATAGTCGAAAATAACAGATTAAAATATTTCCAAATACAATCTAATAAAGTCTTGGCCAAAAATAAACAGATTGAGGTGTGGTTGAAAAGAAGAAAGTGGGATAACTGACGTGACAATAGCAGGGGATAGCAGAATAGAAGATAAAAAAATGGAAAAGATTATAAAGTATTAAGATCTGAAAATCAAAATTGAAAGATTATAGCATAAATTGGCTCATGGTGTCAGTGATTATCGGCACATTGGGTGTCATACCAAAAAATCTTGGGGAGCACTTAGAAAATCTGCACATTGATAAAATTTCCATATGTCAATTACAAAAAGCCACACTGCTTGAATCTGCACATATACACTAATAGCAATAGCAATAGCACTTAGACATATACCAGTTCACAGTGCTTTACATATTATATACATAGTATATATAATATATATCCACTAATATATTACAATATCATAGATTTGGGGGAAGAACATGATGTATATGAAGGCCAATACTAGATAAAGAACTGGCAGCTATTTCACATTATTGTAGGTACTGGTATATAATAAGCAAAAATATTTACAGGGAGTATTCTGCACTAAACAAATATCTCCTCCTTTCTGATAAAACTATAAAATAATTTTAGAACTACAATGTCTGATATTTGACAAATTATGACAAATGATTTATATAATTATTCTTATTTTAACTTGTAGTCATCTATAATTAGGCAGTTTAATCATTATACCATATGCTAATTTTATAATTATAAGGATTAGATAGACTAGCTGTATTTCAGTATAGCATATGTCAAGTATTGTAGCTCTCTAGCTAGCAAGTCCATAACAATGTGTTTTGCTAAGCCATCAATCTATGTTAAAACTCCCCAGCGTCCTTGATTCCACAGACAGTTTCCTTCAACTAATTCTTGTTAGAAGAGTTTTGTGCCTTGTATCTGTCAGTGTTTCTTTCCTGGAATCCATGCCTTCCCCCTTATTTGAAATGTTAATCCTGTCATGGCGTAACCGGCATCCGAGTGTGCCTTGATAATTTTTTTTTTTTTTTTACCAATCTTGGGATGTAAAGTAATAGTTCTCATCCCAAGACAGCTTTGTCACCCTTTCTTTTTCTGACAGGAAGAATTTGGATTCAGAATGCTACCCACAAGAAAAACAACCAAAACAAAACAACCCCCCCTTTCTTCCCTTTCTTAATTCTAGAGAAAAATATCCTTGCGAATCACAGTGGAACCTCTGTTCCTCCTAGATTTAGGAACTTGACAGTGGGAGAATCCAAGATGTTGGAAAATTCATTAAAGGTATGACTTGACAAACAAGTCAGTGGAACTGGATGTACAGGAAATGGCAGAAGCAACAATCTGAAATAAAAATGAAAAAGTATAGGAGATGGCAAGAGAGACAGCTTACCAAAATAGACTGGCATATCTGCAGGCAGGTAGCCTAAAAGTTAGTATGGGTTGAAACAGGATTTCATGCTGGGTTAACAGTTTTATGTTACAGAGAGGTGAGGGAATGCTTATTAATCAAGCATGAGTTTCTTTGGCATTCTAGGCTGATAAAAGAACCTGCAAGAGACTTTCAGATCTGTTGCAACTAAGAGTCTATGGAAGATGAGTGAAATGATGGGCAGCTGGAGAATAATATCTTAAATATTTTTCAAAAGGGAAAAACAGAAACTAGATTTACAAAGCAGTCAGTATAATGTTGATAATCTGAGAATATTCTAGATGAGAGTTAAAATGGTTTGAACTTTTAAGTTTCAAGCACTTTGAAACTAATACATACATACATACATACATACATACATACATACATACATACATACATAGAACTGCAAATAGAAATGGAACAACTGTGGCAAAAGAAAGCAAAGGTAATATAAATAGTAATAGATCCTGGAATGCAATCCCAAAACAACTGGAGCATCACTTGAACACCCTCAGCAGTGACAAATTCACCACCAGCTTTACTCAGAACAATTTACATCCTGCCATGATACCTGTAACAACATCAAACATCCATATCTGCTTATTCCAGGTCCTTGGGAAGAATTTGATAAGTGGGCAAAAATGCCAAATCCAGTCTAAACATCAGGTTAACTGTGTGATGAACAATACTATTACTGAAGTGCCAATAAGGAAAACTAATAGGGAACAGGGATATACTATTATATACTGTTCAGTGATAACATCATGTTATACATGACATTATTGTGGCTTCTACTAGATGCTTATAATTTGACCTTGAACCCAAGAAAAATGATAAGTTCTGTTACCACATGTATTCAAGAGAAGGTGGATAGCACTTTCTGAAATTACTTTAAATCTCTGGACTTCTTAATTCACCAAAAGATAAATCTGATAGTTAGACTACTCTTCCCCCCTCCCCCAAATGAAACTGCTCATTGATTCTTCAAATTTTGTAATAGTATTTATACGTTGCCTATTTTATTTTAGGCAAAAAGGCCTACTTATTAGCAAAGTTTTGAAATGCTTTCTCTTCTTTCTGGCATTTGTTGTTAACTTTCTTTGAAACCTATTTTCTTTTAAATAAATCTCTTTGTTTTGGATTAATTCTGAATATATGTTGCCTATAGGTATTAAAAACTGTCAATAATATGTATTGTTCAAATCTCTATAGAGAACATTTCCAGAAGATTCAAAACATTTTAGATCAGGACAGAAGTCTGAACATAAGGAGAAACTTATGAAGGAAAAATATTTTACTAATAAAATCTGTAATATTCTTTATCAATTTTTCTTTGTAAGAGTGATTTGAGTAGGTTTTACTGTTCCAAAACTTGTGTGCCCATTTTAGCTACCTCTCCCTTTCAGGAACAGATAAGCGTATATAAGCCTTGCAAATATCACCAAAAATACCCAAGGAACTTTTGTTAAAATAAACCTTGGATGATTTACCCATGTGTAAGAATGTTAAGACCCAGTTTGATGCATTTGAAACATTATTTATTTAATTTTGAAAGAAAAACGGCTAGAAGAATATATATAATTTAAAAATGTGTTAGACTCTGACTTATTCTCTATATTAGTTCACTAGTTAGCCAGAATCTTATAAAAATGGAATCAAATCACTTAACTGTGTTGCTTGACAGATTTTTTAATTCAACATGCCCCTTCTCCACAGACTCAATCTTTCTGTTTCTGTGGCTGATACCAAATCGGTCTGTTTATTCTTGATTTCTAAGAATTTAAACAAAAACTTTCGATGTTCTTCTATCATAGTTATATTCTATCTGGAGTCTCTAATGGAAGAGATTGAAATAAGAATAAGAATTGTACATATCTTTCATGGTTTAAAGCAGTCCCTTAACTGATCTTGAAGACTGGGGGCAAGTATTGGAAATGAGATATAATCAGATGCAGGTAGTCCTCAACTTATGGACACAATTGAGCCCTAAACTAAGTGAAACATTTGTTGCTAAGTGAAACATTTGCCCCATTTTATGATTTTTCTTGCCACAGTTGTTAAGTGAGTCATTGCAATTGTTAGCAACACGGTTGTTAAGTGAATCCGGCTTCCCCATTGACTTTGCTTGTCAGAAGGTCGCAAAAGGTGATGACATGACCCAGAGACATGGCAACCATCATAAATATGAACCAGTTGCCAAGTGTCTAAACTTTGATCACGTGACCTGGGGATGCTGCAACGGTTGTAAGTTTGAAAAACGGTCATAAATCACCTTTTCCAGTGCCGTTGTAACTTTGAACACGTCACTAAATGAACTGTTATAAGTCAAGGACTATCTGTAACTATGCACCAATCATCTGCCTCCAGTGTTATTATTTGTTGAAAAGCACTGTTTCCAATTGCTTAAAAAACACATTCAGTAGCCTAACGAGCAGTTCTCATCAGGGCAGAGTCTGTTGCATTTTGATGAGGCAACATATACTTATTTTCATCTTTGACCCCTACAAATACACAAACGTATACAAAAAGAGACCGAACTTCCGGTTTTGGTTAGCGGCGTTCCTAATCACACAGGGAGACTCGTCTCCTCGTCAGCTAGTTTTCCCTCCGCCGGTAGACCCTTATGCGGGTTGAAAGTCACCTGGAGGGTGTGACTTCTGTCGAGGAGGCTTTGCTCATCTATGGAGGAGCGGTGGCTCCTCCAGCTGTCCGAGCTATTTCTGAGGGCCGACAGAGAAGATCGGCCAGTAAAATGACTGATCACCCTGCCGCTTCAAACTGCAAGTCAAAGAACATCTAAGCTGTAAGAACCCCCGTGGTGAATCCGGGTGAGACTTTTCCTTGCTACTCTCTCTACTCTATTTTGTTTTTTGTGCCTGTAAGAGCCTTGTTGGAATTATTTCCCTGGCTTGAAAAAGCAACTTCTACATGTTTGGGAAGAAAGGCGTTGTATAAAAATAGAACAAAATTTTAAAGACTATATTTTATTTCCATATTTTTGGGGGTATAGAATTTTTTTTCTCTTTCTAAGAACTGTACTATCATCTTATGCTGGGAGATTATTTCTTTTTTCACATTATACTTTAAAAGACAGAAAAAAGGAAATGGTGTCTGGAAAAGATCTTTTTTTAACCTACTGAGGACATCTAGTGCTGAAAACTTAATACTGCAACTTCTGGTTACTCTTTGAAGATGGAATAGACCTGACCTTCAAATTATTTTTGAAGAGAAAAAATAAGCTGTGCAGCTGTGGGAATTGTGGGGGTGGATACTGCCTAACTTTTATTAAATATAGCCTCCACAAAAAAGAAAAAAGAGACTCTTTTTAATTACTATCAAAATGGAGAAACCTCAGTTACAATTAAACTGTAACTTATATTGGAAAAGATTTATGGGGCTACTGCAGAAATATGTGCTACAATGAAAGAGTTTACTACAGAATCAAGATCCAGAAATCTCACTTCAAATATTCAAAGTAATGTCCAGACTACATCTGACTATTCTATAAATCAAAATATACTAGAAGAGGAATCAACAGAGATAAAAGAGAAACTTATTCTATCTTATAAACTTTCCATCTGTAACTTTGAGGAACAGAAGAAGCAAAGACTGAGATTTGAAACTACAAAGCAAAGATGTTTTAAGGATGAGAGAAATAGATGCCTAATGCAGAGGATGGGATTCCTATCCTTTCAAAGGCCACTGCAAGCAACAAAAATAGATCTACTGGCTGAAAGGGAAGCTTGGTTATGGAAACCTGCCTGGCACAGAAAAAAAGCCAGCATCAGACTGAAAAGAGAAATTTAAAATTGTGTAATGGATTAAAAGGCAATGTTGGATTTATGGACTGTTTTAAGGATTAAGATTTAGAGTTAGAAGTAAGAAAAAAAATATATAGGAGGGTGATTATTAGAATAGATTTTTTAAATAGATTAAGAATGTACCTTTTGGAATAATAGATTTATTTTGATGAAAATTATTATGTATTGGAATTGAAAAAATGTTGACTTTTTAGATTTGGATGGTTTCAATAATTAACTGAGTGATTTACACTAGTAAGATGACCTTTCTGTATGATAACATAGATGTGATAAGGCATGATAATCAATTGGATGAAATTTGAATTTTGTTTAATGAATTGAAATGATGTAAGGTTTAACATTATTTTGTTATCTTAAAGAGATTGATCGATTGTGGGATTATATACGTATAGGATAGATTAATTTTTTATTTTAATTAGGATATCTATTGTGTAGTGGAAGAAGAAATAAATGAGATTGGTGATAAAATGAGGGATGTGAAAGATTAAGAATTAGAATATATCTGGAAGGGATACCTGATTTGATAACTTGTTGATTTAAAGTTAAATTGATTATGGTAATTGTAAACTCACAAAGTTTTAAAACAGGTTTAGCAGTAATAGAAATTTAAATTAGAAATGGAATATTTTAAATGTATTATGTTATTTGAGGGAAATAGAGAGGGGACAGTGAATGTATTGAGTTGAGTTGTTTATATATGTTTTCACTTTTGAATGTTTGATTACCCAAACACCACGGTGTGTCTTTTCTTAAGAATTAAAAAACCAATAAAATGTGTTTAAAAACAAAAAACAAAAAGAGACCGAAAACGCTCTTCTCCCGCCCATTTGGTTATATCACGGGAGTTATCTTCTAAAGCAGAGGTCCTTTGGGCACCTGGGACCGGTTACGGAGAGAGAGGTTTTTCTGTGGACCAGAGGGGGCGTGGCTTTGTGTGCTGCCTGCATCCTGCAGATGAGGCTTTGCTTGTTTATGCAGACTGGTTGCTGCATGCCACGGCCCGGTACCGATCCATGGCCCAGGGGTTGGTGACGCCTGTTCTAAAGCCCACTCTCCCACCTCATGGACTAAGATTCTGAACAACAGCCCTCAGATAAAAAAAAAAAGATTCTGTTTCCTGTTTTAGGGGATCTGGTTGAAAAATTCTTCATTGTACGCATATTTGAATTACAAAGCTGGAAGAGGCAAGTAATTCTTGTCAAAAGATCACCCTTCCTTGGGAAACTATTGTGGGGAAGATTAATGTGTCCACATTAATGGCTGATTATTCAGCACCTGTCCTTGCATTTTGAGGATAATCAAGTATCTACAATGCTTTCAGGTCCATTGTGGACCTTTCACAAATAAAACTAAGATTACCTCCTAATATGACAGGCATATTGTTAACAGCAGCAGAGCATCTTTTAATACTTATTTATACATTCCATCCAGTTTGTATGTTATGTTGCAGTGCATACATTCAAACCCCTTCAACAAATAAAATAATGACTAGAGAGACCCCTCCTCCCCAGTGTACAGTAATCTGCATATAAATGTACTGAAATCAGAAATATTTATGCTATAGAAATGCCCAAAGTCTTTGGTATGCTTCCAAGCCTATACATTCATGCTGGCTTTATCGCATTTACTTTTGAGTTAATTTGATTAACTTGGAAGAATGTAATTGCAGTTGGGTTGATGTAGCTGAATGCAGGATTCATATGAACACTAGAGGGCAACCAAAGACCATAATAAACTCTTTCTTTAGTCAACCTATCAGCTCTAAAACCTAAGTTACTCTCTGGCTCCCTGTCTGTTTACACTGTTGAATAAAATGTAATGACCACTATTATATTATGGCCAGTTGTGACATCAGACACCAATATGCAATAAAGGGAATATACAACGTAGCAAGGGAAGCCATAAGATAATGCTAATATTTCCAGGAAAGCACTATATGCATCACTGTGTACTGATACTTTTTTTTTTTAAAAAAAAACACTTTAAATCTTATATTGATAGTCTGAGTAGGTCTTCCAAAGCTTGCATGAATGCATAAAATAAAAACTTATAATAAATTAACATTCTTCATGACAGCCGTGGTTTGTATTATTTTTAGCCAGCGAGACAATCATACTTTCATAAATGCTCTACAAAGATACTACCCTTCATTTCATTACCTCAAACCCAATTTGCCCATATAAACAAATAATGGGCAAATAATTTAAGAAGAAATGAATTTCTAAATCACATAGCATAGATTAATTGACATTTCAATCGTAAGATGTGGAATAATAATAATAATAATAATAATTTGCAATTGACTGGCATTGACAAATTCGCTATTAGTCAATTGCAAAAGGCGGCCTTATTAGGAACTGCTTCCATCCTGCGACGATATCTGTAATACCATCAAACATCCACATCTGCCTATCCCAGGTCCTGGCTAAGGACTCGATAGGAAGACAAAATGCCAAATCCAGTCTGAACATCTGGCTGACTGTGCGATGATCGATAATAATAATGATAAAAAGTTGGAAGGGACCTTGGAGGTCACCTAGTCCAACCTGCTGCTTAGGCAGGAAACCCTATATCATTTCAGACAAATGGCTCTCCAGTCTCTTCTTAAAAACATCCAGTGTTGGAGCATTCACTGCTTCTGGTTAATTGTTCTAACTGTCAGGAAATTTCTCCTTAGTTATAGGTTGCTTCTCTCTGTGGTTAGTTTCCATCCATTGCTTCTTGTCCTGCCTTCAGGCGCTTTGGAGAATAGCTTGACTCCCTCTTCTTTGTGGCAGCCCCTGAGATATTGGAACACAGCTTTCTACAGGATTTTCGGTTTCTATGCTGGTTTAACTAGATTGACTTTTACTACATAATGGAGGCAAAGAAAATACCGTTTTAAGTGGTTCTGTTTCAGACTAAGACCTGAACCTTCTAAGAAAAAAAGAAAAACAACAATAACATTTGAGAGGGAATCAATTAGTTAAGGAAGTGGTAGGATTGCTTTTTCCTACTTCTTTAAGCGGAGGCTAGAAGGACACTGGTGTGGTTGCTTTAAATCTGAAGTTGCATGATCAAAGTGTTGATCTCAGTACAGGCAGTCCTCAGTTTACAGCCAGTTGTTTAGTGATCATTCAAAGTTATGGCAATGAAAAAAGTGACTTATGACTGTTTCACACCCTTATGGTTATGTGATCAAAATTCGGGTGCCTGGCAACTGGCACGTACTTATGACAGCTTCATTTTCCCGGGGAATCATGTGATCATCATTTATAACCTCCTCAGCTGGCTTCCGACAAGCAAAGTCAACGGGGAAAGCTTAACAACCGCATGATTCAATTAACAACTGCAGTGGTTTGCTTAATAACGGTGGCAAAAAGGGTCATCAAATGGGGTGCAACTCACTTAACAACGGTCTTCCTCAGAACAGAATTTTTGGGCTCCATTGTGGTCATATGTTGAGGACTACCTCGAGTCAGATTTGCTCCTTTCAACTTCATGATTCTAAGAACCTGAACTTGAGATTGATTAGGGAACTTATTTCACGGCATGTGTCACATTTAGCTGAGCAGAAGTTGGCCATGCTGAGCTGCCTTTGTTGATCTTGAAAAGCTAAGCAAGGTGACTTCATTTATTAATGACTTACTTATGTAACCCAGTTGCAGTAAAGTGGGAGAAATGAATGTAATCTGTGGAAACTGGCAGGGGTTCCTTATGAGAAGCAAAGAAAATAAAGGGAGCGCTGGATATCTGGGTGCTTAGGATCTGCAGCTAGCAGACCTTAGATGTAAAAGCAACAGAATCTGATGTTAAGATAAAGAGGAGAGAATAAAAGGGAAGAGGTCACAGGGAAGAAATAAAGGGCAGTTGAATGAAGCCTGCAAGAAAATTGGAAACTTCCAAATGGTCGGGGAGCTTATGCTGAGGAGCTGAAGGGGGAAAAATAACACCCCACCAAACGCAGACCTTGGAAACAAGCATAAAAGCTGCGGGTTCAATGTCTAGTCCCTGATGCAGACAGATTTGATTCAGAGAGACCAAGGAAAAGAACAGTTAGCCAGAGGCTAAGGCTAAGAAATGGGGACTCCAAGGTATTAAAAAGGAGCAAAAAAGTTAAATTAAGAGAAGTCATTGCTCAAGAGGAAGGGAGAAAGGAGGCTTAAGATTTTAAATCCAAAGAACACACAGTAAGCATAAGAACATAAGTAGTGCCAAACTGAAAAAGACCCTTAGTTCATCAAGTCCAGCAGTCAATGTGGCCAGCCAATTGCACAAGGAAGCACACTAATCTCCTGGCACAATGGCCTTGAGAGCCAGTCACACTGCCATCCAGGCAAATTAGCCATTGAGCTTTCATGAGTTGGTCCAACTCTTGTTTTTGAGGGCAGCCAAGCTAATAGCTCACACATCTCACGGTAGCAGATTCCAAACTTTAATTACAGAGAGGTAGAAATTCCGCATGAGGAACAAGCAACTTAAGAAGACAACATGGAAATAAAAGGCAAAGTATTCAAGTTGAGACAAAGTAAAAGAAAACAAAAAGCACAAATTCTCCCTATATTGGCAGGTGCTCTGCTGGTAGCCCTCCTTGAAGTTTGGGTGTATGTGTAAGGGATATGGTTCCACCTTTGCAAGGAATCACCTGGTGTGCTTGCTGGGGGAGGAATGGATTATGACCAACAAAGTCAAAGAGTCAACTGCTTATGTTTGAACTTGCAATGAAAAGTCCCAAGATAGTTCCAGCAGTCAGAAGGAATACTTTTTGCAAGGTAGCAAACATGGGTATTTGTATGTGTGGATGGTATGTATCAAAACCTGCAAGATGGCAGGAAAAGTGTCACGTGGAAGTCTCACCTCCTTTGAATGTTTGTTCCTCTTAATATAAGTTAAAATTTAGGGAGAGCAGAGGAAATCTGGGGAGGGCTCTTAGTTCCTGTAAATAAAGGCTTGAAATAAAGGTGGTATATGACACACTAGATTTTTTTGGGGCCTCTCGTTAAATAAAAGTATTGGGAGGGGGCGAATGTTTTGGAACAATGTACACAATGGAGACTGGAGATGGTACATACTCCAGTCAATAAAAATAGATATCTAAACCAAAGACAGTTTCAGATGTAAGATTCTGATTATCCAAGCAATTCAGTTTACATTTGATGGTGCAGGATGATCCCATTTGAACAAGCTCCGTGGAACTTCCCGCTTTTGATGCATGTTTCAGCAGGACGCTATACTGGTAAAATTTAATCCTGCTTTTGACTAGATACATAGTACAGTCCTGACTTCACTAGCATTGTAATTGGTGCAGCCCCACAATGAAATGCAGATGCCTAATTTCAGAGGGAATCTGTGCACCAAAAGGCTGTACTCCTTTTAGATTTCTGCAGCAGCTGTAAAAGAAAAATGAGTGAAAAAGAAAATGGCACTGATTTAATTTGTTTCCTGTCAGGAAAATAACGGCATAGAACAAAACTCATTTTCTCCAGAGGCACACACCTTGAATTGATGACCCCCTGCAGTTATTTAGACAACAACAATAATTTGCTTTGCTTTTATCTTCAAATTGCATCAACTGTCTGCAGTGACATTTAAGTTACACATGTGAAAGGACTGGCATTTTTAGATTGTATGAGCTTTACTGGGTAGAAAAAAAATGATTGTGTCACGGGACATCTGTTTTATTGTTAATTAGATGAAATAGGAAAGGCATACACTCTGAAACAATTTCATAGTTCCTGTTTAAAATCTTACTTTGATCCCTTGAAATTAATGATGCTTTGCAGATTTTCACATTTTGTTGTGAATTTCATTTAGGAAGTTTCACGAACAAATGAGAAAGGGAGTTGTTACCCATCTGTGCTTCTGTCTTTACAATTCAATTACTTGCTGCTATCATAACTATTTTCCCTCTTTTAAAATTATCTGGAAATCAAATAAGCAATTTGTTTGCTTACCATTCCCCCAGCCCCAGATTTTAACTGCTCATTGCAGCTTCTGTTCTGTGGTTCTTGCTTGCCCAGAACTATACAAATGAAAATATCAGAAGTCATTGAATGTTACCCATAGTTTTGTGATAAGGTTGCACTTTTATCTTTAACAGCCAGGGCTGGCTTTACAATGGAACAGTTACACAGGGAACTTATTGAGTGCTGAGTGCAGCCTTCTGTTCACTTAGTAAGATAAGCTGCCTTTAGCTGTGGTGGATACTTCCATGGTTGGTTCTGAAAAAAGATCCAACTGTTCTTCCACTTAGACTACTCACCATAAAATAGAAGAAACCAATTTACTCGGACTCAGGCAGCAAAGTGATACTGGTCTTACAATAGATGCTACGTTGTCTACATTTTAGGAGAAGAAAGATGGGAGACCTGTTTTCTAGGACTGAGAAAAAATGACTGGCCCAAGGTCACCCAACTGGATTTGTGCCTATGCCTGGACTAGAATTCAGTTTCCCGGTTTCTAGCCTGATGCCTTAACCGTAACACTAGTTTTTATAGTTTTAAATAAGCATAACTTATATAAAGCACTGCAATAAAAGACTTAGTTTAAGTATTATTGAACTCACTGAGCTTTAATTTTGAACAGAGCCATTGTGGGACTGCACCTGTTGGACTAATGCATAAACCATTAGAAATGCCTGTCTCTCAGAAGGCTATTCAGCTGAAACTTGACAGTGTGCCCCTGAATGAAAATCCCAGTATAACTGTTAGACAGTAACTAAGAAGCCATCAAATGGTTGAATCTTAATAAATTTGGCTTGTCTATTGTCAAAATAACCACTTACAATATATCTTAGTTTTAGTCACCTTGATTGAGTCCAAAATCTGTTTTGAACGCAATATTAACTCAAGTCACTTTCACACTACTACAGTTTACACTCTCAAAAGCAAGTCGTTCCACTGATTAATTAAGTTCTAGGTTGTTTCTCTCCTTGATTAGTTTCCCTCCATTGCTTCCTGTCCTGCCTTCAGGTTCTTTGGGAATAGGGTGACCCCTCTCTTCTTTGTGGCAGCCCCTCAGATATTGGAACACTGCTTTTTGGTCGCCCCTTAGTCCTTCTTTTCATTAAATTAGACATACCCACTTCCTGCAATCATTCTTTATATGTTTTAGCCTCCAGAGAAGAGCAATCTTTGTTGCTCTTCTCTGCACTCTTTCTAGAATCTCAACATCTTTTTTTATATTGTAGTGACCAAAACTGGATGCAATTCCTCCTTGATAAGATTTAGGAGAAAATTTAAGGCATTATTTTATGCCTTTAGTGACATTTTTGAGGAAAAAAGCAGGAAGCAATCTGATTAATAACACCAGAAAGAACAATAATATCATGACTTGACAAACAATCACTCCATCCAAGCTGCATCAGAACTTTGAAGGAAAGGGTACCTCTTTCCCTTAGTTATTTACATTTTAAAGATACACACATTAATGAAAGCACATCTGCTTTCATGTAATTATCATCACATCTATATTACCTTTTAGAAACTAGTTGGTTTACTGAGTTTCACTGCATAGCTTGTACCCATAAATATTTTGATAATAATGTTCTAGAAATGTTATGTTTAGGAGACTGTCATTCGATCACACCTTTATAAGCAAAACACCCACACAGTCTAAATTTATATTACCAAAATTTATATCACCACAAGTTCCCTGCAGTGTAACAACAAGATTGTTTTTTGTCTATATTTGGACACAGACATATCCTGGCCAATAATAAAGGTACAAGGCTTATTTATCCATAATGAAACCACTTTGATTGCAGAAAATACAACTGCAGATTCCCATTTTGCTAAGGATTTGATTGGGTTAGTTTTTAATCTTCCTCGCTACACTGTAGAAAGTAAGGAATATAATCTTGAAGGAGATATGTAAAACAAATGTTTAAACAAAATATGCTTAAACAAAAGGGGCCAAAACATTTTTTTAAAGTCCACAAATGCAAGATAATGTTCAGAAGATGCTCAGGCAGGCACCTCCCCACTGAACTTTAAGGAGGAGGAGGAAGTATGGCACAACCAGACTTGCAATGTTCTGTTATAGCCTATCTCAATTTTAGTCTTCCTGTGGAACTGATTTCCTGGCCTGGTCCATCTAGTGGGACTGATATTCACAGTCTTGTTGTTGTAGAAAAACTCAACTAAAAACACTCCAACAATTGGAGAGGGTCTGACTAGCATGTTGTAATGGATCACCAGACTTTTACAATAAAAGATCCTGCCAACCAAGCAGTTCAAAAGCATTACAAATGCAAGTAGATAAATAGGTACCACTTTGGTGGGAAAATAACAGGGACATGGAAGGTGTCCCCTAGGGCATCTCCTGGGCAATGTTGATGTCACTGGCTAATTCTTTCAACCCTGGTAGGTGCTTCCAACACAAATGTAATAGTAGTAGTAGTAGTAGTAGTACTGTAAAAGGGTGAAAAATGTCAAGAGGATCAACCACAGGATTCTTATATGGGTTACCAAGACTGAATGCACACACTTATTTCATTACTGATAACAATTGTCTTACATCTGATTAGGAGTACACAGGAATCTGGGATCCTATGTTACTGGAAGGACAATATTTCAAAACAGAGGAGTTTTAGCCTTTGTAAAGTATGATTGCCAATGTGTTGATCCTGACTGTCTGAACTGTCTAAACCTGCATCTCACTTCAGATAGGGAGAATTGTAAACACACCCATTATTAGCATTATTGAGAAGGTTGCTGTTTCTGGAGACATAATAGTTCATGAATCAAAACCTACTGATTGATGTAAGAGATTTTACAATTCTGGGAGGATGTATCTCATATGGGATTAGTCATGGCAGGCATGTGAGAAAGATAGTCAACCATCAAATATATTGTGGCTAGATACATATGCAGTAAATTAAGCAGTGAAGCAAAGACAGAGATACTCAGCAACCATCAATATGTGTATATATGGAAACAATAAAAAAATCCTCCACATTGTTGGAGTTGAAAGTGAAAGGGGGAGGCAAGCAATAAACATAACAAAAACATAAAGACACACAATATCAGCTAATCTTAATTGCCTATGATTTGGAAAAAAAAAATCACAGATGACTTCAAGATTGAAATTAGGAAAAACCCTTCCTAGTGAATCTCCAGACTTCATCTTGGATTAAAAGATGTTGTAGTTTCTGTGGAGGTGAAATTTTAAACATTGCTATACTGTTTTCGCAAGGCTGAATACTGTTGCCCTGCCTATTTAACTTATATGCAGAGCACATCATGAGAAAGGCAGGGCTAGATGAAACAAATGTTGGAATTAAGATTGCCGGGAGAAATATCAACAACCTAAGATATGCAGATGATACCACTCTAATGGCAGAAAGTGAAGAGGAACTAAAGAGCCTCTTGATGCGGGTGAAGAAGGAGAGTGCAAAAGTTGGCTTGAAACTCAACATTAAGAAAACCAAAATCATGGCATCCGGCCCTCTCAATTCCTGGCAAATAGATGGGGAAGAAATGGAGGTAGTGACAGATTTTATTTTTCTGGGCTCCAAGATCACCTCAGATGGGGACTGCAGCCAAGAAATTAAAAGACGCTTGCTCCTGGGGAGGAAAGCTATGGCAAATCTAGACAGCATACTAAAAAGCAGAGACATCACCCTGCCAACAAAAGTGCGTATAGTCCAGGCCATGGTTTTCCCAGTTGCAATGTATGGCTGTGAAAGTTGGACCATAAGAAAGGCTGAGCGCAAAAGAATTGAGGCCTTTGAACTATGGTGCTGGAGAAGACTCCTGCGAGTCCCTTGGACTGCAAGGCGTTCAAACCGGTCAGTCCTAGAAGAGATCAACCCCGACTGCTCTTTAGAAGGCCAGATCCTGAAGTTGAAACTCAAGTACTTTGGCCACCTAATGAGAAGGAAGGATCACTGGAGAAGAGCCTAATGCTGGGAAAGATTGAGGGCAATAGAAGAAGGGGACGACAGAGAATGAGGTGGCTGGATGGAGTCACTGAAGCAGTGGACTCCAGAAGATGGTAGAGGACAGGAAGACCTGGAGGAACGTTGTCCATGGGGTCGCGATGGGTCGGACACGACTTCGCAATTAACAACAACAACAACAACAAATACTGTTTTCAACAATTCCCGTGTGTGTGTGGGTGTGTGTGAAATAGCATGGGCCTGATATGAGGAGAGTCTTTGGGAGATATATTTATGGATTTCCACCTCTAAACATTGACATCTGACTAGACATGTGCATGACATGACAACTGAACATCTAATTTACATGTGTAAATGTCAGTCTAACCAGCTGCATCTGTATGCAAATACAGATGTCTTTAATTCTAGTCAATCTTTAAAATGCTAGGCAACAGAGTACCAAAACAAAACAAAACAAAATAAAAAAGAACCACCACCCAACAACCAACAACTCACCGAGCTGTAAGAGAAGTATTACATGGAGAATAGGTGTGAACAAGAAGGAACAAATCCTGACTAAGGTCCATCAATACATTGTCTTTATGTAACTTTTATTTTATCATTTATTAGGATTTATCTAATTTATTTATTTATTTATCTGATATTAGGATTGCTCATTGCACAAACCCTTCTTTGCTAACAAAAGGACCAGGAATCCAGAAGAAATTCTCCAATAGAGAAACAAATGTCTGTGGAGATTCTCAGTCATCTTCTAGGTCAGGGGTAGGCAACCTTGGTTCTTTTATGACTCATGGACCTCAACTCCCAAAATTCCTGAGACAGCATGGCTGGCTCAGGAATTCTGGGAGTTGAAGTCCATGAGTCATAAAAGAGCCAAGGTTGCCTACCCCTGTTCTAGGTCATAGTTCTCTCAAAGGTGCTTTTTCAAAAGGCAACTGGACTATTCATTCCAAAGTGTATGGCTAAATGTCTATGGAGATTCTCAGTCATCCAGGTCTTCAAGGAAAAAAACAGTTCAGTTGCCTTTTGAAAAAGCACTTTTGAGACAATTGGGAAACAATATTTGTTGATAGCCCCTGCATCGTCCCTTATGCTGTTCTAGAAACTGCCCCAGCCCCCTTCCCATTGCAACTGATCCCTGGGGACCAGGATCCTGTTTCTATAGACCTCCTCACTGCAAACAGAACTGTTTTAGGTACTCATCCGGATCCAACTCAGTTTATAAGCCAATAAATTAGTAAGCTGAGGGATCAGAAATGCTATTATTTAGAGAGCAGTTCCATCTGTGAGAATCTACTGCATGCATTCTGTAAATGAGGCTGCAAAAACTCCAAAGGTAATTTACCTCCTTGTGTTTTTTTTCAGGCAAGATCTTTAAGATATCTAGTTATTGATGCTGTCATGCAGGAAAAGAAAGTTCAAAGTTGCAGAAACAGAACTGCAACTGGAACACAGAAAGTAAAAAGCATGAACATGGAAAAGCTAAACAGAGTTTAATTCAAAGAATTAAGAGAGTTTAATTAAAATGGCCTGAAATTGGATATTTTCAGTGAGATCATATCACTTACGACTTAAGAAAAAAGTCATCATAATCAGAAATGATGTAGGAAAGACAATATATGCTTATAATGCAATCAGTGACAGAATAATATCAATTAGACTTTATGGATAATATTTTGATATGACAATTATCCATGTTTATGCTCCAGCCATTGATGTAGGAGGAAAGGAAGTTGATGAGCTTTATGGTGAGGTTTAATCTGAAAGATGTACTGCTTGTAGTGGGAGACTGGAATGCGAAAGCTGTAAATTGTAAGAAAGGAAATGTAGTTGGGGCTGCACTGTAATTCTGCTCCTTGTCTTTTTTAACAGCTCTCTGAAATCCTTTGTTGCCTTCAAAGTGATTACTGATGTTCTCATTGAAAAGGGTGAGTCAAGTTCATATAACAGAAAATTGCTGGTTTTGTTCTTGTGCTTTATCTTGATTTGGGACTTGTACATCTAGAGTTTTAAATTGAAGGATATATGACCAGACTAATGCTATCATATTATAGATATATTATTAGAAGAATAAGCACTTTTGAGAATGCTACAGTGCTGAGAAATGTGAGAATAAGAATAAGAATAATAAGAAGATGTGGCCAAGAAGTATAGGTTTGCCTCATGAAGCTGCTCTATTCCAGAATAAAATTATTTCACATGCATTCAAAATGATAATCAGTTCTATCTAGTACAGTGATGGCGAACGTTTTAGAGACTGAGTGCCCAAACTGTAACCCAAAACCCACTTATGCAATGTTGAGTGCTGGTTGGGTGTGGCCCATTGACTAGGTGTGGCCAATTGGGTGGGCGTGGCCAAATGGGTGGGCATGGCTGCAGTGGTAATGGCAGACTTAGTGGGACTAAAACGTTCAATAAATCCAACTTTGCAATAACTTTTTTTTCCGCAAGAAGTTGAAATTGACTGATTGAACCTTTTTTTTTTTTTTGCACATGGCGGCAGAGACCTAAAGCGAAAAGGTTTTATAAAACCCAGCTGAAGGCCTAAGACTGGGGTGACGACGCACGTACCCACAGAGAGGGCTCTGAGTGCCGACTTTGGCACCCGTGCCATAGGTTCGCCACCACTGATCTAGTACATGTGACAACAAGTTTCATCATATAGTTTATTCAGGTATAACAGTTCTAAGAAGAGTTTTGTCAAAAGAAATTATACCTTTTTGCTTGTCAAGAAAAAGAAAAAGCTCACCAGAAATTCCCCAAAGGTGGAATAAGAAATGACAGTTAAAATAATTAAATTATAACACCTATCTAGTCCAGTTTTTAAACAACTTTGTAGATATTTCTAGTCTCTGTCAACATGTATTCTGTTCATGAAGGCAAAAGATGTGAAATTGCTAGAAATTCGTACCTTTCCACAGGTTAGTCAGCTGTCATGTGTTTATTTGGCATACCAAATCAAAGTAGATAATAGATGAAATGCAACGTCGTATTTCATGTAGTCTTTGAAAAACTAGTGTTGGAGTTGTGATACATGGAGGGCAGAGATTCTTCAGTGTTTCTTCCTGCTCTGTAACCCAGAAAAACATCCCTCCCTTTAAAGCTATCATCCTGAAGAGGAAAGTAGTCATTGGCACAAAGAATAGCTTTTTCTTTTTTGGCACATGAAAGTTCAGAATGAATATTCCCTGGATCTATGTGGCATAAGAAGAATAGGTTAATCTATCTGGTTGTCAGTTTTGTGACTGCTAAATATCTTTCAATCTGAAAGATATTTTGACAAGCAAAGTCAATGGGGAAGCCAGATTCACTTAACAACTGTGTTATTAAGTTAACAGCTGCAATGAGTTGCTTAACAACTGTAGCAAGAAAAGTCATAAAATGGGGCAAAATTCACTTAACAAATGTCTCACTTAGCAACATCAGTTCTGGGCTCAATTGTGATTGTAAGCTGAGGACTACCTATATCTCACTTATTTTTCACTTTGATTCCTAGATTCTGGAATCAGGATATCCAAGGTTTAAAGAAAGTTATGAAAGGGGTGTATGCTCTGGTTTCAGTCCCACATTCAATCCAACCTCTATCTTTTCAAATGTCCATGGAACATGGAACCCAGCTTCTTGGGAGTTCCAGATAATATGGAGAGATTGTGCTTGTACTATGTATGGCAGAGAGCCCCAACCTTTTGGGTACCAGGTACCAGTTTCATGGAGAGATGTTTTTCCGTGGACCGGATGCGGCATGGTTTCATGTATTGCCTGCATCTCACAGATGGGGCTTTGCTTGTTTGCGCGCACTGGTTTCTGGCATGCCGCAGCCTGGTGCTGGTCCGTGGACCGGAGGTTGAGGACTCCTGATGTATGGGACTGGACCCACCCTGCCCTGTGCATAATCCCATCAGGCTCAGGAACATCCATTCCAATCTTTAGGCAAATCCTGTTACAAACGTATCAAGATTAAAAAGAATAAAAAGTCCTTACCTGATCACCTGGATTTTAGCCCAAGGGAAGTCTTGTTCACCAATAAGAAACCAACAATCCAGGATTCTCCTCCTCCTCTCCATCACAATAAAATGCTTTTTCCACTGCAGGGAAGCCTGTCCTACTTCCCCTAAATCTAACAACAGATTAGATCCCCTGAATTCCCCACCTCATAATTTCCCCAAGATATGTAAAAATCTTTGCTGCTTCTTTGTTTGATGTTACCTTTTTAAAGAAAGTGAACCCAATGATTGTTGACTCTTTCTGCTGGACTTTCTCTTCCTTATTTTTATGGTTTTCTTGACATGACTTTAAGCCCTAAGTGTTGACTTTTTTTTTTTTTTAGAAAATCAAACAAACAAGCCATTGCTTTTGGCTGAATTAGAGCATTACTCTGCAGGTGATGAATTAAAAGTTTGGAAAAGGACAGAACCAATCTGCCTTTGAAATGATAGAAGCACTATATATATGTATACCCACACAGACTCACACACAAAGATATTTGTCATTTGTCTAACTCCAAGTTAGAGAGGGGTTTTTTTTTGTGTGTGTATTTGTTAAATGCATAACATCCATGTCTTGGGAAAAAAATAGGACAAATTTCTCCCTAGCTGTCATATTGACTTACTGGCATTGGCTAACATAGAGAATGAATTTTTGCAAAAAAACATTTTATTACTCAGACTAAGATAAATGCTCGGCATGATTCCTTTATGAGAGAGAAAGATTGATATCCTTTCCTGGTAATATAGAGAGAGCAATTCCATACCTATTCAGCTTTGGAGTTTGTGTTATGGATGGATTGGGAGCTGATTTAATGGAGGGGAAAATGTACATGTTTTGGTAGGAAGGCACCAAAAAGTCAATTGAGAGGATCGATGATCTGGACAGAAAACTTTGATCTCTTCCTTTTATTTCTCAAGGTATGGGGAAAAAGGAATTAATTACTGTAAAATTGTTGCAAGACTTCAAGAAACTAAACAGATAATTGCCCATTACAAAAGGAGTAAGAGTTACAATACACTTTTTGTATAAATTTCTATATATTTGTTATTCCATCTATTTCTAGATATGGGATTAAAAATAGGCAGTTCTCAATTTTTAGCAGTATTTTATTTTCTGCATTTTCACTTAAAAATAGTCTAAAAATAGAAAAAAATAATACTTCAATAGCAACTTAGAAAAAATCAATTTAGATCTCTGGCAGAAGGGATTTCCCTCCCCCTTTTTTAGCAGGCTGGTCTGTAAAAAAAAGATGGGAACCCTCCCCCCGGTTTCTGGCTTGAATTGCTTCAGCACTTCCCACCACTGTCATGTTATGGAATTCTCAACAAATGGGTTCTTTTGGAAATGTAGTTCTTCCTAGAATACACCATGTTTTCCTGAAAATAAGCCTCTCCCCAAAATAAACCTAGCTTGATTTTTATGCATGTGCCTAATATAAGTTCTACCCCCAAAATAAGCTCTAGTTTTGGGGCAAGACGCAGGAGGAAAAATCAAGCTGTGGGGGTGGAACTGTCCCACATGCCCCTGCTGGCCTTAGGACCACTGTAGCCAGGCTTCCCATACCCCGACATCTGTTGTGCCACTGCCTGAGTTCTGCGGCCACTTGTAGCTGCATGCCATGTGGCGCATTGTGCCAGTGCTGGCACTTGTGGCAGGAGGTCACATGGCTCATTGCACCAATCATGCCGATGCCGCCATTCATAGCAGGACAGCACAATCAGTACGACGAGCCACGTAGCCTCCTGCCGTGAGCGGCGGCACCAGCGCAATGCGCCAAATGGCGTGCAGCCGCAAGTGGCTACAGAAGAACTCAGACTGCATTGCGACAGGTGATGGGGCATGGGAGGCCTGGTTGTGGCGGTCCTAAGTTAAGGCAAAAAAAAAAAAAAAAGACTGGGTCTTATTTTGGGGAAAACACATTAGTTGCCATTACCCAACTTCTATTTTAATTATCAAACCTTCTGATAATAGATTGGAGAAAACTCCATTTTTATGACTCTGTAGTCCCTATTTGGGGTGGAGTTGAGGCAACTGGATGGAGATGAGCACACCAGATGCCCTTCCTGAAGCCTATATGGAGTTGCAACAGATTTTTTTTCTTTGCGCCAAAGGAGAGAAACATGTGCCGCTACCTAGGATTAAACTCTCAACTTTCCATGTGGGAAGCAAACGTCTTCATCACTAGGCTACCATGCTGCTCTGTGATAATAAATTGGAGGATCAGTTGGAAAACAGAGCTATTTAGAAGGCAGTAAAGAGGTACAGAACATTCTTAGTTCTGTTATGCTATCTAGTGGTTATTCAGATTTTTGCAACCCAGATGTGGTATGCCAAGATTGCTTGAAGCTGCAACTAGTGGTGATTTTTGGCCAGCTTTATTTGGGTCTGGAAGCTAAGAAGGGTGAGACCAGGAAATCACCAGTCAATCCCAAGGTTGTAGACTAGATTAAGAAATAAACAAGAAAAAGAGGCCAGCAATAAATCGTTTTTATATTGTCCACTAAGTTACAGGAGACAAACATGATCCAAAGGAGATATCACTACTTTGATGATCTTCCTGGAAAGTAAATGTTCAGCCTGTGCTGCTGTATATTGCTTGATAATTTCTGTCACCAAACTTGACTACTTTTCCTCAGTATTTCAGGTGACAGGTTGCTCCATCATCTGGTATGTACTCTTCTTTAGTACCAGACATCAAGCAATAAATTATCTATGTTAACAGCCTGATAGAATTGAGCTGAACTCATTCTATTTTCCAGCCTCTGAATGTATCTTTGACTTCTACAAATTCTCTGTACTGAGCCGAAAGTAACTGCTTCCAATGTCATTTAAATGCTCAAGGACTTGAAGAAGGGTAGACAACCCAGTGCTATAAAAGTTCTAAGAAACAATGGATGGTAACCTTAGGAGGCTATGTCAAAGGAATGTTCCATATGAAATAAAGTATGGAGGATGCTTACATTTAAACCACAAAGCTGGTTTTAGTAGTCTTTGATTTAAAATCTATGGGCTACCTTTAAAGCCTTTGTTTGATTGCAATCAAGATTAATGTATATCTTCTATTGCCTACAACATCTTTAGGGCCGTTTTTTCCTTTAATATGTACAAGACAGTTTTAGTAAGAGTGTTTTTGTATGTTTTCTCTTTGGACATTTGTCTTGATCTGTATAAAGCAAGTTTATGGTAACATATTATAATCCATGCGTCTCTTAGGCAGTTTAAATGGTTCCTGGCTCTGAATCAATTTTGGAAATTTTCCTCACAGCCATAGGAGTCAAAGGATGAATGGAAAGCTTTCCATATGTAGACAATAATATTGTAAACAGTCTCAAGACAGGTATGTGTTATCAGAAAGTCCAAAAACATGTATAGCCAAATCTGCTATTTTATGGTCTCTATGTTTATTAGAATGGAAATAAACATTTTTATTTTGTCCAGCAAATTATTTCAATAAAAAACTTGTAATTATAGGCCAGCAGGGAAGCACTCTGAGGTGAAAGAAGAATAAGATCTGATGGAAATAGAATCTAGGCTATAGTGCTATAGATAGTCCTCATCTTATGACCACAATTCAACTCAAATTTTCCATTGCTAAGCAAAGCAGTTGTCAAGTGAGTTTTCCCCCATGTTACAACCGTTTTGCCACAGCTGTTAAATGAATCATTGCAGCTGTTGAGTGAATCATGCAGTCATTAAGTGAATCTGTTTTCCCCTATCAACTTTGCTTGTTGGAAGTCAGCTGGGAAGGTTACAAATGATGATCACATGACCCCCCAAACAGTGCAACTGTCATAAATACATGTCAGTTGCCAAGTGCATGAATCTTGATCAAATGACTACGAGGATGCTACAACAGTCGTAAATGTGAAAACCAGTCATAAGTCACTTTTGCAGTGCTTCTGTAACTTTGAGCGGTCACTAAACAAATGGTTGTAAGTCTGCTTGTAACCCATCACAGATATTTTATATCACATAGGACAAACGCTATCAGGATTAAAATTCTTGTAATGAAACTAGCAGAATAACAAAGGAAGGGACCTTGGAGGTCTTCTAGTCCAACCTCCTGCTCAAGTAGGAAACCTATACCTTTTCAGACAAATGGTTGTCCAGTCTCTTCTTAAAAACTTCCAGTGTTAGAGCATTCACAACTTCTGGAGGCAAGCCATTTCACTGATTAATTGTTCTAAGTGTCAGAAAATTTCTCCTTAGTTCTAGGTTGCTTCTCTCCTTAGTTAGTTTCCATCCATTGCTTCTTGTCCTGCCTGCAGGTGCTTTGGACAATAGCTTGACTCCCTCTTCTTTGTGGCAACCCCTGAGATATTGGAACACTGCTATCATGTCACCACTACTCCTTTTTTTTCCGTTAAACTAGACATACCCAATTCCAGCCACTGTTTTTTCAAATGTTTTAGCCTTTGGTCCCCTAATCATGTTTGTTGCTCTTGTCTGCACTTTTTCTACAGTCTCTACCTCTTTGTTTAACATTTATTTATTTATTTAGACTTTATTTACCCTTCATTCCTTGTCATTATTTATGGAGTTTCAGTTTTCTCTTGTGATATAAAGAATATATCTGGCTCTGATATTCTTAGGCATTTACTACTTGAATTCAGTAATAAGGAATCAGAAGGAAAATGAGAACCAAATTAGATTTTATTTATTTAAAATATTGACATCCTAGTTGTCAACCTTAACTCCCAAAGCAGAGACAACAAAATTATAAGTCCTATTAGGATAAACTAACAAAAGTCAAAGTACTATTAAAAACAAATATGCCACAGGCATCAAAACAGAAAAAATAGCAAATACATAATACTACTGTTCCAAGAGTATACCTCAAAAGCTTACCCATTATATTGAATCCAGTAAGTTTCTGGAAAGCCTGAAAAAAGGTGCTTTAAAGTGTAAACATAATCCTTTCAACAGTTCCAAGAAGGCTCCACACCCATTTGCACTATTTAGGTGACCCTAACGACACAGATAAACCTCCAAGTGGCCTCAACAACTCTATAAAAGAATGCAAATGACCAGCTGTCTGAAAGGAGTATAAATCCTTCCATTTCCCACCATCCAGTCAGAGCTGAAGAAGCTTCTTGGATGAGAAGCGAAATGTCTTCAAAAAAAACAACAACAACAAGAAAGTCCAGTTGCCTCGTGAAAAAGCATCTTTGGGACTACTATCTCACAAGCACATAGAAAACAAGTAGAGCTTCAATTACACTGTTGTGGCTTCTATCTTGCTATCTTTTTTTAACCACACACTGTGGACCCCCCTGTGGACCCCTGTGGACCATACCTGTGCCTCCCCCCAGCACACTGTTTGGAGAGGAACAGATATAAAGAACACTGCACTATGTTTCATTCTCCATCATTAATATCAATGACAGCTACATTTTGGCCTGTAAGAATTATGTCCTGCAATTAGCCCTAGAGCAGTGGTGGCGAACCTATGGCACATGTGCCGGAGGCGGCACTCAGAGCCCTCTCTGTGGGCATGTGTGCCGTTGTCTCAGCCCCACCTCCCACTGTGGCCCCCTCCTAAGCAACAGCCCCCCCAAGGAGAGTCACCCCCGAGTGCGGCCCAGGTGAAGCAGCGCAGCCAAGGACATGGCAGCCAGGCAGCGGGGACAAGACTCTGCCTTCGTGCCCCATTGCGTGGTTGATGCTTCAGGGCACAGACGGAGGGCGTGACCACTATGGCACTCCTGGGCTACCTGGGTGATCTGCGGCGGGCCACAGAGGCAGTGAGAGGCCCTGCAGGCAGGGCAGGGGTGGGCTGGGGTGGAGCAGATGGAGTGGGGATGGACAGGGGGGCTGTTTTTTGGGCACTCGATCTCTAAAAGGTTCGCCATCACTGCCCTAAAGTATAACTTTTTTAAAATTTAAAATGTTGAAATAGCTAATGATATTCCTCCCTCCTTTTCTTTGGCCTTTGTGGGCAGAATGTAAACATTTAAGTTTCTGTGCAATAGAACTTCCCACTAGCTCTTGGTGCAGGTAACAGTTTAGCACTGCAAGGATTGTTTTAATTTCCTCTTCCTATTGTTCTTTTGATTCAGTGCTGCAGAACATAATTCTACTCTTTAGATGCTTGATAGGCTAGAAGTAGTAGAAAATAATTGTGCTTTGGGGTCTTAAAATTAATTTAAAGAAAGTCACACAATCTTGGGATGCAGTGTATGTTCCATGCCTATCTAAACAATCTGTTCCTATTGTTTTCAGAGAGGAGAAGTATCTTTTTCTTTAGCAGATTATATGGTCAAGATTATATCTTACAGGTGATATCTATGTAATGAACAGTGACCCCTGACCTCTGAACAGCAAGAAAATATTCTGTGATTTGCTCTGCATTTATTTGATTCCAAATCTTGCAGGCTATTAGCTCCATTTTATTAGTATCTACATTTCCTATTGCAGCTGATCTTAAATGCTCCATCGCTTTTATTTCTCAGAGGAGGGAAAGATGAGATGGGCTGCTGGAACCACTTTGGTATTCTGAAACCACCCAAATCCAATTAAAATGGGGAGTCCAATATTTGGAAACCACAACCATGAAATTCATTAACTATCTTGTCTTTGGATATGCAAAAATCTGTTTTGTGATACAGAAAGGTCAGTGTTATTACTGGTTATTAGCACTTAGCACTTAAATGTATGTACCATTTCATAGGGCTTTACAGCCCTCTCTAAGCAGTTTATAGAGTCAGCATGTTGCCCCCAACAACCTGGGTCCCATTTTACCAGCCCTAGAAGGATGGAAGGCTGAGTCAACTTTGAACTGGTGAGGATCAAACTCCTGTCAGTGGATAGAGTTTTCCTGCAATACGGCATTCAATCACTGTGCCATCATGGCTCATGATGTAGTAGTTATTACATCATTGTCATATAAATATTTAGAAATTGAAGAATAATCTGAAATTTCATAAACTGGTTGATGAGCTGAAATGTTTGGGGACCCTTGTTGCAAACTAATAAGTTCTTGCCCCTTTAGGTTATGAATACATGTAACTAGCTTCTTACAATAATGATTTCTCCACAGAGATCCAGAAGCTTGCTTTATGACTATGAATTGTGGTTCCATATTCTTAGGTTAGTTTTATGTATTAGCGTATAGTGTATCATACATAAATGAACTGGACTAGCAATGGACTAGCAATATAAATTAACATTTCAACTAGATTAGTAGAACGCAATAAAATATAAATGTTTAAAAGTTCTATGTTCAAATATCAATGTTTAGGTCATCTAACCATTGAAGTGCAGCATCATTTACTGTATATTAAAAAAATTCAGATACTGGATGTGTATAGGGCCTCAACCTGTAGCCAGTCACAATGTCACCTACAATTTGATTTGGACACCCACAGTCACATTGAGGGGAGGATACTATGCCCCCATTTATACAGAGCATCCTGGCAGATGCCATGTGAGGTGCAAATCCTATTCAGGATTGTCCATAGCTGACGTGGTAGTTAAAAGCCTGGCACTTTTTTGGGAGGGGGTGTCATTTACACATCTGTGCTCAGCAACCCATTTGGCTCTCCATTGGGAATTGATGTTAAAGTTGTTGGGCAGATGTTGTGCAAGTGCCAGTGGGGACTTCTTGGACCTGAGTCTTCCTGCTGATAAATGAAGAGAGTTGGCATGCACTGGTAGGAGTGAGCTGTTCATATTTTTTTTTCTGTATTTTCTCATTAGTGCATCTTGCCAAGGCAAGATGTATGTTCATATACTTTGTCTGAAAACAGAATTGAATCCCATTTATGGGCAAAGATCTCCTTTTCCATAGTGAAATATTTGTGGTAAAAAAGTCAGAGATGGTGGAATACTGTTATAAATACTTCTTCACTGTGAAGCAGATATGGGAATTGATAGGATAACTTTGCTTGGGTTTATCCTAACTGGACAGGTCTGGTAGAGAAGATTGTGTCTTGCTTTGTAAAATGAGCTCATCTGGGATGAAATGAAGCCAGTGAGTAGACAGGAGTCTCTGGGATATCAGTGCCACCATTTATAGTCTGGATGTTTGCCATATCTATTTATTCCAAATAACTCATGCATTCAGTGTGGAGTGAAGTTGTTCTGGGATATTTCTTTGATTCTTCATTAATCATTTATGAACATTGTTGATACGTTAGTTTTTATGTGACCTGTACATGTATATATCTTACTAGAGTTTGGGTTTTAAATGGTAACCCATAAAAATAATCATGGGAAAGTATGGAGAAATGCCCGAGTGGCTCTTAAACAATTTAGCTGTTCATTTTATGTTTTATATAAATGGACATTTCTGCAAGGTTGTACAGTTCCAATTTCATTGATGAACAAAAGTACATGACGGGGCTAGTTGTGAAAAATCTTCTCTAATGCATTTCTGTAGTCCCAATGTTCTCTACAGCTGTGTAGAGATCCTTTTATGGATTATAAATACTGCAATTTGTTAGCATACTGTTCCTTTTCATAACATTTTCAAAACTGTGTTATAATTTGTACCATTGGCAAAGCGATCCGTTCAGCTTTATATAAATTTTGTTTCCTGTAAGTTTGTAGATATTTATATTGGAACAACAACATTAGCTAGTGTGTTTTCTAAAAAGGGAATAACTTTCTTTGCCTTCAAAGTAATTGAACTTAAAAAAGAAAGTATACACTGTTTTCCAATACTCAAATTAATTAATTTTAATTATATTTTAAATCTACTAAATGAATTTGAAATGTATATATTTCAAAACATTTGGGACCAGGAAATAATTGGGTTGTAATCTTTTGGGAGCATATTAGATAACTTATCGTTTAAGTCGGATGTATTTCCTAAATGTATTTTTTTAATCTTTCAAAACACCTGCCCAGATCCAGGACCTTCCTTTTCAGCTACTGGTTTATGTGTTACCAAAACTCAGATATGCCTTATAACAACAAATAGCAGCTTTGGATGCTATCAGAAGTGTCAGCAAGGCACCTTAGGATGGCAAAATGCACTATTTGTTTATGTACTGAAGTCTTTTTCCTTTCCATGTATAGTGCCCATTCCCCATTGGAGACTATTCTAGAAAGACAAAAATGAAAGGGCAAAATTATCCAACATTGCTTGCTGACACTTTTAACAATAGCAATAGGAATAGCACTTAGACGTATATACCGCTTTACAGTGCTTTACAGCTCTCTGTGCTGATTCTGGATAACATCATACTATATGAACTCAGTCTAATGCCTGGTAGATATAATGTAATAGTTCACAATATGTGGGTATGGCAAAGGTAGGAAAATATCCCATGGCTCTTGAAAACCCTTTGGAATGAGATGTTTCCACCATATTTCCCTATACCTGTTCCTTTCTTGAGAAAGAAGTTTTGATGTTGCTGGCAATAGCAGTACTGCATGTAAGTACTTGGCATAATTTTGCAGTCCAACTATGCCATTCAGGTTTTGACATTTCATTTTCATGACTAGCTTTGACTGTATGTAATTTTTGACTAGATTTTTTAAAACTGTTACACATTTTTTTTGCTTGTTTAAATTTATAAGGCCACCCAACTCTGTAACAACAATCCTAAAAAAAAAAAAGTTAAAATCCCAAATGTCTGAAGCCTCCCCCCAACAGTTTGAAAACCCAAATAGCACACAGAATCACCACTCCTTCTAACCCAACCCCCGGGGAAGAACTTGTCTCCAGTCAATTTTTCTCTTTTTTGTTAGTCTAATAATTATTTTATCTTCTTGTAAAGCAAAATAAGCTTCCAGGCTACTGATGAACATTCCAGAGAACAGATCTTCATGTTGGCAAGACTCCACTTCATTCTCCTGCTGCCAAAATCTTGCAAAGATCCCTTGGGATTACTTAAATCTATTGCTTTCTGCTGGCAACATTTTTATTTTCTCTGGAATGGGGCTAATGAACCATGTTCAAAGGCACTTCTTATCCACGTGCACATTTTGTTGGTATTATCTCAAGCTTGCTTTCTCTAGTAATTCCAAATGGAAGTTCAAGTGACTAAGAATCATCTTGGAGAGAGAGAGAGAGAGAGAGAGAGAGGGAGGGAGGGAGGGAGGGAGGGAGGGAGGGAGGGAGAGAGGGAGAGAGAGAGAGAGAGAGAGATTGATTATCTTTCATTTTTGAAAACCAGTGGCTTATTCATCTCTTAATGTGGAGAACAGAATCTGCCAATAAGGTCTCCAGAAGCCAAATGGACAATTTTTGGCACCTCACAGTATTGTTGTTGTGGGAAAATAGGATGAGGAAGAAGTATTATGTATCTCTACTGCCTTGAATGATTGATAAAAATAATAAAAGTGGGATAAAAAAATCTAATCGATCTATGAATCACATTTCACTATTGATTAGACAGACAGTTCCCCACCTATTATTTGATGAAGACTTTCTGAAAGTTTTATTTTCTGCTACACAATGAAAGCCTAATGCACTGTACCATTGTGTTAAAATAAATTGAAAACAAAATGAAGTAAATTATACCAACGAAACAACTGGGTGGGTCTTTTAAAAGCAAGCAGTTTAAACACTTTAAACATCAGTACAAAGGGCCTGAGAATGATTTCCACAATTAGGATAGCTTCATTTTCCATGTACTTCTTATCTTATGGGGGTCTCAGGGAAGAAAAAGGTTCTGGGCAATTTTATTTTGATGGAGATGGTTCTTTCTGATACTCTGGCTGAAAGCCATCCAGCATTTTAATGGAACTAATAGCTTAAGCTCTACTAGAAAGCAAACAGGAAGCCAATATATTATTTTGTACATTTCTTCTAAACGAATTCGTGAAAAGCCTAGATAGTGAGATTCTGCTGATGTAGAAGAGAGTCCTTGAAGAGTGTTCCTTGAACCTGAACCTGGGTCAAGTGATGCCAGCTGCTCTTTACACATTGATTTTCTTTTTTCTCTCTGGAAGAAAGATAATAGGACTATTGTGTACCTCGCCCTCTAGACTGTCTCCATATATATGTGTTCATTTCAGTTTTTATTAGGGATACTTCAGTTATGGGGTCTACATAAACCTGATCCTTTCTGGATGTGGATATGGTGTAATAAACCTTTGCATGTTTCTTTCCCCCCCTTTTGTTTCAGTTTTAAGATGTGCAGTGGGTATACACACATATCAAAAATGTACTGTACGTGATGCCCTATGAAAATAGAAGCAATAATGGACTGTAAGAACACAGATGGTGTTATTTTAGACTCCTGCCAATAGATGGCAGCAGCAGCTTTGGAAACGAAAGATGTGCTTCCCTGATAAACGAATAAATGTGATCGCCTTCCTTTGTATTCTCTTCTGAAACATTTAACCCAAAGACATGTTTGGAAGCCAAAACGATAGGGATAATGTTAAACTGGTTGAATAACCCGATGCCCTTAGTTGTCCTTAAATTGAATCATGCAAAACATAAAGAGATTGAAATGAACTATATTGCCTACTTTTATTTCCTTTCTGTAGATTTGGGGGAGCTATTTCTGCAAATTAACTGAGACTGAAAATAATGTAGTTTTTTGAAATTAAGAAAAAAAATATTATTGCGGGACTTTTTAGCTTGACAAATACATGGATAGAGAAAACATTCTCAACTGCATATACTGATGCCACGCTGCATTTGTTTAGCTCTAAATTGGGCAACATTTGGATGGTCTAGAGTCACAACTCAATTTCCTGATCTCCCAGAAGGTCACAGAGTGCCATGTGATGATGGCAGGAGATCAAGGAATGGGTAGGATGAGATATTTTGGGAGCACTTGGGATGAGATGTGATTGTAATACAATCAGTTTCCACAGTCATCTTAAATTCTGCAGAATGGCGTCAAATTGCATCACTTTGGAAACTGTGATGCAATCCATGACTCTTGGGGTAAAAATCAGATCCAGATATGCAAATCAAAGCATTTTGCAAAAGGATTGAGGATGAACTCATGCAAAAACTTCCCATGATTAATAGCTTTCACTGTGTGGATCATTGCCTTTGTATCCTGAGGAAGCCAGGAGTGTTTTAGCAATCGTACACTAAGTTAGTAGAATTTGCATTAAAAAAGGTTCAGATAGGTTCCCTTTCTTGAATGGGAAACAAAGGAAAGTTTAGGGTTGTAGGTAAGATAGAAATCCCCCCCCCCCCCCAAAAAAAAAAATTGTGAAGAAAGCCATGGCAAACATATTTCTGCCATGAAAAGCCATATTGATGTTTCCATACAGGCATTAGGAGGCAGGGAGGCTTAATGGTTAAAGTGGCTGAGGAATGGATGGCCCAAGATTTCAGTTTAAGCTCAGCATTGGAAATTCAATGGGTGACTTTCATTTTCCCCCTCCTTTCTCTCAACTCTACCTCTCAGAGGTCTGTTGCAGAGAAATATAGGAGGGAGGAGTGATAGATACACTGCCTTATGTTCCTGACCAAAAGGAGGGATATAAATCTGGTAAATAAATATATACATTTCACTCCAGGGTATCTTTCTAACCAGGTATATGTTTCTTTTTCTGAAAGTATTCTTAAAAGCTATTGCATTCATTGTTTCTGTTGGATTGTACCCTTTACATAAATATGGTTTGGGGCTTTTATTCTAAGTACATTTCTCAGATCAATATCCAGTTGATTGAAAGACATCGCTGCCCTGTAAAATTGAATTAAGTTTATTGCTGTTGACAGGGGTGTTCTAAAAGATTGGAATCTCTTATAGACTAGAGACAACATGCTTTGAAGGAAAATGAAAGCCCCTTTAAAAAGGAAGGAAGGAAGGAAGGAAGAAAGGAAGGAAGGAAGGAAGGAGGGAGGGAGGGAGGGAGGGAGGGAGAGAGAGACCTTAAATTGGAAGCTAATAACATATTTCTGGAGGGATATTTATATCCTGTTGATTTGGCACCTTTCTTGATTTCTTCTGGGTCACTGGGAGAAAAAAAGGTAGTGCCACATGACATGAATTGGCCACAAAATTCTACGAACTGGGGCAGAACGTAGAACACTGGCTGTGACCTAACAATGAGGCACCAACATAAAGCTGTTTTAGCTTCCACCAAAGTCCAGCTCTATTTCAGTTAGTTTTCTCACCAAGTATTTGGTGCTAATCTTTTAGACTTAGGGCTCTCAAACAAGCAACACAGCAGGAAATTGCTGTAGATAAATAACAAGGTTAGGGTGTTTGGCTGATAATACTTTCATAAGAATTCAACTTTGGTATAAAAATGAATCTGAAGTCATGCAAGGATTTTAAATAAATGGCTAACTTTTCCTATAGAATATTTGTTACATTTGTCTTCATTTGTGATGCAGTTTAGGTTACAGAGAAATCTTTGTAAGTAACACTAACTCTGAAGCTCTTGCAAAAGTACAGAACAAGGAAAACAAGAAAGTTTTCTTTCTCAATTTAGAGGCAGTCTAGCATTGCAAATATCGCACAGAGCAAATTGATGTTGGAATGAAAATATTACCATTCTTAAGAAATGTTTGAAAAACACCAGGATTTTAAATTGTGCCTTACAATAGTATTGAACGAGGAGATTCGCGGCCAGTCCTTCAAACTGTGGTTGTTGCAGCATCCCTGCTATCATGTGATTTCAGTTTGGGCTGTTCACACCTGGCATGCAATTATGATGGTCGCAGCATCCCGAGGTCACATGATCTCTATTTCTTGGTCATAATTTACCATTGTTAACCAATGACTATCTATACTGGTCCATACTGTTGCTACTCTTTTGCGTTTTACAAATTGTTAATAACCTGGTTGTTCTTCCAGGCCTTGGCTAGGATGGAGGTGGAGCCCCTTTGGTTTTTGATTCTGCCTTTTAGTCAGACTCATGCTGTTATGCTGTGCTTAGAGGAAGATTGAAAGTATGTCTTTCTTGAATTTTTGTTATGGAAATTTTGGAACTTTTACAATAGAAAAGTTTGGTAGGCATGCCATCCTAAAGAAAAGGAACTTCTGAGCTTTGTGTTACATTCCTATTTGTGTTAAGTGTAATTGTAAGAGGAAGTCTGGATTCCTCCAGTAACCACTTATATTTATGCTACTGCTTCTACCAGCACCCAACCATTCTTGGATCAACATTTTTTACAGGCTGAAATTCTGGTATGTAGATGGTCATCTTACTGGTAGAAAGTTAATTTTTAACTTCTCCTCCTCCACACAGTTCCTTCTTTAGTTTGAGTAGCTAGAGACATTGGATTTCTCCACCAGCTTGTCCTTGCTTGCATCAATAGCCTCAAAAATGTGTGGGGCCTGCCCTCAGATGTGTTGAAGAAATGATTCACAATCCAATGTGAGTCTGAACAGAGAGTGAGCAGGCATATCCTTTGCCATATCACTGGGTCTGTGTAGTAATCAGTGCTCAGTCATTGCAGGGTGCAAATATGGCTGACCGCCTTCGCAGTGTTTATTGCCTTTTATACAGTTTTACAAGCAGCAAAAGTTTAACATGGCAATAGCATAGCAATAGCATTTCATTGGTTAAACTCCTTACCAATCCTTAAGGATAGAAAGCCAGAGGCCCAAAACAGGGAGCAGTTGGCTGTAACATCCTGTTGGTGTAAGCTAGCTGATATCAGGCAGGTGAGGTCATTGTACCAGCCTGGGGTACTTTCCCACATTGGCATGGTGATGTGAAGGGATGAGATAATGTAGAGGCATACAGGCTTTGGAGGGGCAGTTTGCTGCTCACATCTCTACCTGGGCCGTATCTCTACAGGTCTGCACAAGTGAATAGACACAGAGAAAGGAGAAGCCAGATTTTCTTCTGCCACAATATTTGGTCACTGTCAGGAGCTATTAATTTGTGTTTCATCATCTTTATTTCTTTCTTCCATTCATCTCGCTTGATTTTTGAGGCCCAAAATATGCAATGTATAAGATAAAATTTTCACTTAAATGTGTGGCTTCCCTTCAGATTATTTCCATTCCACAGAAAATAATTTTATCCTTGAAAGTGGGGGATGGGGAAAGGCAGTCTTACTGCTTTCTGCAAAACTGCTGACAATGGATCTAGTGTGTTCTGATGAAAGCTAGTCAGCATTTTCAACAAATAGATCTAGTGCCTGCAATCTGAAGATGGTGATCCTTCTGGTTTGTTAATAGCAGAAAAGCAGATGAGCAGGTTGTAAGTTTTATCTCTGTCATTTCATGTGGTGCATGTTGCTAATGGTAATGTAATCATATTTACAGTATGTGACTTCTATATATACTCAGGCACTCCTGTATAAACAATTGTTCTGGGGAGAAAGCCAAAATAGATTTCTTTAGAAGAATGCTTCATATATATAAATGAGAATGCAAGACCAGGAATGAAATGGGGCCATTACACAAGGATTCTTGTTTCCAGGGAAAGGAGGAGGCGTGAGAAAAGGACTAGGTACACATTGTATAGCAGAAATATTTTGATAGGCTTTCAAGATGCTGCCACATTACTTATCTAGCAATGACAATCTTTCTAGAAATCCAAATAGTTCTTGTAGCCTTGTTATCAGATCACTGATCACGAGCACAATTAATTCAGTATTTGGAACAGGGTTTACCTCAATTAGGAGCAGCCTTGCAAGTTACTTTCCAACTTGTTATATCCTATTCTCTGCCAAAGTATGTGTTTGTGTGTGTGTGTGAGTACATGACCACCTTTAGAACTGCTACTCAACATGAATTGATCACTGCAGGAAGGCAGTTGAAAAAGTATCCCATAGATAACCTGGTGCTTTTCATTTGAAATTACCTGCTATTATGAGAATACATTTTTTGTATCATCTTTGCTTCCTTTGAGGAAAAGGCCTCCCTATTGCTTGAATTCGGCAGCTTCCCCTCGTTCCTGGTTTTGGTGGAAGAAGACAAAATGGACTGGATTACAGATTCTAGATACAGGAACGGAATTTTAATTCATTGGAAGAGCTACCCTAACAAGAAAGGTGGGAAGCTGTAGCAGATATATATGTGCCCCATACCTTATTCACCAGAAAACATGGCATAATCCCAGAATTCATTGAACTGGATTAAAATCAGGTTATATTGGGTATAATGCAATCAATCAATCAATCAATCAATCAACCAATCAAGCAATCCTCAGTGCAAGGTTTTAAGGGTTAGGAGAGATAGTCCTTTATCAAAGGATCATATAGTATGATGCATCTGCAACCATCTGTGTAGCAAGCACATACTGTTGAATTTGTGATAACCCACACTAATATACAAATCAAATACAGAATATTCTGAACTCTGACTGTAGCTAAGGTGTAAGATTTTCCACTTGGGTCGGTTCACACATGCCTCTGTCAGGTTTTGAAATGCAACAGTTCAATGCGGAACACGCACGCAAGGGCTAAGGTGGTGATTGATTGGTTAAACCAAGGTTTCCAAACTTCCACAACTTTAAGTTGTATGGACATCAATTCCCAGAATTCCTTAGCTAGTGGGCTGGGAAATTCTGGGAGTTGAAGTCCACACAGCTAAAAGTTGGTGTTGTAAATAGGTGATACTGAGGTATTCCCGAAAACAAGGGGAAACATCTAAGGAAACATCCAAAGCAAAACCATATTTTAGAGAGAGTTTAGATTTACTGTAGTATGGAGCTCAATCTGTAATTTTACATTTTATGTTGAAAAGATGAACATTCCAAAGGAATTGGATACAAGGATATCAAATTACTTTAATATTTTCAGATGTTAGTTCACAAGGGCAGAACATTCTGTGTGCATCTTTGCACCCTCAACCCTGCTTCTTTCAGTTTATCTAGGCACTGAAATGAAGCCTGCCTTTAGGTATAGGATGGGTGAGGGAAACTAGGACTTTTTTTTAATTCTTTCTGTGCTTGGCTGAGATAAAAATAAAGTGAGCAGGATTGTTGACTAAATGGCTTTTTTCCATTCTAGCAGTCTTTATGTCCTTGAAATTTCATTTGAAATACAGCAGCCTGCTATTTCTGCTTCAAAAGAGGGGAAAATCAATACAATCAACACGTTAAAATGTTCTCAGTTACAATGAAAAAGTAGCTGGGGAAAGAAGTGACAATATGCTTAACAAACATCTATAAACTTAGAGGCCATCTGCAAAGCTATGTGGAGGTAGGTGGGTGGGAGGACAGGAAACAATCAGTGGATGCTACTGAAGCTTTCGCCTGATTACTCATGTTACAGGAGTTTTTGGCTGGGAATAAACATTCATACACACACTCACTCACACTCACTTACACACACACAGACACACAGACAGACAGACAAACAGTCACATAGACCAGAAAGGCTAGAGTTTTTCTATGGATGTATGTAGAATGCTATTATTTACCCCACAGACAAAGGCTTACAAGTAATAAGAAGACATAATTTATAACTTAGGCAAATATATACCTTTGGCATGCCACTAAAACAAAAAACTAAAAAAAAACCCACTGTGGTATTATGAATTGTAATATTAGATGATGATGATCCCTTCCAGCTCTGTTATTCTATTCTATTCTATTCTATTCTATTCTATTCTATTCTATTCTATTCTATTCTATTCTATTCTATTCTATTCTATTCTATTCTATTCTTGATGGCATAAGCTGGAAAAAGAGATGTGGCTATATTAACTGCATTGAGTCAGCTGCCATATCCTTTTTAAAAACTCATTGTATGGTCTGAAAAAAAAATTGAGAGGGTACTTTAATAGCAGAGAGGTGTTTGCTGAACTTTGCAAAAACTATATGGAGGGAATTATTCAATCTGTACAGTTTTACTGTTGAAAACTTGCCCTCCATGAAATGGTACCTTACTGATAGGAAGGATGGTGTGTTTTTGAACTCAGCAGTTCTGTATATTAAAATTACTTTAATAGTTGTAATGATGGCAGAAATTTTATTTTATAGTTAATTAGTTTCACCGAGTAGCTTTTGAATAGTTTATGGAAACAAGGCCACTGCTAGTGACAGCGATAATGAAGACCTAGTGGATGAATCATTGCTTCTGTTCATGGCTGAGAGATAAAAGGCACTTATATATAGTCATATATGCCATGACCTAAGTTGGAGAGCTAATAGATTGAAGACAGTCGTGGTAAGGGATAATGCCCATCATGGCAGGCTGATTTTCATTGTTTTCATTTCCTTGGAATTATGTAAGAAATAGCTGGAGAACTCTACTATGGAACTGCTACCATCATCTCTGTCTGATAGTTTGTTATGCGTCTCAATATTTAGCGATATTCTGACCACCTCAGTGTACCCGTATGAAACATTGCTGCTATTTAAACCAGTTCTTCAAAATATATGGTTTTCCTATTCTTTCAAATCTGCAGTACTCTAGGAGAACACTAATGCTTCCCATTTGTCTCGCTTACCATGTTTATGGTTTTTTTTTGAAATTGGTAGTATTTACATTTTGCCTGAACAGTAATGATTAATAGCACTAGATTATTTTCATTTGTTTGAGATTAATGTTTTTACAGTATGCAAGTTAGTATAGCATGTCTACTTTGAAGCATAAAATTAGGAATACTGGTTAAAAAAAATGTATTGCGCGGATGGGAGATATAGGGATGTAGTATCTGATCTGATCAAAGATCTTGAATTTCTATTCAAATGCTAGCTGTATTTAAGGCCACTTAAAGTTTCTGATGCTAAGCTTTTTTTGTCTATTGTCAATCAGATACAAATTTTCTTCTGGCTTGGGCTGCTTTTTGTTAAAATGTACAAACCAAGTATCAAGAACATCTATTTTCAGCCTAACTTCATGCTGCCTAAAATGCCCATATAAAATGCATCAAAGATTTAAACAAAATATGTTTTGAATCAATCCAATCTCCTGTCTTACAAATTGGCTGCTATGAATTGACAGAGATACTTTGTCAAGACAACTTATTTATGGATTTTAGTAATCTAGGGAGAGATCATCGTTCTTCTTAATTTAACCAATTGAGAAAAAAAAAAATGTCCTGCCAGCTCAGGAATGAGTATTGTTTGTCATGAATTACAAACAGCATTGCATCTTCCATGAAGAAAATTTGGGTGATAGACTGCATAGTTGTAAAGTAATAACATTAGAGGAAAATTTATTACATATACATCATATTTACATCAACTTACATCAGGACATCTTGCCTCAGACCTGAGTTAGAAGATTTGAAAATAACATGTTCAAGTTTTCATCTGCCTGTTTGACCCCACATTGTGGGTAGGAGCCTTCCCTTCATGTAGAAAGCTATATTTCCTTAAGCAAATATTCCAGGAATCAGTTCTATAATGATCAAGGTTATTGGTGAAACAGAAAGCGGACAAGGCAGTTATTCATCCTTTCACATGCTCCACTTGTCGTTTCCTCTGTCCACAGTTTTCTCTGTCTGCCTCTTCCCCCTTTGTCTTTCTCCTCATTCCCTCTTCCTTCCCTTCTCTTGAATTCACCTTTGCTTCCCAGCTATCCCATCACTTCAATATACCTAAGTGTTGAAAAACCATCTTAGTAGCATCCAAAGGAGCTCTTTCCTCTCCAAGTGTTAATCCTATGTGGAAAGTCCTTGTGTTTTCTTCTTCAACTACAGCTTTCAAACTTGTTTCTCCCACCCAAAATCCTTCCACTTATTTCAATATAAACTTATTTTTAAAACACCAAATGTTATGTGAAGAGAATTTTGGGGGCGAAGGGTAAGGGAGGGGAGAGTGACAGCAATCTCACATGGTCCATTGTGTAACTGCTTAATTAGCAACCTTCCACTGGTACTAAACTCCCCCCCCCTCCTCCTCCATATAGTTAAGGAATTTTGTTACATTCTCACTTTTCTTCAGAAATTCAAGGAAGCTTAGATAGTACTTTCTGCACCCCCCCCCCAAGAACAAACTAATAAGGGAAGGTTGCACCAAGAAATGGTGGATGGTTTCAAGTCACCCAATGTGCTTTCATGGCTAAGGGTAGTGCAAAACCTTAACCATTGCACATCCTTAGGCATCCTTATAAATAGGTTAAAAAGTTTATTTCCAGTATAAAAGCTGGGAGTTCCTCACACCAAATAGAAGACATGAGCCAATCACTGAAGAACACAAACATTGCTTTACTACATTTATTTATTAGATTTGAGTTATATCCCACTTTTGTTCCGAGCTCAAGATGACATACATAGTGCTGCTCCCTCTACTTATTGTTTCACTGTGTGACTTCTACTCAAGTGTAGGTGATTCAGGATCATACAGTGTTATTGCTGCACTTGATTATCAGCAGAAGGCAAAATGAAAAGTTAAGTAAATTAGTTTAGATTAATTTAGTATAATGTTATAAGCATTTCGTTAAATAGAGTAGAATCCTCTAAATCTTTTCTGTCATAAGCTCTAACTTTTATTCCCTTATGAGAACCGTTTAACATCAAATACATTTTAAAGAAAACATCAATTCCTCATATCTGAATTACATTCAGATTCATTGAATACAAACAACACACGTCTATTTTACTCCAGGTGCCAGTCTGTCAAAAAACACAAGACAGTATAAATAAAAAATGCTGGATGGTCAGAATAAGACCCAGCTAATTTTTAGCTAGATATATTTTTTATTATGGCCCTGAAATATGACAAAATGTTTTTTTTAGTCCAAGAGTGGCTTTTATGTGTAAGGTGACAAAAATTGCATTCAAAGGTATGAATATTTTCACTCCAGTGTTATTTCTACAGAATATCCATCAAATCAACAAAGTAAGAGTAGAATGTTTGAGACAGATAATTGTATCAGCAAAAACAGTCTTAATACTATGAGGGAGGATTACTGAGCAGAAATCCTTCTAACTTCTACAAACATTATTCCATACTTTTTATTTGCAGCCATACATAATTTCTTCATAAAGTTTCTTTGGCTGTGCTAAGAAAAAAACATGGTATGAATATTTATAATAAATCCATTCTACCAAAGGACACATTAAATCTTGCAGCATAACAAAATTGAATTACCATGAAATAAACTCTTTTAATTAAACCAATTACATTGCCTCCCAGGATGTAATGAGGCTATGGGCCCCTTTATGACCTGTGGACTCCGGCTCCAAGAATTCCCACGTTTGCTCAAGAATTCTGGGAGTTGCTTGAACAAGCATGGGAATTCTGGGAGGTGAAGTCCATAGGTCATAAAGGGGTCGTAGTTGCCCATCCCTGATCTAAAGTCTCAACAAACTTATATTTTCTTATATAAGCCAGATGTTCACCCTTTCTTAGGTCAGCTTAGGGCTAAAACAAACCTTTTCAATCAGGGTTTATCAGAGTTTCTAAAGAGCCCATAGTTGCCCGCTCTGCTTTAGATGCTATCCATGGTGCTGATATTGTTTGGCTGACCCCAGGGCTTGGATAAAAGGACAGTGGTATCATTAAGGCAACCAGTCACTTAACAAATAACCAGCATCTCCAACATTAAATTTCTACCCATTGCTTGATTCATATCTGTTATGTAGGAATTAATATTTTCATTGTTTAGTGGGCGTGTGCCTTAATATATAAAATCTCTTCAGTTTTAGCCCGTGAGGAAAATATATTGACAGAAGCTTGATTAGAAAAAGACAAGCATGGTTTTAATATTGAGGGATAAGTATCAATAATTTGTGCTGTGGTGATGACATTACCTTGACAGCTGAAAACAAAAATGAATGGCAGTAATAAAAGTCAAGGAACACAGTGAAAAAATAGACTAATTTAAATATAAAACAGACCATCAAATACATCAACCACCCTTAGAACTGACCATAAATACATTGAAATTGTGGACAGCTTCTGCTTTTTCCGATCACCTATAGATGATAAAGGAATGAGCAGTCAAGAAAAATACTACAAACTAGCACTTGGTAGAGAAGAAATGAAGACCTTGGAAAAGATATTTAAATGCTAGACTGTTATACAGGTAGTCCTCAACTTAAAATAGTTCATTTAATGACCGTTCAAAGCTACAACGGCGCTAAAAAAAGTGAGTCATGACCATTTTTCACACGATCTTCGCAGAATCCCTGAGGTCACGTGATCAAAACTCAGACGCTTGGCAACTGACTCATATTTATGACAGTTGCAGTGTCCCAGGGTCATGTGATCATCTTTTTCGACTATCTGACAAGCCAAGTCAAATGGGGAAACCAGATTCACTTTACAAACTGTGTTGCTAACTGAACAACTGCAGTGATTCACTTAACACCTGTGGTAAGAAATGTTGTAAAACGGGGCAAAACTCACTTAACAAATGTTTCATTTAGCAACATAAATGGGCTCAATTGTGGCCATAAATCGAGGACTACCTATACCTAAAAAACAATGACTGAGTTGCTGTGCAGTTCCTGTGGCATTCTATGCAAACAAAATCTGGGCTTTGTAGACGCAGTGTAGAAAGAGTATTAACATTTTTGAATGTTGGTGTTGGAGAAGACTCCTAAGAATATGACAGACAGTGAATCTGTCTATTCAAACAAAAAAATGGGACATCAAATAAATCAATTCTTCCTGGAGGCACAAATGACAAAGCTCATTATCTTACTTTGGACATACTATGTCAGTGGTGGCGATCCTATGGCACACGTGCCAGAGGCGGCACTCAGAGCCCTCTCTGTTGGCACACATGCCACTGCCACCAGCAGCAGGTCCATCAGGCCACCACCGCCACCCGGAGCAGGAGCCCCGCCTAGCACAAAGGAGGCGAAGCAGCCGACTAGCATTTTACATGTGTGCATGTGCACATAGAGTCACGAGCACGCACGCACTGCAAATGGGGCAGGACTAGTGCCTGTGTGATGCTAGCCCTGCCCCGTTCTTGTGTGGTGCAGCGCCTTGTATCTGCATCTTGTGCCGCGGTGGCAGCCGTTTTGCACCTTGCAGCATGATGGTCCATTTTTTTTATTGAAAGTTTTTGAGTTTTACAAAACAAATCCCTTCCCCAAACCCCCCCACCCTCCCATACCCTCCCCCACCACCCCAAACCTCCCATACCCTCCCTCAACCTTCCCAGAGCTGAGTACAGGCTTAATTAAAAATTTTCAAAACAAAAACAAAAAACTTAAAACACATATAAATCCTAAACAAATCTAAATACATTAAATTAACATATTATCTTCTCTAAAAATAATAATTGCAAACATTAAACACACATTATAATATACTCTAAACATTTTCTAATATTATACTTATATTATTATCCATCATTCTTTATAAACTCCCTCCAAAACACAAATTTAAACATTACTTTCTTTAAATATCTATACCTATAATATAAAATCTAGTCTCCCTCTTTCTTTATTCTAAAACACAAATGTAAACATATAAACATTCATTATACCATTAAGACTGAATACTCTTTTGAATACTTAAACTAAATGCTTAAACTTAAACTTCTTATCTAAGATTTTCATTCAATCTCCATAATCTTCTCTCCTATCAAAAAAACTTAAAAGACATATAAATCCTAAACAAATCTAAATACGTTTAATTAAACAAATTACCTTCTCTTAATAATAATAATAATAATAAAAAGAAAAAAAAAGAAAAGAAAAAAAACCAATCTTTAAACACATTATAATATACTCTAAACCTTTTCATATCATACTTATATTATTATCCATCATTCTTTATAAACTCCATCCAAAACACAAATTTAAACATTACTTAAAACATTAAAATTCCCTTATACCTATTTAAATCTTTACTAATAACAAATTACTCCACAGTAAACACATTCCTTCTCTTATCCATAAACCTCTTAAAGGTAGCTCCAAAAAGTTTGTAAATCTTACTTCTCCCGCAAACTCAGTACTCTTTTGAGTACTTAGACTAAGTATTTAAACTTAAACTTCTTATCTAAAATTTTCATTCGATCTCCATAATCTTTTCTCCAATAGCCAATTCCATCCACAGCAAACACATTCCTTATCAGTCTCTTTTGTCCATAAACCTCGAAAGAAGTGCTTTAAAATCTGCCCTTAAAGGTAGCTCCAAAAAATTTGTAAATCCTGCTTCTCCCGCAAACTCAGGAACCAATACTTGTGAGGCTTCCTTAACCTCCTTCTTCTGTTGCTCTTTTTCTTTACGTTTATATGTTGCACAAGTTGTCCTCTGCTCCTTCATCTCGACTTGTTGAGGCCCCTTGAACTGAGATTTCCCATTTTTCATTAATGTAAGCTCTTCACACTGCAATTCTGCCCTTAAAGGTTGCTCCAAAAAGTTTATAAATCCTACTTCTCCCACAGATTCAGAAACCAATACTTGTAAAACTTCCTTGACCTTCTTCTGTTGATCCTTTTCTTTACAGTTGTATGTTACACAGGTTGTCCTCTGCTCCTCCGTCTCTACTTGTTGAGGCCCCTCAAACTGAGATTTCCCAATTTTCATAAGTATAGGCTCTTCAGACTGCAATTCTGTCTTCTTTTCTTCCAAAGCTTTAAACGTAATAGGTTGCGATGAGCATACCCCCAGGACCGAAGTATAAAAAACTTTTGCTTTAGAAACAGTATTAAGACTATAACGTATCCCCAGGTAACTCACCACCATTCCAGTCGGAACATCCCATCTAAACAAAATTCGTCTCTTTTTAAGTTCATCTGCTAAAAAGGCAAACTCCTTTCTTCTTAAAATTTTAGATGGGATCTCCTTTAAAATTATAACATCTTGTGAAGCAATTTGAAACCTCTTCTTATAAAAAGCTTGTATAATTTCATTGCGCAGGGATCTTTTCCCAGAGTAAATTACCACATCTCTTGGCAAATTCTTTTGCTCTGCCACCACAGAGTTAACTCTAAATGTCTGTTCAATTTCACTAAGTATTTCCTCTTTTTCTCTGTTCAAAATCACAGCAAAGTCCTTTGCAACCATCTCTCTCAAATCTCCTTGCACAGACTCTCCCAAACCTCTGATTCTTAAGGCATATTCCATTTGTTTATATTGAAGCATAAGAATCTCATCTTGGAAATTTTCCATCTTTTTTTCCATGCTTTCAAATTTTCCCTCCATCAATTCCACTTTTTCATCTACCTCTTCTACGCGAGAGTTCAGCTTTTCAAGAACAGAGGCAACTCCTTTTAAAGCCAAAACTATCTCTTGCCTCAAAATCTTATTGTTTTCCTCTAAAATCTCTTTCATTTCTCCCCTAATTTGAAGTATAACATCTCCCATCATATCTTGCAAATCCTTCACCATTGTTGACTGTGCCAAGGTAGAAGGTGAAGCTATTGATTTAGGTTGTTGCACTGATGATAACACCGAAGAAGAAGCCACCTTAGGAGCTGTAGGGATTACTGGACGCTTTGGAGCCATCTTAAAAAAATCTTTGCTCCTTCTTAAAAATTACAAAAATTAAGCAAAAGGGAAAAAAAAAGAAATTAACTCCAAAAAATAAAATAAAAAAATCCTTCAAAAGGAGATCATTATAATAAAAAGAAAGGAGTTCAAAAAAAAAAAAAAGAAAAAGGAAAAAGAAAGAAAAAAATAATTAAATAGAAAAAATCCATTCCATTTTTTAAAAGTACAAAAAACAAAACAAAAAAGTTAAACAAAAATAATAATACTACTAAAGTCCAAACCCAACATCAAAAAAAATCATTATAAATCAAATCCACACTCCATTCCAATCATTGAAAAAAAGAAACGAAAAAGGAGGAAAGGGAAAAAAGAAACACCAAAAAGCCTGCCGATCGCCATTCTACCTTCCCCCCCCCCAAAAACACCGAAAAGCTGCCGATCACCATTTTACTTTCCCTTTCAACAAAGAAAAAAAAATAAAAAGAGGGAATATAAAAGTAAAAATAAATCAAACTTAAAATCCAAATAAAATCAAAGAAAGCAAAAACTAAATCCTCTGCTCAGCTCTGTCCGCTTCTAAGAAAAACTCACCAGTTGACTTTAATCGCGGAGGTGGTTGCAGCGGCTTGTTTTGTCCCTAGGGACAAAAGCAGCTGGGAAGCGGAGACAGTCTGAACTCCGTGGGAGCACTCTTTTCACCCCCCCCAAAAAACTTTGGGGGTGCATAAGAGGCTCTACCACTATTCAGACAACTCTCTTCCCCCCCCCTTTGCCCGGGAGGGGGTTTTTGAACCACTGAACAGCTGATGTCCTCAAACACTTACCCAGGAGGACGGCTACAAAGTAGCCGCCATCGCGCGCGCAGATCCACCGGAAGATGGTCCATTTTTGTGCCCCCGGGTTTTGCATGCCAGAGGCGGCACTAAGAGGCACCTCCCTACCCCCCCGAGGGCACCACAATGCTGATGTGGCCTTGGCATTTTGCAATAAATAAGTGGGTTTGGGGTTGCAGTTTGGGCACTTGGTCTCTAAAAGGTTCACCACCACTGTACTATGTGAAGACCAGGCTCTCTCTGGAAATGTCTATAAATGCTGAAAAAGGTAAACAGTATAACAACTAGTAGCTCATTGCCTCAGGATGGAAATTGAAGAAAATGATAGCCATTACAAAATGAAGTATTCATATATAAAAATGCTATGTGGGCAGTTTTTATTGTGAAAACAGTAACATAAACAAAGGTACCAACCTGGCCAGACAGTTAAGAAAAACAGCTTTAAAAGGAAGTTATGGATGTGCTTGGAAAAACATTAAATGAGCTTGTCAAGAAATGTCAGGGGAAAATGCTGTGCAATCATGTTTTTTATTAAATAGGGGATACAAGTAGTCCTTGATTTATGACCACTGGAATTGGATTTTCTGTTTCTAGATGAAGTGAGTCATCATATGACCGCACCTAATTTTGTGATCCTTTTGTCACGGTCGTTAAATGAATCATGTAGTTGTTAACCAGATCCACCTTCTCCCCTTGACTTTGCTGATTGGAAGGGGGCAGAAAAGATTGCAAATGGTGATCACATGACCCCAGGATTCTGCAACCATTGTAAATGCAACTTGGTGATTGTGGGAGTGCTGTGATAGTTGTAAGTGCGAAGACCGGTCATAAGTCATCGTTTTCAGTGCTGTTGAATGGTTGCTAAATGGTTGCAAGTTGAGGACTAATTGTAAAAGAGTTGTATTTTACTCTATCACCAAATTGGGGATTTAAGAAATGAAAAAGAACTGGAGATACTTGCGAAAGCATTAGAAATGCCTCTTGGCTCCAAGAATTTGCCTAGGTTACCACATGAATGGTGGACTTTGCTGGCCATGAAAATAAGGTCTTCTAATTGGGATTTGCAGGAGAGCCCTTTTGTCACAACAATCTTCTACTTCAGAGAAAAACAATGGCTCAAAGGGCCAGAGATTAACTAAAACTTTAGTCACATGCATATTACATGCAGATTGATGTTATTTTTTTTTTCTTTTATTCAATGAACACTACAAAGTGCCTTTGGTGACAAAAACATGCTTTAGGAGAAGGAACATTATGCAACTACTCTATCGCATCCTATAATGCTGCCAAGTTGTAGAAGTGGGCAGGAAAACCCCTTACTCAAATCACTAAACATTTCCTAAATGAGCCTCACTGATGTGAAATTATATCATACAAAACCATATTCTGCACACATGGTGTAGTGCAGTGATGGCGAACCTTTTAGACACCGAGTGCCCAAAAACTGTGCCACCCCCGCACCGTCCCACCCCTGCTCTACCCCTGCCCCACCCCCACCCACCCGCAGGGTCACCCACCATTTCCATGGCCTGCAGATCACCCAGGTGGCCCCGTAGTGCCACGCCATCCACGCCCTCCACCCGTGCCCCGCAGCATCATCTGTTTGTGATGGGGTGCAAGGGCGGAATCTTGTCCCCATTGCCTGGCTGCCATGTCCTTGGCTGCGCTGCTCCAGGTGGGCCGTGCCTGGGGGTGACTCTCCTCTGGGGGGCTGCTGGTGTGGAGGGGGCCATGGGGCAAGGCAGGGCTGGGGCGATGGCACGTATGCCCACAGAGAGGGCTCCGAGTGCCGCCTCTGGCACTCGTGCCAGAGGTTCGCCACCGCTAGTGTAGTTTATCTCTCTGTGAACTGTCTTCTTCTATAGGTTAGAATAGATTATAGTTGCAATCTTATGTATGCTTATAATACTAATAATCTCAGCAGTGTTTAATTCTGAGTAAATGTGCACAGAATTGCAAGGTTGTCATTTTAAAGCACATATTTTATGAGGATGCTCCACATTCTTTAGTGCTTGTTTTTTTGGAAACACAAGTAGAACTGAAATCAGATTTTAAAAGAAATCCCATTTTCCAAAAATCCCAAAGCAATAGCTTTAGGAATTACATCACCTTGGGTCTATTTATAATTTGGGCACGAAAGGCAAAGAAGTTGAATTGTTCTCCTATGGGATAGCAAATGGCACCTTCTGCTGGGATATCAAATTTAATGTTGGCAGCTTCTCTTGTCTCTCTAGTTCCATGCCTGGAGATTGGTGTCTTATTTCCTGGCGCCAGGAGGACCACAAAGGTGTCTGACAGATGCGGACAGAAAGATGAGGATTGCTTATTTAACCTTGTTATGCATCAGCACCTCAAGGGTCTTCCACCTGACCCAGGAGAAAAGAAGGGCTCCAGAAGCTGCTTAAGGTTTCAATAATTTACATGCATCTAATTAATCTTTCTTACATGTGGCTAATTAGCAAGAGAGAATGTATCGTGGTTGGACATTTTCTTTTTTCTTTCTTTTCTTTTTTTAAATATCAATTTATGGGAAAACAATGAGATCATAGAACAAAGAATAAACTCCAACTACTAGCAGTATGCAAATCAACACTTTTAGCAAGAGGGATGTTCTTATCAAAAGGAAATATGGAACAGGGAGTGCTTGCTAGATCATATGCTTCTACTTTGCTAGATTTTATAAGATTCCTTGCCAAAGCTTTTAGTCCAATGTCTGATATTGATTTCTGCTCATTAAGGACTTAATTCTGCAAAAAAAGATTCAAACAGAGTGAAGGGCGGGCTTTAACCTATGACTAACCTTACTCAGGACAGCATTTGCAAATTTGAGCTCTTAAATGACTTGCCACAAAAAAAAAAAAAATGCCCTTTAAAAATGTTTGCTCCCTGACACCTGTATGTTGCAGCAGATCCTGTAAGAGCATCATTAGCTACTTAACGTACCAGCTAATGACTACCAGTTTTAAAAAAAGCAGCTGCAGCCCAGGATCTAAGAACTGAAAGGAGTAATGGCACCAAATGGTTTAAACAGCCTGTAGGAATGCTTATGAAAGCTCTGGTAGTCACCAAGGTTTTAAAAAGCATTCTGTTATAGGTTGAAGCTGACATATGTGCAACCATAGCAATTTATGGAAGGGGAAAAACTTGCACTTTCCCCAGCTGTAATAAACATAGCTGTTTACGAAAAACAACTCCATTCGCAGTAAACATTTCTCCAAAAATGTTCACTATAAAAAATCTTAAGTTCATATCTTGGTTCATATCTATGTGAGGCTTAGAAAAACCTCAGTCCATAAAGGTGTAAAATCACTGTTAGTAGATCTGAGCTGCAAACCTCTGGACCAATGCTAGAGGGCAGGGAAGAAATACAGAAATTTCTAACACTGCTATCATTTGAAAAAAAGAAATCCTTTGAGGCATTATTGTTACCTGGTTTCCCAAAGGCATCAAACTTATTATCAAAAGGTATTCTGTCTATGAAATCCACTGTAGAGTTAGGATGTTCTTGCTGAGAAGACTTAATATAGGTCACCGGTGGCCTCTTTTCAGCAGATGGATAGGCATCAGGAAGTGCATCTGAGAAAAGTATCAGCATCTGGGCAATTTCATGGCTGAGAAGGCAGTTCTTAAGATAAATTAATTTAACTATACATTTCTCTCTTCCCCCAGTCAGGAGCCTTATGTGGCATCAGTTAGGGCTACCATATCTGAGCTGCAGAAATCTGGACATCTAGAACAAAGACTTAATATTCTGGGTAGCTTTCTGTTCCATATAGTGGCCGGTCATCTGAATTTTGCAGTCTTGATATAGTAGCTCTATTGTCAATCATTAATATAGTCAGAATGATCTAATTTGGAACATTTTCTAGAATCTAAGTGGTCATACATTTCTTACAACCTAAAAGTGCCTTCTCTGATGCAATTTGCAATTGTATCTCCTTGGAATCTGTATGGTTCCTATACTATGATGTTCTGAAAGTCTCTGAAAACGTGACTCTTCACCTAGGCCAGGGGTAGGCAACCTCGGCTCTTTTATGATGAGTCATAAAAGAGCCGAGGTTGCCTACCCCTGACCTAGGCCTTGGGTTAGGGTGGCTGTTGAGTTCCCACGGGTTTCCATTTGGGGGAGGAACTCTTTTGTTTGGTTTCTGTTCTCCTCTGGATGTCTACGATCTATTTATTGATTGTTATTATTCAAATGTAAGCTGTTCAGTTTCTTCTGGAGTTGGGTTGCCTTTAAGTAGGTATATAATCAAGCAAGTGATTAATGGTGGCTCAGTGGTTAGAATGCAGTACTGCAGGCTAATTCACTGCTCACTGCCAGGAGTTCAGTTCTGACTGGCTCAAGGTTGACTCAGCCTTCCATCCTTCTGAGGTCCATAAAATGAGGATCCAGATTGTTGGGGGCCAATATGCTGACTCTGCAAACCGCTTAGAGAGTGCTATAAAGCACTGTGAAGTGGTATATAAGTCTAAGTGCTATTGCCATAATTTTAGAAAATGACCTTTCACATGTTCCCTTTTCCCACTTTTAAGTAGCTGCCCTCGAAGTCTGGCTAGGTCATATCTGGCTGAAGTTGTTCTGGGAAATAAAAAGTTAACTAGCCAGTTGAAAAAAAAAAACACCGAGAATGTGCTGGTACTTTGAAAAGTACTGCAGAAATTCAACAGCTACATCTTTCTTGGGGGATTTTCATACTGTATTCAACAAAAACAAAAAATATATAAAATAATCCCAAAGAAATGCAGGGCACATGATGAACCTAAATTCAGTTCAGAGGTGGTTAAATGCATATGACTTGAAGCAGTTGAAAAAAAAACAGATAACGAAGACTTCATCTTGCAGTACCTTGATTTAGCCTGAGAATTGTAATTGTGAATGAAGCATTGTGTTTCAACTTGCCTTCCTTTCAAATGCAAGTACCATACAATAAAAATGATGGAAATAAAATGGGAGGAAAACTATTTGGCAGGGATGGTGCAGAAAATAAAACATTGTATCTTGAAAACATACTTAAAGAAATTAGGATCAAGTGGAAGTCTAGCATTTATCACAAAGTGCCAAGCTTATTTTTTCATAAAATAAAAAAGTCCCTGAATTGAAAAATATGTGTGTCTTTTAGATTGGATTGTGCAGTGAAGAGTATTAAGAACTAAGCAATAATAAATCATTGGGCTGTATGTCAGAGAAAATGGTTCAACATAAACCCCTGTTGGAAACTAACAAGAAGGTGACCTTAAAAGCTGTAACAAAAATCCCTAAAATATAAGAAAAGAAACATCACTTTTTCTTTTAAAACTCTAAGGAAAAAGTATGTAGATTTTCTCTTCCTTCAGATCTACTTTTTGTCTATTTTAATATTAATAAATGAATTGTTGTCCTAAATTCTACTTGACAAAATTATTGAAGATAGTAGTAAAGCTATTTGTAGCAATTTCTGCTGTCTACAACTTGATATATCATATTGAACTGACTAGAGAAGAGCATCTCCGTACAGCTTTTAAACTTCACTCTTGCCTTAGCTATGAATCCAGTGTTATTGATTCAGAAGTCCTCATATATTGGAGAACAGATGGAATGACTTTATGGATGTACAGTTCAAATTTGGAACCATGTCAAGCAAAACAAATAGGCAAAAATTTGGTTGACTCTCTGAATTGATCAACAATGTACTAATAAAAATCTTCAGAAATGTAGATCTTTTAGTGCTGATACTCTCCTAGATTTTGTGGTCTTTCTGGTGGGTGCTATCTAGTCAGCTATGACTCCTACCAACTACACGGACACGTCTCTGTTTTCTTGGCAACATTTTCATGTTGCCATTGTCTTCTTCCTAGGGCTGAGAGAATATAACATAGCTGGCTTCATGCCTACGGCAAAATTAGAATCCAGATTTCCCAATTTTTGGTCCAATACTGTACGTTTATTTGAGCAGGAATCAATATTTATTTGAGTAGGAATCAAGACAGACTATTTTGGGAAGCAAATAATCAGCTAAAAATCTGTCCCAGGCCCCTAAAACTTCAGATGTGTTTTTGGATGAGAAAGAAGATTAACTTTCAAAACTGGGATCCAGTTTTGACAGTATATATAAAGCTATCAGATCTGAGTAACAAAACTTCAAATGATCACTAAATGGTGGCCAAGAGTTATAGATTTCAGTATTTATTTGTTGCCATCTAGACCTGCAGCCCAGATTTAGTATGCTTAATATACAGATCAGTGTTTCTTAATCTCAACAACTTTAAGCTAATACAATACTGAGTTGTATAAACAGAGGCATAAAATCAAGATCACGCAAAGTACCCCTTTATAAAACCCTAGTAAGACCACAACTGGAATACTGCAACCAATTTTGGTCACCATACTACAAAAAAGATGTTGAGACTTTGGAAAAAGTTCAGAGAAGAGCAACTAAGATGATCAAAGGCTTGGAGACTAAAACATATGAAGAATGGCTGCAGGACTTGGGTTTGGCTAGTCTAAAGAAAAGAAGAAATAGGGGTGACATGATAGCAGTATTCCAGTATTTGAGGGGCTTCACAAAGAAGAGGGAGTCAAATTATTCTCCAAAGCAGCAGAGGAACAATGGTTGGAAACCGATCAAACAGAGAAGCAACCTGGAATTAAGGAGAAACTTCCTAACAATGAGGACAGTTATTCAGTGGAACAGCTTGCCTCCAGAAATTGTGGGCGCTCCATCACTGGAGGTTTTTAAGAAGAGACTAGACAGCCACTTGTCTGAAATAGTATAGGTTCTCCTGCTAGAGCAGGGGGCTGGACTAGAAGACCTCCAAGGTCCCTTCCAGCTCTATTCTATTCTAAGATGTGTGGAGTTCAATTCCCAGATTCCCCAGCCAACATGCTGATATAGATAGTTGCATCATAAAACTGTGCTTGATCAAAAAGAGCTGATGCAATTAATATAGTCTTAGCATTTTTAAAAATGCAAGCAGAACTGAATTGTAGGACTGTGCAACACTTTTGATTTGATTCCAAAAAGCTACTTTGAAGTTTATGGAGGTGGGTACTTTTGGTTTGAAAAACTATTCTTGTCTGCAGCTTTTTTAAACCAATGATGTTTTCTTGGGATCACATCGCAGCTGCAGAGGGCGTTGCATTATGTTTGGCAGATACATGGTTGCATTATTCCCAAATTGTGGGAGCATAAAATATAACACAATTTTGGAATCAGGCAGGGCTACCTTCACAAAACCCATTTTTTTTAGCTATTACTCTGATCGATATTAATGGTTGACGAGACTAGATTTTTGACTAAGGCTGTTCACAAGCAAAAAGTAGACATATCTCTTTTGGGATTGTAGTGGCTGTAGTTGGATCCCAGAAAGGGATCACCCTTAATTTGAAGAGTTGTAGATAAGCCTTGCACTAATGTACATCACCTTCCCCCCTGTGTTCTAAAGCATATTTCTGATTTTGAGTGATCCTGGAATGCTGTAACTGTGGTCAATATGTACCATTTGCCAAGCAATCAAATTTTTTATCATATGATCATGAGGATGCTGCAGTTTAAATATAAACTTTATAAGGAACCTACTTTGGAGCCATGTGCTGTTTTCTGGAAGACTTTTTATCCCCATCCCACTGACCCCAACCATATGCGCACAGATCTTTCTTGAATCTTGCATTCAGAGATGCCACATAGCAACCCACTTATTGATTCACAATGTTTTCTGGACTCTCAAAGAAGGCTGGTGATTCTCTCTCTCCGCTATTGAATGAAGCCCAAAGGATGAGTCACGCTAGGCATGAGCTAAAGAATTAGAAGTATTTGTCTTCCAGATTGCATTTAATCTGAAAAAAAGGAGAATAGTTCGGTATTCAGAAAGCATTTGATTAAGTGTGTTTAAGAAACATAGACTCTATTGCTTAAATCAATGCTGCAGAATTAGGTCTTTTGAAATCTGTACAATGTGCATTGCATACAGTTTTGAGAAGTTTTGTTACTTGAATAGTGAAGGGTTGGCAATTTGGTGAGTTAAAGGGCTCTCCTCTTCCATCCAGCTGCAGTGGAGACAGGTGCTGCTCCATTCTCCCCGTTGTTCCCCGGACTCTTTCAGGAGTGTTCTGTCTCCATAGCAGCTTGCACTAATAGCATGTGAAGAGAGAAGCAAAGCTTAGTTTATTGCCCTACAATCTGAGATACAAGACCCAGGACAAGTAAAGCAAAGAATGTGTTACTAATATATCAAACTCAAAACAATTTGATAACCACAGCCCCTTTCCTATGCTATGTGAAATAGCAGGTGTTTCAGTGAAGTTACAGAGAACAGCAGGTTGAAGTAAGATTAGAGTAATTTATCCAGCATTTCCCTCCCCAATAACATTGGTGTCAGGTTGCTCATAAGATAGATTGCTCTTATGCCAATCACGTTTTAGATTTTAACTGATAATCTAAGTTTTTCTCCCATCCCTGAAGGAAAAAAAAATGAGTTACTTCAAACCCAGTCCTCTGCTTCCTCAAATATATTGAGTCTGTCTACTGGCAGTCCCAACAGTACTTTTCAAAAGGTAACTGGACTTCTTGGATGAGAAGCGAAACATTTTCAAGGTAAAAACTAAAAAAATCCAGTTGCCTTTTAAAAAGCACCTTTGGGACAACCATCTGGGTGATTGAGAATCTCCATAGACAAGTCTACTGGTAGGTTTTCTAAATCTTTGGGAGTGAGTGACTCCAATTGTTGTGATGATACTAGGCAGTTATTTATATCTGGGGCAACTTTTGTGCAGTCGTATCGAAAAGTGGGGTAGCTATTTGCAAAAAAGTCCATTGGAAAGGTCATACAAATATTTTGACTGCAGAGAATCTCCTACAATTCTTTTTAAAAAGAGTAACAGTAAAAAAATAGAGCAAATATTAAATAATTAATTATACTGTAATTATCCTTACTATTATTGGAACAACTTTGTTAATAGAAATTAGTAACAAATACAGTATATACAGTTTCCACAAAATTATTCAAATACTTCCCTGTGATATTTAGTTTTTCTAGACGTCTACACAAGGTGAATTGTATCTGTTTCTCTCTGCATCTTCTATATCTCTGCAGTTTTGAGATGAGTTTTGCAGATCATGGACTACTTCATTCCTGGCATTTATAAACATATTTTATAAACATAGCAGTCTTGGGTGCTTGAGTCACTAGGGCAGCCATGATTGATTTTTAGTTATTCTTTTTAGCATTCTCTCCTAATCATATTTTCCTTTTTGGTTCTTTCTAATTTATGAACTTTGTTGGTTATGCTATGACTCTAACACCATTATCTTGTATATACTAATCTGTGTATATATAATGGAAATCTGTTTTTCTTACCTTCAAATATACTTCCACCTAGTATGCATTAAACGGCAACAATACCCATGGATTAAATTTGTTAAGAGTTTCATATGTATTAATAGAATAAACCCATTTTCCAACAGAGTCAAGAGACAAGAGAGCATTTATTCTACTTCATTTTCCTCAACATTTCTGACCTTGTGGAGGAAAAACAAACAATTAAAAACACACACATCTGAAACCCAAACCAACCCTTTCATTATTTAGTTGTTTTTTTTTTCACATCAGATTTAAAAGTTCACATTAATTATTACAAAGTTTTATAACATTTTACTCCATCTAATTCTGTTTGTATTCATCATGAAAATTGGTAAAAACAGAGACTTTACTATTCAACAAAAATCCAAATAGAAATGGTTTTTTTCCCACAACAAACCCTTTTCAGTCTCTGATACACCGAAATACACTTGTTTATTAAAATATTTTCTTAACAAAAGTAGGAAATATTGTTGCTTTACATAGAATACTTATAAGAAACACACATTAGGTGGATTTCAGATTCTCTTCCCAGATATCCTGAGGCCAAACAAAAGCAATTTTTGCTGCTGGAAGAGACATCACAGTTATTGTATATATAGGTTTCTATTTCTAAATGGCATCATGTGAATTTTAACCATTGACAGCTCACTGTCAAAATGTCTCTTTAGCAAAATGTCTCTTTAACAAATCGTTTCTTTATATTGGTTTCTTGGTAGTCAAAATGCTGAGCTAGTATAAAAGCTAAAGCTGTTTTTAAGTCCTAGAGGTCATACAGTACATATGACAAAGGAATCCCAGTCTCTAGGACTATTGTGGCTAGTCAGTTCAAAGTTCGTCCTTTTAAGTCATCTACAAATAGTTCTTGGCTTATGACTACAATTGGGACTGGAATTTTGGTCATTAAGTAATGAGATCATTAAGTCAGTCATTATGAGACCCTATTTTGCAATAATTTTTACCTCTCTTTAAATGAATTACAATAGTTATTAAGTGATTATTCAGAGTTTGCTGCACCAGCACATCTGGAGAAGGGCTCAGTTGGCATTTCAGCATTACCTGGCCATCATTTCCACCTTAATATTTCCATGCTAAGGAACACTTTCAATAATTACACCAGAATTCTGACTTTGATTGGGAAGATTCTCTGTATTTGTATTAAATGTAGCAGATTGGTTAATGGGAGGAGTTTACATCACTGTTTTTGATATAATAAGTGGGTTCTCAGAATCTTTTGTACAATGACCTTCATGAACTTATAAATGCTCTGGAATCCCCCCAACACACACAAATGGAGTTTGGATAAAATATCAGGCTAGAAACTGAAAGACTTTAGTCCCACCTCAGACATGAAATCCAGCTGGGTGACTTTGGGCCAGTCATTCTATCTCTATCTCATTAAATGAACACTCATAAATCAAGCATTATCTGTATGGCTGTCTTGAGGGCAGGGAATTTTCAAAGCAGATTTAGGACATGTAACATTTTTCATGTAGGCACTCTGCTTATTTACATACATTTTTTAAAATAATGTCATTGTTTGTTAAATCACATCTAACCATTTATTGAATTCATATTTTTTTGCATGCTTAAATTTACTAGGTTTAGCCCAAAGTTTAAAGAATCTACAGGCAAAATATCTCTCTGGGTTAGGTGGTTAGCAAAGTGTTTCCTGAACAATATTCCTCCTATTATTACATCTTGAGTGATTCTCCTTCATGTCTTCCATTCTGGACAATTTGCTCACTTCTATTCTTGTGGAATTTTCCCAGGTCCCTCTTCATTGTAGAGATGTTCCTCTGCGCTGCATACCCAGGAATAGTTTATTGGGAAGCTTCAGCAGACTTCCTGGCATGTCTAAACTTACAACTAAATGTAGATAGGAAGGAAATGTTTTACTGATTTTGGTAGATCCTCCCTTTGTGATCCTCCTCATTTTTTTCCTTTCAATTACAAACACTGAAAAATAATCTCCAGGTTGAATATCTATGGAGCATCTGTCTCTTTCCTTCAGATGCCCCTAGAATGGCTACTTATACCACAGCAAATGAGAAACTGCATCTCCTTCCCACATGAGGAATACAAAAGAATATACAAATTTAAATCAGATTTGCACATTTTAATGTAGGAAAAATGGTGTATTTAGAACAATTACACTTTAGACAGAAATACAATGCAATTTTCCAAAGGAGTTAGGGCAGGAAATTGGGATAATTGCACCTGTCTCAGTTGGTGCTTTTATCTGAAGACATTTTCTGAACATCAGATGAATCATGATTCAAAAGAAAGCCAAAGAGAGGTACTGAAGCTCTTGCCAATGATTAGCCCCTGGCTAGCAGATTGGGCAGACCCATGGGTACACCCTCAGTCTATCCCAATTTAATGATATCTTGTATTCAATTTACAGTAATTCCTTTTCCATTCCCCCATCTTCTTTGCTGAAGAAACTCTAGTTTGGGGGTAATTGATAATTGACCTGTTAAGACAAATGAGAATCAAAGCAGCTCTTTTGTTGAATGGAGAGCTTTTGCTTGCTTCTTCTTTTTTTTTACTGCACAAAACTGGATATGGGCCTACGTGTTCCAAGTACATTCTGAGGAGAAGTCATGTAAAAGACTGAACCTACTGCACATCCCATGATTGGAATCAGTTGTGAAGGCCTTCTTCATGGATGAAAGCAAAAGGTTTGTCAGGGAGCAACCCACTCAAAAGAGTCTGAATGCATGCTAGTGGTGACAGCTTTGCTTTATTTTACAACGTTAGGTTTACATTTTCATTTTTGTTCTCCCAGTAAGGAGAGAGAAATAAATTCAGAGCCTTTCTGAAAAAAAAAATACTCCTCTGATTTATTTCTGCTTTGCATCTATAGGAAACAAAGTTGTTGCTATTTTTCATTATGTTTGGCAACACTGGAGACTTATACCAAGCATTTTTCTTCCAGAAAACTTCATTCACAGAGAATCAAAGATTAGTTTGTTTCCTGGATAATAAACTCTTTTTTTTAACTTTACTAACATGAATGATACAAGCAAACTGCCTGACTCACCTTGAAATGTTGGAAAATGAAAGTCCACACACTTGGTGTTCGCAGATTGGGGAATGCTTTCTTCTAATTTTGTGCAATAAGATAGCTAAAATGTTGGGAGGTTTAGTAATATATGTAACATATATTACTTAGTAATATAAGTAATTCTTATTTGAAAGGAGAGTTCTTAGTCTAAATGCAAGTATTCCACATTTACACGCAATTAAAGCAGCAGGTTGATTACATGTTATCTTGCTGGATTTGAGCACTGTTGTGACAGAGAAGACTAAAGTTTGCATAGCAAGCTGAATATGTGGTAAAACATACGCTGGATCAGTATTCCCGAACTAACTTATTGATTGCCTTCACAAGCTTTGTTTAGGTATTTAGATTTTAACACTCAGAATTCCTAACCAGCATGGCCTTTTTTGAAAACATTGGAAGTGGAACACTGCACTTCTGGAGTGTCCTAGTTGAGAAACACATTTAAATAAATTCTTGCAATAAGAATGTTAAAATGTTATGAGATTACTGAATTTAGGGCATTCTTCCTTGAAAAATTGCTTACAAATTTGTATAGAAGTTTCCATGGCTACAAAATTTTGCTGATCCATGGATTCTTTTCATTTAGGCAAGAAAAACCAAATGTACAGGTATAGTATAGGGGGTACCTTGCTCAATAGTAGTAACTGTGAGAGGGACCTCAGAGTCCTAGTGGACAATCACTTAAATATGAGCCAGCAGTGTGCTGCAGCTGCCAAAAAGGCCAACACAGTGCTAGGCTGCATTAACAGAGGGATAGAATCAAGATCACGTGAAGTGTTAATACCACTTTACAATGCCTTGGTAAGGCCACACTTGGAATACTGCATCCAGTTTTGGTCACCACAATGTTGAGACTCTAGAAAGAGTACAGAGAAGAGCAACAAGATGATTAGGGGACTGGAGGCTAAACATATAAGGAACGGTTGCTGGAATTGGGTATGTCTAGTTTAATGAAGAGAAGGACGAGGGGGGGACATGATAGAAGTGTTCCAATATCTCAGGGGCTGCTACAGAGAAGAGGGAGTCAAACTATTTTCCAAAGCACCTGAAGGCAGGACAAGAAAGCAATGGGATGGAAACTAATCAAGGAGAGAAGAACCTAGAACTAAGGAAAACTTTGACAGTTAGAACAAGCACCAGTTGCGAAAACCTGCCTCCAGAAGTGGTGAATGCTCAATAATGAAGTTTTTAAGAAAAAACAGGACAGCCATTTGTCAGAAATGGTATAGGGTTTCTTGCCTGAGCAGGGGGTTGGATAGATGACCTCCAAGGTCCCTTCCAACATCATTATTTATTTATTTATTTATTAATTATTATCGATCATCGCACAGTCAGCCAGATGTTCAGACTGGATTTGGCATTTTGTCTACCTATCGAGTCCTTACCCAGGACCTGGGATAGGCAGATGTGGATGTTTGATGGTATTACAGATGTCGTCGCAGGATGGAAGCAGTTCCTAGTAAGGCCGCCTTTTGCAATTGACAATAGCAAATTTGTCAATGCAATGGTGTTCAAGTGGTGCTCCAGTTGTTTTGGGATTGCACCCAAGGAGCCTATTACTATTGGTACTACCCTTGCTTGCTTTTGCCACAGTCTTTCTATTTCTATTTGTCGGTCTTTGTATTTTGTTATCTTCTCCAGTTCTTTCTCTTCTATTTTGCTGTCTCCAGGCACTGCCACGTCCACTATCCAGACTTTTTTGTCTTTCTTATCGACAATTGTTAAGCCTGGGGTGTTATGTTGCAGGTGCTTGTCTGTTTGAATTCTGAAGTCCCAGAGCAGTTTAATTTTATCATTTTCTATGACTTTCTCTATTTTATGATCCCACCAGTTTTTGCTTACAGGCAAATGATATTTTTGCAGATCTTCCAATGCACCATTGTTGCTACTTTGTCATGCCGATGCTTGTAATCAGTCTGTGCAATCTTCTTGCAACAGCTTACCAAGTGGTCCACTGTTTCTTCAGCTTCTTTGCATAGGCGGCACTTACTGTCTGTTGCTGTCTTCTCAATTTTGACTTTGTATGCGTTTGTCCTTAAGGCTTTGTCTTGTGCAGCCAGAATTAGTCCCTCGGTCTCTTTCTTCAATTTTCCTGCTCTTAGCCATTGCCAGGTTTTATTATTATCTGCTTTCCCATTGGCCATGTAGTGCTTTGTCTTCCCATTCCTCTATTCTGTTCTTCATTTGGTCTTTCTTGTAGGCCAGTTTGGTCTCTCCAGTAGTTAGTAAGCCTTCCTGATATACTAATTTCAGTGCATCTTCATCATTGTTCTTCAGATATTCTTCCAAAGCCATTTTTTCTTCTTCAACCATCTGATGTACTTGTAGCATTCCACGCCCACCTATTTGCCTTGGTAGATAAAGTCTATCAATGTCACTGCGTGGATTGAAGGCATGATTCATCATTGTCATTATTTTTCTGGTCGCCTATCCATTGCTTTTAGTTCTGCTTGAGTCCAGTCCACTATTCCAGCTGTGTACCTAATGACTGGGATTGCCCAGGTGTTGATTGCCTTTATGTATTTCCTCCATTGAGTTTGGACTTTTAAGATCTTCTTCACTCTCTTGATGTATTCACCTCTAATCTTTTTCTTGACTTCAGTGTGCTTGATGTTGTCAGCTTGAAGAATACCCAAGTATTTGTAGTACTCTTCCTCATCCAGACTCTTAATGTTATTTTCGTGTGGCATCTTGATTCCTTCAGTTTTCACTATTTTTTTTCCTTGTTTGATAGTAAGTGTGGCACATTTGTCCAAGCCAAACTCCATTACAATATCTTGGCTATATATACGGACAGTGTTGAGCAGCGATTCTATTTCAGATGATGTTTTTCCATACAGCTTCAGATCATCCATGTAAAGGAGGTGGGATAGTCTGGCAGATGTTTTTGATGTTTGATAGCCATGTCCTGAGTTATTCAGTATTGTTGACAGAGGAAACAGTGCAATAACAAATAGTAATGGTGATAATGAATCTCCTTGAAATATTCCTCTCTTGATATTAACCTCTCCCAGCTTCTCACCATTGATCTGCAACTGTGTCTTCCATTGTGCCATCGATCTTTGCACAAATTTTCTGATGTTTCTACTGACTCCTGTTATTTCTAGCACTTTATTATCCAATCATGTGGCAGAGAGTCAAATGCCTTTTTGTAGTCAATCCATGCCACATTCAGGTTGGTCTTCCTTCTCTTGCAGTTTTCCAAGATCATTTTGTCTATTAGGAGTTGATCTTTTGTTCCTCTGCTATTGGGGCGGTTTCCTTTCTGCTCAGGTGGAAAGAGATTGTTTTCAACTAGATGCTGTTGTACTGCATCAGCTATCACAACCAGTTAGTAATTTGAAAGTTGTTGGTAAGCAGGTAATTGGCCTGTAGTTACCAGGTGTTGCCCCTTTTGCTGGATTTTTCATTATTAGGTAGGTTTTCCCAGTTGTTAGCCACTTTTCAATTTCTCCTCCTTGTAGTACATTGTTGAACTGCTTGGCAATGAGTGGGTGTATAACAGTTAGATGTTTCAACCAAAACCCATGCAGTTCATCTTCACCTGGTGCTGACCAATTTTTGATTTTCTTTGCTCTTTTTTCTACCATTTTTGTTGTTATTACTAGTTCTTTCATTTCAACTTCTGTTTTATTTGCATCCACCTCTTTTAACCAAGCCGCATCCTTGTTGTATTTCTTTGGGTTATCCCATATCTGCTTCCAGAACTGCACTGTTTCTTTCTTGTCAGGTACTGACTGATTCCTTGCAGTTTCTCCATTGATGGATTGGTAGAAACGTTTCTGATTGGATTGAAATTGGAGGTTCTGCCTATAGTTTGCAATTCGAGCTTCATATCTACTGATTTTCCTGGCTATAGCTGTTATTTGTTGCTTTATTATTTCCAGTGCTTCCTTGATCTTCCTTGTTTCTAAGTGGTATTTCTTGATTAGGTATTCTTTGGTCTTCTTGTTCTTCAGCTTCTTTTCTTTCATCTGTTCTAGCTTGCTTGCATGTGATCTTAACTTGCTGATCTTATTTTCTAGTCTAACCTTCCATTTTTCTGGTGCACTGTTTGTTTGTTTTTCTTCTTTGTTGATTTTGCATCCCAGGTATTCTGTTATAACTGCAGCTGTGCTGTACATTAGTTGGTTTGTTTCTTGCAGTGAATTGGTGCTTATACTTGCTATTGCAGTATTTGCATCTTTTAATGCTTGTGCTAGCTGTTTCTTTGAAACAAGCTTCAATGCAGGCAGCCTTATTCTGTTGTTTTTGTGCTGTTCTAGATGCTCAGTTATTCTTTGTTTCAATTCTTTTATTTCTTTAGTTAGAGGGTTTTGTTCTTCCTAAGGTAGAGGTGCCTGGTTTCCAAATGAGAACAGTTGTATATTTCTGCTAGATTCCTTCACTGCCAACTCCCCCTGGTTAGCCTCTACATTCTGAATTACTTCTGGTAAGGCTTTGATTTCTTTGCCCTGGGTAAACCTTTGCAGTTCGTCCAATTCTGTTTCTGTGAATATTTTGTTTCGTGTTATAAATCGGCGTTGATCTGCTAGTCTCTGTTCTGTTATTTCTGATTCTGGATGTTGTTCTTTCCAGAACTGGTGCATTCGTTTTAAATATCCTCTTCTTGTTGGACTTGATCTGTAGTAACAGATCATTATTTCTTTGTTTTCCATCACTGTGTATCTGCGACGGGTAAACACCTTTTCTTCCAGTAGTTCTTCAGCTGTTGGCCCTGGTTGCTCAGCCAACAGTCCTGAGTCCTGTAACCCATTTTTCACCAGATATCCAGGAGCTCCAATATCTAGTGCGGACCTTGTTAACCCGGGCGACGTCTGAGCCGGTATGGCATTCTGCAATTTACGTCTCACCATATTTTTTATGGGAGAGACACTCTTTGTCTGACTCCTCTGATGAGACCTGTCCAGTAGGGTTGAACCTCTGGCATAGCTCTCATCTTCCTCAGAGTACACAAGCCCCACAACCACGTCAAGGTAGTGCCTCACTGGGGGATTATTATTATTATTATTATTATTATTATTATTATTATTATTACACAAACAAAATCACAACCAGATGTACACTCACAGAATCACGAATCTAATTATAAGGTTGGGCTGCGTTTAGGTGATGTGGGATCATCTTAAACAATTGGATCCTGGAAGCAGGATCAGCCTTCAAGTGTTGGTAGCCAGTGGAGTCAAACACCATCTCTTCTAGGAAGCTATCCCATTGCTATTGCTAAAGTAGTATTCAACTTCTTCACTGGTCAGCTTCTGCTCCTGGAATAAGACAGGGTGCTATCTTGTCCCTCACTTCAAGCATTTTTTTGCCAGCCTTGCCTGAGCATTAGTATAATGCTGGAGGAATGAAAAGAAAAAAAAAATCCAGAGTTAAGAGGTAGGTACACAGATAAGGAATAAGAAGTCCTTAAACCCGGAGTAGGGAACTCATGGTTTTTAGATCTTATTAGATTAGAACACAAATCATTTATGACTACTAAATATACCCAGCAGAAGTTGACCCACACAACATCTAGAGCAGTGGTTCTCAACCTGTGGGTCGGGACCCCATTTGGGGTCAAACGACCATTTCACGGGGGTCGCCAAACAAGGCTGTCTGCCATTTCCCCCCCCCTTTTCTTTGGCCACGCCCCTGGCACCCGGTGATGTATAAGTGGTTGGGGGTCACCACAACATGGGGAGTTGTATTATGGGGTCGCGGCATTAGAAAGGTTGAGAACCACTGATCTAGAGCATCTTAAATCTGCAACTCTGTTCTTGTTTCATTGTGTGTTCAGCATTTCAACTTTGAAAATCCACCAACACTAAATGTCATGTGTCAATGAAAACTGACCTATTTTTATAGCAATCCATTTCAGGCATCAGTGTTTCTGTATCTTGTACTTCATGCCTACCTCTGTTTTGTCTAAATACCTTGAATTTAAAGCATATGCCCTGTATTTTTTTTCCCTCTGGTGAGTTAAATAATTGCTTGCATTATATAACAAGAAAAAACATAGTTGCTAAGAATGTAAATCAAATAGAGCAAAGTATGATTAAGACAGACAGAAAAAATGCAGAGAGATTTTGATGAAAATAAAATATCAGCGGGTGAAGGCTGAACAGAGTTACCAGTAAAATAACATTGAAAAAAGAATTTGAAATGAAACTGGAAGATTGTTGATAGACAAAGAACTGAAACAATACCATCAATGTTAGTATCTGAGAAAAAAAATGAAAAAGAGGAAGCCATAAATGCTGTGAGAATGCTGAAAAAATGTAAGGTTGCAGGTGTAAAAGTGTAACTGAAGAAAATCTGTATATGTTTTGCTTACTGAATGGCTATTTGACTTTTTTAATGTATGTGTAAAGATTGCATCTCTGCCTGATTATTGGAAGAAGGCTGACATTGTTCCCATGAATAAAGGGAAAGGTAGAAAGAGTGAGTGCAAAAACCACAGGAGTATTATTTTATTAAATATGCCTGAGAAAGTATTTGGCAGAAGTCAAATAAAAGAGGTATATCAGGTAAAAATGAACAATGAGCAAAATGCAGTGGGGGAGACAGAGGTTGTACAGATAAGATTTTTGCTCTTCAGTGGGACATTGAGAAATGGATGACTATGAGAAAGAAAGTTTATGCAGTGTCAATTTAGAGAAAGCATATGATAAAGTCAACAAGCATGAATTATGTAATGTTCTGTGAGAATATGGAATCTATAATTGATTGCTAAATGCCATAAGAACAGTATATCATGGAAATAAAGCATATGTGAGAATAAATGGAATGTTTAGTGAATTGCTCAGCTTTGAAAAGGGAGAAAGCAAGGATGTGTAATGCACAATGGTTATTTATAGTACTTATAGATAAAATGATGCTTGTGGTGACAATGGACATGGGTTGATTGGAAACATGCATTTATGTGTACTTTCACATCCAAATAAGCCTGGATTGTTGGCTGAGAACTTGAATGATTTGTAGTGAAAGTTACACAGGTTATATTTAACAACAATGAGTTATGGATCTGAAAATTAATGTATCAAAGACTAAGCTCATTAAGTTTAACAGGACAATGGAGGGAACAATTGTAAGTTGCAGTGAAAAAAACAAAGCAAGAAAATGAGTCTGTGGAACTTATCAGAATGTTTACTAAAAATGGAAAAATTGATAGAGAAATGTCAATGCATGAAAAGCTGATTAAAAAACAGTGCAAAATATGTGGTTATAGTAAACAAGGTCGAAAGAAAAGAAAATAGCCAGGTATAAGATCTGGTTTCTCCCATTTTGTTATATACAACAAACAATTCTATAACAGTTTGGGAATATCAGAGAAAGATAGAAGTAATTTGTATACTGTGGGAATGGGATACTTAGGAAGAGTGTAGAGTAAAAAAGAGGCTGAGTGAAGAATGAATGGGTGCTGAATGAGTAAGTTTGAGTACAAAGGAGAGTGAGTACAATGAAAAGAGTATGCTAAAGTGAGTGAAGGAGGATCAAAGTATGAAATAAATTTGTGAAGGAAGAATAAAAAGATGGCAAGGAAGGGAAAGACCAAGAAAGTCATTGGTGGATGGAGATTATGAAATCCTAAAAAAAAGGAAGAAGTTTAAAGAGCAAAAGGAAGTGGATAAAGCAATGGATGGATATGGGCCAAGTATGGATGGTGGGCAAGGACATACTGATATGGAATATTATAGTGAATGCTGCTAAGATAAACTAGATTTTGTTATATTTCTTTACCTCATGTAAAGAAATGCTTTTTTGCTTTTTTTGTTCACTATTTCTTATTTATTTCTGCACTTAGCATTACATTCTTATCCTGAAAGGGAATAGCATGATGGATATGTGCATATGTATGCATTGACACTGCTAAAGTGAGTTATAATACAATATCAACATAGATAGTCAGGACCTGGCAGTTTTAAAACACACCTGGGAACATTTCCATTACCCTGTTATTTGAGAATTTAGACATTTGCTATTGATGCTCACTATAGTGCTACACAAAAAGTAATGCATTTCCTTTATATTTTTGATGCATTTTACAAGAAGAGAATTCAAGCAATATTTGAATGGTATATGCTTAATATACCATTCAAATATAGAAAATTAATTCATTATTTTAATTATTTGATAGGAAGTGTGTGCAAACTGTTCCATGCACAGAACATTCCCTGCATAGAATAGCCAGTTCTGGGCCAGTACAGAAATGTATGTTTAGATTGGGGCAAAGAAGTTCCACAACAGAGAGAGTCAGACACAGGCGGTGCCATTTGAAGTGGCGGTGTACTGTGGGCATGATAGTGGTTTGAGAGAAGTAAGGAAAAGAAAGGTGCAGGAAGAATAGAGAAGGAGTAGGTGGCTGGCTGAGCATCAATGGTGGCAGAGAAAATAAGGGTGGGCAGCTCAGGAGAGATAAAAGGAAGGACGATGACAATGTTGTGTATAATTCAAGTACTGGGAAAGTGATGGATAATGCAAAGTAAGGAAAAGGAAAGAAGAAGTTTGGTCAACAGGCAGTTGCATAGAACATGCTATAGAGAACAGGAGTCAAACTTGCCACGTCACATGATGTGCTTGACGTATTGTGACTTTTTTCGCATTGCTGGAGCTGGGGTGGGCATGGCCTCTGCATGATTCAACCCACCCACGGGCTGGCAGTTTGACACTCCTGCTATAAAGGAAGACAGTGGCAGGTGGAATGAATCAGCCTTGCTCTAATCACCCACAAGAGTCTTGTAGATTGAGTTTGGCAAACAATAAAAGTATTCCCCAGGTTTCAGTTCAGAAGAATTCCTAGGATTGTCCATCGTCTGAGTCACAGGGGCTTCCTTTGTGTGTGGAACAAAATACATTTTTCAATTCATGTGCACCCTAAATAGTTAACAACAGAAGCTCAAGCCTGTGAACCATAAATTTAGGAGCCGAAAGGATAATCACGATATTGCACCAAGTATGAGTAAAACATGCAGTTGATTCATGACAAAAACTTTAAATGTATTGTCTTTAGGCCTTAGACATGTTGTGCAGCACAATTTCTGCAGATATTGTCTTCTAATAATTTGCCAACTGCTTTTTAGTCATCAGTCGTCCAGGCAAGCAGGATTAGACAGTCCTGATACCAGTTCCCAGTCAGCCATCAAGTTAAAGCCCTTTGGTCTCAGAAGATTGTTCCATAGAAGTTGGTGGTCAACCAACAAATGTTGGTACCAATCTTTTGCTTTCTCAGTACATCCTATTTTTTCCCCAAAAAGAGAATTATAAGCAAAATAAATATGATAAGCCAATGCCTCTATTTTTCATTTAAAAACTGCCCAAAGTCAACAAAGACACCCATACTTTGTCCTTGTTGTTTTGGTGATGTCATCTCATTAATATCATGTCATTATTGAGGTGTTTTTTTTTTCCTTTATGGTGCAATCTTTTGGTTTGAAATCATGTCCTACTTCTGCTTATGATAGATTTCATAAGGCAATTTAAATTATACCCTGGAGAGCTAACATGTTTGAGAGCAAATTTCCTCCCAGCATCCTTGCATAGAATCTTGTGGGCTTGCAAACTTCCCCATGACTGTGACTTGATCAAGTGGAGGTCCAATTTTTGACCAACTTGTAAATATACCAACTATTCCTTCTACACCTACAGCTTATGTTGTAGATAGGCAACCTTGCACCCTTTCCTACTTTAAAAGGACTGCTATGAGAATAACACAAAAGAGTGTCCTATGGTCATGCTCTGAAGCTTTTCGCATTCAGTTTTCCTACTGTTGGAAATAGTAAGTAGATATATCTATAATGATTATTTGTAAAAACTGTTTTTTTCTGACCTTAATATGAGAATTGTGAAAACAGAAACCATTGTCTGAAATGTTCCATTTCAGATTTTCTAACCTTGTTTTTTTTTCAAGATCATTGACTACTATGATTTCCTTTGAAAGAAACAAAAAAATTACTCACTATGGTTACACAAATTAGAACAAAGCAGGTGTCAAGGCCCACTTAGCTTGAAAATTATGTAGGTGAATAGTGACTACATTGGCATAAGGTTTGAGGGAAGCAATTATAGGAATAAAGGAGGGAAATTCTTGTTCTGTTAGAACATGGAATCCCATTGTATATACACAACTATGACAGTGTTGTGTATTGAGCTATACAGGACTTCTGCTCTCAGTGTTATTTGTATTTGGGTATTCATGTTCCAAATAGAAAAATATACAATAGAGATATTGTTAACAAACATGTAACATGGAGCATAACACAAAATAGTGCCAGCAGATGTCAGAAAGAGAAAACAAAAGTATATAAAAAAGGATTAAGCTAAAATACCATTGTCCCAGTTGGTTTGGACTGAGATTTATTCAAAATTTCTACTGCTAAGCAATACTCATGTCTTGTGCTCACTGTTTAATTCATATTTCACTAATTGAAGCCCACAGTCAGCCAACCACATATTATAAAAACAAGATGCATATCCCTGCAATTATGAATACAAAATGATAAGCTACTAATCAGAAAACCACATTGTGGGCTTTGAATTTACCAAATTCTGAATTAAAAAGTATTAGATGCACCTCTGGGCAAAAGTGCAAATATGCCTCTCCTGAGAATTTATCAGAACTCTGAAAATTATTGGTCACCACAAATATTTGATGTGGCATGCTGTTTTTCACCCTGTTGAGCAATGCAAAGTCAAAAGAAGTAATTACTGTCATTTAGAAATATGTTTAAGAACGACTGGGATTAATGGTTTTGTTCTAACATACTATATTCATTGCTTTTTTAGACTGTAAAATCTAAAGTCACAACATGCAGTGTTCATCCATGCAATTAGAAATATGGTATCAGACCTACTTCCTTTGTGATATTTTTAAAGAGTTTGAGTTAATGCTGAATATAATTGGCATCCAATCAATGGTATTGTGCTTCATCTAGTAAAAACCATATTCAACATAACTGCTGCTAGTTCCTGCTTAAAATCCTAATCAGGGATGGCTGCCAACATGTAATCAAACTGCAGAATAAATTGGCGTAATACGAAGTATACTGCTGATTTTTTTTTTGATTTTTGGAAACTAAAAAATTTGGGGTTATTTGGCCAATGCTGAAGAATTTCTTTTTAAACATTTCAAACTAAGGACCAAGTGACTATAACTGTAAGGATATAGCTAGAACAAGTAAATCCCATGATTTTCCCAGTCCGTAAAAAAAAAAAAAAAAGATTTAGAATCCATGCCAGGGAGAAAGAACTGCAATGCGGATTACAGATAGTTCTTAACTTACAACAGTTCATTTAGTGACCATTCAAAGTTACAATAGCACTGAAAAAAGTGACTTAGGACTGTTTTTCACACTTACAACCATTGCAGCATCCCCATGGTCACATGATCAAAACTCAGATTTATGACAGTTGCAGTGTCCCCGGGTCATGTGATCATCTTTTGAGACCTTCTGACAAGCCAAGTCAATGGAGAAGCCAAATTCACTTAACAACCGGGTTACTAACTTAACAGCTGCAGTGATTCACTTAACAATTGTTGCAGACCAGGATCTGAATGTTCCTAGTCCTAGCTTAACACCTTAACCACTGGTTTTCATAATCTTTTGTGCCAGCAGGCCTAGATAATCTTTGAGGCCTAACAAACTTGACAGGCCATTTGTTATTAGGGTAATAAATAAACAAAAAACATGCCAGAACCAAACTGTCCAGTCTGCCTTTGTGAGATAAATGTTGCTGTTCAGCAGACAAATATTTATGAACTTGGAGGGCAATGTTGTCAACCTCGCTAAAAATCTTACATTTGCTATTAAAGCAAAATACATAAATAATCTATTTTTGGCTAGTAGATATGAGACATACAATAAGAATTTATCTGTAAACATCATAGCAGCCGGGTAGGGCATAATTGAAATGCTACAACCCCACAGTCTTGGATCCCTAATAAAATGCACCATAAATGTTCCCCAATAGATCTGAACATCTAGTGCATTTAAGCAGAACAATAAATATGGGTTTATGCCGAAAAAAAGAGAGGATAACATGACTCAGTATTTTAGATAACCCTATTGATTCATTATAGCCATTTGGAAGGAATTAATATATTTGGAATGTGTTTTTTCAGCATCGCTCTGCAGACCGGTCCAATATTTTTGTTTTTAGTTCCTTTTAATTGTATCAAAATGTCATATTAACATTTGACCCAAATAAGCCCTTTAACAAACTAATATTCAGTATTCCCAATATTCAGTATTCCCAATAATTTAGTGAAGTGTACTAAAGTGTATGCCTCAGTATGTCCACAAAACATGTCAGCTTTGCAAGCTTCAGTGGTAGTCAGTTTGTTTCTGAGTGGTATTCAAGGTGCCGGTTGTTATTATAACACCCTACATGGCATAGGGCCTGGTTACTTGAAGAATCAAATGGCTCCCCTAGCATCTGCTGACTTGATTTGAACCTCCAGGGTTAGCATGCTTAGGAGACCTTCAATTAAGCAATGTGCTCTAACAGGACTCTGGAAGTATGTCATCTATGTAGAAATTCTTGTTCTCTGGAACAAGGTACGGTACTTGCCGAGATACAGATGGCCTCTGCTTTATTGCTATTTAGAAGAGCTGGGAAGATCTGGCTGAAGGGAAAGTGAGATCCCCTGACTTCGTTGCACTTGCCATCTTTGATTTTTTTAAAAAAAATATACATTCTTTGACTGTTGTGAGCCACTCAGAGTCACTGAGGGCATAAATTATTATTCTTTTGCAACTCTGATAAATAAATAACAAGTAACATTTCTCAGAGTCACTCTGTAAGGTAGATGGGGTTTTTTTTTCCTAAACATCATATGTAAATTAAAATGGTAAGGTTAAAAAAAGAAAGAAAATTAATAAATAAAGTGGCTTGCAGTGTGTGGGTTTTTTTTTTTTTTTTTTGTACTTCCTAGTCGTCTTTGACTCCTGGCAACTGACTGGACTGCAGTTTTTTTGGTAAGGTTTTCAGAAGTAGTTTGCCATTTGCCTCCTTCCTAGGGCTGAGGGAGACTGTCTGGCTGGAGGTCGCCCAGCTGGCTTCATGCCTAAGGAGGGATTACAATCACACACTCTCCCACTTTCTAACCTGGTGCCTTAACCACTACACTGGCTCTTAAGGGAGAAGGATCTGTTTTTAAAACTCTATTTATACAATTTGCCAGGCCAAAAAGTAGCACACTAGTTTTAGTTCAGTGTGTTGTGCAAAAGCAGTCCGTATAATTAGTTTATGGTGTGAGGTCTTTTGCAGACTCAGGCAGTTGCATCAATTCAGCTTAGGATGGTTCAATTATTTGCAAATTAGCATTTTGTAGGCATACAAGCTTCAGCCAAGTCTCTGGGGTTAGAAGGTTGGTTGGCAATCTACCCTCATGTGGTCCCTGTTTGCTTTTACCACCTTGCAAAATATAGACCCTCTGGAACAATGTATTTCTGAAAAAGCCAAAGTCTTACAAAGGTAGTTTATTATACATATTTGTTTTCAGTCTTGGAGGTGGGGTCAGTTTTGGAAAACCTGGCCTAACTCCAAATCTTGTTGCAGAGTCCAAGCTGTTGCTAGATTGGGCTGGAAGATTACTTATTTTTACATGTTATTTATAGAGAACTATGGATACCATTTTGGAGACACAACCAAAAATGGTTACAGAAAAAATAAGCCTGAGAAACAGGGAGAGCAGCTCAGACTGACTCCTTTTTAATTTATTAGGCTATAAGAGGGAGGGAAGAGAAAACATAGGCTTTTGATATCAATACCTCAAGGTTGGCAGGGTCAGGAAACAGACTTTACAAATGGACTGGAACCCTTTTATTGATATAAAAGGCTATATATAGGCTATATAATACAGACTCTTCAAAATCTTCTTTCCCTTCCTTCCCTTTTATACCTCTGTAAATTAGGCAGAGCCAATTTGAATCTCTTTCTCATGTTTTCTCTGTTCCTGGCTTAACACATGCTTTTGTTTCTGCAACCGCTTCTGCATAGTTTCTCCAAAGACTTCTCTGTACAGGTCTACAATTCCCAATCCAAGTTAGGAACGTCCCTGTGCAATGCCATGGGCTCTTTTTTCCTATCATTAATTGTGGAGGCTCCAAAACCGTTGCTATAAAATTTATTATGGTCCATTTAAGTCCTAAATCTTTTTGAATTTTGAAGAATAAATACGGTGCTTACAGGGATAAAATATGGATGATTGGTCATAACACCTGTACCTTTTATATGACTGTTCTCCAGATGTGTTTCAAATCAGGTTATGTGAATGTAAAATGGTTAAAAGTGTCATAAATAATTTTTTTAAAAAGATAAGATAAAGAGCATTCAACGTTTCGTGGAAAGAAAGTCTAGGATAGAGTAGCATGAACTCTTTCTTCCCTTTACTTTCCCTCCTGGAACTTTTAAGTCATCTTGAAGAGTACTGGACCATGCCTGGTTTCCAATTAGAAAAGCAAAATGCCATTACCACCTCAGTGCAGGTGTATGTGGGAGGACAATTGGTAAAGTGAGGGAGATGGGAGAGGGAATGGAAGAGATGTCAGCTTAACAGGTGATCTATGGTGAAGAAGGAGGGTGGTTGTGGACTTGTTAACCTTATGAGGTAGTCTAAGCAAGACTCATAGCCAGAAATACTAGCTCTGACTTTATTGTAAGGCTACACTAACAAATCTCACATCTGAAAACACTTCTCTCCCCCCCTTACCTTTATAGTCTGACACTAGAGTGAATCTGAGATGTTTGCCCATTTCTTCTGTGAACTCAGCTGTTGCTTATCTGACAATGATCTAGACCAGGGGTGTCAAACTCGCAATGTAATGTGATGTGTCGTGACTTATCGTGACTTTTTTCCATTGCTGACAATGGGGTGGGCGCGGTTTCACTATGATGCATCTGGCCCGTGGGCTGGCAGTTTGACATCCCTGATCTAGACTATAGCTTTCCATCTGTCTCCCAAGATCATCCCCACAGCAGACAGGTTAAAAGGGAAGCAGAACCAGCAGCCTCATCACTCCAGCAAACACACTGAAAGCTTTTGTTGTTGTTGTTAATTGCGAAGTCGTGTCCGACCCATTGCGACCCCATGGACAACGTTCCTCCAGGTCTTCCTGTCCTCTACCATCTTCTGGAGTCCATTTAAGGTCACACCTACTGCTTCAGTGACTCCATCCAGCCATCTCATTCTCTGTCGTCCCCTTCTTCTATTGCCCTCAATCTTTCCCAGCATTAGGCCTTTCTCCAGTGAGTCCTTCCTTCTCATTAGGTGGCCAAAGTATTTGAGTTTCAACTTCAGGATCTGGCCTTCTAAAGAGCAGTCGGGGTTGATCTCTTCTAGGACTGACCGGTTTGAACGCCTTGCAGTCCAAGGGACTCGCAGGAGTCTTCTCCAGCACCATAGTTCAAAGGCCTCAATTCTTTGGCACTCAGCCTTTCTTATGGTCCAACTTTCACAGCCATACATTGCAACTGGGAAAACCATGGCCTGGACTATACGCACTTTTGTTGGCAGGGTGATGTCTCTGCTTTTTAGTATGCTGTCTAGATTTGCCATAGCTTTCCTCCCCAGGAGCAAGCGTCTTTTAATTTCTTGGCTGCAGTCCCCATCTGAGGTGATCTTGGAGCCCAGAAAAATAAAATCTGTCACTACCTCCATTTCTTCCCCATCTATTTGCCAGGAATTGAGAGGGCCGGATGCCATGATTTTGGTTTTCTTAATGTTGAGTTTCAAGCCAACTTTTGCACTCTCCTTCTTCACCCGCATCAAGAGGCTCTTTAGTTCCTCTTCACTTTCTGCCATTAGAGTGGTATCATCTGCATATATTAGGTTGTTGATATTTCTCCCGGCAATCTTAATTCCAACTTTTGTTTCATCATTTTGTTTCATTTCTCATGATGTGCTCTGCATATAGGTTAAATAGGCAGGGCGACAGTATACAGCCTTGCCAGACTCCTTTTCCAATTTTGAACCAATCAGTGGTTCCGTGTCCAGTTCTCACTGTTGCTTCTTGACCTGCATATAGGTTTCTCAAGAGACAAATAAGATGGTCTGGTACTTCCCATCTCTTTAAGAACTTGCCACAATTTGTTGTGATCCACACAATCAAAGGCTTTAGCATAGTCAATGAAGCAGAAGTAGATGTTTTTCTGGCACTCCCTAGCTTTCTCCATGATCCAGCTTATGTTGGCAATTTGATCTCTAGTTCCTCTGCCTCTTCGAAATCCTGCCTGTACTTCTGGTAGTTCTCGATCTACATACTGCTGGAGTCTAGCTATTACTCACTTTCTTCCCCTTACCTCCAGAAAAACAGAAAGATTTCAGTAGTTGTTAATGCTTCATCAGCAGTTCAGAATGGCTAACAACAACAGGAGCCAACTAATGGAGGCTAAAGACAAAACAGGACAGAAATGTCCATAATAGGAGTGTTCAGGACACAGAAACCTAGACAGGAATAGCCACAGACAAACATATACATATGGTACACCTTTAGTGATTAGTGTTAAGTTAGAAGTTAACAACTAAGCTTTTTAAGCATTTTTTTTTAAAAAAAAACAATAGCCTGCATGACAGCACACAGAAATTATCTCATTGTTGGTGGTCTACAGCATTTCTCCAAAGTACTCCCTCACACATGAACAGCCAACATGTTTTTGTGTCAGATTGTGTTAGATTGGAAAGGCCGTGAAATACACAGTAACTCCAATGAGGATAATAGAAATGTTAGGTGATTTTTTTTCCAGCAAATGAGACATAATCTGTTGTTTCATGTGATTCTGGAGTGTACCATATAAGTCCAATGTTTGTTTGAATGTATGCATCCACCATTATTCTGGTAAGCAGTGTGTTACATGACATTTTATGTGTTGATATAAATACAGACCTAGGACTAAAGTAAGAGTTAAATTTAAATTATATTCCAAATTTCTCCACCTACTCTTTCCTAGTTTCTAGTACTATTGTCATTTCTTTCCAGACCACCAGGAAGCTATTCTCTAAATCTTGGTGGCCCTCCACTTGGGATTGAAAGAATTAAGATTAAACTCCATCTCATTTTTCTTTCTAGTTCCTACATTGCCTCTAATGTCAGAGAGACCAACATTTCCAAAGGATTAGATGGGACCACTGCCTGGCAGCCTGGGTGGCAGACAATATATTATTTATCATACTCGATGGAATGAGGCAGGCATTGAAAGTACACACTCGAACACCTGGGAATTCTAGTCTCTTCTCTTTTCTAAATAGATAATTAACTGGAAAGTCATTTATAGTAACACTGATACCTCCAGAGATTGCAAAGTGGACTGCATTTTTGCAGTGATAGATTTTAAAGTGATTTTGATTGTTTATTTTGCATCCTAAACAAATCCATTCATTTTATTAAATCTGATATAAAACATGATCTAAAAGAGAAGTAACTGATGACTGGATTGTTTAGGAAAAAAGAAAAAGTGTAATTTTTTTGTTTTGGTAATTCTCATTTCTGTAGAACCGGGTCTCCAAGAAATTACATATTAATGTATACTAGGAACACTGTTTTTAATTTAATAGTATTGTAAGAACTACTGAAGTTTGGATTTCCAATATATTAAGAAACAGAGAAAATCCCTTTAATATTTTAGATGTCCCAAATATACTTCTCAGATTACTGTAATTGTAGCTGTTCATATTTCAATTGGGATTTGTTTTGGTTCCATATAGAACAGTGGTTCTCAACCTGTGGGTCGGGACCCCATTTGGGGTTGAACGACCATTTCAGGGGGGTTGCCAAACAACACAGTCCGCCATTTTTCCCCCTTTTCTTTGGCCACGCCCCTGGCACCCGATGATGTATAAGTGGTTGGGGGTCACCACAACATGGGGAACTGTATTATGGGGTCGCGGCATTAGAAAGGTTGAGAACCACTGATATAGAACAATATACTGGGAATAACAAATATTTCTAAAATATTTGAAGTACTTCAGTGAAATAGAACATCCTATACATTCATTTTAATTTGCTGATTTCAGAAGGAATCAGAATTTGCGAATACAAAAATGGAATTGTTAAAACATTCAACATGTCCCTATTATGACCCTTTCATGGTACATTTGAGCCTTTTTTATTTGACAGTTATAGGATTGTCAGCTATTATTCCAGTTCTCCAAGAGAACAGTGTTAGATTTCTATAGCACAGTTGGTTTCAAATTGCTCCCAGACACATAAATGCCATGTGTTTCATTTCAGAGGTGTTACAATATACAACATTTGTTATCATCTTATGTCCCATGACAATGTTCCGGAATTGAATTTGATCTCGCCAGACCCCCCTTGGCTCACTTTGCACAAGTTTAGTTGCCCCCAAAACTTTTTTTTAGAACAGATTTGTTTTCATGTTTTCAAGTTTGCCTAATTTAATTGGTTTCTGCCTACTGAGTCAAGAAGCAGATCTCTCTTCTTTGCCGAACGTAAAATTAGGTTTCAGTGCCGATTCGTGTTTGTTTGGCTCTGTAAACTGTCTAAATGAGTTTGTTCTTCTGAAAGCAAATATCACTCACATATTTTGAAAGTGCAGGAAAAAAAAATTAAAATCTGCTTTCTTGCTTCTCCTTATTATGTTCTGTTAATTTATGTACACATTACCATGTATTTGAATAATTTATTCATTTAAAGCTTTATGTATTTATTTGTGTAACAGCTCAGCAAGCTTTATCATAAAAGAGCTTCAATACCATTCATAAATTATGGCCTTGGATTTTAGTCAGTGACTGTTTCTGAAACTTTATCATCTTGGTTAAGAATGTTTCCAAGTTCAACTCTGTAGTAGTGAAATTTGCTTAGCAACATGGTTTTTGTGGCTGAACCATAATAAAATGGACCTTTAATATATAAATATGATAACAAGCAAAAACAAACTTTCTTCTATAATGACAAACAGATTATTATTAGCCTATGAGAACATATCTATATTTTTTTCAACCTAGTTTTTGTAAAATAGCAGCATCTAAATTTTTTGTGCCTAAACTCAACGTTAGAGAGATATGTAAATCTTTAGTCCAGTTTAGATTGCATTATGAGTATAAAGATGCAAGCATTGTTCTGAGATTATTGGAACAATCAGGATGACCATGAATAGAAATGAACGTGTAAAAAAACCTCTGAATGTATAATTGTATTGTAGCAACACTAAAAATAACAATAGATTAAAATGTAGAATAAAGTATTACCAGTATCACCAGTTACTATTATAGACTTTTGATTTCTTTTAGTATGGAAGAACTATATTAACAAAATTCTGGGGTGAAAGATTCTTATATTTAATTATTTAAATACTTAAAAAAAATCTGATATTGCTGTTGACAGTATGATTTGTTTTTTATATATTAACCAAGGTTGCTTTATTAATAGACAAGGAAGAAAGCCTGTTTTGTGGCCTATTCCTCTAGGGAACCAATTCCAGTCTTTGTGGGGTATATAAAAGTTGCCCATCTCAGCAGTTTCTCTCTATCCCATAAGATTACTGTATATTGTTTAGCCTATAATAGTATGGTGCTCTGTAGACTGAATTATTTTGGCACTTAACTTATGGCTAAAAAAATTGAAAGAGGTGCTTATTTCAAATTTTAGAAAACTGCTGTTATTGCCAGCTAGAATGAATTATCCTGAGGTAAGTAGAAAATAGCAGCCATCTCAGTTCAAATTAATATTCATTTCTATGCAATTTTGGTACAACCAGCTCTGACTCAGAACCAAATCCACAAATTCTAGATAGTGTTTAGTATTTTGAAAGATAAACATTGAGAGCAAAGTATTGGTGTTAATATTATGTTTTATATTGACAAAATAATTCCTCCCTCTCTAAAAGAAAGACTGTAATTATGAATTATCTAGTTTCTCAAATTCCATAATCCTGAATTTTATATTTTTAAAATACAAACTTAAAGTTCTTGGTTGGACTGTAAAATGAGGCACAATACTAACAAATAAATTCAGGTATGATCTTGTGATATTTACAAAGGGACTTCTCTACCTTTATAGCAATAGCAATAGCACTTAGACCAGTGGTTCTCAACCTTTTTAATGCCACGACCCCCAACCGGTCGTAAGTCGAGGACTACCCAACTGGTCGTAAGTTGAGGACTACCCAACCAGTTGTAAGTCGAGGACTTTCCCTGCTCAGGAGCACCGCGCATGCGTGGTGCCACCCCCTGCGCCGGCTGAGGCATAGCTGGCAAGCAGCAGAGACAGCGCAGGCCGACCACTGGCTGGGCCACCAGCTGGCCCAGCCCAAGGGAGGTAAGGTACCCGCTGGGCCCCACGTGTGCCAGCAACCCTCCCTGAACTCGCCGGCCTCCCACCTCCCACCCCTGGCCGTCTTTTACTTACATTTTTAGTAGTTGCTCAGCAGGGAGGGGTGGAAACTTCCAGACAGCTCGTCTTCGCTGCAGACAACTTGTAGCACCGTTTGCAGAATGGGACTTTTGGCGGGCTCAGCAGAGCAGAGACAGCCTGGAAAATTCCTATTGGCTTTTGAAAGCCAATAGAATTAGACTCTATTCAAGAGAGTCTATTCTATTGGCTTTCAAAAGCCAATAGAATAAAAGGGAGTAGCACAGCTAAGGAAAAGGGGGGGAAAATGGCAGACTGCGTTGTTTGGCGACCCCCTTGAAATGGTCGTTCAACCCCAAATGGGGTCCCAACCCACAGGTTGAGAACCGCTGGTCTAGACTATGCATTAACTACTACATCAAACCAGCTCTCAAAGGAAAAACTACTGAAATTAGGCTGCCACATATGGAAACAGATCAAATTCTCTTTATGAATATGTAACAATTTGTGTCCTGATTTTCTATTCCACAACATTTGTAGCCATAGCTTGACAGGTCTCATCTCCATATTTATTTATCTAATGGACTTTTGCCCCCACCTCTTCACACTAGCTTTCAATATTTATGCATTTATTTGGATTATGTCCTTTCTATGTAGGCAAATATGGTAAAAGCAACTGGAAAAAGGTACACTGTGATCATTATCATTCAAGAAGGAAAGTGCATAGCAACCCAGGTGGGAGATTAAAACGAACAAAACAAAACCCCAGAAAATGAGGCAGGCCAAATGTTTCTCTACTACATCAACACTATGCTGATTCTTTACACAGAGAAGAATGTTAAGGTGGGGTTCATTGTTAGGAATATGGGCAGGAGCTCAACCTGTTTCAGTTTACAAGTACCATAGATGTGTATAATGTGTGAATGGGGTTATAAAGGGATTTGGGTCACCTTACGTGCATCTGCAGTGAAGAAACAGAAAAGGGAAGTCTGGGTATGGAGTTTGCTCATACTACATATCTAATAAGGACTGTAACAGAGAGAAAGGCTTTAAAAATCCTCACTGGAGTATATGATACATCATCCACTTGTGCACTGATAACATTCTCTTTCCCTCCACTCCCTAATCTTGGTCATCTTCTTCTGACTTTCTTGTAACTACTAGTTTGTGGCTATCTTAACAGTGAAAAAAAAAAGAGAGAGAGAAAGCATTAACTTGCACTCCAGAGAAGTCACTTTTAAGCTGCTCATTCTGCAGTTCCCTTCACACATGCCCACTCTTCACATGCTCTTGATGTTCAGCAAATAAACAAATGCAAACCCACCAGTTGTGAATTGGATAGCTTCGGGATTTGTAGGCATGGAAACATAGGGGTGGGAGGGAGGGGGTGGGGAGGAAGAAAAGCAGTGCTAATGAGGTTCTGCATACTTCATTGAACCCAACAGAAAATATTTATGACTGATCATGCAAGTCTGAATTATATAATCAGCAAAGGAATAAAAACAAAACCTTACAGTTTAGTTTACACTGCTTATACGTTGCTAAACACAAAAGGCCAAGCAATCCAAAGTGTCTGAAATGCAGAGAAATAACATGAGATGCTAAGAGATGGAGAGAAAGATATTATATGAAAACCAACATTTTTCTCTGTGCGGGAATCTAGTTTTCATACCAATGAGAAATCTGTGCTTCTGTCAACGGGCATTGGTATCTATAATCTAGGGGTCTTCAAACTTGGGCCTTTTATGACTTGTGGATTTCAACTCCCAGAATTCCTCAGCCAGCATGCCTGGCTGAGGAATTCTGGGAGTTGAAATCCACAAGTCATAAAAGGGCCAAGTTTGAAGACCACTGCTATAGCCTTTGGAGAACAGAGGGGGCAGATTTTGGAATGGGGTGCCAGCTGATGTTTGCTTCAGGGAGGAATTACCTTTCCCTTTAAATCTGAGAGTTGCCAATTTGTAATTTATATCAACAAAATAATGTTTGATTACACGCATGGCTTAATTTGAAAGTTTGCTCACACCAAATTTCACCTTTAAATCATGTGTCATGTGGGAATGGATTGGCTTGTTTTACCTCTGACCTCAGTTTCTACCTTTTGGGCTCAAACAAAAAAAAACATAAAAAACAAAACAGAAACACAAGTTAAGATAGGCAAGAAAATGGTTAGGGAGCACCTGTCCAGCCTAGATGAGTTCAAATCGCCAGGACCAGATGGATTACACCCCAGAGTTCTCAAGGAACTGGCAGATGTGATATCGGAGCCACTGAACTATATTTTTCAAAGATCCTGGAACACAGGGGAACTACCAGAGGACTGGAAAAGAGCTGATGTAGTTCCCATCCTCAAAAAAGGAAAAAAAATGGATCCAGGAAATTACAGACCTATCAGCCTGACCTCAATACCTGGGAAGATCCTGGAAAAGATAATCAAACAACGAATCAACGAACACCTAGAGGCAAACAAAGTCATTACTAAAAGCCAACATGGGTTTGTCAAAAATAGATCATGCCAGACAAATCTTATTGCATTCTTTGACCAAGTGACAAAATTAGTGGATCAGAGGAATGCTGTGGACATAATTTACTTGGACTTCAGTAAGGCATTTGATAAAGTAGATCACAACCTACTACTTGACAAGATAGAAAAATGTGGGGTAGACAGAACCACCACCAGATGGATCCGTAGCTGGCTGACCGGCCGTACTCAGCGAGTGGTCCTCAATGGAACTGCATCTATATGGAGGGAAGTGTGTAGTGGGGTGCCCCAGGGCTCTGTTCTGGGCCCAGTACTCTTCAACATCTTCATCAACGATTTGGATGAAGGGATAGATGGGGAACTCATCAAATTTGCAGATGACACCAAGCTGGCAGGAATAGCCAACACTCCAGAAGACAGGCTTCAGGTACAGAAGGATCTGACAGACTTGAACACTGGGCACTAACTAACAAAATGAAATTCAATGGTGAAAAAAGCAAGGTTCTACATTTAGGCAAGAAAAACCAAATGCACAAGTACAGCATAGGTGGCACCATGCTCAATAGTAGTAACTGTGAGAGGGACCTCGGAGTCCTAGTAGACAATCACTTAAATATGAGCCAGCAGTGTGCTGCAGCTGCCAAAAAGGCCAACACAGTGCTAGGCTGCATTAACAGAGGGATAGAATCAAGATCACGTGAAGTATTAATACCACTTTACAATGCCTTGGTAAGGCCACACTTGGAATACTGCATCCAGTTTTGGTCACCACGATGTAAAAAAGATGTTGAGACTCTAGAAAGAGTACAGAGAAGAGCAACAAAGATGATTAGGGGACTGGAGGCTAAAACATATAAGGAACGGTTGCTAGAATTGGGTATGTCTAGTTTAACGAAGAGAAGGACAAGGGGGGACATGATAGCAGTATTCCAATATCTCAGGGGCTGCCATAAAGAAGAGGGAATTAAGCTATTTTCCCAAAGCACCTGAAGGCAGGACAAGAAGCAACGGGTGGAAACTAATCAAGGAGAGAAGCAACCTAGAACTAAGGAGAACTTCCTGACAGTGAGAACAATTAATCAGTGGAACAGCCTCCCTCCAGAAGCAGTAAATGCTCCAACACTGGAAGTTTTTAAGAAGAGACTGGACAGCCATTTGTCCGAAATGGTGTAGGGTTTCCTGCCCGAGCAGGGGGTTGGACTAGATGACCTCCAAGGTCCCTTCCAACTTTACTATTATTATTATTATTATTAACTTTCATCCCTGATAGAATCTGGGGTAACATTTCAAGAAGGCTCTCTTCAAATGTTCTGGGGACTAGGAATATCACATGCTAAAAGTTTAGCCATATGGATATCTCCAGTGATAGCAGAAGAACTGTAGGAGCTAAGATCAAAGTGTCTTTATGCTACTTCTTTTCTTCATTTTTGTCCCATCTTATCCATTGCAGAATTTTTTCTTCTCTGTTCCTTTTCTATCACCTGATGCACAGTACTAACCAGGGACATAAGGGTTAAAAAAATTCACATGGCTGCCATGCCTCTATGATTGATGCACTTGCAATATATCTTGAAAAGGGATTCAGTCCTGTGGCTCTAGTCACTATCTTGGCCTGTTTTTAATATCCCCATGGTAACCCCTAGCTAATAATATCTTATGTTGAATTCACCAACTGCTGATTTTTTTGAAAGTGAATTTCTTTTCTAGTTACATCACCTGTAGTTATATGTACTGTAGCTCAACTTCTCTCTCTTTTTTGTCTAAATTGGATTGGATTTATGCCCCCAATTTAACATCTAATAAAAAACAGTTAAAGCCCTTGCAGTCATGCAGTCATTTATTAAAGCTCTTGAAAACTGTTGCCAAAATAGTCCTTTAAAATGACTTCTTTTCTCACTTCTCTCTGCCTCCCCCATATCTTTTCTATTCAGAGTTATATCACAGAGGTATGGAGTCATCCCAGTGACAGACGGGAGAGTAAAATGTAAAGTAAACGTAGGAAATGTAAGTAAATAAAGGAAATGTAAAGAAGATCAGAACATTTTCACTGTTGGACAAAGTTGTCATTCTAGAAACGGCTATTTTTTTGCACTGCTTCAGCACTAAGGCTTAGGAAGCCTACAGCTTTTCTGCTTCCCCACTCTTAACTTTCTTTTTTAAAAGTATGGCAAAGCTTCAATCCAGCTGAATAATTCAATATGGCATAGATCCCAAGGCTCAAACTACATGACTTACATGGAAAAACTGGAACACATTAGTTCACATTGCCTGCTTTCGACAGAACCTCTGAATGCTAACTTAACAATGCTGACACTCCTATTGCAGGCATCCCTATCAGTGTCTACCATCTTCTCATGGCTCTTTTGAAATAATTCATAGATTTATTTCCTAACTCATCTGAGTTTTTTGGCAGGAACATGTCTCTGGCAACCCACTATAGTTTTCAGAAACTAGTTTAATATGCTGTTCTGCTAGGACTGTGATATTAATCAACATTTCCATTTGGACCCAAAGCAACTCATTCCCAGTTCTGCATATCAAGCAGCTGGTCAAGAGAGTTTGATTTATATCTACCTCTGCTCACTCAGTCTTTACCCTTACTTTTCAAGAATTGCAGCACTTTTGGATTCAAAGCTTTTGAACCATCTTAAAACACTAAATCTACAACATAGCTGCCATTGCTGCTTGAATAAAGAAGTTCTCCTAAATTCAAGAAGTAAGCTCCTTCAAACTTTCCCAAGTAGTTCATTTTCAACAAGCTTGCTGCCAGGTCTTCAACCAGCAAGAAGGGCCCTTGTCAGAACTGCCACCTCATGCCTGCTGTCTGCAATTGTTTTGGTACCAGTCTGCCATGAACATGGGGTGGGGGAGAGGAAGATGGAGCACTTGGGGGGAAAGTGAGAGTTAAGAAACTGAAGGTGCCAGAAACACCCAGATGGTGTTTCAAGGTTGCTCCATGATGAGAAGAATGCAGCTGCAAGCCAGCTTACAATCAGAGTGGCAGTTTCCAAACATCATCTTTGGAATTGATTGGACAGTGGGGGACCAGCAATGGGAAGTGCTTAAGCGGGGAAAAGTTTTCACTTAGGGTTTTGAAGCGTGGATTTCAGTTCTAGCTTTGCACTACTGTATTTCATTTGGCTTCTAGTAAACTATGCCTTTCTCCACCCAACAGTGTTAGGGATTATTCTTATTTAGAGGCTCAAGCTGAGGCAGGTCTGACAGCCCTATTTTTCTCTTCGCCTCCTTTGCAAATTCAATAAGAAAAATACCAAACTCCTAGGTATGAATGTACGAGAACAGCTGCACCACTACCATTACACCAACTGCTTTACAAGAAGTATCTGGATTACACAGGTACAGGATAAACCACCCTAGTCTGCTGAACACAATGGGAGTCTTGCAGAGGGGGCTTATTGGAAAAATAGCAGTCCTTTTGTCTCTTTCATACACGTGAAATAAGGTGTTCTTTAAGCTGTTGTACATTTTAAAGGCAGAATATATATTTAAACAATTTAAACAACAACACACCATCACCACCCCCAAGACATCACCTACGGCACATAGCAGTTTTTTTACTCAGCCCTCTTTACTGCTTGATTCTTGTTTTTAAGTTTTAATCTTCTCTGAACCAATCTGCTTCTCTTACTGGCTTTTCAAGCCTCCAAGCCTGTTCACCGGGTGATTTCCTTGCTGGTGAATATCTGCTACCTTCCATTTCTTGCTTTCATAGTATGTGCCAATTGATATTCCTGATTCCTTTGCCCATTACAAGCTACTGTTCTTCCTTTATTAGCTGCAGGAATGAAACTCCAGCTAAGTGGAATGCTATAAGGAGAAAGGCCTGGTGCTTTTGCTATCTCACAAGTATTCCTTTTTTTTTTACTCTGGCTTTAAAGCCTTTTCTCTAAGGCCACCCTTGCTAGAAACCCCCCCCCCTTTTCCTAACCATATCAATTTTTTTCTGCTCCATTCTTTGGTCTCCTGGGTGTATTTCCCATACATGGCTTACTTTGATAGCTTTCCTAATGTCCGTTTGGTTTCTACCTCTTTATTCCTTGGGATAAACTTTTCCCATTGTCTGGCATCCCTAAATCTAATTTTTTTCATTGTCTTCTAGTTGCCTAACGGCAGACACTTTATCTTCCCTTGAATTCCTATCCTGTATTTTCTCTGTTGAGAGGTTCTTACTTCTCTCCTGCTGTAACTTCTTCCAGGTACAGACCTTTGCAACCAGACTTGACTCCATCACATCCCTCTGCAATATATCAAACTGTATTTTTCAATCTATGACAACATTCTAGGAGGTTACACATTTTTTTTTTTTACTCCTGGCAACTGCCTGGACAAGTTTTCAAGATTTTAGAAGTTGTTTGCCATTGCCTGCTCCCTAGAGCTGAGAGAGTGTCACTGGTCACTCAGTAGGGCTAGACCTCCTGATCTCCTGACTTTTAGCCTGATGCCTTAACCACTACTCCAAACTGGCTGTCTGGCTACATATACCACTGGAGGAAAAATGTTCCTTTTATTTTAAAACTGGGGAGAGAAAAGTAAAAATATTCTGCTTAATTAAAAAGTTGTTGGATTTTTTCAGTCAATTTTGTGACTGAATTTTATGTAGAATTTCTTACAGATAAAATAATTTTGAAGAAATTATGAGTGTGATATGGTATTCTTAGATGTACTTGCTTATGAAAAGCCAGAGTTTCTGTATTTGTGTGTAGGCATTGCATTTGCATGTGTGTTGTCTTTTACTATTCAATAATCTCTTACTCTAGTTTGCAGCCTCCAATGATAAGTTAAACACAAGGAAAGGCATCATGAGAGATTTTCTCCCCCTGGGCCTTTTCAATATAGCAGAATTACTGTCAGTGTTAAGAGAAGTCTTGCCTTTAAAAAACTGAGAATTTTTCTTTTCCCCTGGAGAAATTCAGAGAGACCATTCACAGATTTGGTGGAGAATTTTGAAATAGCATCTCTTTATCCCCCATATGTTTCTCCATGTGCATAAAGAGGGAATAGTCAAAGTGGTTACAATTTATTTTACAGTTTTACAAGTAGTAAAAGACAAATTTAAAGAAAAAGAAAAAAGCAAGAAAAAATAAAGTTATGAAATAGAATAACCTTCCTTTCAATAGATACAGTAGTCCTTGACTGTACGAAGTTACAGTGGCACTCAAAAAATAACTTATGATTGTTTTTCATGCTTATGACCATTGCAGCATCCCCATTGTCATGTGATCAAAATTTGGATGCTTGGCAACTGGCATGTATTTATGATAGGTTGCCCTATTCTAGGATCATGTGATCATCTTTGGAGATATTCTGACAAGCAAAGTCAAAGTGGGAAGCCAGATTCACTTAACCACCATGTTACTAACTTAACAACTGCAGTGATTCACTTAACAACTGTGGCAGTGCAAATGTTGGGCTTCATTGTGGTCATAAGTCAATGGCTACTCATAATGACAATCTTTCTTTGTGGCTTGCAGCACAAGGAGTGTTTTACAGATGAGAAATAAGTTGGGTAGATCTGCTTCCTGATGGCAATCTCTGAGATCACGATGTAGGAAGGCCGAGTGGCAAAGTGGCTGCTTCCAAAGGAGATCTATGGAAAAGATAAGTGGACCAACTAATGACAAGGTGTGTGGAGGAGGTTGTGGGAGCCAGAAGTATGGAAAGAAGGCCCAGGGCTTCCTAGCAGGATGTGACAGGGAGAAGGTAGGCAGGGGGAGGGCGTTAAGCATCCCTGAGGTTGGTCATAAGGATAGAAAGATTGCCAAGCACCTGAATTTTGTTCATGTAACTAGGGGGCACTGCAGCAGCCCTAAATTTGGGTAGAGGTAATAAATCCCTTCATTCAGCGCCATCGTAATTTCAAACAGTCATCGACCGAATGGTTGTAAGTTGAGGACTACCTGTGGACAAAAGAGGTTATAATTTTTGAACCTTGTAAGACTGAGTTTGAAATAGAATTCTGTAAAAAGTGATGATCACATAATTGCTTACAGTATGTGTGTGTATGTGTGTATGTGTGTGTGTGTGTGAATACTTTTATTGAAAGGTGAAACAAAAAAGAACAAGTAAAAAATGTGTGAAATCTTTGGTTATAATGTACAAATGGACCACTAGGAAAATGTGTGGTTGAAAGGGTTGAATTTTACACTATGTGATAAATCTTAAAGAGAATTTTTGTAAAATGATGTGCCTACTGTTGTTATAGGTCACCAGATAAATTGTCTAGAATGTATAAAAGCACTTCAAATTTATGTTGAGAATGTGAATATCAAGAAGGGATATTTTAATGTATTGTAGTTGCGTAAAAAAGCTAGAAAATTTTGAATTCAGATATGCATAGTGATGAGTTTCTATTACTTTTTATCTTTCTTTTTAATAATAGATATTATATTTTATACACACAATATATACATAAAATAATTGATAATTATAATCTTATAATCCATTCACCCTCTTAGATGCTATACAAATCCCTTCACCTCCTTTCTTAACTTGCTTCTTTTCAATCCTCAAGCCCATAAAACATATCATTTCTTTCTTTTTTTCACCACAAAGTCCATAGAAGGTTTTCTATCTTTCAGAAAAGTTTTTGTTCTTTTTTCTCTGACCATTGTTTTCTTTACCCCTTGTTTGACAGCTTGATATGCTACATTTTCAACATGGGGATTAATCCCTGTTCTAGAATAATGCGTTCCATTTGTAACATATAAAGTAGTCTTCCGCACTGTGGCGCCATCCACACAGTTTGTTGCCATCCATTTCTATTTCTAAGATTTGCACCCAGTGTAAGCCTGACATCGAGTGATATGCTTGCTTCTCCAGCCTTGAACTTTAAAACTTCTCTGAGGACAATCCCAAAATCAGGCTGAGAATGTAAGCAATAAGCAGCTCAATTCCATGAATATGAATGACATGATCAGAATTATTCATATCTACTTAAGTGAAGAGTGTTTGTAGAAAATGGAACGTCTGAAAAGAACTATTATGTAACACCAACATGGCACATCTAACATTAATGCACCAAATAAGAGGCAATTTTTATCATTTCTTTTGCCTTTACAGTATTTAATAAAACTGAAAGGAAAGAAGAAAGAAGGAAAAAAAGATAAATAATGTAACAATTGTAACAAAATTATCTGAGTATAGAGTTTCTCATAATACATACTCTTTTTTGTAAGCAACTCATAACAGTTTGAAACAAGTCATATGTTTCATAACACTATTGCTAGGCCAATTTTAGAATAATTTCTAGAATTAGTTTGAAAAGCACACATTTCCCCCAGAAGGCTAATAATGGAATAGCATCATTTCCAACAAATGGGAAGGAAACCCTTACCATTGGGCAGAGTGCCTGGAGCTACTGAAGAGGTAACTCAGATATCTGGAGGTCTACAGTTTCCCCATTCTTAGTAGAAAGTCCTCCTGACATTATGTACAAAGTCTTTTTCCTTGCCATGGGTTATTACTGATGAAAAGTGAAGCAAATGGTACTTTTGAGGGGCTGGTGAACTGGTGTAAGGAAAACAGCCTAGTTTTAAATACCGGAAAACCAAAGAGATCATTGTTGATTTCAGAAAAGGCAGGCACAGCCATACTTCTCTGTGCATTAATGGTTCACCTATGGAGATGGTTACCAGCATCAAATTCCTGGGTGTGCAGCTAACAAATAGGCTAGCTTGGTTACTCAACAGCGAGAAACTGGTGAAGCAGGCACAGCAGTGCCTGCATTTTCTGTGTCGCATGAGAAAAGCACATTTTCCTTCCCCTGTCCTGACCACTTTCTACAGGGGGACAATTGAGAGCATCCTGTCATATAGCATCAAGGTCTGGTTTGGAGGCATCACTGCTTCAGATAGGAAGGCGGTGCAGAGAGTGCTGAGAATGGCCGAAAAAATCATTGACAGTTCCCTCCCTCCCTCCCAGGACATAGCACAGAAGCGTTGTTTGAGTAGGGTCCACAAGATTATCTGGGACACTACACATCCTCTTCACAACCTGTTTTCCTTGTTACCTTCTGGGAGGAGGTTTCGTGGTATCTGTAGCAGAACATCCAGATTCAGCCATAATTTCATTCCATACCTTGTGAACTCTCAAGCTTCCTCCTTGTGTTATATATTCAAGATGGACAGTATTTAATATTTATTTGCTACATATATATAGGGATGTGGGTCTGTACATATGTTGTTCATAGTATGTTTAGGTGTGTGTCATGTATGTGTTTCACTTTGAGAGCGGGCAACTAAATTTCATTTTTGATGTGTGCCGTTATGCCCACAGTAAAAAAATGACAATAAAGGTTATCTTATCTTATCTTAAAAAAATGTATGGTATATTGATATTTTGTTCGTCATACCTGCAGATTGCCCTATCAGCTTCTGATTTCCCTTCTCTCCTGGAGATGGATCCAAGTCTCTAGAGACTTTTAGGTATCAAGAAGTCTGAAGCAGTACCCTAGCGATCATCTACGTTTCCTAGATATCTCTGAGCAGTTACTGGTTTTCAATATGCAGTCAAGGACATACATTTGCCAATGCAATGCAGTGAAAATATTACATAACACTCTTATTCCTGCATTACAAAAGCCTGGCTGAATTAATATGTAATACAAACAGCGACTAACATCACTTATGGGAAAACCCAAAGAATCTAAAACTGAAATGTGAGACCAAGATCTGAGCAGCTGCATTGAGCATCTGAGTCTATGTTTGGATACTTCAACATAAGCCAGAACAAAAACCTTGTATGTTTGTCCTCCATTCTTCTCTGCAGAGGCAGATGTTTAATTTGCAAATGATTTCCCATCAATCTGACCATAATGCTTGAGTGGCTTTTGCAGACACTTTCCCCTAAGACGACCAAGAGGTCTTTATAAATGTACCGTACAAAAAAAAAAAAACAAGGATTCTTTGTTTCCCTGCATGATTAAAACTCAAAAAGCAAGGAAACGTACAGAAGAAAGGCTGATGAACAGAGGAAGATGATAGCTTCAAATGAAGGTAATAGAAATACAGCAGCAGCAGCTGCCACTTTAATCTTCTGATAATCTGCAAGGAAACCTGCTATAAAAAAAAATTTTTTTTGATTGCTTAGTTTTATTTTAGAATTAATACTAGATGTACTGTACATTTTGAGAACTCTCACACATTTTATTCCAGAATGGGTATGGCAGTTGGAAAACATGCTTTTAAAGGAAGGCAAATTGGTGAAGCGGATTCCTGCCATCACTCTGGTCCTGAAGGATATAGTGGACTATTCCGGCCTCTTTCTTAGACATTGTAGGCAGCGCCCACAGCTTGCAAATAATTATCTAGAGCCCTTCACACAATTAGAACATAAAAACCCAACCATAAATATGAAAATGATTTTGCTTTAAAAAGAAGGGAGGGAGCTAAAAGATAAAAGAGTGAAAGATAAAAAAGTTAAAAATCAAATTATAAAGCAAGAGTTTGAGAAAATGTTCAGAAAGGAGAGTGAACTGTTATTATTTTCTTCCACATCACTATTGTAATTTTTAAGAATGCCTATACGTATGTGTGTGTGTGTATGTGAGAGAGAGGGAGGGAGGGAGAGAGAGAGAGAGAGAGAGAGAGAGAAAACAAGAGAACTTGTTAGTGTTTTATTCCTCATCACTTCTATACTTTCTAAGAATGTGTGTGAATGAGAGAAAGAGAGAACAAGAGAACTTGCTACCATTTTGTTCCTCATCATTACTGTAATTTCTAAGAATGTGTGTGTGTGTATGTATGTGTATGTGTGTGTATGTGTGTGTGTGTGTGTGTGTGTGAGAGAGAGAGAGACAGAAGGAGAACAAGAGAAATTGCTACCATTTTGTTCCTCATCACTACTATAATTTCTAAGAATATGTATGTGCATGTGTGTGTGTTTGTGTGTGAGACAGAGAGAGAACAAGAGAACTTGTTAGCATTTTGTTCCTGAACACTACTGTAATTTCTGAGAATGCCTGTGTGTGAGAGAGACAGAGATAGAGAAAGAGGGAGTGAGAAAGGGAGAAAAACAGAACAAGAGAACTTGCTACCATTTTGTTTCTCATCAACTACTATAATTTCTAAGAATATGCATCTGCGTGTGTGTGTTTGTGTGTGAGACAGAGAGAACAAGAGAACTTGTTAGCATTTTGTACTGTAATTTTTAAAAATGGCTGTGTATGTGTGTGAGAGAGAGAGAGAAAGGGAGAAAAAGAGGACAAGAGATCTTGCTAGCATTTTGTTCCTCATCACTACTGTAATTTCTCAGAATGCGTCCCTGTGAGAGGGAGACAGAGAGGGAGAGATAGTTGGGCAATATGAGATGCCAGGTGAGACATCTGCGACTCCATCTTGGCTATGCTTACCTGAAATAATTTGAACAAAAACTGCAAAGACTTCAGAACCCAGAAATCAATAATAAAAATATTAATAAAATAATATAATAATAAAAGGAATAGATTTTTTTTATTGATTACACAAAGATTGATTCTGGATTTTCTATTAATCTTCCCAAGAATTCCGCATCCCTCTTTCAGCATTTACCACCGCACATTCAGTGGTAGTCCTCATAGTTAAATTTGAGTCCAGTAAAACAGCACTGAAGTTACTTAAACTCTTTGTCAACAAATGAAGTGGTTAAAGAAATAGATAATAGATCAACCATGCAAGAGCTGAATGGACAGAGAAAAACCTAGCAATATGTCTTTTGGGTTATGGGAATGGAGGATGCTCGGTAGCCCTTGAGAGCATTTAGTACATGCTAGAGTGGTAGGGTCCTTTGTGCTCTCTCAGCTTGCTAGACATCTTGCAGACATTTCATTACCAAAGTAGGTAACATCATCAATGTTATGAGCACTGATGATTTTTCTAGTTTGATAATTAAACACTGATTATATTACCTTGTTTGGTAATGAAACATCTGCAAGAAAACCACCAAGTTCAGGGAGATCAAGGATCACACAATTCAGTTCTGAGCTACAAATATTCTCTTCTGTTGGTATCTTTTAGAGTGGATGCACATATAGGATTTTTATCATTTTTGAAGCAGAAAGCACACGGAAGCTAAACTGCAATGCCTAGAATAGCCTTGACATAATAAAAAAGCCTTGAGCCATTTCTTTCAAAACCTCAGAAACACTTATAAATCCTTTCCAGTAAAATGACCTTAGCTCTTTGCCCTAGTCAAAGGCCCCACTGACCTCTAGTAACAAGAATATATATAGAGGTTTTGTAGTATTGCATCCTTTGGGCAACAACAGTGGAATGCGGGAGATTAGTGAAGATTTAATTTTGAATTAAAAAGTTATAAATAAGGCATTTCATAAGGAACCAGAAGGATAATAAAAGACAAAGTTCTGCCAGCACAAAGAGGGAGCAGAGTCAATACAAATTGCACAATGTAATCCAATCTAAAAGAAGAAGAAAAAAACCCTACCACCAAATGGGAGGATATATCTGGCCAATAGAAAGAGTGCACTCATGTAATTCTAGAACAAATAATACTGGCTGGCATTTTCTACAACATTCATGAACAATGCAATAATTTAAGTGTATGGGTTTTTTCTCCTGATTTTAACAACCAAGGCAATCTGCAGGCAGCACTTGGATCAACTCCGAAATCAGTTTAAAATTGATTTGAACATGTACAACCCATTGAGCTTGTAACCATAAAGGGACTCACACATTTATACCAGACAGGATGTCAGAAGTCTAAAAGAAATTTCACATTACCCAGCTTGAGGAAGGGCTTTCTCTAAATTATGCTAAAAAAACATTTTTAAAAAGCCATTTATGAGAATTTTTTAAATTAGGTAGTATGCAAATACCAGTAAAGTTTCATGAAGTTGAAAGACTGAGAATAACAGGACTGAGTTTACATAACACTCTGAGTCACAAACCCAGATAATGCAGCTAATTTATGATTCAGCACGTTGTGCAAACCCAGGAAATTGGTTTAATGGAGTAAACCATGGTTCAGTTCACTGCAGATAAGCCTCTTGAACAAAGAAGTTCTAACGCATATTATTTCATTGCATTTTCAAGAGAAAACTTGAAGAATGAATCTGCTTAGGGCTGGTAATTCTCTGCAGGATTACAGATGTTCCTGGGGAAGTGGGATCCATCAAATGATTTCTGTATATTGTTGTGGAATGAGCATTCTTGAAGATGAGACTTTTTCTATCCTTAGTGCAGCCCTGCCCCTCTGGAAAGGAATGGGGAAGTGAAAATGCTAAGCACAGGAAAGAGAATTATAAAACATTAGTCTAAATTGTTTTCATCTGGTCCTTCTTGGGGTAGGTAACATTTTTTCCCCCTGTTCTTGGACCTTAAATAGTTTCTGTAGCTTGTGATACTGTGACTGCAGAAAGAAAGGCACACGGAGTAGCAAGCTACTAGGTAGCTTATTATTGTGGTCACACTCCAACACACAGCCTACTTGTTGGAACTTTCCAGAAATATTACACTGCAGTCTTTTTCCTTGCCGTTATGCTAATGGAATCAGGAAAATCAATTGTCCTTAAGGAACAGGGGAATGAGATGTGCTGTAAATGCCACAGATGAGTGATTGGTTGATTGCAGGGATGGTGATTCAAATGCGTTTCATCTCTACATTATCCTGATGAATTTTTATGGCCCTGCCTCCCCCCCCTCCTTCTATGGCTGTGGAGGAAGGTTTATGGCTTGCAGCTTTTTAGTTGATTGAATGCAGCTGGCATTGTTGCAATGCAGAACAAATAGGTGGTTTTTTTTTCTTTATGGCCTTAAAAAAAATAGATGGAAAAAAATTACACACCAACCTTTTCCCAAAGAAAACCCCTTCTCTCTTTTTTTAAATGCAGATATTTTATGGAATTACACGCCCTCCCCACCTTTGTGGGTTGTAAAGCTGAGCAGAAGAAAAGGTTAACAAAACACAGCTTCAGTTCTAAAGGAATATGGCATAATTAAAAAAAAGATTACCCAAAATATAGCCCGGCCATTAGAAATGTATTTTTTTTGTAAAACAAAGTGTGTGTGCATATGTGTGCAGGTGCATATTCTCTGAAATCTGTACATTATTTTTGTTTTTATCTAAGATGCTTTGGGGGAGGGAATTTATAATTGGGAAGAAGATTAAGGGAATGGTTAATCACTGTTTCTGTTATGTCCCGAGCCTTTGCAAACGGCTCGGGCGTTTGCAGGCAGTCCCGGGCAGGTGCAAAGCTGCCCGGGACCAGACAGGCTGTCGCCAGCGCCGTGCGCATGCGCGGGTGCTGGCGCGGGAAAAGTAACCCATTTACCCGGGAGTTGCCTATATAAGGGGCTGCGAGGCGTTTGGGCTGAGCTGAAGCCATCTTCCTGTAAGCTGAACGCTGAATAAAAGAACCTGAGGACTCCAGCTGCTTCTCGTGTCTGTTTTCCCGCCAAGGACGCAACACTGGCGACGAAGGTGGGATGCCTTGCACTACCTGGAAAGGAAGAAGTGTAAGCTTACCAAGGAGTCCTGAGCGGCGGAAGAGGAACGGCGTCGACTCGCAGCTGCCCGCCAATCCGGTGCGCATTCGGGGGTAGGCTGGCTGATAGACCCGTCTCCTGAAGATCCGAAGATGGCGAAAATCGGAAGGCTTGCGGAATTCGACGTCTCACATCCAGAGCGGTGGGAGTCCTACGTATCCAGAATGGAGAACTACTTCAAGGCAAACCAAGTGAGGGAAGATAGCTTGAAGGCTGCCACCCTGCTTTGCGCTTGCGGCCAAGACGCCTTCGAAATCGCAGAAAACCTTGCAGCACCTGTTCCAGTAGAGTCTGTAAGCTACGCAGACCTGAAGAAGCTGCTGAAGGACCACTTTCACCCCAAGGTGTCCGTTATCTCATGGCGCCACACCTTCGAGCAGAGGGATCAACGGTCCGGTGAGTCAGTCAAGGAATACATCGCCGCGTTACGGAAGGCCGCCAAGCCCTGCGAGTTCAAGGACCTCGAGGAACGACTGAGGGACCGATTCGTGTGCGGGTTGAGGCATCGAGAGCTACAACAGAGACTTTTCGCTAAGGAAGAATTATCCTTCCAAGACGCTTTAAGGGAAGCCACCGCGGAAGAAGCAGCAGGCGGCGCCGTCAAGAACATGCGGCCGATCAGAAGCAGTGCAGAGGGTGCGTCCGTGCACCAAGAAGACGTCCGACGAAACTCCGAGGAGGATCCGGACGAAGAAGTCGACCGTCTACACCCCGCGAAGGGAGAAAATCAGAAGGAAAGCTCTTCAGCTCCGCTCAAGTGCATCGGCTGTGGAGGTCGCCACAGGAGAACCGACTGCAAGTTCCGCTCCGCTACCTGCCGGGCATGCGGCAAACAAGGGCACATTGCAGCTGTGTGTCTGGGCCGACGAAAGGCACAACCTCAAGAAGAACGCCTGAAGGGTACCAGAGTCCCCAGCCAGAATAGGGTAGGTTTTTGCGCTTCGCGTAGAAACATCTGTAGGACAGGCACACACAAGCCCATGAAGAAAAAGCTGTCACTCAACGTGAAGCTACAAGGGGTTCCATTATCTATGGAACTAGACACAGGGTCTGCCCTTTCCATCATTTCATTGCATACATTTAGGAAGATTTGTTCCAGTAGTGGGACTAAGGCCAAGTTAAGGCCTTCTGATATTGTATTAACTGATTTTCAGAACTCAAGAGTGTGTGTTAAGGGGGAGGCCACCCTTAACGTGCAATACAAGAGTTTTGAAGGTCCACTAGACTTGTTAGTAGTAGGGGGTGAAAGAACGAGTCTCATAGGACTCGATTGGTTTGAGGCCCTGGGGATACACGTCACAGGACTCAACAGCTTACAAACACTCGACCTACAGGAAGTCTGCAAGAATTTGCAGATGTTTTCAGCCCCCAGCTGGGCACATTCAAAGGACCACCTGTGTCCTTAAAGCTAGACCCCACTGTCACTCCCATTAGGATTAAAGCAAGAAGGGTCCCTTTTGCTTTAAAAAGTAAGATTGACACTGAACTAGACAAACTAATCCAACAGGGAATCCTAGAACCTGTTGATTCCAGCCCATGGGAGACCCCCATTGTCACGCCTCTAAAGGCAAATGGGGACATTCGCATTTGTGCTGATTACAAATGCACACTCAATAAGGCATTGCAGCAACATGCCTATCCTGTTCCTGTGGTCAGTCACATCCTGGCCTCTCTCAAGGGGGGGCGTGTTTTTGCAAAGCTTGACCTAGCTCAAGCATATCAACAGCTGCCTGTTGATGATGATGCTGCTATAGCTCAGACCATTGTGACCCACAGGGGAGCCTTTAAGGTAAAAAGGCTACAGTTTGGAGTGAATGTCGCTCCTGGGATTTTCCAAAGCGTAATGGAAAACACACTACGAGGTATACCAGGGGTCTGCCCCTACTTTGACGATGTCTTGATTGCAGGAGACTCCACACACATTCTAGCTGAAAGGCTTAGGGCTGTCCTGTTAAGATTCAGGAAATCAGGCCTTAAGCTCAGAAAAGACAAATGCAAGATTGGGGTGCCTTCTACTGAATTTCTGGGATTCAAAATTGATGCTGCTGGGATTCATCCTGCTGAATCCAAACTAACTGCTATTTTAGAAGCACCCAGGCCAAAGTCTAAGGCCGAACTTCAGGCCTTCCTAGGCCTCCTGAATTTCTACAATTCTTTTCTTCCACATAAAGCTAGTGTAGCTGAGCCTCTTCACAGGCTACTAGACAAACAAGCTGTGTGGCTGTGGTCACAAGCACATGAGGCTTGCTTTAAAGAAGTCAAGGCCTTGCTCACTTCTAACAGTGTTCTTGCACATTTCAACGAGTCTCTTCCTGTGTGCATCGCTTGTGATGCATCCCCCTACGGGGTTGGAGCTGTCCTGAGTCACCTCAGGTCTGATGGAACTCAGGTTCCTATTGCATACTACTCCAGAACATTGTCTTCTGCCGAGCGCAACTACGCTCAGATAGACAGGGAGGCTCTGGCTGTTGTTGCTGGAATTAAAAAATTCCACGATTTTCTATATGGCAGGCATTTCACGGTCTTCACTGACCATAAGCCTCTGCTGGGACTGTTTACCACACGTAAGCAGACTCCCCACATCATTTCCCCTAGAATGCTTAGGTGGTCTATTTTCTTGTCTGCATATGATTTTTCATTACTCCACAAGCCTGGGAAAGAAATGGGCCATGCTGATGGCCTCAGTAGGTTGCCTCTGCCAGTAGTAGAAGCTGACCCCGCGCCAGCTGTCAACATTCTATCAATCCAAGCCTTGCCCGAGCTTCCTCTTAGTGCCAGGGATGTTACCGCTGAAACAGGTACAGATCACACACTTTCACGTGTCCGCTCCTGGGTCCTGTCCGGGTGGCCTGAGCACTGCCCTAGTCCTGAGTTTCAGAGTTTCTGGTCCAAAAGGAACGAATTGTCCCTTTCTCAGGGTTGTCTGCTTTGGGGAAACAGAGTTGTCATTCCCACCTCAATGAGGACTAGGGTCTTAGAATCCCTCCACGAGGGTCATCCTGGCATTGTTCGTATGAAGGCTCTTGCACGCAGCCACTTGTGGTGGCCTGCTTTAGATAAAGATATTGAGGCTAAGGTACACGCATGCCACATGTGCCAACGATCTCGCCCAGAGATGCCCCAAGCTCCTGTGCATAAATGGGAGGAAACACAGTCCCCATGGTCTAGGGTGCACATTGACTACGCTGGGCCCTTTCAGGGCCAGTTCTTCTTGGTCCTTGTTGACAGCCATTCAAAATGGCTTGAGGTTGTGCCTGTCTCGACCACCACCACTGCAAAGACTATTCAGGTACTGAGGGGGATTTTTGCTGCACACGGGCTGCCAGATGTCATTGTGTCTGACAACGGCCCTCAATTCACCTCCTCCGAATTCCAAGCTTTCTTACAGGCAAACCTGATTCGTCATGCCACATCTGCGCCCTTTCACCCTTCCACCAACGGTATGGCTGAACGCATGGTGCGCATCGCAAAGGACGCCTTGAAGAGACTCACCTACGGGGACTGGCATCACAGGTTGGCTGACTTTCTCCTTTCTTATCGCACCACACCGTCCACTTCTACAGGGAGAAGTCCAGCTGAACTTCGTTGGGGGCGCCAACTTACTACGAGACTTGACCGGTTGCATCCGGACAGACTGCCTTCATCTACCTCACATCCTAGGGCACCTAGACAACTACTTGTGGGTGCCCCGGTTTGGGCTCGCAATTACGGGCCTGGTCATACATGGGTCCCCGCTTCTGTGTCCAGGATCACAGGTCCTCTCTCCTACGAGGTTGCCCTGGACAACGGTCGTGTCCTGCGTCGGCACATCGACCAACTCCGCTCTAGGCGGGACTTTTCTGCTGAAACTCCTGGGTCTTTTCCAGGGGGGGAGGGGGACCCTTTGGAGCAAAGGGAAGGGCAAGAGCTTACTGCCCATCTCCACTGAGGGAGCCACAAACGGCCCGTCCCAAGATTCTGCAATTGCTCCGAAAAGGAAGTCATGGAGCTTACCCACACAACAGGCATCCACGCCTACTCCAGCCAGGGAGTCACCCCGGGGGCATACTCACTTTCCACACACATCACACAGCACTCCAGTCACGGAGGATACCCGGGGGCATCCCAACAAATCATTCCCCGCAAGAGAGCTGGCACACAATCCCCAAAGTTGGCCTGACCTTACCCCAAATCCTACAGAGGGTCAAACATACACAGAGCTAGTCGAGGAACCAAGTCCCGACTACAACAACCCTAGCACAAATCAGGGGACACCTGAGTTTTGGGAGAGTACAGAAACCCACATGAGCCCAAACACAGAATGGGGTTCAGGGAATGGACAGCCTCCTGACAGGTCTTGGACTGACCTAGGAGGTCCTACAGAGACGCCCAGCAGCGGCTATCACTTCAAGGGGCCTGAGGGTCTACAGCTAGGCAGGTCAACCAGGTCACAAAGCAACAGAAGCCCTGGCCTGACGAGCCCGGTGGGCAAGCAAGCAGGCCAGGCATCGGGGCACAGTCCTTGGAAGACACCAGGGCACAATAGAGAGAATAGGCTCACGCCTCCCTCCAGTCAGGGGACTTATGCCAGTAACCCACAGCTAAGAAGGTCACAGAGAGCAAAGAAATCTCCCAAGTACCTAGAAGACTACATAACATTGCTGGCAAGGCAAAGGCCAGTAAACAGTGGGAGCACTGGGGAGCAAAATGTTATATAAAATAAATGTTGTATGTTGGTAGTAGTTTTAGCCCGGGGGAAAGGGGTGTTATGTCCCGAGCCTTTGCAAACGGCTCGGGCGTTTGCAGGCAGTCCCGGGCAGGTGCAAAGCTGCCCGGGACCAGACAGGCTGTCGCCAGCGCCGTGCGCATGCGCGGGTGCTGGCGCGGGAAAAGTAACCCATTTACCCGGGAGTTGCCTATATAAGGGGCTGCGAGGCGTTTGGGCTGAGCTGAAGCCATCTTCCTGTAAGCTGAACGCTGAATAAAAGAACCTGAGGACTCCAGCTGCTTCTCGTGTCTGTTTCCCGCCAAGGACGCAACAGTTTCCATAACTGCTGCATCTTTAATCAGATTAAATACTCTTCCCTATGCATATTTTTTTTCAAAATAATTGGGATATCTGATTATAGACTCTCTATATTTCATGTGATCCAGCCCTTATATGTTTTTGCAATCCATTCAAATACACTATACAAGATAATAAAAAGAAAACATTTGACTCATGCATTAATAGTTCCCTTTATAGTGAATATTTAACATTATATACACTAAACCTGGAATTACTGGACTGAATTAAATAACCCAGATGATTAGCTTTATGAGGCCTGAATTTGCTGACAACTTAAAGAATTCTCAAGGTTCTTCTGTATGGGTTAAATGAAATTGCTGATAATTTATTCTGCTCATTTCTCTACACACTGTGGCCTTCACAAAGGAAAATATATAACCCAAGAGGCTGGAAAATCTCAGAAATATCTTTGACTATAAACTGGAAAGAATGATCCAGTGATAGCTCTCTCTTGCTGGAGAGAAGGAGGTGGAGGTGGAGGTGGAGGGGAAGGGGCAGAGAGGAGGAAGAGGAGGAGGAGAAGGAGGAGGAGGTGGAGGGGAAGGGGCAGGGAGGAGGAAAAGGAGGAGAAGGAGAAGGAGGGGAAAGGGGAGAGAGGAGGAAGAAAAGGAAGAGAAGAAGAAGGAGGTGGAGGAGAAAGAGGGGAAGGGATAGGGAGGGAGAAGGAGGAGGGGGAGAAAAAAATAGATTATGTAGGCATTATGGATCTTGTTTTAATTTGTCCAGTAGCAGGAAGGAGAGCTGCTTTCTACCTAGCAAAGAGACCATTCTTCCATTGACCACTGATGCATCTCCATGGCTGTAAACATGATTGTTTTGGAGAGTGTCTCAGAAAGCAGTCATCCTCTAGCAGTCGGCTCATGATTGATGAATACAATGAATAAAGCACATAAAATGTGGTTTGAAATTCAGACAGTGCCATATTCCGCTTCAAGTTGGAATTCTTTTCATTTGACCTGTACTTAATATTTATTTCGGATTATTTATGTCTTCTATTTATTCCAATGCATATGTTCAACAATGCCAACCATAAAAGTATACTACCGATAAAAATAAAAAGAGCAGCATTAAAAGCCCAATAAAATGATTCTCATCTATTAAAGCAGAAGAAATCAATGTCCTAAATGCCTGCTGGAATTAAAAGTAAATAAATAAATGATCAGGTCCCCTGCAGGGCTGGCAATTGGCATATGTGTAAGGACTTTCTCCATTTGTATTCTCACACATCTCTTAATAATTTCTGCCAGATTCATTACATGGGAGACAACCTTGGTAGAGTGTGCCATGTAGCTGGAAACAGCTTCTACTTTCTAAGAAAATTCCCCTCCTTTAGATATATGCGTGTTTGTACATATATGTACATATGCACATGTATACATGTAAGCACACATACACACACATATGCCAGTGCTACACTGTTCCATATAGCTTCAGTCCAGTTAAGCCACTGGGTTGGACACACTTACATCCTCTTCATAATTACCTGTATTCAGAAAATATCCCATTTAGATTTAGAAAGATTTAAGGGCTAGTTACAGATCAGATTAATGAACAGTCCTAATAGGCACAGATGGTAGATGGATTATCTACAGCCCTGTTATGGTTTGCATTGTCAGGATAAAGAGGAGTAAGCTGCAATATTTTCATCTCTTCCTATGGCTTTTTAAAATGATCCATTTCCTACCTCTCAATTCCCACATTCTTACCTTACTGACATTGAACAACTTTCCATGCAAGGATGGGAGCGATCTTCTCGGTTCTTCTCTCAAAGAGAAGAACTGTGGTCATTTGTGTAACCTCTGGGTTGCCAACACAATAAGTTTAGCATTGGAGATGTCTTTGCCAATCATATTGTGGGGTTCATTTATTTAATAGCCCCAGACATTCCAGCCAAAAGCCCAAAAGAGAAGGCATTTAATCTTTCCACCCGCAGCTATAATCTCTGCAGAGACAGTTTCTTGCCCTGCAGTTTGGCATGGATTCTGCCCAATGCTTTTATTCTTTGCCATTCTTTGGATGGGTACAATTGAATTAAATAAACGAAACCACTTATGTAAAACTCATGCAAATAATTCATGAGAACGAAGAAGTCTTTCTAGGATGAGCCACATAATCTTAGGTGGCTTGCTCTTTCTTTTGGCCAAAGCCAAAGCAAACACATAAGCAAAGGCTCAATAACTCAATATATTCTGCACAGAGAAAAATCAGCCTCAGAAAAAAAAGGGGGTATAGATATCAAGCACAGTTGATCTCGTCTGCTGCTGAGGACAGTAGTCAAATTTATGACGAGAATAGATTAGCAAAATCCTTGTCGCCTATGTCTATCAACGCAAAGTAAATTAGGAACTTGTCTGGATATATCACAAGACCAAGAAGTCTTTGGTCTTCCGCTTGGCAAATTTCTTTTATTATGATTTGTCAGCCAGATGTTCAGACTGGATTTGATATTTTTGTCCACCTATCAGGTCATTATGATTATTATTTGTTAAGTTTGTTTGAGACCCAACTGGCTGTAGAGAGTTGGGTTGACGGAGCTTCTACTAAATGTCCTATGAATTCTGTGAGCAAGGCAGGATCAAGGGAGAAGGATTACAGATAGTCTTTAACTTACCTGACCACAGATGGGACCAGAATTTTTGTTGTTCAGCAAGGTTGAGTCAGGCCTGATTTTATCGGCTTTTTTGCCACAGTTGTTAAGTGAACCACTCAATTGTTAAGTGAAAGGTGTGGTTGTTACGCGAATCCAGCTTCCCCCATTGACTTTGCTTGTGGAAGCCAGCTGGGAGAGTTGCAAATGGTGATCACGTGACCCTAGGATTCTGCAATTATCATAAATATATGCTGGTTGCCAAGTGCCTGAATTTTGATCATGTGACCACAGGGATGGTATGTGGTGCAAAGATGGGTTAAAAACCACTTTTTTCTAGTGACATAATTTTGAACAGTCGCTAAACAAATGGTTGTATAATGGAAGATTATTTGTACTTTCCTTCTTTCTTTTTAAGACTAAGACTCCATTCTTTCCCCCTGCTTCCCAGCATGGAACAGGACAGTTTGGCGCGGCCAACTCACTGCAGCCAACTCATCACCGCCAGCCTGCCGTGGTCAAATCAGCATGGGCAGTTTGGCGCAGCCAGCTCGCTGTGGAAGAATGCGCTATGGCCAATTCACTATGGGACAACTCGCTGGAGGGACATTTCAACAATTCAACTTATTTAAAATAATTTAAAAAATATTTTAATTTTTGTCATTCACAGTTCCTTTTGCATCCTTTTTTAAAATGATTCTATCCTAACATTTCTTTGATATTAGTGTAACTCTTGTCCCGCGGTGAGTTGTCCCACAGGGAGTTGGCTGTGGTGAGTTGTCCTTCAGTGAATTGGCCACAGCAAGTTGGCTGTGGCAAGTTGTCCTAGATCCTTCCCATGCTTTGGATGTTGTTAGCAACCACAGAGCTTTGAACCCCTGTACTAGCTGAATAATACTGGTTCTTAATTGCTCATAGTCAATAGCAAGGCAATGATATGGCTGCAGAGCAATCATGTTCATTTGCTGACACTATGGATGCTGTTGTGTAATTGTTGAAGTAAAGTTGAGCTTCTTCCCTTGTTGGTTTTTGCATACAGAATGGGAAGAGACAACATTTTGTTTCCCACCCCAGGCACTTAGAAGTGTTGGCTTTCTAACTACAGTGGCATATTCTAGAAAGAACTTGTCTAATCAAGGCCTAATGTAGGCAAATGGTATAAAATTTGCAGCAGTCACATAATTTTCATAAATGCACCATTGTTAGCAAGCTTTGTTAGCTAAGGTAGGGCGGATAGCAATTAGGTCCTTAGAAGCCACCCTTTTGTAGTTTGTCAAGGCCTTGAAGTTCTTTACATGTAGCAGTGATGTTTGTAAAGAATTACATGGGATTTTACAAAACTTCCATGTGGCTATTTTTACACAGCTCATCTAGAAAGAGGAACAAACAAGATTCATGAGATGGACATTGATTTTCTTTGTAGTCAGTTATAAAATATATCTAAATGCAATAGATCAGCTAGTGTGTGTGTGTGTGTGTGTGTGTGTGTGTGTGTGTGTTTCTCCTTGTCATCCAGTCTCAAAGATTGCTCTGCATATCCTGGTACATTAAATCACAGGAGCAGAAGAAAGCAGGGTGATACATCTTTCTGTGCATATTTTATATAATGCACCATGTCAGCAGAATTTGCATTAATTATCTAGCAGGGAATTGCAACTGATCAGTTTTCATTTCCACAAAAAAGAAAGACATTAACATACATATTGTAGATGTGTACATAGTCATTTGATTTTGTTAAAACAGCATGTATTTACCATACATAAAGATGCAAATTATTATTAGACAAATAACATTGTGCATGTATAGAGTATAGCAATGATCATAATTTAACTTTCATTATGGGCTTTTCAAGATAAAGTTGTTTCATTATGCCCTATTTGGACGGCTTTTGTGTTTTAGAGTTTTAAATCTTACCTTTCTTCCTATGACCATGGCCTCTATATTATTCACAGAAAAGTCAAGTCAACATAAAAAGAACTACAACCTATATTTCGGCACAAAACTGGGTTTTTTTTGATGATATGGACATTTTACAATAATAATAATAATAATAAAGATTGTGTTCGCCAATTTGAAAATATGGATATCATAGGATTCAAAACCCTAGAACTGTTGACTACAGATAATCCTCAACTTATTGCAACTATTTGAACCTCCCAAAGGAGATTTGCAACCCAGTTTCAAAATTCCAACACTGGGCTCCTGTGGTCACCTGACTGCATTTTGGACAATTGGCACGTGGCCCACATTTAGGGCCATTTGCAGCATCCTGTAGTTAGATGATCACAATTTATGATTGTTTTTTCTGTAAACTGTTTACTTATGATAAACAGTTACCGAATAAGGGGTTCGGTTCATGACCATGTTTGCTTAATAACTATTGAAACAAAATAATCATAAAATAAGTCTGGTTGTACAGTAACCCGCTTTACAATCATCAAAACTTACGACTGTCATTACTACGCTCAGTTATGGTTGTAAGCCGAGGACGATCTGTATACAGTTCAAATAAACGTCTTATTCTTCCAACTACATGTGAGTTGTTTTCAATGCCTCATCCAAGATTACTTTCATAAGCTGCAAAAGCTCCAGTTGGGGGCTCAGAGGGCTCCTTTCCCTTGTGACTCAGCTTTGACTCCCTGGATGGCTGATGTGGTCATCTACTTTTCTGCTATTGGAAAGAAGCATATTGTTTTATTACCTACCCAATATTTATTTTTTTGTATTTGTATTTAATTTTATTTATATGCCGCCCAATCCCAAAGGACTCAGGGCGGCGTACAGAGTTAAAACAATCATAAAACAATAAAATAATACAGTCATACCGCGAGTCCGATCATATCCCAGCCCCCCCCGGGGACATCAGCCCCAGGCCTGCCGGAACAGGACAGTTTTAACGGCTTTCTTAAAGGCCGGCAGGGTGGGAGTAGTTTGAACCTCGGGGGGAAGTTGATTCCACCAGGTCGGAGCCACCACAGAAAAGGCCCTTCCCTGAGGGCCCGCCAGCCGACATTGTCTGGCCGACGGGACCTGAAGGAGGCCCAATCTATGGGACCTCACCGGTCTCTGGGAACTGTGCGGCAGAATGCGGTCCTGTAAGTAACCTGGCCCTATGCCATGAAGGCCTTTAAAGGTGATAACCAACACCTTGAATTGCGTCCGGAGACCCACAGGAAGTCAGTGCAGCTCACGGAGGATAGGTGACACGTGGGTGTACCTTGGCGCGCCCACAATCACTCTCGCGGCTGCGTTCTGAACCAACTGCAGCCTCCGAACGCCCTTCAAGGGTAGCCCCATGTAGAGCGCATTACAGTAATCCAGTCTTGAGGTGACAAGGGCATGAGTGACTGTGAGTAAAGCCTCCCGGTCCAAATAAGGCCGCAACTGGTGCACTAGGCGAACCTGTGCAAAGGTCCCTCTGGCCATAGCCGATAGATGTTGTTTCAAATTTAGCTGTGAGTCCAGGAGGACATCCAAGTTGCGTGCCTGCACTGAGGGAGGTAAATTTGCCCCCCCCCCAGGACTAATGATGGACCATCCAGTTGGCCTTTGGGAGGCAAGACCCAGAGCCACTTGGTCTTGTCAGGGTTGAGTCTAAGCCTGTTCACCCCCATCCAGACCCTCACATCTTCCAGGCACTGGCACATCACGTCGACTGCTTCACTGAAAGGACACGGGGTGGAGATATATAATTGGGTATCATCCACGTACTGATGATACCTCACCCCGTGTCGCCGAATGATCTCACCCAGCGGTTTCATGTAGATGTTAAAAAGGAGGGGGGACAGGACCGAGCCCTGAGGCACCCCATGATCGAGGCGCCTAGGGGTCGATCTCTGTCCGCCCGCCAACACCGACTGCGACCTGTCAGAGAGGTAGGAGGAGAACCACTGCAATACGGTGCCGCCCACCCCCACCTCTCCGAGACGACACAGAAGGATACCATGTTCGATGGTATTGAAAGCCGCTGAGAGGTCAAGAAGCACCAGGATAGAGGAATAACCCCTATCCCGGGCTCGCCAGAGGTCATCGGTCAGTGCGACCAAAGCAGTCTCAGTGCTGTAGCCAGACCTGAAACCAGATTGAAAAGGGTTCAGATAATTAGTTTCATCCAAGGATCGCAAGAGTTGGGACGCCACCACCTTCTCTACAACCTTTCCCACAAAGGGGAGGTTGGAGACGGGACGAAAGTTCTTCAAAACAGCTGGGTCCAGGGAAGACTTCTTGAGGAGGGGCCTCACCACCGCTTCCTTTAAAGGTTGCAGGAAAGACCCCTCCATTAAGGAGGCATTGATTATCGCCTGGAGCCAGCCTCGTGTCACCTCCCTACTGGCAGAAACCAGCCAGGAGGGGCACGGGTCCAATAAACAGGTGGCGGCATTCATTGCCCTCACGGCCTTGTCCACTTCATCAGGGGTCACAGGCTCAAACTCACTCCAGATAACATGACTAAGACCAGCCCCTGGCAACTCGGCTGGCACTGCCCAGTCGGAGTCCAGGTCTCTCTGAATCTGAGCGATTTTGTCCGAAAGAAACTGAAGAAACTCCTCAGCTCTCCCCTGCAAGGGTTCCTCCACCTCCTCCACTTTAAGAAGGGAGCGGGTCACCCTAAACAAGGTGGCTGGGCGAGATTCTGCGGACGCAATAAGTGCGGAAAAGTGAACACGCTTTGCCGCCCTTATCGCCACTAAATGTCCTAAGATAGGCTCTTAATAGTGATCGGTCAGATTCAGAGTTACTGGCCCTCCAACGACGCTCTAGACGTCTCTTGTGGCGCTTCATCTCCCGGAGCTCCTCAGTAAACCAAGGCGCCCTCCGGGGACCACCACCACAGAGAGGTCGCAAAGGCACAATTCGATCCAGGGCCCCGGACGCCGCCTCATTCCAGGCCGCAACCAGGGACCCGGACGAGTTGTGGACAAGGGAGTCAGGTATTTCCCCAAGCTCCTCCTGGAACCGATCTGGGTCCATTAGGCGCCTGGGGCGGAACCACCTAGTCAGCTCCCTCTCCCTACGATGGGGGAGTGATGCTCTGAAGTCCAGCCTCAATAGGAAATGATCTGTCCATGACAAGGGCGAGATCTCTATTCCCCTTAATTCAAGATCATGTCTCCATTGCCCCAAGAGAAACACAAGATCGAGTGTGTGACCACCCCTATGAGTCAGATCCTGAATTACCTGGGTCAGGTCCATGGTTGCCATGGAAGCCATGAACTCTTGCGCCGCCTCTGAGCGATCGCCGAGTGATGGTAAGTTAAAGTCCCCCAGTACTATAAGTCTGGGGAACTCCACCGCCAACCCGGCTACTGACTCCATCAACGCAGGCAGGGCTGTTGCAACGCAGCTGGGAGGTAGGTACGTCAGCAGCAAGCCCAACTGAACCCGTGAACCCAACTTCAATAGGAGGGACTCACACCCAACAGCCTCCGGGGCAGGAATCCCACGAGGACTCAAGGACTTCCGAGCGATGACTGCCACTCCCCCACCCCTGCCCTGATGTCGAGGCTGATGAAGCACCACAAACCCGTCCGGGCACATCTTCCTTGCAGCTGCCAGTTTTTGGATTACAAATTAAGATTACATTCAGGAGTTTTGTTTTGGAACTAAAATGGGAGGAAGAAAACCTGCATATTAAAAAAAATATAAATGGATGTCATTTAAGGAGAATGTGAGTTTTACATTCACACGCTTGCTCCTACCTTCAATTTCTTTCTTTTTTTCCTCTTGATGCGCCTCCATGGAAGGGGATCTGTGTGGTGTGCCCCCTTTACATGCCGCAATATATGTAAGAAGGGGGAGGAACTTTGCTTGTACAAGTCTAGCTACCATCTTCACTTCTTTATTCTCTTGCAGCCATCCCTGTATGCAATCACTTCTGACACATTTCAGAAGCTCCATGCACATAGCCTTCCAGCTCCAAAAGATTGTATTTCTATTTTTTCAGAACTAAAACAGGAAGTTTCCTAGGCTGATAAACAAAATACAGCTGCAAATGGCAAGACAGAAACTCTGTTTTCAAGTCCTTTTCTCTGTCTGTGGTATTTCTGCTAAAAACTGTAACAGAATTGGAAAGGACCTTGGAAGTCTTCTAGTTCAAACCCTTGCTGAAGCAGGAGACCCTATACCAGGGGTGTCAAACTCAATTTCATTGAGGACTGCATCAGCATTGCAGTTGCCCTCAGGGGGCTGGGTGGGTGTGGCCAGAGTGGGTGTGGCCTACTGGGTGGGTGTGGCCAGCTTTACATCGTTCCCATCAAGGGTGCCTGTGATGGCCTGGGCAGGAGTGAGATAGATCTGAGGGTCTCTGGCAAAAGGGTGTTGGACCGGGGCAAGGGCCAAGTCATGGTCCACTGGAGGAGCCTCACTGTTCCTCTCAGGACATGCAGGGAGGGGCTTATGGAGCTAAGACTGAATGCGTTTCAGCATAGATGGCCACCACAAAATTGTACATTGGCTCCCAGCTGACCTGGGCCAGGGCCAAGGCAGTGGGGGCCGTTCCCTCACTGTTTCCAGGATGGCTTCGTGGGCCACATGAAACCACTTTGTGGGCCGCATCCGGCCCCCGGGCCTTGTGTTTGACACGTCTGCCCTATACCATTTCAAACAAATGGTTATCCAATCTCTTCTTAAAAACCTCCAGTGTTGGAACACCCACAATTTCTAGAAGCAAGCTGGTCCGCTGATTAATTGTTCTCACTAACAGGAAATTTCTCTTTAGTTCTAGGTTGCTTCTCTCCTTGATTAGTTTCCATCCATTGCTTCTTGTCCTGCCTTCAGATGCAAAAATCTAAAGAAACTATTTTAATGTAGGAGGCTCATTGTATGATATTTTTATTTTCTTACAATAATTTTAATTCTGTTCTGTTTATGTCATTCAGCTTTCTTATGCCATTTGCACTGGCTCTCCAGTGGTAAAAGGTGCTGACACTAAAAGAGGCATCTAAGAAATTTTAGGCAGCACCCAAGGCTTAGTACAAGTGACATCTCATAGATCAACTAAATGGCTGAACCTTAGGTTTTCCATCCTCTCTCCTCTTTTGTCCTCTCCCTGCTTATCTTTTTGAATGGCCAGTTGCCAAGCAGGTCTGCTTAATTGCTGCTCTGTGAAACAAATGAAGAGAGATCAATAAATAGTTTGACATACAAAGCAGCGTTCATCTTGTAAATGTGAAAAGTGTCACCCAATATCACACAGCAATTCAGAAGCAGATAGAAGAATTTCAGGTCCAAGAAAAAACTGATTCCTCTTTAAAAGAAGAAATACCATCCAGGGGGATCATGCTTCCCTAACAAAAGGTTTTCAGAGACTGTTTTTCTTTTAGTTGACCAATGAAGTTAAGGAGACAGAACCTGCTCAAATGTGGCTTTCGCATAAGAACCCCCCCCCCCCAAAAACGTTTATAGACACAGAAACAGACAAAATGGTAGGGAGCCACCAGAGGGCGTTAAAGAGTAAAATATATTCAGCATGCAAAGATCCTAGAATAAAAATTGTCACTTGTCATAAAGCAGTTCCTGGAATGAAATATGAAATGTAGTAACCTCCTATGTGTGAATTGCCTGGGGGACCTTGAGCACAATTGGATAACCAGAGTTTCATGGAAAAGGGAAAGCTATTTGGGGTTAGATTCACATGGATATGCACAGATGGGTAATTTGTGAACACTAAGTCACCAATTCACTCCTCACACAGTCCTTTATGGTGTCAGGGTCATATTTGTGTGCAGTTGTGCACTCACCCTTAAACAAATGCAAAAACCAAGATTTGTTATGATGCTCATTAATTACTGTATGCTTGAGAGGCAGAACACAACCTTTGCCCAGTGGATAAAGTCTTATGATATACTGAACTTTTTATGTATGTTCATCATCTTGAGTCACTAAGTTACATAATAAAAACAGGTAAAATTCTAATACAGGTAGTCCTTGACTAACAGCCATTTGTTTAGTGTCCGTTCGAAGTTACAATGGCACTGAAAAAAGTTACTTACAGTATAACCATTTTGCATATTCACAACCAATGCAGCATCACCATCGTCATGTGATCAAAAGACGCTTGGCCAATGTCATGCATTTATGTTATATTTATAGAGTTATGTTATATTTAGTGCTGATGATGTTATCTAGTTTGGGTAATGAAACATCAGCAAGAAAACAACCAACCTCAAAAAGCACCAAGGAACCCTCATTTCATCCCTGAGCTACAAATATTCTCCTGTATTGAAAAATTAGGTTAATTATAGGGGAATCAACAGAGCGTAGTTACATAAAGATGGCAGCCTTATTTGCGGGAGTGCAGCTGCCATCTTGACTTTTTTGACCTTAAGAACATCTCTGGTTAATTGAGTAAACCTTCATTATATTAACCAAGAGTAGGAGTCTTATGTGAGTCAGATACTGAAGTTATGAACATGTTCCTTGACTATTAAAACTACAAGGTATATCCTTCCTCAGGGCTAATAGTAGTATATTATGGCATATAATATATCAGTAGTAGCCACAAATATACCATATTATAAATTATTGAATAAATTTCACATATTTTTGAAACAGAAAACTAATAGATAAGAGATTAAAAGAAAACGCACCTGTTCTTTCAACTATATGCTCATTGCAAGGTTGATGGTGCTCAGTTTTCAGGCTATGTTCAGATAATAGCAATGAATTTTATTTAAATGTGCTTTTTAAAATGCAGAAGATTATTCACCCAGATACTTCTTAATTAAAATAAAAATGCATCCATAAACAATCATGTTAAGATATTATTACAAGTGTGTATAATTTCTGCTAATACAGTAACAATTGCTATCAAGCCAAGAAATTTGCTATCTATACTTTTCTAGTAACCCAAATAACAGCTACACCCCCAAACATAACTGCTAAAATGAAAAGGTTTAAAGGTTTTACCTGTCCGGACATGACCGATTCAATGGGGGCAGGGCTCATCTCCAGTTCTCAGTCTTTAGTATTGTCTGAAAGGCACTTCCATCATCATGTGGCTAGCATAAAAACATGGAATGAAGTAACCTTCCCACCAAAGCTGTCCCTATTTATCTACTTACATTTGCATGCTTTTGAGCTACAAGATTGGCAGGAGCGGGAGCAAGTCATGGGAGCTCACCCTTTCACAAAGCTCTTGGGTCTCACACCCGGGCTATCGGCTTTTCAGCTGACAAGCCCAGCATCTTAACCGCTGGGCCATCGCGCTGCTCATAATTGCTAAAATAGTTGCAGGTAATTTCTTTTTCATATAAAATGGGTTGGCTTATTGGTGTGTGTTGTACAATATATTCTTTTATATAATGACAGCTTTGCTGTCATTATATAAAGCCTGTCTCCAATAGGCTCAAATAAGCCTGTCTTCAATAGGTTTAAATGTACACAAATTATAAATTCATAAATAGAGTCAGTTTGGTCTACTGGTTAAGGCATCAGGCTAGAAACCAGGAGATTTAGTTCTAGTCCTGCCTTGGCCATGGAAGCGAGCTTTAGCCCATCTCTCTCAGCCTAGCCCACCTCACAGGGTTGTTGAGGGGACAATAGGAGGAGGAAGAAATATTATCTTTGTTATTTGCACAAATAAATAAAGGTGGGATAAAATATATAAAAAGAATGTTGTGGCTTAATTACAATTAAATTTCATATACAGTAGTATCTGCAGCAAACTGTGATCATGATGCCAAAATGATGACAACTACATGATACCATGTATTGTTATCTTGACATCTGATGCAAAGATGTCAATTTGTTGCATTTGCATAATGATGTCATCATGTAGGTGTCATCTTATGCTCCTCCTCCTTCCTCTTGCTGGCAATGATTGCTCAGAAAAGGGATTTATGAGCCATAGTAGGTAACTCAAAATGTAATGTAACAAGAGCATAGCAGCTATAAGGAAAGCAGGTTTCATGAGAGGAATAATTAGAGAATAATTAGTGGTATTGTGTTTGGTTCTGGTTACACCCTCCCAGCTCTAAAAATAAATAAACAAATAAATAAATAATGAATTCTAGAGCTCAGTCAGGAGCAGCTAAAAAGAGGCTAGATTAGCTGTCTAATCTATGGAAAGATTATGATATTTGGGACCTAATTTAGAAAATAGGGTGGATATCATATTGATATCTAAAATTATCCATACATAGAAAAAGATGAATAGAGAGAAGTTTGTGTTATTTGTCTTGCTTATAATAATAGAATGTGGGTTCATCTTCTCAAACTAAATGCAGGGAGATCCAGGATCAAAAAAATGGAAGAACTTTTTTTAGACCAAATAGACTAGATTTGCTATCATCAAATATAGTGCTAAAAATTAACTTAGATCTCTCAAATAGAACAAATAATAACAACAATAACAACAACAACAACAATAATAATAAAGAATAGGGCTAATAGTGATAAAAATCAACAGAGGTGTTACTAAAATTCCACTTTGCTGCAAAAATTGCTATTACTCACAATAGCATGCCATGCTATTACATGGCTTTCTTTTAAATTTTCCTGTTGGATCTAATCAGTCCTTGTTGGACTATAGAATCTTCTAGCATTGTTTAGCAACCTTCATTTATTCTTCTGTTTCTTTATTTGGTTCTGTATCCATCCCAGTGTATTACCCCTGTCTTCATTTTCCAAAAGACAGCAGAACTTTGTTGCTGGTAGGTTATGAAAAACTTATAATATTTTCCTCCACTTATCAGTAGTGTATTCTATTCAAGTAGTAGATACTATATTAGTTAAGATTGTGGAGGTCTTTCCACTCACAGGTAAGCCAGAGATAGCTAGAGTCATTTATGAGCTGCTAATTTCCTAGACTAATTAGACTAATCAGTGAAGGAGAGTTGACTTCTGTTGGTATACCTGGAGATGAACTGTAGATTTGCAAGCATTAGTACCTCCCAATTGTTTGAGAAAAGATATAATTAGTATGAAAATTTTCCCCCTTTCCTCGCATTCCTAGCTAGATAGCGGAAGCAAGAAAGATGGACTGAAAATATTGAAAGAGAACAAATGGTTTAGAAACTACACAACCTCTTGCCCAACCCAACTGTTGTTTGGCACACAGTTCCTGTATGTAGCCCTAAAGATTCTATTTAAAACAAGGGAAAATCCAGAAGGCTGAGATATTTCTCTCTATGGTATGGACCGGGGGGCTGGAGGGGGGAGAGGAGTCCAACCTTGGCTGCTTTAAGACTTGTAGATTTCAACTCCCAAAAAGGGAGATATTCAATTCTGGAAATCCACAAGTGTTCTCCTCTTGTCACTTATTATCAGCCAATCTACCTCATACATATTACATCTAATGATCCATATGCTGGCCATTCAAAGTAGTTGGGGAAACACCTTCTTTGGGGGGCTGTGGGCTACAGGCCTGAAGATCTGAATGAAGACAATGGCTTGTTTTCAAGCCTCAGCAGTGCCAGATGGTGCCTTCGGTAGCACTGCCAGGATGGCCTGAGCTGAAACAATCAAGAGAATGAAAGCTGTTTGCAGCTTCTGGCACCTCCCTTTCACGGTTTTGAATTTGTCTAAAATAAACTGACAATGAGTCAAATAGACCCAATATTATGGAACACATTAATAATGTGTTGTGTTAAATATTTTTTTTAAGTGAATTGTTAGCCCTATTAATAACCGCTCAATGACAGGGGAAAAAAAATAAATCAAACCCTTTCACTTCATTGTGGCCATATGGTTCTGTGGAGATGTTAACATTTGCCACAAAATTATCATCAAACTTTTGCTTGTCTAAAGGATAAATTTGGAAAGCACATCACAGTTAGACTTACCATGAAGTTTAAAGATGAAAAGTGTGCAAGAGGAGGAAAAAACAAGGGCTACATCTGATGAATCAGGCCAAAGGTATCCTACAGCTTATCACGTTTCCCAGAATGTCTTACTAATAATTCTGAATCTGGAATTCCGTCTAAAGTACCGCTGCAGAATAATTTAATATCTTCGGCACGTTTAAATCCTATTTAAAGCCACCTCAAATATTGATGATAATCAGATTTTGACATAGTAAATTCCACATTCTTTCTGTGCAGAAACCTTTTCTTTTGAGTGTTGTGTGACTCTGTAGTGCCATTTTATGGGATTATTTGAATGCTGTCCAGGCATTCTAATTCTGACTTTAATCAACATACAAGAGGTACAAACTCTGGACTTCTCATTGCTGTTCAGTTGTGCTTGATGAGTTGGAGAGATAACTTCTTCAGCAGGGGGGCTTCTGTAGCCACATGGGGCTGATGTTATAGGCCTCCTGCATAATGCACAGCCCTGATTTTATATTGTTCCAAACCACATAGACAGCTCATATGACTTTACAGCAGGTCCTTCCAAATCAGATAGGTATGGAGGGTAGAAGTAGCTGTCTTGCACTTCACATTTTGAATTTTGTTAGACAGATACAGAATGATGAAATAGGACTCTTAACTTTTAGTAGTAACACAGCAGAATGCTGAGGTTTCCTGCCCTGTGCCTAATTTATAGATGGACGTTTCTCTCCAGAGTTGGCTGCTTTCTCAATTAAGAGGCTTCCACTGCATTTATATTTCTCTGTCTTTTATGATGCCAGTTTTTTAAAACAAAGAAAAAAATGAAACAAAGACACAAAGTGCCGTTTCTGCATAGGAAAGTACTCTAGAGCTCCAGCAAAATACCAGAATAGACATTTTCTCAATGAATCAAGAGCAAATCTTAGAATATATTGCAACAGTTCAGAAACTGTTAAGAGGCTCTTCTCTTACGTATCTCTGGTTTGAGCTGAGTATAATAAAAATATTAAAACTCAGGAGTTGCTTGAGGAAAATCTTGAAAAGTTGTTGCCTTGCATAACTACCTGCCAGGGAGATCTATAGGATATGTCCAAAAAGTCAAGATGGTGATTGTAATGATGTAATCAAAACTCCAGCCATTTGGAGCACCACACGATGCATCTTAAAAAAACAAACAAAAAAACCCCCACCAGGTGGACCTTTAATCACATCACTGCAACTACCAGCTTAACATTTTTGCAGACATCCCTGCTATCTGCTGTACTATCATATACCATCATTCCCATGTGGCTGTAGCAATATTATTCTTGATCAAAGGCATCAAACCAGAAGAAACATCAGGATATTTGATGATACAAAAATCACCCTTGAATGGATCTGGGGATTGCTATTATCAGAAGAAGATGTTCCAGTTATGAAAGAGGGATTCTCCCTCTCTAGATATTTTCTCTAGATCTGATTAGGAGACCTAATTAAATTAGGGAATCAAAGGAGAAGGAGAAAGTCCTATTTTGTTCCAGTGATGCTTTAGCCTGGTGTGTATTGCAAGAAACACTAGGCTGCAAAGAAAAAAAAACCACCACAACAACATGGTTATAGAACTCAGCAATGCTCCACCATTAACAAGAGGAAATAGAAACTGATACACCACACTGCCGATACAAGTAGTCTTCAATTTACTACGATTCATTTAGTGACGGTTCAAAGTTACAACAGCACTGAAAAAAGTGACTTATAACCATTTTGCACATTTACAACTGTTGTAGTATACCCATGGTCATGTGATCAAAATTTAGACAGTTGGCAACTAGTTCACATTTATGATGGTTGCAATGTCCTGAGGTCATGTGATCATCTTTTGCGATCTGCTGACAAGCAAAGTCAATGGGGAAGCCAGACTCACTTAACCATGTTACTAACCTCACAACTGTATTGATTCACTTAACAACTGTGGCAAGAAAGGTCACAAATTGGGTCAAATCTCAATTAACAAATGTCTCATTTAGCAATAAAAAAATTGGGTTCAGTTGTGGTTCAGAGTCGAGGACTCCCTGTATATAGATTATCATAGATTTTCCTGGCTGAAGGCTTTCACCTATTGGAATTACTGTGGGTAAGACCCAACACACACTCAACCAATCCCTACATTCAGATCTGGGCAAGCACCCACACTGGTCCAGCAAAGTAAAAAGAAAGCTTGGTGTTTATTGATTAAGCAGTAGCAAACATCAAAAACATTTCAGTGGCAAAAATGAAACAAAAGAACAGGAGAGAGAGAGAGAGAGAGAGAGAGAGAGAGAGAGAGAGAGAGAGAGAGAGAGAGAGAGATCTAGAAGAAATCGGAGAAGAACTTATATTATTTTTAGAATTTATATTATTTTTATCCCTAAAGGATAAAAGGGTCAGTTCAAGAGCTATGGGGAAAAAAAAACTCAGGGTAATTTGCGTGGATCGCACTGAAGGGCATGGCCGGTGGTTATTTCAGTATCCTGAAATAAAGATGGAAAGTAGGATACCAGGCAATCTTCCCTCTATTCTGCACCACTTAAGGAAACAATTGGTGAACAATTTGTTCACATCAGGAAACAAATCCCTGATTATGCTAAACCTCTCCAGATGAGCAGTTCATTTTGTTGCCAGGATGTATTATGTCAGATGCCATATACATTACTGATGGGAAAAGAGGGGACTTTTCTACTGTAGGGCAAGTTGCTGAGACGGCATTTCAACTTTGATGTACTATATAGGAGATTGAAGGTGATTCTAAGGACGCAGATGGGAGACAGCTGCCTAACCAAATTCTCCGAATGGAGAAGCTTGTTTGTCTGGAGTAAACTAATTAAAAAGCTGTTTCCTATGAAACAGGGCACTAAAGAAGCAGTGGCTTTATACCTTTGGGACCCCTTCTCTTACTCTGATCTGCCCTTCCAGGCAATATCCTTCTAGGTAATCTGCTTCCTAGGTGGCACCACCTGGCTATCCTTGTTTGGGCTCATCAAGTAAGTAGAGCTGAGCCTGGCTAGCCTAGCATGAGATATCCTCAGCTGATACCTTCCCAGCTGGAGGCCAACCTGGGAAGTCATAAAAGCATCCCCTAAAGAGGCAATGACAATCCATTTCTGAGAAATCTACATACACCTTTCTAAGAAGTCAGTAGGACTTGAAACTGACCTGAAAGAGTCTTTATATTTTAATTCACTTTGTTTTGTTAATGAGAAAATCAAAGTTTATTAATAAATTCTTATGAAAATGCTATTTTTTTTAAAAAAAAGAATATCAGCAAAGACCACTGAAACTTTGATCCTTAGATAGAAGCAAATCCATATGCACATGAATGCTTATAGGTGTTTCCACATCTGTCATGTATAGTCCTCACAGTCCTCACTTAATGACTGTTTGAAGTTACAACAGATTTCAAAAAAGCAACTTATGATCCATCCTCAAATTATTACTGCTACCTTCCCCATGGTCAATGATCACATTTCTAGTGCTTGGCAACTAGCTGGCATTTATGACCAATTGCAGTGTCCTTTGGTCATGTGACTACAATTTGTGATATTTTTTTTTGCTGTTGTCTGGCAGAAAATGCTCATTGGGTATTCTGGATTTGCTTAACAACCATTTGGTTTGCTTAATGAACATATGATTTGCTTAACCTCAGTGGCTTGCTTAACAACTATTGTAAAAATAGCCTTTAAATTGAGTCAGGTCATGTGGTTATCCACTTAACAATCACATCAACTTATGACTAAAATTCCAGACTCAGTTGTGGTCATGAATCGATTACATCCAACATATAATCAAGCTGGTCTATAAAGTGAGGATTCATTATGCTTTCTATATCGTTATCCTGCTTATCATTTGTCTTGTATGACATGATTGGACAAGGGGAGATGGCCAGTTTAGGGTAAAGGATGAAAAGGAATTAGGTGACCTTATAATTTACCCCTTTAAAAACTAAGACAATTTTTCTACTAGTGAAATTTAGAATTGTGTGTATTTCTATCTCTGTGTGTGAACTCTGACTTCACAGAGTTCCACGTCTCTCCCTTCCCTCTCTTTTTTCATAATGCCAAATTTGCTGGCTGTCATCATTTCTTGCATCACTTGTCTGTCTTTGACTATTATATTTCACATCATCATGTTATCCTACTTACTTGAAGTGATTTGCTTTGGTGCAAATTTAATTTATAGAAGTCATTGACATGTTGGAGGCAAAAGTGGCAATGAGCTGGCAGTTTCTCAGCAATCCGATAAGAAAAGCACCATTACCAGACCAGTCCCAAAACCAGGAAGCTTGCAGACAGAGATTCAAGGGCAAAATATAATCATTTTATTACAGATACTAGAAAAGCTGCTAGGATAAATCAAAGAAGAAAAACCAAACTGTAAGATTCAGGCCATACTTCAAACTTCAAATCTTACATCTTTTTTCCCCTTTCCCTGTACATTGTGATGGCTTAAGAGCCATTTGTTTATAGACAGGTGAAGGGGTGCCTGCCTGTGAAACTGTATATTATAAAGGACCAGCCTGATTCCAGGCACTGAGTTCTAACCTTGCTGGATCTAAACTTTACATGATTGAACCAATAACATGCAATAGGACATATGCTAGTAGGAAATAGATCAGTGAAAGATTCCTTTCTGCCTTGCTCCAGAGCTCTGTGAAGTACAGCTTCATTCTGATTGGTTAAGCAGGAGGTAAGCTCCATAGTTAGCTCCGTAAGGAGTTATTTATCTTAAGTGAATCTTGTGCAGTTTGGGTGATTTTAGCCATATCAGCAAACATCTATTTTATTCTACATGGGGTCCAAGTAAGATAAGAACCAATGGTTATTAAGATAGAAATAGTAATTATCTAAACATATTGAAAGTGCCCAATTTCAAGACTATTAAGCACCAGAGCAGCTATCCAATCATCAGAAGGCAATAGGAAGAAATTTTTTGGGGATATCACTTCTTAAGGTTAGATTCCTTCCTTCCTTCCTTCCTTCCTTCCTTCCTTCCTTCCTTCCTTCCTTCCTTCCTTCCTTCCTTCCTTCCTTCCTTCCTTCCTTCCATTTCACAGTGCCTGGCAATCCTTTGTAAAAAGAAAAATATGCTTTATGTCACCAAGACAAAAGAATGAGTGGGAATTAGTTTGGACCAAGAAAATATTTGTTGTGCCAGAAAGGCAGTGTGAACTGGCAAGCAAAAGCAAAGAAAGACCAGTTAGCAGTGAGGCTGGAAACATGCTAATCAACTTCAGCAAAAACACGGCTGGCAGTCAAACATCACGATCCCAAATCCTTAATCTCTACCCACACTGATACAAAACAGCACCAATTCGATTGGAGCAACACAAAAATCATCAACCATGCTACCACCTGCCACACTCGTGAGTTCATCGAAGCCTGGCACTCCACAAGCAATTCCATCAACAGACACATTGACCTACAACCAGCCTACAAATCCCTCAGGATCCAAATCAACCGCACAGCCAACCAGAGACAGCACTGACCCTCAACCAATCCACGGAAGCCCCCTCCACCAGAAGTTCACCTCCCAATGACCGACTTGATGTAACCTCCCCATCACAAGACTCTCACTGATGACTCATACCTGACCCATCGTAAGACCCATTACAACACCCTCACTTGACACACTCACACCTGACCCATCACAAGACCTACCGACCACACGAAGCCCTTTTAAACAGAAGAACATTGACACTGGCATCCCCTAAACTCCCCTGAAGATGTTACCTAGCCTGGTAATGAAACTTTGGAAACCAACCCACAAATTTGGAGAACGAACCTTCACCCTCAAAAAGCAGACTAAGTTCAGGATGATTCATGACCTCTTTGTGGATCTGGTCATAAAAACAAATCTGCACAAGATGAAATGGCACCTAGAAGGTGATTAAAACTTTGCTGATTTGTGATTTGAAGCCATGTAAATTCTGCAGAATAATTGCTTTCCACTTAAGACCATGAAAAAGCTAGAAATTAGCAAGGCAAACAACTAATGGGATGTAGAGGGGAATGAAGCACAAGTCACAGATTTAAGCATATCACAATATAGGTTAGCTCTAATAATGGAATCAGAAAATCTGACAGATACTTTGAGTTATGTCTGCATGGAACAGGATACTGACATTAAATAATACATTGTTCTGATGAAAAATGACAGATTTGCTTAAAATATAACAAACAAATATGCAAAAATGTTCTATACTTCTTTTAAAAAAGTGATTTCCAAAGCTGATCAAAAGTATAGAACGTTACTACACATGCTAGATGAGAGCTTTTTAAAGCTGCTGTAGAGAGGAACTAACAACTGGAATAACACCTTTTATAATGTGAATGATAAAAAAGCACTACTTAGTGGACACAAACTAATCTCTAAAAAGAAATAATAAAGAATAGTTAATCTAACCATTATCCATCTGAACCCTCACAGTTTTGCTTGGCTATAACTGATCTTTTCTAGATAGACCTACCTAAGTAAAAATAGAATCTAGAGCATGGGTGTCCAACCGTTTGGCTTTCCTGGGCCACACTGAGTGAAGACTAATTGTCTTGGACTGCATGTAAATATATATAATATGATATATATATATATATATATATATATATATATATATATATATATATATATATATATATATATATATATAAAAAACTTCCTTTTTTAAAAAAAATACAATCTTGTGGGGCCAGATTTCCAGTTGTCCAGGGCTGCATGCTGCACGTGAACTGTGGGTTGAACACACCTGGTCTAGAGAGTTCTGTCTCACGTTAGGTATGAAAATTACACAGAGAAAACTAAGGAAATTGACCAACCACTGAGATACCAACCACTTTTTTCTACAATGCAGAAATGATTCTTCAAGTATAATGGTTTGTCTTGTCATAGTGACATCTGACACAATCACACAGCATACAGTGCACTCTCAAACCTTTCCTTCTCCTATTATTTTCCCTTAATGTTTTACAATCTATCCCAATTTATACATATATTAGATGGGAAGAGAAACCAAAGATCTTCATCATTCACATGCAAGAATGGAGGATGAGCTATGACACTCAAGTAGTAGAATCGATGCACCACTTGGAAGTAGCTATTGCATTGGTTTCCTTGTTCAAGATTTTATGCTTTTCTCTAGGACAGGAGTATCCAACCTTGACAACTTTAAGACTTGTGCACTTCAGCTCCCAGAATTCCCCATAAATCCATGCTGACTGGGGAATTCTGGGAGCTGAAGTTTAGGGTTTTCAAGTTTGGATACCCATGGTTTAGGACAGACATGTCAAACTCGCGATGTATCAGAGCTTTTTCCCCATTGCTGTTGTGGGGTGGGCAGTTTTGTTATGACGTGTCCGGCCCATGGGCCGGCCATTTGACACCCCTGGTCTAGGAGGATCAACAGCCACTACTGCTATGCATTTCCCCTCTTGGCCTGATTATTGTGATGACTGTGAAAGTTGGTGTTCACCATTACTAACCTTTGTGCATATATAGAGTCAAATATTTTATTAACAGTTGTGGCAAAACAATTACAACTTACAGTCGGTTTATGATATGGCCCTTGCTCCTGTTATGAAGATATCAGATTCTGTGTTTATTGACATGTATCTGCTGAAGTACATATTGTGTTTTCAATCAATATCACCATAGCAAATATGAAAGTGGTTTCAGTGTAGATCCTGTTCTAGTTAAGAAATAAATCTTATAAATATTATAATGTGTGATCCATTGTAGTTTATCACCATATGCCTCAAGATATTTTTCAAAACGTATTCTAGGTATCTATACTATACCTCATGTAAACATGAAGGAATCACCATGCCAAATATTTGCCTTGGTTTAAGAGGTCCGCAGGAAGAATAATCTTTTCTCTGCATGCAAATTTAATTATTAAATGAAAAGTGAAAACATGAATTTTTAAAATCCAGGTAGCTCTTGTCATCAAAACATTGATTTTCATTATAATATTATAATAGTATAAATGTACTGTAGGATAAAATATGGCAAAATCCAGAGATTGGTATCCTTCAATAATATCATGCCCTTGAATGAGTGAGAATTTCAAAGAAACTGCAAGGAAATTGCAAACACTGATCTGGTGTAAAAGAACAGTTTAAAAAATAATAATATAGTCTTTTGAAATTCATTGGAGTATGGAGTCTAATATTTATTGCAATGATATTTGAAGTGGGTTTCTTTTTTTATATAAAAAAATGTCTGCCTTTAGGGATAAAGCAAATAGCTCCATTTACTCTAACTGTTTGATTAAATTCCCGAAGTAGCAAAGTCACTGGGCAACACTAATAAAGTTTGCAGCTATGTAAGCTAAAATAATGATTAGCACAAAGAAGTCTAATGCTTCAAGGCATAAGTTGATCAACTGTGGAAATCAGGAGGAAAAATTTCTTTCTCATTCAGCAATGAATAATTTGCTTAGCATGTTCTTGGGCTTTTTATTTCACTGCCTTTCAAGCACCAGGTATTATTTACCGTTGCATTAATGTGGCTGCTTTTCACTGATAAGAGTGGCTAAAACAACAATATGTTGGGTTGGAAATCATCCTCGGCTTATGCTAATTCTATTGCTAGCATGGGAGAAGCAAGAGCTGGGGAGCCAAAGTAGCTATTGTTGATGAAAATAAATATACTGAAAAGCAGGAGCAGGATTTTCAGGTTAATATTCTTTTCATTACACTCCAATAGTGACATCTAAAGCTTTAGGATTCAGTGATAACAACTCTTCCCTAATTGGTTCATTATATATATTCATGCCCACACATACACACATATACACACGCATACACACACAGTATATTTCAACCTTTTGTTTAAAAGGTGAGAATACAATTCAATTTCCATTTGGACTGTAAAAATCAAGAAACTCCAATGTAAGACTCCAATTATGCCATACAGTAGTGGCCAACCTTTTGGGAAAAGTGTATTTTTGAGGTTTGATGGCTAACAACATCACTTTTTTTTTGGAGTAGTACCATAAAAGTATATATGAATGGAAAGATAATTTAATCAAGAACGTAATGCAACAATGTTTGTTCAATTATCTGTACTGTATTCTATGAAAAATTATAGCCAGGGCTTTTTTTGTCATAGAATGCCCAGAACGGAGTTCCAGCACCTTTTTTGGATGGAAACTTGTAGAGAAGGCAAGGCAGGTTGTATGGCATGTGTGAGTTCCAGCACCTTTTTTTTTTTTTTTTTTTTTTACAAAAAAAGCACTAGTTATAGCCAAATAACCAGAAAAAGGAAGCACAACTTGCTTAGGTTGATATCAGATAGCTTTCCTTCATCTGATTGTAGCCAATGAGCATGAGTGTTTAGAGAGCCAATCAGCTTGTAAAATGTATTAAAATTAAAGTAATGGTGCAAAGAGTTGACTGGTTGCCCAGAAAGCGATGTAAAATAGTATTATTAAGTGAACAAGGCTACAGTTATAAAGAAATTAGAAGAAAAATTGGTGGAAACTTAACCAAAGGTGACATTTCTACTGTACACTTTTCCCAATTTTGGCCACTACTGTAGTTGTATTATTATGACATGTAAAGTCATAATATTATATGTGATAGAGTAGTATTTGAATTTATAGTAGTGTATAAATTAAAATACTGTTCTGTCACATCGGATGTTATGACTTTACAAGTCCAAGTCCATGCGTCTATAGTTTGCTTCATAATTCAAGTCAACACTGAACTGTAGCGATATGTTTCCAGGCAGACCTATAATAGGTATATCTTTCCAATGCGGGATGAGATCGTTCTGATGTACATACTGTATGTCTGGTTCATCTGTGGGAGGCATAGTGCTCTTCCCAAATTCTACTCATTACCCTTTTTTTTTTTTAAAAAAAAATTCTAATTATGCATTTTCTATTCTCATGGAATTGTTCTTGAACAGTTGAGTACTGCCTCCATTGGCAGTAAGGGTGGAGTTTGATTACTTGCCTACCTTTTGCCTTCCCATGCTTAACATTTTTTTAAAAAAATCATACTACTGTTTGCATGAATTTACATGCACATACATGGACTTCATTAGAGTCTGTGGTTTGCAAGGATTTTTTTCCCCCGTACTGTGGCTTTTAACACCTATAGATTTTTTTAAAAATTCACCTCCCTTTTGAACAAGAAAATTTCCTTTCCCTATAGGGTAATTATTTGTGCACATATGATTTATGTTTTTAAGGCATGTTTCTTCTATGGTTTTGCTTGGTGTTTTTTTTGTCTTTCATTATTTTTGCTGTCTTCCACTGTTTTCTTTGCTTTATCCCTTTTGAAGACCTCTTTTATTTCCATGTTTTAAAAGAACCATTGCTGTTTTTCACTGCTGAATAGTCTTGCTTCCTCTCTTCCCTCTTCTATCATTCAGTTATGCAACATTACTCTAATATGCTGGTTGGATTCTGATAAGAGAGAGATTTACCAGAGGTACCAGACTAAATGCATTTCCCATCACTCGGGCCACCTGCTTTACCTCCTTCTTTCAGGAAGATTTGCTGTACAGGACAGACTATCATGTGCGTCAAATGGTGTGGTCCAATTTGAACTCTGCAGCTATTGCTTCTATAAAAAAAAAAGAGCATTGGGGACAATCAGTTAGCTTAATTAGAAAGAACAGGAGGTTTATTATCAAGAGCTGTTCTAATCTACATCATGTTCTCAGCCTAACTTGCTGAAAATTCCAGCATTTTTTCTGTTTTCTTTTATCAAGTGCTGCATGCATTTTTAATAAGATCTTTGGACGCTCATATTGAATAAGCCTGGAAGGCAGTGGGTGTTCAGATACAATTATACCTGAAAGAAAAACATTGGCCCTTAGGGATGTTAGGGACATGGCTCCCTGAACTGGATGTTTTTCAAACTAGGCAACTATTAAGAAGTGTGGAGTTCAGTTCCCAGAATTCCCCAGCCTCATGTGTGGAATTAAGTGACAACTTCATTGCATAACATCTTGGGTGTCTGAAGTTGGATCTTCTTGAAAAGGGGTATAAATGTGATGGCAGAAGGAAGAAAATAAATCCAAACCTCTAAGTATAATTGAACTGCTTCTGAGAATATAAGAAGCAACTTTATAGGCAGAACTTTGCACTTGGTGGTGGAATCTCCCTGGGATAATAAAAAGTGCTTACTGCTAAACTAACATCTTACAGCAATTGCAAATAGCTTTTTTCAAGAGTAACCCAATGGGAAAAGCACACTAATTCTTGAAAATCCTCATTGTGTTTATATATTCCCATCAGATCTTTTTGCGCAGTTTGGAAGGAAAATAGAAGGAAGCAATATAGGATGTGGCATGAAGAGATAAGTTAAAAAAAGACAATGGACTGTTGCAGCAGTGATTCAAGACTTACAGGAGAAAGTAGAAGTGTTCAGCCACCAAATTTTAAGGCACTCTGCCTGTCAAAATACAGACATGACTTTGATCTTTGGGAGGAAAAGTGTGATATGAATCTAACTCAAAAGTTATGTTTGGTCTTCAAAGATAGGTGCAAGAAGAACAGTGAACATCATTGGTGACTGCAACCATTCTGGCAAGGAGTGTGGTGGCTCATGTGGTTGGAAGCCCATGCTCAAGAGCTGAGTGCTGCTGTGTGGTGGGGTGAGCGCCTGCTCCTACCAACCTAGCAGTTTGAAAGTGTGCAAATGTGAGTAGATAAATAGGTATCACTTTGATGGGCTCATTAATGGAGACATGAAGGGACCCCTCCCAAACTGGGCATCCCCCAGGCAACCATGATCTCACCGATTAATCCTTTCAACCCAGAAGCACCTTGAATATAACTATTTTGCCTTCACCCAATGATTTGCCATCCTAGAAACAGTGGATAACCAGTGTGAAAGTAATAATATATACAACAATAATGTATTGCAGGGGTGTTAAACTCGCAACGTCACATAACGTGTTGCAACATATCGCGAGTTTTTTCCCATTGCCGGCAATGGGGTGGGCGTGGTTTCACTATGATGCATCCGGCCTGTGGGCTGGCAGTTTGACACCCCTGATGTATTGTAATACATACCACTAGTAGCATGATACGTCAGTTACAGGGACATATATAACAAATACAAAACTTAGAACAAGGATCAAAACAAAGACAGGAAAGATGAGGACGGTGCTATTGTCTATACAACAAATGGAATAAATAATAGTAATAATAATAATATAAAATAAAAATAAAATTTAACTTCTGGAAAAGAGACTAGGGTGTAAAATGAAGCAGAAAGTGGGAAGAACTGGAAAACTGGAGCAGGAATTAATAATAATAATAATAATAATAATAATAATAATAAAAGTTGGAAGGGACCTTAGAAGAAGATTATATTAGAAGGCTTAGAAGGCATGAACAAATCCTCTTTTGTTTACTCTGTGAAAATTTTCAAGCCCTCCTATTAGTAAAGAGAGAACATCATGCTGTTTTATCAAAATGAACATCCATCTTTCACAATAGTCAAGGGATACTAGATAAAATATTTTGCAGTTTGAAAGTAGATTTGTCAGACACAGCACCTCTCCTCATTGCCGTCCCCTCCACTCCACTCTTACATAAGGAACATGAAAGGCCATAAACAGACTTCTTGTAACCTCTGAAACACCAAAATGTTCTCAGTTTCCAAGGATGAAAACACTCATGAATAAAACATAATTTCCATATTAGACTGTAATAATTAAAAAGTAAAACAGTATTTTCAGCTTACTAAAACAGATTTTTTTTAAAAGGGATTGGCATAAAATGCATAGTGATGGGAACAAACATCAAATCCTTCATTTCTGATTCTTATGTATATGGCATTGCTAATGGAGTAAATGGATTCTTAAACCCAGTTGCCAATTTTTCATTCCCCCCCCCGCCCAGTGGAAAGTTGATGCATGCCCTTTGTTTAAGTGCACATTAACAATGATGTTTCAAGGACTATTACAACAACAATCTACTAAATGGAGATGTGGCAATTTAGGTGATCAGGTTTCAAAATGACTTAAGTGGATAGGATGAAGTTTCTTTGTACACTAAAAGTTAACCAGTATAGGAAACCAAATCAAAACATCATAAGAAATGCACATGATAGATATGAAACTTTACATATTGATATGTACTTTGTTTTTCTAACAGGAACCAGGAGTAAGGGAAAGGGGCATAAAACAGACTATGAGTTTTGAAGAGAATAAAAACAAGAAAATAAACTCCAAAATGACAGGGATTTCATCTGTCTCCTAGTCCTATCTATTGATGACAACCAGTTTGGTTAGAAACCAGGAGACCGTGAGTTCTAGTTCTGTCTTAGGCACAAAGTCAGCTGGGTGACTCTGAGCTAGTCACTTTCTCTCAGCCCCTGGATGGAGGCAATAGCATACTACTTTTGAAAAGCTTTACTAAGAAAACTGTGAGAAACTTGTCCAGGCAGTCTCTGAGAATCAGACATGATTGAATGGAAGAAAAAAAAAATCGGTTTGCATCCTAGTAAATAGTAATATGTAAGGAGCCCCAAATACTAGTCTAGTTAGCTTTATTGCCTCAAATGAAATATATGGATTCAGCTAATAATTTTAAACACTGAACCATATTTTGGATATACCCTTCTCTGTGGGTGAGGGCTCATCCACACATCCTCTTTGCTCAATTCTGAGATGACCTGCTACCCATTTGTTGAGACTGTGTTTTAAAAAAACCAATATCTCGATGCTAGCCTATCATCGAGGCAGGATGAAGTCAGATTAAAGTGATCCAGCAGAAATCCATCCTCTTATGTAAATATTCTGTTTTGCATGGAGGTGAAATCTGAGATAGGAAGGTGATCTGGAGGGTTTCAGTTGGATGTATAGAAAAGAACCTCTTTGGCAGCCAGAACCTTAATGGACATCAGAAAATGTAAGAGAAAAAGGATCCCTTGCTTACTCCACTCCTCTCCTCTCTCTGGACCTGGTTTTAACTCCATTCTTCCCCCAAAGCACCGCTCTGAGAATTTCCTGGCCTCATTTTGAAGGTGTGACAACAAGAACACTGAGTAGGCAGTGGTGTTGTGCTTTCCTCCCACATGAAGGGACTGTGAATGTATCAAGAGAAAAAGAAAGGCTGAAAAAGGCCTAATAAAGAAGATGAAAATAGGGTGAAAATGTTTCCCTTTTCAGAATGTTATCAGGAAAGGAGATAAATTTGTCTCCCTCAGGAGGAAGGCAACATACTGCCCTATAGATATTTTGAATTTCTATCCATGGGATCTTCAGGTGGAGTGTCAAAGCAATGTTTCTCGACCTCGGCAGCATTAAGAGGTGTGGACTTCAACTCCCAGAATTCCATAGCCATTCTGGGAGTTGAAGTCCCCACATCTTAATGTTGCCAAGGTTGAGAAACACTGGTGGCAAGGGATTGTGTGGGCTTCAATTCAAAGCACATGGGGGAATACAAGATTGCTAATTCTGGGCTGACTCATCTTGTTAACTACTTGATCCTACGGTTGAGATCCCATATTGCAGACATGTCAAACTTGTGACGTCACGTGATGTCGCGAGACGTATCGGGACTGTTTTGCCATTGCCGGCAATGGGGTGGGTGCGGCTTCCGGATGACATGTCCGGCCTGCGGCCCGGCAGTTTGACACCCCTGCCATATTGTTTTTCAAACTTGGCTACTTTGAGATTGGCTGGTGAATTCTAAGAGGTGAAGTCCACACCTCTTAAAGTTGCCAAGATTGAAAAGCCTGACATAGAAAGAAAGCTACTTTTACTATCTGTATCCAAACAACTACCAAAAGGCATAGAACAAGTTGTTAATGTTTTTGCAGAACAATGCACAATCAAACAGAACCTTAGTGTTTTTTCTTTGGGGGGGTGGAAATCAAGATCTCTTAATATTAATAAGATCCCTTTTGCATTGAGAATATGTCCCTTTAAAATTCAGCTCCATTTCATAAAAGATTGTTTGCATAAAAGAAACAACAAGTCACAGATTATCATTTTTTGTTCAGAGAGCAGCCTTGGCTTGCCTCTTTTAGTTATATGGGCAGGAGTTCTGCTGTTTTGAAAGTCAGGCAAGTTCCTTCTCAAATTACACTTGTGAACTGCAATGCTGGTTCTGGCAAAGTAACACAAAATCGTTTATTTTAAAAAAAATTGTATCAACTAGGATTTTGCTGTCAAGGCACAATTAATCCTGTAGGGGTGAAATATAATTCTGAGACAAACTGCACGAATTGCTTCTTGTATATAAATTAGACTACGTTGTGATTGGGATATATGAAAAATCTTTTTTGGGGAAAAAAAACCTAGAGCTCCTTTCAATTACAGTTACCTGGGTTGTTACTACATTGTGTAGTAAACTCAACTTTTCTTTGTGGGTGTGTGAAAAAGTCAAGATGGCAGATGTGCCCATACAATCAAAGCCCCATCTCTTGGGAGGGAGGGGGTGTCACACGTCTCTAGGGTAACCAGCTTCTGAAGCCTTTATTCAGAACCAGCCCCATCAGATGGAGACAAGCAATTGCCTCAGGCAACACTGTTGTGAAAGAATGGCAAAATATTTATTATTTAATTGTTTGCAACTGTCAGATAAGGAGAAGTGTACTTATAGATGTTCTTTTGTTTTCCTTTAGTCGATGTGCAGAGATAACTTGACTGACTTTATGTACTTTGCACCTTGACAGACAGACTGAGAGATATTTGCTGCTTTGCCTCAGGCAAGGAAATGTCTTGGGCGAGGCATAGACATTTTCAATCTACAGTTTGTTGTATCTTGACTACCTATTTTTGGATTTCCAGACAGATGTTTCTATGGTATTCTAATACCATCAAGAACACAAGCTAATCATGTCTATATGTTTTGCAGTTGAAAGATTCCATTGCTGGTCTCTTTTTTATTAAGTTTTGCTGCCAAGTAGCAAACCCAGAATTGTCTCATAATTTGCAATGATGTTGTGAGCTCTTAAATACTTACATGCTTAGGGCCACGAGATACAATTTGGCACTTTGGGCCTTCTCCTTTCCTAGCCAAAATAGAATCACTGATTGAAGCTTTCATATGATCTGTCTAGTTTTCATTTTGGATTTTAAATACATTAATTCAGAAGACTTTAAGGATTAATATACAATTGAAGCCAGGGATGTTTCTTTTGGGACTGCTTGACAAAAAGTCATGGAACTTTCTTTTTATATATGATAACAACAGCAAGACTTTTTTCATGCACAACACTGAAAAGATTTGACAATACACACAATGGAAGAGTGCATGCTGAAGATAATGGGCAACAGGGGTGGGACTTCTCAATGTCAGTTAGTTTCTCCCTTTTTGCTATATTTTAGAAAAATAGCTGTAGATAACCCTAATAAAGCAAGATTAAGTTAGGGGTGGATGGATGAATGCATCTGCATTTTTACCTCCTTTAATATCATCTGATCCATTCATGTCCTCATGGAATCTTTCAAACCCCCAAATTCAGCTGTATAGTGTGATTTGTAGGAAACAAGTGAATAAATAATTCTGGTACTGATCACACAATAGGATAGACTTTCTCTGTATGTACATGTGTGAGAGAGGAAGATGCAGTTCTGTAGCAATAGCACTTAGAGTAGACTGATATACTGCTTCACAGTGCTTTACAGCCCTCTCTAAGCAGTTTATAAAGTCAGCATACGGCCCCCAACAATCTGGATCCTCATTTTACCAACCTCGGAAGGAATGAAGGCTGAGTCAACCTGAGTCAATGGTCAAGATCGAACTCCTATCAGTGGTCAGAATTAGCCTGCAATACTGCATTCTAATCACTGTGCCATGACAGCTCTCTATAAACACTTCTTTGTTTATATTGTCAATCCCATACTTGGAAACCAATTTGGAAAGCCAGCAATTTGTATCAAGTTATTTGTTTATTTAATTTGTATCCCATCTTTATTATTTTTACAATAATTCAAGATGGCAAACATATCCTTCCTCCTCTTAATTTTCCCCACAACAGCAACCCTGTAAAGTGGGTTGGGCTGAGAGAGAGTGACTGGACCAAAGTCACCCAGTTGGCTTTCATGGGTAAGGCAGGACTTGAACTCACAGCCTCTTGCTTTCCAGCCTGGTATCTTAACCACTAATACTGTAAGTAGAATGCAAGAATACAACTGTGGGAAATTAAACAACAAGAAGGTACATTTGCATAGCACTGTTTCTGCTGTTAGGACGAGATAGGGGTATTTGCCGGAGAAGGTAAAAAAGTCAAAGTAGTTGCAGCACAAATGCCATCAAAATCCTGCCCATTTTTACATGCATTGCATGCATAATTGTTATAAAATGATGGGCTTAACTGGCATGGACATGGCCTCCATCTCGACTATTTTGACTCTCCCCTGCAGATGCCCCTGGGATTAGCTGTCAGAAAAGCGGCTGGTCAAAGAACATTTTCTTCCAAAGCCATCTGTTACAGATGAAGAAGTGGAAAAATGAGTGGAATTAGGTATGGTGAATAGAATCAGAGGAGTATGGTTAGAGGACAGAAAGAAGTCAGATATGATTGAATAAATAAATAAATAAAATAAAGGAATAGGTTAAAAAAAACCTGGGAAGTCAGTCATATTATGTTAGAAATTTACATAGAACTAGTATTAATTACTTTGGATTCTTTCACTAAGCAGGTTTTACACTGGATGATCTAATCCTATAATTCTATTTATTCTTACGATCCTCATAATTTTACTTTCCTCTTTATTTAAAAAATGACTTTCAAATTCATTGCCTCAGGCTTATAGTAAATAAGTCATGTCACACCACGATAATTATGATTGAGAGGGAAGCTGAAAAAAGGCGAGGCAGCTCTCAGGTTAAGGTTACCAGTATTATCATGAATTGGGGTAGAAATTGTTTGAGTACCTTGCACAACAACACAGTGCATCGATAGTTTGAGAAAACCAAATCCAATTGATCTATTGTAAAGGAGATTCTTTCCCTTTGCTCCAATGAAACCATTGCTGACTAAGGGATAGTTATTTTTCATTACTGGTTGGTTACTTTATGCAATAATTATATTTATTGTTTGTGGGTGAGGGCTGAATATAGCCTAAAGCGATATTTTCTCTTTTTTTAAAATTAAGTTTTAAAGCTAACACATCTCTTCAGGAACTGGAACTAACGGCTATATGCAGCCTAATGTTAGAAGGTGTCTACCTCAATCTAGGGCAGTGGTTCTCAACCTTTTTAATGCCGCGACCCCCAACCAGTGGTAAGTCGAGGACTACTCAACCGGTCGTAAGTCGAGGACTACTGAACTGGTGCAGCACTGTTTGCAGAATGGGACTTTTGGCGGGCTCAGCAGGGCAGAGACAGCCTGGACAATTCCTATTGGCTTTTGAAGCCAATAGAATTAGACTCTATTCAAGAGAGTCTATTCTATTGGCTTTCAAAAGCCAATAGAATAAAAGGGAATAGCACAGCTAAGGAAAAGGGGAAAAAATGGCGGACTGCGTTGTTTGGCGACCCCCGTGAAATGGTCGTTCGACCCCAAATGGGGTCCCGACCCACAGGTTGAGAACCACTGATCTAGGGGAATTTTAGGCAAGTTTGGACTTGGTTGATAAAATCAGTGATGTTCAGTGATATGAAGGGCATGAAGTCAGAACTTACTGATGCAATAAGTCTATAGTATAGTATCATATGTCAACATAGGTAAGTCATCGTCAGTTTGAAAGTAGATTTGCCAGACACTAAGTCATTATCAATTAGCATTAACCCATTCAGCACACAAGGAAATAGTTATTGGGAATATTCCTTCCATCGTTCACAGTAGGTAAAGTGAAAGAAACCTTTCCTGTTCCATTTGATAAAGATAACCTATTTTTATACAAAGAAAAATCTGTGAGCAGTGAAGCTTTACTGATCACTTACTATAATCTAAAAAGGCAGATTCCAAAATAGGATAAAAAACCTGGCTGATTAAATGTAAAATATCAAAGGAAACACATAATGGAAACAAACTAGTTTGTCTCTTAGGTAAATTCATTCTAATTTTGATTGTTTGATAAAGGAAATATTCTTTTTCAGAAAATTGTCTGGGTCTTAGACAATGCTGATTGCAAACACTATTGCAAACAAAGTCCTTTTCATTTGAACACCACCAGCCCCACATCTTTTGCACATGGAAGTTGCTCATAGCATGTAGCAAACGGTGTCCATCTTCTTGCATGTTTTTTCTTGCTCACAGACACAAAAGCTCGTGCTTCCTTCCTGAACAAGTTCAAAATATCTCTTGAAACAAATATGTCGGAGTTTCTTCATATTCCCTAGCATGCGTTTATACCACAAGAAACTTACTGAGGTTTAGTATTTGCTCCAGAAAACCTCCGGTAGTAATTTGTATCAAGTGAAGCAATGAAATTCACAAGAAGCAAGATTGAACTCAGTCAAAAAGTCATTTATGACTCCATTCAATGCCTTGGCTTTCTAAGGCCGACAGCAAATATCAGCATGGTTACAGTCTGGAAATGCATTGCTTGACATCAGGAAAGAATTTTGACCTGCCAATAATGGAAGCTCTTTTTCTCCTTCTTTAATAGTCTTTCACAAAGCAGAGTGGGAAGTTTACTGGGCTTCACCTTGGCATTTGAAGAAATAAAAGAAATGGTCTTTGCCCAAAGTGTGTTAAATTAAGGGCTCCTGCCAGTAAAAGCAGAAGGTTGAGGAAGCAGCAGCAACTGCATTCTTCGATGAATAAGCCATCTTGTGGAGTGAAAAGGGTTAATGAAACATCGGTGCCCTTTGTGAGAAAAAAGAGGCTTGAAAGCTGGCAAAGCCACTTGTCAGGAAAACTGAAGAAATGAGAAAAGCTCTCATAAAGTGTGACTTTTTGTCACCATTAACCTCCTACCACATGCTAAAGCAGATGGGATTTCTTTGGACATGTGCCAGATACTGAGTTCTTAAGAGTCTAGAAATAAAAAGCTCAGCACTGAATACAGCCAGTGATAACATGGTTATCACTCCATGGTTGTAAAATAAAGGCAATTTCTCCCAGAGTTACCACAAGTAGCAGCTTCATGTCAGATTTGTTCTCACAGCCTTTTCTTATTCCGAATCCCTGCTTCCAGCTCTTGCTGCCTCTCCATTCTATCCCATAGTGCAAAAATATGTGTGTTTTATATTTATGTTTAATTTTTTATTGTTCCAAAGTTAGGGCATTCACAATGAATTGGAAAATGACATTTGAAGGACTCAGGAGGAGCCAGGCTTTAAAACTGAATGTAAGTTATTGGAAGGGTCTTTGTAACAGAAAATTATGCCTTGGGGTTACTCTTTTGCTAGAGACATACAGTAGTTGAAATGCTCAGAAGGTTGTGCACGTGCGGTGTATGCACTAGAAGAAAAATCTTCAGCAAAGTCACAAGAGCTTTGTAAAACAATAAGATAAGTAGAATGAACATATACATTTTCCAGGATGGTATACGGACTCCTGCCTTGGGAGTTCAAGGTCCCTTTCAAACCTATGATTCTGTATATGGTTGCTATAGGTCTCACTCACTGATAATTATACATTACCAATAAGCAAACTAAGAACTAATTCAAAACAAGGGTTGGTTCCAAGGATGTAGTAACTTGAGATACTACTGGAAGGGACTGATGACTGGAAAACTGCCCATAAATAATGGCAGGAAATTATATTAGAATATTTACAAGTTTTTTTTTCTAATATTCTAGTGCAATTTTCAAAACAGAAATTTTCTATTTCTATTCCATAGCTATGCGGGTATTAAAATGGATTATGAATCATATCATCCGGGAACAGCTGTAGCTGTGATGACATATGTAAGTAGCTCTCTAACGAATGGAATAGCTACAACTGGCTGAAAATTTATTATATATTGTGGGATTCATAGAGGCATTTACATGATTATTTATTGCACTATGCTCTACATGGGACTGCTCTTGAAAACCATTGAGAAGGTTTAACTGGATCCAAGTGCAGTAGCAAAAGCACTGGGGATGTGCCTTGGTGGAATGGGATAACTCGCTGTGGCCAGCTCATTGTGGCCAACTCACCATTGTCAACTCACCATGGCCATTTTGCAGCAGCTAACGTGCTACCGTCAACTTGCCATGCAACAATTCAACAATTCAATGTAATTATTTAAAATAATTTAAAAATATTTTCGTTTTTTGTCATCCATGTTTCATTTTGTCCCTCCTTTTGCATCCTTTCTTTAATGATTCTATTCCACTGTTTCTTAGATATTATTGTAACTCTTGTGAGTCATCTCATGGTGAGTTGGGTGGTGAGTTGTCCCATGGCAAGATGGCCATGGCAAGTTGACTGCAGTGTGTTGTCCTAGACTTGTAACTTGGCATGCTCACATGACATCACTGTGTTATGAGCTATACTGCTTGCCACTGTTCTTTTAGGTTAATCCAGGGTGCTGGTCATAACTTACAAAGGCCTACATAACATAGAGCCAGGCTATTTGGGGGACCATATATCCCATCATTTCTGCCTGGATTGTATATGCCAGCAGAATTAGCGTGCTCTGAGTTTCTTCAATTAAACAATGCATCAATTGCAACTCAGCAAGTGTGTCATACTATCTATCTTCTGGAATGAGATTGGAAGGCCATGTTGCTCTAAACCATCTTGGTATTCCATCTTAAGTTAAGATGTATGGAGCCCTTGGTTGGATATGTTTCTGTATAGATTGACTGGAACCCATACTGCTTTGTGCAGTATTGTGCTTTTATTTTTTATTATATTCTGAGCAACCTAGAGTTAGTTTGGAGTCAGCTGGTAAATTATAATGATACAAGTTGGATCTTTCTCCTAGAGAGAAGTTGGATATGTCATTTTACTATGTCAAAATATGATATACAAATGATTTTATGGATTCATTTGCTTGCCTAACCAAATTTTGCAACTCCATGATATTTACCACTATAAATTATAAAATGACACCACCCTTGAATGATGCTTACAAGAAATTTCTTCATTGTGATCAAAAGTGGCTACAAGACTAATTTTCTACGTTATCGTGCCTGGTTACATAAATACATCAAGAAATACCATCAAGAAAAAGTCTAATATTAACAGACTAATATTAACTAGCATCATATACCATATTAAGTCCCAACGCTAAGTTAAAACTATGCTTGTGTCAAGTTTGTTGTCTTCTATCCTATGCACCATTTAATAACCACAATAGATTGTAGGATTATATCTCAAAAGTTCACATGCTATATACTGTAACCTATCTATTTTGGAAGCCAAAATGAAAAAGAACTGAAGTATTACTTTATTTCAGCCTCATCACAGTACATTGGACAGATGACTAAGCACTTGTTATATACAAGTAATAATTTATTCACAGCTGTTTGTATAAAGTATAGAATGGTTGGTGTAAACTGATATTTTAAGGAGCTCAAGGAAGTGAATGTATGGCAGATAAATATAGGCTACAAGGAGACAGGAAAATTTTATCTTCTCCAAATAGACATAATCTGATACTCTCACTAAGATAATCATAAATAATAAACTTTTATTTTAATAGAAATATGTTTTCAGAAAGGTAAGATTAAATTTGAATTTATTCTGAAGTTGCTTCCATCATGTGGACTTCTAAGAAACCATGTTTTGTGTTTTAAATATCTTTGTATTTATATCCACAGTTCTTGGTCCCTCTAGTTAATTAAAGTATATACCACTGCCACTAATAAATAAAAGTTAATTTGTTTGTTAAATTGCTTTGATGCTGATCTCTCATTAGGAAGTGGTTTAATTCCCAAGTATTTTGCAAATTCAGTCCAACACAGTAATCTATGTGAGTGTTTAACATTTCCCTGTAGATATTCAAGCCTTTGTTCCAATAAAATCTTTTAGATGGATGGTTATACTAAATCTCTATCAATATTAATTTCTATTATTTAGGGATATCTTTAATTTCTTCCTCGCCCCTTGAGGAAACAATAGATATTTACTGGGTATATGGATGTTTTTGAGGATAAGGTCACTTTCAGTGTTGGCTTAGAGAGTATCAGCATAGTTTCTAGTGAAATAATTTCACAAAATTGCTTGGGCTCTTCTCTCGAAATTGCTTGACATCTAGTGATATTTCAGAGTTTTCATACAAGATTTCATAGAAAATCACCAATGAGAGTTTAGTCATTTAATTATACATTTTGATTTAATAGAGATACGGGCTGTAGGTGATATGTATTAATAAAACTTTGCAATTTCTGCATGGAGCTCCTTTCTTCACCCTGTTATTGAAGAATTCTGACTATTGTTGGACAACCATTGCCAGCTTTTTTCTCAAGAAAAACAAATTGTCAATTGTTGGAAAATAGTTGGTAGACTTAAGATATAAGATTTAGAACCAAGATCAGACAGTCCATGCACTCCTTCTATTTGTGGCCCCAACACTCCCAACTATGTGGTAAAAAGGCAGTAGCAAAATAGTTGAATTTGGGAGCTATGATTTAAAATTCTGTTGAGAGAGTAAGTTGGTAGCAATTTGTCTCCCAGAGTCCTCCTGTTTCTGTTCCCACCTGAAAAATGACAACATCAAACCAACCTCTCACACTACCACAAAGAGCTGAAATCATGGCATCACCAATCATACCCCTGCAATCTTCATCAAGGTTAGAAAACTTAATTGTGGTCCCCAATTTTTCAAACATTACCTACCCCTGTTTTATGTATAGAACTTTGAATAAAAACAAGATATTTACTTACCTAACTCCTGGAAGAAAGCTATTCCATATGTTGAGGATATCATTGTGGCCCTACTTCTTAGGGCAGCGGTCTTCAAACTTGGACCTTTTAAGACTGGTGGACTTCAACTCCCAGAATTCCTCAGCCAAGCACGCTGGCTGAGGAATTCTGGGAGTTGAAGTCACCAGTCATAAAAGGGCCAAATTTGAAGACCCCTGTTTTAGGGAGTGAAAACCTATACTGAATAATTTGGTTCTGTGTGGAGAAGGTGATCCTGCAAGTACTTAGAAGTCAAGCCATTTGAGACCTGGAAGGTCTAAACAGGGGTGTCAAACTGCCGGCCTGTGGGCTGGACGCGTCATGAGGAAACCATGCCCACCCCATTGCCGGCAATGGGGAAAAAGTTCCGATACGTTACGCAATGTCACGTCATGTCTGGTCTAAAACAATACTTTGAAACCTAGAGATATTGCTCCAGCATTGCATCATAATAAGCTATAATATTTTTCACTTGTCAGAATGGAACAACTTGCTGCAGGCAACTCGCCATGGCAAATTCGCCACAGGACAACCTGCTAAGGAACAATTCAACAATTCAATTTAATGATTTAAAATAGTTAAAAATATATTTTAATGTTTGTCATTTACATTTCATTTTGGCCCTTCTTTGGCATCCTTTCTTTAATTTATTTATTTATGAGACTTATATACCGCTTTTAAGTACAAGCACTCTCTAAGCGGTGTACACCAGTAAGCAATGTATATATATATATATTTACATTGCCCCCAACAATCTGGGTCCTCATTTTACCTACCCCGGAAGGATGGAAGGCTGAGTCAACCTTGAGCCAGTGAAATTTGAACCGCTGACCTGCTGAACACAGTCAGCTAAAGTGGCCTGCAGTACTGCACTCTAACTGCTGCGCCACCTCGGCTCTTTTTTTTAATGATTCTATTCCACTTTTTCTTTGATATTAGTGTAACTCTTGTCCTGCAGCAAGTTGTCCTATGGCGAGTTGGCCATGGCAAATTGTTTTGCAGTGAGTTGGCCATGGCAAGTTGGCTATGGTGAGTTGTTGTAGACCCCCTGCATTCTGCACCATTTCCAGCTTCTGAGCAGAGTACATTGCAGTAGTCTTTACAGGTGGTGATGAGGGCTTGATCTTGCAGGAATATGACTCCTTCCATTCACCACCGTTCATTCAGAACTGAAGAAGCTTCTTGGATGAAAAGCAAATCATCTTCAAGCCAAATCCTAAATCCAATTGCCTTTTGATCTGGATGACTGAGAATCTCCATAGATGATGAGGTTTGAATTACTGATGTTAGTAGAAGCTCCAAGTAGGATTGCACTTGCTGGAGCTAGGCAAAGGCTTTTCTTCTTCTAGCATCCATCTACCCACCGAGCAGTAGCTATTAATCCAGGAGGTCTCCCAAGCTGAGGACCTGCTCTTTCAGGGGAGGATCAGTCTATCTAAAGGAATCAACATTCAAATGGAGTACCTGTTCATGTTTGCACAAACAGCACTTCTGCTTTGTTTGGGTTCAATCTCGGCTCGTTTGATCCATATTTCATTGGAGAACATTTAAGCTGAATATTATTCATTAGAAGTAGATATATCTACTATTAGAGAAGAAATTTTGCTTTGTGATCCATGTTAAATCTCAAATTATGACTTCATTCCTTCCCTGGTGGTTGTCAGTGAAATCGGGCAAAGGAATATTGTTATTTGTTTGAATAAAAAAGTGTATGTGGGGGGGGGGAGGAAATCAAGGATATCTTCCATTGTTGTCTTAAAAAAATCATCAGAAATTACAAAAAACCCTTACACATATCGCCTTCTCAACAAACTTTCTTTAAAAGATTAGTTGGGGATTGGGACAATCCTTTTAGAGGATGCCCCTCTTAAGACCATCTGGGGTAACTTCTTTCATCAAAGAGAAAAATCTTGTCAATTTGTCTGGTCTCAAATATTTGGCCAGATATTCAACAGAATTGCCACTATATTGCTAGGAGAATCCATAAGCCACATTTGGAAACATTTCAGATGCATGAGTTACCTGGGTTGGATCATCCTAGTCAAGTAGTGTTAAACTCTAGAGCTTGTTGCTGATATGCTAGTCCATTAGCAGGAACCTGTGCACTCACAGGCTATTTTCAAATTTTATAGTTTGGGAACTAGAAATGGCTGTGTGGGTGTGTCCTAAATGTGGTAAGAAAAAAGTGGAAGAAATAAAGAGAAAACACAAAATGGTTAGAAATGAATATTGTATTGCTTGGGCTCAAGAAATATCTAGAAATTGCATCCTAAAAAAAACTCATTTAGAAACACCACAAGTCTTATTGTAGATTTATTGCAACTTTAGAATTTGCAGAATTCATTGCAATTATTGAACTACAATGTGTTCATTTATATAGCTATTTAGATGCTAAGCATATTCTCTTGACACTGTGATGGCTCACACTGCTCATGCTATTTTTCTAGGCATTATAAAAGATATGCAAACCTTCGGATGTCACCATTTTCTGGATCTCTTTGCTGCCATTTATTTATTTATTTATGAGACTTATATACCGCTTTAAGTGCAAGCACTCTCTAAGCGGTGTACACCAGTAAGCAATGTATATATATATTTACATTGCCCCCAACAATCTGGGTCCTCATTTTACCTACCCCGGAAGGATGGAAGGCTGAGTCAACCTTGAGCCGGTGAGATTTGAACCGCTGCCCTGCTGAACACAGTCAGCTAAAGTGGCCTGCAGTACTGCACTCTAACTGCTGCGCCACCTTGTCAAGATGTTTGCATGTCACATAGGATAACCTTATTTGTTGACTTCATTTGACTTCTTGCTGCCTGGCTCTAGAGCAGTGATGGCGAACCTTTTAGAGACCGAGTGCCCAAAACCTGCCCCCCCACCCCTGCTCCGCCTCCTGCCTGGCCTGCTCCGCCCCCACCTACCCCCTGCCCCACCCACCCACAGGGCCACCCACTGCCTCCATGGGCCACCGCAGATCACCCAGGTGGCCCTGCAGCACCATGGCAGCCATGGCCTCCGCCCGCACCCCACAACATCATCTGCATGCAACAGGCCATGAAGGCAGAGTCTTGTCCCTGCTGCCCAGCTGCCATGTCCTTGGCTGCACTGCTTGGGGCGACTCTCCTCCGGGAGGGCTGCTGGTGAGGAGGGGGCCATGGGGGAGGCGGGGCTGGGGCAACAGCATGCGTACCCACAGAAAGGGCTCTGAGTGCCACCTCTGGCACACGTGCCATAGGTTCACCACCACTGCTCTAGAGCAATTCTTTTCTCCCTTGATATTCATTCTTCTTTCTCAACTATTTTATTGTGGACTTCAAGGAGATTACAGTATTTCTGTGATACCAAACTCTGCATGGTCCAATATATCTGACTCCTATTTAAAAATGTTAATAAAAGGCAAGGGGAAAGAATTAACAGGTGTGAAACCCATGGTTTAAAAAGTCCCCTTTCCATCACACACCTACACAACTGAACAACTATAAATAACCTAACTTTTAAATTGTTTTGAACCTGCTTTATTGAACAACTGTGCAGCTGTGCAATAACTAGGTTTTGTAAAATTCCAATCTGATATAGCAGTGTGGCTCCTGGCATCTGCCACATTTGTTATGCCACAGATGACTTGCAGCATGAGCAAACACTATTAGTACGTATGATAAAACATAGCTATCATTTCCAATTTCACCCACATCTCCTGAAATTAGATACTATGCACTGGTGTGAGTAAGTCTAAATTGTGTTATAAAGATAGCAATTACCACACTGCATTAGTTAAGGTGTGTCAACTGAACAGCAATTGCAGTTGGAAAAGGACCACTATAGAGCCTCAGAAATGAAAGCAATGCTAAGATAGATCTTGCCTTTAAAAAAAATATCTAGATTTGGAAACTCATTTAGATATGAAACTCAATGGGTGACCTTAGAGTAGTAATTAACCCTTAGATCAACTTAGCACCCAGAGTTAAAGAACTACACGCAGCCCCTGGAGCTATTTTGCCGACAAGATGAAATATAAATTATGAATAGAAAAAAGAATATATCAATTCTACTGACAAAATGTAGGCTATATTATGTTTATTCTGCAATAGCATACTTTTAGAAATGTGTTCAGAAGAACCTTCAAACTATATGCACTAGATACTTTTGAACTCTATTGAGCCAAAATAAATATATGCAATTCCTGAAACTGTTTCTTAAATATATATTTCTTCATAACTTAGCTTAATGCTGATCGTTTTTATTGTTTTAATGTAAGCTGCATTAAGTTATCATCATCATCATCATTATTTTCTTCTCCCTCTTTCACAATTCCTTTTTTTAGTTATTTAAACTCCTACATGTAAATATAACACTTTTGAAGTGCAGGCCAAAAAAAAAAAAAACATTGGTAGTCCTAAATTATTCTTAATATGGCTCTGTAGCACTTCAGATTCAATAGAAAAATGTCCTTCTGAGGTGCATTGGGTTCATCTGTCCACATTTCCTAAATCCAAACATGTCCTTTCCTGGGATTATAATGCAACTGAAAAAAGCAGGGGGGGGGGAGGAAGATCCAGCTGTTTTAAGGAGTTACAGACAGATGCCATTTGTGGGCCCCATCTTTGAACCTGCAAAGCCCTAATTTTCCATGCAAGTTTTTCATCTATAATGAAATTCTTTGATTTTCTTTAGCATGCTGGCTGGGGAATTCTCGGAGTTAAAGTCCCCAAGTCTTAAATTTGCAAAGATTGGATGCCCTGATCTAGAACAGTGGTTCTCAACCTTTTTAATGCTGCGACCCCCAGCTGGTCGTAGGTCGAGGACTACCCAACCGGTCGTAAGTGAGGAGTACCCAACAGGTCGTAAATTGAGGACTTTCCCTGCCCGGGAGCACCACACATGCGTGGTGCCGCCCCCTGCGCCGGCTGAGGCGTAGCTGGCAAGTGGCAGAGACGGCGCAGGCCGACCACCGGCTGGGCCACCAGCTGGCCCAGCCCAAGGGAGGTAAGGCACCTGCTGGGCCCCACGTGCACCAGCAACCCTCCCTGCGCCCGCCGGCCTCCCACCTCCCACCCCTGGCCCTCTTTTACTTACATTTTTAATAGTTGCTCAGCAGGGAGGGGTGGAAACTTCCAGACAGCTCGCCTTCGCTGCAGACAACTTGCAGCACCGTTTGCAGAATGGGACTTTTGGAGGGCTCAGCAGGGCAGAGACAGCCTGGACAATTCCTATTGACTTTTGAAAGCCAATAGAATTAGACTCTATTCAAGAGAGTCTATTCTATTGGCTTTCAAAAGCCAATAGAATAAAAGAGAGTAGCACAGCTAAGGAAAAGGGGAAAAAATGGCGGACTGTGTTGTTTGGCGACCCCCGTGAAATGGTCGTTCAACCCGAAATGGGATCCCGACCCACAGGTTGAGAACCACTGATCTAGAACATTGTTTATGACACATCAATTTCCCCTCACTACTATCCGTATAAAGAATAATTTGTAAAAAGTCAGACAAATAAATGCATGGGTCATGGGGGTTGGAAGAGAGGGATACATTAGCAAGTTTTTTTATTTTACTTTTGTGGAGGAGAAATGAAGAGACTTTTTAAAAAAAAAACTGTGCAAGGTTTGACCCATGGTGTGGGACCTTCAGATAGACCCAAAGAATGCTAGCTGAAAAATGAATACAGATTGGTTGGCATTCTTTGCAAACTCTGTTCTCTTAAAAATATAGACATGCTTGGGATTCTAATGGTAGGAGTATTAGCACAGATCTGAAAAACAGCAACTTTTAAAAATTCAAATTAATTTCAATATACAGTATATTATAGAAAAGTTGGATACATAATTATTTTTCTTTTCATGGCAGCTTCCAGGGCTGTACAATTTGGAACGGATATAAAGAGTCAGAGATGTGAGCAAATATCACTTCCCTATTTCATGAGCAGATAATTTCCCTCTCCTTTAAAGAGACAGCCTCTTTCTAGTTACAAAAATACTATTAGATACAATTCACTAGACATATATTCTAAGAAGATTTGCATATAGACTCTTACTACATATTTATACGAATCAAAAGCATTCAATATTGGAGAGATAACTCTTATTAAGGAAATAGTTTTAATGTAGTAAATTGGGCTTCCATTTAAAAGCCCCCTTATTATTTCATTGTACTCCCAAAGCGAGTAGAATGAGATTCTTCATACAGAGTCATTGGGACCTTCATAGCTGAAGTGCTGCAAGCCCCCTAACTTTAAAATACAGTCAACTTCTCAGCCTTATCCAACAATTTGTTTTGTGATGAATTTTCAAACTGAGCCTTGGTATTTTAATGACTAGAAATCATGAATATTAAACCCAAGAAAAGTTGACAGTATTTAAAGGAGCATCATTAACAGACACATAAATTAACAGGATTTTTAGTTCTTGTGGAACTGCCGTTTCAATGTTAATTAAACAACTGGAGTGCTCTTGTGCATTCCCAGCAAACTGTCCCTAATGTGCACTGCTGAATATCATTATGGGTGGTTGACTTGCTGTTTAATTATTTTCAAGCTGATATTTTTTCTCCTGCTGCTGCACTAGTTTTATGCTTGTCTTGCATTCAGAAGATGATGGGGGTTTGTTCCCCAAGGAGCCTGTCAGTTTGATCTGCATGTGGGGCTTATACCAAAATACTCATTTTTATAACTACTATAACATGCAGATATAATGTGGCTCCCAAGCTCTTTTGAAAAAAAGGGAGGAGGTTTGATTAGTGAATGTATTAGCTTGATACATAACAGCTCAGACTTTCTGTGTTTTAGCACACTCTCTCCACCATTATTCTTTCTGTTCTCAACATGCAGGTGATAAAGAATCAGAATTTAAGATGGGGAAGGAAGAGATGTGAATTAAGCTTTTCTCTAACCAATTTCCTATGATTCTTTCTATATGTCTGCTAAGTGGGGGACTAAATCATAATTAATCATTGGAACCTCTTGTTAGGATATCTTCATCAGATAATTATTTTATAAAGATGTCAGATGAGGTCACTCTTTCATGCATGGGTGTCAACTTGTTTTTATAAATGGCATGTGGTAGAAGTAAGATTTAATACTTAATAATCATTTTGCTCTTCAGTTTGTGCTTTCCCCCCTTAAATTTATCAATAGACAGATGATAGTTGCCCCATAATTTATAATCTTTACTTGTCTTCATCTCTTCTTGTTTTGAGTCCTTTTAGTTAATAATAATAATGATGATGATGATGATGATGATCATCATCATCATCATCATCATCATCCCTCAGTGAGACACTATCTTGATGTGGTTGTGAGGCTTGTGTACTCCGAGGAAGACGAGAGCTATGCCAGAGGTTCAACCATACTGGACAGGAGTCATCAGAGGAGTCAGAAAAAGAGTGTTTCTCCCATAAAAAATATGGTGAGATGTAAACTTCAGAAAGCCATACTGGCTTGAATGTCGCCCGGAAATAATAAAGCAGCAGATAACAGCTATAGCCAGGAAGATCAGCAGATGTAAAGTTCGAATTGCAAATTATAGGCAGAACCTCCAATTTCAATCCAATCAGAAACATTTCTACCAATCCATCAATGGAGAAACTGCAATGAATCAGTCAGTTCCTGACAAGTTCTGAAGACAGATATGGGATAACCAAAGAAATACAACAAGGATGCAGCTTCATTAAAAGAGGTGGATGAAAATAAAACAGAAGTTGAAATGGAAGAACTAGTAATAACAACAAAAATGGTAGAAAAAAGAGCAAGGAAAATCAAAAATTGGTCAGCACCAGGTGAAGATGAACTGCATGGGTTTTGGTTGAAACATCTAACTGTTATACACCCACTCATTGCCAAGCAGTTCAACAACATACTACAAGGAGGAGAAATTGAAAAGTGTCTAACAACTGGGAAAACCTACCTGATAATGAAAGATCCAGCAAAAGGGGCAGCACTATATTTGGTCAGTTAGCTCATGTTTTTGTCTGTGTTGGATTGGGTGTAAAAGGTTGGTATAATCCTGTAAAAATCACGCTTGCTGTTTTTCTGCCAGGGATTTTCAGTTGAGGCAGTTAATAGGAAAAATGCTATTATAGTACTAATAAAATTCAGCTCTGACAAAAGGAGGTTTAAATCAGGATTCTAAATTCCCAAATAAGTATGTTAAATGTTTAGAAAAATTTAATTCAACTTAGGATCAGCTATAATTAATACAATGGGCACAACTGAAATATGTGAATCTCTTGTAAGTTAACTGTATTTTACATGCATTTGTAGTTGCTGTATTTATAAACCAAGTATGTCTATCCACTCTTTAAGAAAATGCATCCTCCCAAGCAACATGCATCAAGATGATGGAAATAAAACAAGTGATTAAGAGCAATGTCTGAGATTTTAGTAAATCATAAGTGGAGCTCCATTCATAACAAGTTGCTAAAGGAGAAAGGACTGAGGGATTGAAAACTGCCTATAACAGTGTTCCTCAACCTTGGCAACTTGAAGATATGTGGCTGAGGAATTCTGGGAGTTGAATGTGCATATCTTCAAGTTTCCAAGGTTGAGAAACATTGTTCTAGAAAATGAGAGTGGCAAATAGTATCTATATTAATCCCAAGAACACTCTATGGATCTATCTATGAACTCAATAGAAGTATACCTAAAGGAGATTTTACTTTTATACAATTTGTTGTTGTTATTAATTGCGAAGTTGTGTCCGACCCATCGCGACCCTATGGACAACGTTCCTCCAGGTCTTCCTGTCCTCTACCATCTTCTGGAGTCCATTTAAGTTCACACCTACTGCTTCAGTGACTCCATCCAGCCATCTCATTCTCTGTCGTCCCCTTCTTCTATTGCCCTCAATCTTTCCCAGCATTAGGCCCTTCTCCAGGAGTCCTTCCTTCTCATTAGGTGGCCAAAGTACTTGAGTTTCAACTTCAGGATCTGGCCTTCTAAAGAGCAGTCGGGGTTGATCTCTTCTAGGACTGACCGGTTTGAACGCCTTGCAGTCCAAGTGACTCGCAGGAGTCTTCTCCAGCACCATAGTTCAAAGGCCTCAATTCTTTGGCGCTCAGCCTTTCTTATGGTCCAACTTTCACAGCCATACATTGCAACTGGGAAAACCATGGCGTTGACTATACGCACTTTTGTTGGCAGGGTGATGTCTCTGCTTTTAGTATGCTGTCTAGATTTGCCATAGCTTTCCTCCTTAGGAGCAAGCATCTTTTAATTTCTTGGCTGCAGTCCCCATCTGAGGTGATCTTGGAGCCCAGGAAAATAATATCTGTCATTACCTCCATTTCTTCCCCATCTATTTGCCAGGAATTGAGAGGGCCGGATGACATGATTTTGGTTTTCTTAATGTTGAGTTTCAAGCCACCTTTTGCACTCTCCTTCTTCACCCGCATCAAGAGGCTCTTTAGTTCCTCTTCACTTTCTGCCATTAGAGTGGTATCATCTGCATATCTTAGGTTGTTGATATTTCTCCCCGCAATCTTAATTCCAACTTTTGATTCATCTAGCCCTGCCTTTCTCATGATGTGCTCTGCATATACGTTAAATAGGCAGGGCGACAGTATACAGCCTTGCCGGACTCCTTTCCCAATTTTGAACCAATCAGTGGTTCCGTGTCCAGTTCTCACTGTTGCTTCTTGACCCGCATATAGGTTTCTCAAGAGACAAATAAGATGGTCTGGTACTCCCATCTCTTTAAGAACTTGCCACAATTTGTTGTGATCCACACAATCAAAGGCTTTAGCATAGTCAATGAAGCAGAAGTAGATGTTTGTCCTGGAACTCCCTAGCTTTCTCCATGATCCAGCGTATGTTGGCAATTTGATCTCTAGTTCCTCTGCCTCTTCGAAATCCTACTTCTACTTCTGGTAGTTCTCGATCCACATACTGCTGGAGTCTAGCTTGTAGGTTTTTAAGCATAACTTTACTAGCATGTGAAATGAGTGCAATGGTGTGATAGTTTGAACATTCTTTGGCATTGCCTTTCTTTGGAATTAGAATGTAAACTGACCTTTTCCAATCCTGTGGCCACTGTTGAGTTTTCCAAATTTGCTGGCAAATTGAGTGTAGCACTTTTACTGCATCGTCTTTTAAGATTTTGAATAGCTCAGCTGGAATACTGTCACCTCCACTAGCTTTGTTGTTGCTCAGATTTTCTAAGGCCCATTTCACTTCACATTCTAGGATGTCTGGCTCGAGGTCAGTGACCATCCCATCGTGGTTATCTGGGACATTAAGCTCGTTCTTGTATAGTTCTTCTGTGTAGTTTTGCCATTCTTCTTAATCTCTTCTGCCTCTGTTAGGTCCCTGCCATTTTGGTCCTTTATCATGCCCATCTTTGCATGAAACGTTCCCTTCATATCTCCAATTTTCTTGAAGAGATCTCTGGTCCTCCCTATTCTGTTGTTTTCTTCTATTTCTTTTCACTGTTCATTTAAGAAGGTATTCTTATCTCTTCTAGCTATTCTCTGGAATTCTGCATTCAATTGGGTGTATCTTTCTCTTTCTCCTTTGCCTTTCGCTTCCCTTCTTTCCTTAGTTATTTGCAAAGCTTCCTCAGACAGCCATTTTGCTTTCTTGCATTTCTTTTTCTTTGGGATGGTTTTAGTTGCTACCTCTTGTACAATGTTGCGAAATTCCGTCCATAGTTCTTCAGGCACTCTGTCTATCAGATCTAATTCCTTAAATCTATTTGTCACCTCTACTGTGTATTTATCAGGAATATGATTTAGTTCATACCTGAGTGGCCTAGTGCTTTTCCCTACTTTCTTCAATTTAAGCCTAAATTTTGCAACGAGAAGCTCATGATCTGAGCCACAGTCAGCTCCCGTTCTTGTTTTTACTGACTGTATAGAACTTCTCCATCTTTGGCTGCAGAGCCCATAATCAATCTGATTTCTATGTTGACCGTCTGGTGATGTCCATGTGTAGAGCCGTCTCTTGGGTTGTTGAAAAAGAGTGTTTGTTATGACCATCATATTCTCTTGACAAAATTCTATCAGCCTGTGCCCTGCTTCATTTTGTATTCCAAGGCCAAACTTGCCTGTTATTCTGGTTATCTTTTGGCTTCCTACCTTAGCATTCCAATCCCCCATGATGATAAGGACGTCATTTTTTGGTGTTAATTCTATAAGGTGCTGTAGGGCTTCATAGAACCGGTCAATTTCATCCTCTTCAGCACCAGTGGTTGGGACATAGATTTGGACTACTGTGATATTGAATGGTTTGCCTTGGATTTGAATTGAGATCATTCTGTCATTTTGGGGATTGTATCCCAGTATTGCTTTTCCTATTCTTTTATTGACTATGGAGGCTACTCCATTTCTTCTGAGGGATTCTTGCCCACAGTAGTATACCTGATGGTCATCTGAATTAAATTGACCCATTCCTGTCCATTTTAGTTCGCTGATTCCTAAGATGTCGATATTCAATCTTGTTATCTCTTGTTTGACTACATCTAGCTTGCCTTGATTCATGGATCTTACATTCCAGGTTCCTATAGAGAAAAGATCTTTACAGCATCGGACTTTCCTTTCACCACCAGATACATCCACAGCTGAACGTCCTTTCGGCTTTGGCCCAGTTGCTTCATTCTTTCTGGCACTACTAGTACTAGCCCTCTGCTCTTCCCCAGTAGCATATTGGACATCTTCCGACCTGAGGGGCTCATCTTCCAGCGTCATATCTTTTTGCCTTTTGGTACTGTCCATGGGGTTTTCATGGCAAAGATACTGGAGTGGTTTGCCATTTCCTTTTCCAGTGGATCACATTTTGTCAGAACTCTCTGCTATGACCTGTCCGTCTTGGGTGGCCCTGCACAGCATAGCTTATAGCTTCATTGAGTTACGCAAGCCCCTTCGCCACGACAAGGCAGTAATCCATAAAGGGGATCACTGGCTATAGAAAACCTCAAATCACTTTCGGCCTAATTATTTTTCTGTTCACATGATATGCACACGATCATCTTACATCCTGTTTACTCAAAGTATTAAGTCAAATTTTAAAGAATCATAAGTTACAAACACTGGCCTCACATAACATTTTAGGCTAAAAATATGATTACCAATATGTGAGTGATTAATTTGTGATTCTGTGTCTCCTATTAATGCAATCATTGTAGTTATTGGTCATACCTGAACTACACTGGTGTTTGGTGTAAGAGCAATTTGGGACACTTGCAGACATTCAGACAACCAAGATTTTTAAAATATATTTTCTTTGTTCTTTTTCTTTCAATGTTTGTTTTTCCCTGTGGCAGTGAAATTCCAGTTAAAATAATATTGCGTCATTTGCCTCAGGTTATACTAGATAATTACAGAGTCTTTAAAATAGATTCTCCAGTTGAGAGAAATGGAGACAATTTATACTAGAACAGATGGTAGGCCTTCATTTGCCCGTTGACAGGTACCATGTTGTCAGCACTTTAGGTTGTTATCATACAGAAAACAGCAGTTTGGTAACTCAGTTGGGACCCTCAAGAAAACACTATGCAGACACTGTTGGATATTTGCAGGAAAAAAAAGTTATAGAAGAATATATATGTGCATACAGCATTTTAGTTATTATATTTTCAATATGATTGATTATATCTTAATCCCATTTAATTAAATGAAACTAAATTACTTGTAGCAACCTTGACCCGTTGGTGTACTAGACAATTTTAAATTTTCACTTATCTTGTTAACAATTGATGTCCCAATGATCTAGCTTCTCTTTCATTTGCCAATCCATTTACGGTATATTTCTTATAGAACAGCACTTAGAAGAGAAGAAATCATAATGGTCATAACAAATATTTTCAACAAAAGGATTTACATCAGGAATGAAAATCTTCCTCACAGAAAGCAAGCCATACAGCACATCCCAACATTTTCTCTTTCCATAGGCATACACAATTTAGTAATTAATTCACAACATACGTACATATATCTCTGGAAGAAATCACAGTGATGTCAAAATGGTGATTTGTGTCACTACATCAATGTACAAATGATGCAATTATGTGTGTCACCCATTCTTTCCCCTCTGCCCAGAGGTTCATACATATATGGGCTCAAGAGAGTCATCACCCTCAGGACATCTCTCATGGAGGAGCTAATGTAGAGTGATGTTGATAAGAATGCTAGTCATCTCCATTCATGCTCGTTATATATTTCATAAATACATCAAATATAAAAATGTGATTTGACTTCAGAAGGAAGCCATGTTTACTAACACTGTTGATGGGACTTTCCATCCTCTGAGGGGAGGTTGTAATGGAGGCAAAAATCTAAATCTTAAAAAATTCCTAAGTACATTTACATTCCATGGTATGAAACCAACTGAAGAAACTGTCCCCCCCCCCAAGCTCTAAGGCTTGCAGGAGCCTCCTTGTGTAGTAATCTACTCTGCTGTTCTTTATAGTGGAGGAAACAGGGTGTGAGCAAAACCCATTCTATTCTATTTGCTGAATTCTATTTTCAGATGGGAGTGTAGAATTTTTTGTTTAATTTAGCCATTTGGATGGTATGAAGAATTTTGCAAATATTTTCTTTTGAAAGTCTGCAAGTGGGTTTTGGAAGTCTTTAGAATTGTATGTCTTGTTTACAAACATATTGCAAGTAAGGTGGTAAACTCAGGCGATGGGTTTCTAAAATGTAAAGAAATTCTATGATAGTAAAATAAAAAGCACATCAGAAAAAGTCAAATCTTGATATGTCTAGCTGACAGTGTGCAGGAAATGTTTTGTTCTTAAAATACCCAAACCGTGGAAAACATTAATAAATGTTATTCCACAAGTGCACTGAAGGGGCCAATCCATTTTATCATTGCTGAATTTACATTGTTCTCATGCAGTAGATTAAAGCATAAATGCAGTGGAAGGATACAAATGAAATATTCAAAAACCCAAAATGCATTAAAATATGTATAGTGAAATAAAATTGACTTCAAAAGTCAAAGAGTTTTTGTTATTATTTATCTCACTGATCAAGGCAGTTTATACTGACTGAAAAAGACAGATAGCCAGGGTTAAATATTCAGAGTGGAGATTAAGCTGCCTGAATCTCGGTTACAGTTAATGAGTGTTGTACTGCTAAATCCCAAACATAGCATGCTGAATAGTCAGTCACCCTGACTACTTTGGTTTTAGCAGGATCTAAGAAATAAATAGCAGTGGTGCTAGAGAAGCAAGTCATTGGATGCATTAAATGAAAGAGTAATTTTGTTTGTTTTGTTTTGCATGTGGAAATTAAGAATACGCGGAAAGAGAGCAGAGATTAAGGCAGGAAATGCTTAACTATTTCCCCAAGTCATCTGAATGTCTGCCTTTCTGATGCTTTTGAGCCATAAAGATCCATAACACTCACTACAATTCTTCAGTCCTTCAATAAGCTTAGATGTAGCTATATCTAAACCATTGTGGTCTATAGAGACAAACCCTTCTACAGTTTTGTGTTGCCTGCCTGGCAACCATTAGGAAGAAGAAAAATCACTAGGTGGATTTAAAACTTTCCAAGCTGCAATTATGGAGTTAGGATACTGAGGAAATATGATGGGAGTTTTAGAAAAGTGTAGAATCCTGCTTCATTAATCCTGGACACAAGGGAGGACAAGTAATTAAAAACAACAACAACAATAGGGAATTATGCAAGTTTTTGAAAAGGCTCCTTTTCTAATTCAAAAGCTTGTCTAAAGATTCACTACAATGGAAAGCTTATTCGTAAGCTTCCATAACATTTCATTATAATCGTCAGATTCAAATAAATGGACTGATTTTTGTTTCTCATGTTTTCCAGAACCAGGCAATAATGATCCTCCAGCTCAGAAATGCAGGCCTTCTGTTTTAGAGTCTAGTGTAATCTCATTATGAAATAATTAAAGGAACACGAAGATATGACGGGGGGGGGGGAGTGAAATGATGCCTTTTACTGGGCTGGCATCTGTTGGTGAGGGAATATTCAAGCTTCTAAGTGCTATTCTTCATGCAGGGTTCATTGAGGTGAAAAGCTTGAACTTTCTCGTTAACAGATGTTAGCCCTATAAAATCAGTTTCCTTACCTTTCTGGTATCTTTCCCTCTCTGAGGTCAACAGAGCAGCGGGTTTCTGTCTGAAGTTGTTAAAGAAACACTCATATTGACTAAAACAAACCATTAGATTTTCCAGACTGCATCTTTTAGCAGCTTGCAATAAACAATCTGAAAGTCAAGCTGGCTTCTGTAGAAAGTGACTTTGTACATACATTATGCACTCAGAAGTAATTAATAGTGGAAACTATAGCACATTTTGTAAAATGGAATGATTTTTACTGGAACCCAGACACAAAACAGCTGCATTTCCAATGTAGTCCCAAGATAAATTAAGGTTCACAGATACTACTTTTAAAAATTTGTAACTGCTAATTCCACAATAATGTACTTATGCAGCTGACTTTCAGTCTTGACCTGTAATGACACAGCAGCCTTACAAACTAAGAAGTATGATGATTTCAATTCTATTCAATTTTTTAAAAGAGTTTCTAGAAATGATAGCTATTTTATACTGAGTGCCTGAATTGTGCAGACTTTTCTGAAGGGGGAAATTCTGTTATTTTTAAAATGAACATAACATTATACTCACTTTCTCATTCTGTTTAGGTAAATCTTTTGTTGAGAAAAAGGCATGGTATCACTTGGGCATCATAAGTGAGTACTGTTAACAGCATTGAACTAATGCAATTCCTATGAATGATTTCATAGCAATTTCAAATTGAGGTTGATGTTTTCCTCTAACAGGAAATTGTTTGTTTTGTTTGGGGGGGGGCAAAGAATGGTCAGAAGTAGCCTTAAAAAGTGATAAACTGAAAACTAAAGCTTTTAGTAAGCCAAATGTAAATTGATATATAGTCATTACATTTGGTTTTGATAACTAAATATTTGATTGGTTAACACCTCAGCAACAAAAACTGAGTCACAGGAGTTGATGGGGAAAATAGGATGACCAACAACTGCTTGAAATTAATAGGAGGGAAAGCCAATCATTCTGGTTTTATTGTTCTTTTTAGTTTCTTAGGCATTGTAGTCCATGTTCTTAATGTATCATCTAAACTGAAAAATATAATTTATCTTGAGTCAGTATTTTTGAGATCTTGATAACTGATTTTGCCTGGGGAAAAAAAATAGCCTCTATCGTTCCCTTCACTGTAGTCCAGTGGTTCTCAACCTGTGGGTCGGGACCCCATTTGGGGTCGAACGACCATTTCATGGGGGTCGCCAAACCACGCTGTCCACCATTTTTTTCCCTTTTCCCTAGCTGTCCTACTCCCTCTTATTGGTGGCCACACCCACTTGGGGGTCACCACAACATGGGGAACTGTATTATGGGGTCACGGCATTAGAAAGGTTGAGAACCACTGCTGTAGTCCAATAAGAACATTATTTCAGAGTGGGAAAGGTAAGTTCAGGAATGGTAGCCTGAGATACATTCGTTAAGGTGTTAGACTAGGAATAGGGAAACCTCAGAGTAGCCACAAAAATGGCTGAATGACTTCAGGCTATTACTTTTCACAGTCCAATCTACCATATAGGCTTGCAGTGAGGAAATATAGCAGAAGAAAACACTATGTGACACCTTAATAAAAGGCAGGGCATAAATCAAATAAATATGCTTTCATCCTCCTACTATATTCCCACGATAACATGAGTACCAAGAAAAAATGTCTGTAGAGCAATTTTTAATAAATGGGTGTATTGATGGCATGTAAGTAAGAAGGTACAAAGAATGGAATGAAGAGTAGAGCACTTTTTGTACTTTCCATAACAGCCTTTACTGAAATGAAGACAAGTTACAAATATTCAAATGATCCAGAGTTTAACAAAAATATATACTTTAAAATCTAAATGAATTTTCCTAACTCCTGAGTGCTGCAGACAATTGCCATGTTCATAGTGACTGATTTCTAAGTACCTGCCTATTGGGGTCAGCCTGCAAATCTTTGCTTTTGAAAAACAGTTATTTCCCCAAAGCCGAATTTTCAAACAATTTTGCCTCAATTGCACTGTAGTGTGCAGGTAAAATTTACATCATCCACTGTGCTTATTTCCAATTCAAGTTCCTTCTTTCTGCCTTTGTTACACATTAGCTGGAATCCCATATTATCATATATCATTCTGGTAACATGTTTATCATAAGAATAGACAAGAAACAAACAAAAAAAACCCTCTCTTAATTTTATTTAAAATGTTTTAGTTGTTTTTCTTCCTTATAAACTGCTTAAGGAAACTGTTGAAGAGCTGGGGTACATTTGAAATTAAATAAAATAAAAACTCCATATGACTTCAAATTGCCAATATGCATAATCAAAGATTAAGATCTTCCTTCTTTTGACCAAAAGACACATATTGTCAGCTTCCAAATTACTATAAGACTCATGGTCTGTTTCAAGAAACAATTAAAAGTAGTGGGGCTTGACTTTAATAGTCCAAAAGATGTGGGATGTGAATGTGACATGAAATTATCCCTCATAATCAAATGCCCCAAATCTGGGACTGGAGAGAGAGCCTTTATAACTTAATAATCATACTTGGAAAATGTTGCCCAGGGTAATTTACTTGGCACTCTTTTATCACTTAGCAAAGATCTTCAAAAAAAAAAAAAAAAAAAAAACAACCCAAGCTACCCCCCCCTCCAGCTTTTCAGAAGACAATCTGGTATATCTTTATAATTCCTATTCATAACAGGGCAGTTATTGAAGCTGATAAGCAGAGGCAATATTCCATATGTGCCAGATGTGATCCTCAGCAAAGTGCAGCAGTTTCTCAACAGGTGAATGAGCTCGTAAGGAAGAGGATCCCTAATAGCAGAAAGATGCTCAAATTCCTAAGGATGAAAAAGAAGCTATTTTCAGTCACTCTATGAGAGGAGCACATGGAATTAACAGATAATGCCCAGCAAGTATCACAAGCTTCTACTTATCTTTTTAGCCCCAAAGCTTTAGCCCTTGATAATAATGGGAAGCAGCAAAGAAGGTGTGAATGAGGGAACTCCAAGCCCAGGTAATTCAGCTCACATTTGAAGGTAGGTTTTGCAAGGAAATATATGGCACCAACTGCTTTTCATGCTAGATTAGTGCTCCCGTGGTCAATTTACTTTTACTAATGTCAGAGCCCTATGGTGCAGGCTCATCTGTTGCATAGCAACTGCCTCAGCAGCAGCAGCGGAAGTAGCCATGCATAAAAGATTACACATGATGGCAGGGCACAAGTGTGAAGATTTTCAAAATTAGATACAATCTCAGCATGAATATGAACTGCCAAATTGACACAGAAGGGTTTTTTTTTTCAAGTCATCAAGTTCTCCATATTTATCAGGTAAAAGTCATTTAACTGCAGTGCACGTAAAAGAGAAAATTCAGAGGTCAGCCATTTAGGCGGAGAAAAAAAGCCCCAATAATGGAATACAAACAAATGTAAACAAAAAGGCCTTACTACACTTTTGACAGCAAGGCTTACTTCAGGTGCCTTGTGTTACAAATGTCCTTGACAGAATAGATATTTGAATATATTTTCCATCTTTTCTTCTTTCTCTGCCCTCCTTCCTGATGGTTGATCTCTTCGGGTTTTTTCAACAGCTGCCAGAAAGATAACTCAGCTGATTTAAGTTAAAAAGGACACTTGACTCGCACTGACATTTCTCCACCTGAGTATTAACATTACTGCATCAGAGGTGGAATGGATTTGGTAGTCCATCACCTTGCTTGATGCTAGAAATCCCAGCTAAAAAGTTATCAGCAGAAGGCTGTCCAGACTGTGCTTAAAGACTGCCAGTGAGGAGAATCAATTACTTCTCTAGATCAGTGTTTCCCAAACTTGACAATTTTAAGGCATGAGGACTTCAACTCCCAGAATTCCACAGCCAGCATTGCTGGCTGTGGAATTCTGGGAGTTGAAGTCCACATGCCTTAAAATTGTCAAGTTTGGGAAACACTGCTCTAGATAATGGGTTCCATTTTCCACTGCTATGCCAATAAATTCCTCCTGAAAACCTTTCTAATTCAAACACATTGGTCCGTGTACTCCTGCTTTCTAAAGCTTCAGAGAACAAGAGTACTTCTGCAATGTCACAAGCCTGACTCAAGTACAGGTAACCCCCGAGTTACAAGCGTTCACTTAACGCTCGTTCGAAGTTGTATGATGAGCGCCCCCTAGTGTTTACGAGCAAGTCCCGAAGTTATGAATATTGCAGCACCACGGCAGTCATTTGCCCTAATGAGCAACTTGAGTGGCACTGCAACATTCACCCTATTTCCCCCCACTCCTCACAACTGCTTCCCCCTCCCTTCCTGCTGTGCCAGATTCACTTACCTTACAAAAATCTTCTCTGCCGCAGTTTCTTTCCCTTTGAAGGAGAGGAGAATCAGTTTGGAAGTGTTTTTTGCACAAAAAATGGAAATTTCTGGGGTCCGTGATCTCACGTGTGTGTTTGAAGTTGCATCAAATCACAGACCTCAGAGACTTTCATTCTCTATGCAAAAGGTGCCTGTCTCCTGCTCCTGTCCCCAACTCCTTTCTGCCTGACAGCAAGCCTGAAGCCTTCAACTGAGGGAGAAGGCCAGGCCCCTCACATCCGCGTCCAGCCCGCCGGAGCTCACTGTGCTGGGGGAGAAAGTGACCCCGTTCCTCCAAGCTTTGGAGGCTTCGATCAGGCCCTTGGACACTCCGTTCTGGGTGGCAGCAGCTGTTTGCTCCAGGAATGGAGGTTGGGGGGGATTTCTGCATGCCTCTGGAGGCTGGATCCAGCACTCGGAGGACTGCTCCAAGTGGCTGCTGCTTGGAATGGAGCTTCCAAGGGCCTGATCCAAGCCTCGGAGGGGGTTTCCTAGTCATTTGCACCAGGAATGGAGGTTGGGGGGGGATTTCTGCATGCCTTTGGAGGCTTGGATCAGGTCCTTGGAAGCTCCGTTCTGGGCAGCAGCAGCTTGGAGCAGTCCTCTGAGGACTGGATACAGCCTCCAGAGGCATGTAGAAATCCCTCCCAATCTCTGTTCCTGATGCAAACATCTAAGAAAGCACCTCCGAGGCTTGGATCAGGCCCTTGGAAGCTTCCGCACCCTCCCGCGGCCTGATCTGGACTCTGAAGGCCTTTTCCAAACTGCTGAGGCCTGGATCTGTGGCAGGGAATGCTTCTGCTACCCACACGGCCTGATTGGGCCTGGAAAAGGTCTCTGGAGCCCGGATCAGGCTGCAGGGGGGGGGCAAAAGCCTCCCCCGGCCTCAAATCCAGGCCACAGCGGCCTGGAAAAGTCCTCTGGAGCCCAGATCAGGCTACGGGGGGCTGTGCTAAAGCGTTCCCTGGCCTCAAATCCGGGCAGCAGCAGGATCTGTGGCAGAGAGGAGACGGATCTTTTCCAGGTGAGTCTGAAGTGGCAGGAAGGGAGGGGGAAGCATGCGGTATCTTAGTAGGTCGGGGAGGTCTTGGGGGCCTGTTCCAGTACTAGGCCCTCCATGGCTTTCCCCACCCTGAGATACCTTATGTTTACTTAACGAGCTGACTGCGTTTTAATGAGCAAGACAGTGATCTCGCTAAAGGAACAAGATTCACTCTGAGTTTTCGAGTTACAAGTGGAATGGGCAGGCTCCATTACACTCATAACTCGAGGACTACCTGTACATTTTTGAGTCAGCTTTCAAGTCTAGTCACTGCTATCATCCTTGGAAATCTTAGAATTCCTAATGAGATAGTGTCTCTTCCAGTTGACCAATAGGAGAATACATAATTGGGAAGCTGCGTGAATGACCCAGCCTATCCTTTCTTGGCATTTATTTCATGGTGACTAAGTGATTACCTTTAATACTTCCCATGAACATTTCAGTTTTTAAAGTGCAACATCTACAAATGGAGATAATATTGTATTCAGAATACAGTAAAACTATTACTTTTTGTGATTTGATAGTTGATAGTTATGCCTCTATTGGTTGATCTTTTTTTTCTTTTTTGGTAGATTTCATATATTGTTGATACCTATATGGTAGTACATTGCTAAGGCATTCCCCATCAATAATAACCATACTTATTATTGCAGATTATAATAGCACCTAAATACAAAATGTTTACTTCACTTAAGGTTTTTTAAATTGCAGATTTCTATTCAATTCTTGTACCTGGAAGGATTAGGTTTCATAAAATACTTCCTCCATTTTGCCAGCCAATTCTCAGCTCAGGGTAATGGCACAGCACTTTAGTGAAGCTTTATGTTATAAGGAAAAACTACTAACATTTCAGTCCCTTCAGGGAACTTATTTAAATAAGTAGCATAATAGATTGAATGCTTTAGAGCAAAAGAATTCCCAACCATATTTCTGAATGCCTGCAGGTTCTCTTCCAAAACATCAGAAATAATATTTAATAGTGTTTATTTAATTTTGAGAGTGCGTGAGGCGCTTGGAGTCCGACTTGATTCCTTGTGACTACATGGAGACATTCATGGAGTTTTCTCCAGTTATGGAGTTTTCTGCAGTTTAGAAGTTTGTCATTGCATTTTTTTAAGAGGGAATGATTGGCCCAAGGTAACCCAGCTGGCTTTGTATGCCTAAAACAGGACTACAACTCTGGTTTCCCTGCTCCTAGCCCAGTAATCTATAGTATTTTCCAGATTTTTTGGTAATTTACTGGAAGCTATTTTCCAGTAATCTAGTGGACAGTGATAATTACATGGAACCTTCCATGTGGGTGAAATTACAGAGAGCTTCTTCCACTGACTTGTGGAACCCATCATCTTTTATGAGATATCTTTAAGGGCTATGAGGGGAGGGAATAGGATCTTTATGATAAACCACAAAGTTTTGAACTCTAGAACCTTGGTTATCTTCTACTCAGTGGATTTGGATTATTGTGAACTTCTCAAAATTATACTAGCAACTGAATATGAGTAGCATTTTTCTTTCTTTGAACTCTTCCGCCTTTCCCAGTTTATTCATAATTAGGCATATTTTACTTGGTTTTGTGTTTTTCAGTTCCTGAATAAAGCACAAACAAAAAGCATGCTGTCTGCTTTGATTGGAAGGACAAAAGACTCAGAATAACTCTGCAGGGAATTTGTATGTTTCTCACACTTGCAGAAGTAGCAGACTGCTGAAAAAAGGGATCTGGGAGGTAAAATCAGACTAATGAAGCAGTTCAGGTGGTGTAACTTGTGCTACTTCATTGCCACAATGACTTGAAAGACAAATTCCATATGGCACTGAGAATTTGGATAGCTAGAATATGTCGTAGGGAAGTCTGCAAGAAAGCTGTTCCATCAAGTCTTTGGGCTTTTGTTTAACTAGTAGTAATTAACTTGCTTTCTCTTGAGTTAGGAATGCAGAAGCCATTCCTATCCTTGGACAAATGTGTATCTGGACAAGAAATTACACGGTGACAGTTGCTGTCTTTTGATGCTGGAAAGTATTTTTATTAGGAAATTAGTGTCTCTTTTACTCTGAGGTAGAAGAGACATGGAGGCATTGGAAAATAGCTTATTGAAATTGGCCTTTTGCTCTAAAAAAAAGCAAGGCCTTTTTGATTAATCTTTGAATTATCCAGGTTTCCCAAGGATAAGCAGCGAAGTCATTTTAAATCTCAAAGGAGGATCTGACTTGATTAATCTAAAACAGCAGCTTCCCCTTGGGATGGTGTCACTAACCTATACAGTTGGTGGAGTAATTGAAGTTCTCATGGGCTGTATTTACCGGAGATCATTCTCTTCTAGGAGGGCTCATTAGTGGGACAAAGTTATACTTCAGTGTTGGTCAGCTTAGTTCCCAGCATAAATAACAAAAGTATTTTTCCTCTATGGTTTTCAGCATGGAAAGTAGGGTGGTTGTGGCTGGAACTGGAATATATCAGTAACATTACAACAAAAATTGCCCAACTTAATTTGAAAAAGTACTCCAAGGACTAAGGGGTGGCTGGGTGGTATAAAGAGCATAAAATGTACTGGTAATGTATATAATTTTTCCTGTGAAAAAACACCAAAATTGTGCTTTCTGAATAACATCATGATGTCATACAATAACATATAATGACATCGTACATATCATACAATGAAAGATACAATGTTTCCCTGAAAACAAGACCTATCCTGAAAATAAGCCCTATCTTGAGTTTTATGCGGGCACCCCTTGGTTAAGAGCCTGTTTATAAAATACAGTAACATATTTCTAAGTAAAAGATAATACCCGGAAAATTATACTTTTCATAAATATGGCCTACATTCAAAGTGAAGTTACAGAAGCAGTTTTGTTACTGTATTTCTTAGACATCTTTATCCATGAAATTAATAACATCAAAACTTGATACCCATAAAATATAAAATATGCTCTAGTCATGCATTATGAAAAAGGAAAATATAATTGTGCATAAATCATTGCATATATGCATATGCAGCAGAATGAAGATAACCTCTACAGTTTAAATAGTAATAGGATGCATTGCATCATAATGAGGAATTCTTTGTAGAAATCAGTAAACTGGGATATAGGACACATCAATCGAACACACTACAAGAAATTTTGTATAGAATATATATCAATGTGAAATTGATATTCCAGTTGTGCATTGTGAAAGCTTCACTACATCCTCAATTTGTAACCTGCATTTCAGTAGGCTGTCACTCTTATAAAAGACTTCACATTTCAGCAAAGCTGCAGTTTAATCGGGGTCTCAGCTCATAGGCTAGTAGGATTTCATTATTGTCAGAGTCTTTTGCTTCTAGAGTGGAATTAATTTTAATTACATCTGGTGTAATTTCCATTTGTTCATTATATTTTTTACAATCAATAACAGGGGCATTTTTATTTTTATTTCAAATCAAATATATGAGTGAAATCATATAGGTAGTCCTTGACTTACAATAGTTTGTTTAGTGATGGTTCAAAGTTACAACTGCATTCAAAAAAGTGACGTATGATTATTTTTCACACTTATGATCAAAATTCAACCACTTGGCAACCGGTTCATATTTATGATGTTTGCGTATCCTGGAGTCATGTAATCACCTTTTGTGCCCTTCTGACAAGCAAAGTCAATGAGGAAGCCAGATTCACTTAACAACTGTGTTACTAACTTAACAACTATTAGCTCTTCACTTCCTCTAAATCAGGGGTGGGCAACTGTGGCCCCTTTGGACTTTAACTCCCAGAATTCCTGAGCCAGCCTTGCTCCTGAGCCCACCCTTGCTTTAAATGGTCCAGAATCTTCCTCATCTACTAGCACCATTGATTTCCATTCAGCTGCTCCAGCAATTGATTTGTTTCCATTCATGATTCCACTTTCTCCTTTCTTTTCCCTTCTTTCTCTCTGCCATTATAGTTCAGTGCCTCTTGCTCACTGGACCTAGCAGACTTCCAATCCTTCCTTTCATTACTTGGGGATTAATACTACTTGGCTCAGTTAATACAAATGGCTCTCAGATCTCTCAAAGAAAGTTTGTTTTAGGAAACACTATGTATTCAATTTACTAATTTTTATAGTGTTTTTAAGTGAATAAAAACCTTATCAGGGTGTAATATTATCCTAGTAATTCAGACAGTCAAATGGACTAGTTATTGACTGATCTATACATTTCTCATGTTGGTGAGAGTACAAGGCTCAAATGCTCTTTTGAGCTATTTAGATGACTTCTTAAATAGTGAAAAACAAACAAACAGCAAGCAAGGCTCTTCACAAGAGAAGAAATTTCATTCCATTTATAAGCAGACTAAGAGAAGAAAACTAGTCTTTGACAGATAAATGCAAACAAACTAAAATCTGATTAGGTAACCTAGGAGTACTGATGTTTGATTTCCCCTATGTTAAAATATTTGTGCTGCTTCTTTTGCTTCCATGCTGTGGAATTTATCTATTCTAAGAACATTTTCCACTTTCCCAGTACTTCACTGAATTTCTTGAACCACCTAGTTGAATGGTTAAAATGGTAACATATTTCTTTTTGAACTAATATGCAAATGGTAGATGAACCAAGAATGTAGCAACATACTTTTGCACAGAGTAGAAAGAAAAATAGCCTTCATTTCTTTTTTTGTCAGGTAATAGCATTTTGCTGCTTGAAGGAACAATCAGGCTTCCCTATTTATCACATTTTCTATTTTTCTCTATTATACTTTTTTTGACATAAAATAGTTGATAGTATTTTGTTATCTTCTTTTTCTGCAAGACATTTTGTTCTCTTGCAGTGAATATTCCAATTGTGTCATTAGCATTAATTAGCATTTCTAATTAAAAACAATATTTTAACATTAATATGTTAATATGTGTCTGTTCACTGATTGGTTGGTGGAGAACCAGGCCTCAAGGAATTCTCTTTCTCTCCTTGACTTTGCTTGGGTTATAATTGTGGTCCCGGTTAGATCGAACTTGTATTCTTCTGAGTCCTCATGGATGGACATGAGGGACAATGGGTCGTGTCTTTTGATAGCCAGGGAGTGCTCCTGCAGTCTGCTAGACAGCTTTTTTCCTATTTGGCCCACATAGTTCTTCTCACAGTTGTTGCACTGGACTTGGTATATGACACCTGATCTTTGATTTGTTTCTGTTGGCTCTTTAGGTTTTGATAGGGTTTTGAGTTAGTCTATATAAAAACAGAGACATACCCCATCCCCCCAAATTGTGGCATTTAAGTTTTCCTGGCTAACATTTCTAATTCTGAATCTGTCTACTAGAGGCACCAGGATATTCTGTAATAAAACAGTAACAGCCCTCTGCGTTCTGGCCACAGCAGTGTCATTTCATTATGTCATCAGCAAATCTAATAGAGTTATGTGTAAACCTAAGCAGGGGATGGAAAGATGCAATTGAGGCTGAAATTTCAGATCCTGATGGTACACATATTTCTAGGAAAAATAATCTTAGCTTTCAATAATAAGTTCCTATCTGATTAGTTCCAAAGAAAATCCTATTAAAGAGGCATATGTACAAAGCTCGTGATTTCCCCCCCACTCTAATCAAATTCATGGACATTTCAGTTTCTACGACTTAATGGGATTGCATAGTTAGATGGCACATTAGAGAGAGTATAAGATATGTCATAAATATATTATGGAAGCTTTTACTGGAAACCTCTTCCATTTTTTTTAAAAAAGGGGGGCATAGTTTTAATCTTCTTGAAATGCAGCCATAATAGAATCAAACATTTTACCAGAAGTACATATGATAGAGATATTATATTAAGTGGTCATTCATGCATTTCCTGTTTTATTATACTGCCCCAAATAGGAAATTACTATAAGAAGGAAAATCAGATATGTATCAGTCTTTGCATAAGCTAGTAGCTGTGCTACTTATTTCCAGGAAAACTCAGTTGCACAATTTTGGGAAAAAATGTTGCTTTCGGGTCCACAGTAATGTGATTCATTAGACTATTTTGAGACTAAGTTAGTCTTTTTTTTTTAAACCGCTGATGTATATTATGAATTTATATTGATCACGCATAATACATTGGTTTGCCTAAAGGATTCTATGAAATGTGTTTTGCCTATATTGGTCAGAAGTCTTCGATAGAAATCCCTGATTCTTGCTGTGACATTCATGTACTCTTTAATTGCTTTACCACACCATCCCCCAAAGAAGGCCACAATAACTCCGGGGAAAGGCATCAGCAACTTACAATTTGGACAGGGGCATAGTTGTTCATTTGGAAGGGTAATATAGCAGGAGCAATTTCAGTTGTCCTGCCTGCCCATCTTTAAAAATCAGACATTAGATCCTATTATTGGTAGAACAGTGGAAAGAGTGGGCAAATTTCTTATTCAAAAAATGGCTTGATAAAATTTGGTCAATAGTCCTGGTTTAAAAGATCTTTGACAAAAATTCATCTGCTCAAAAAAACAGAGGGAGAGCATTATATTGTTAGGACTGATTAGATTGTATCCTTTTAGTCTTCATAACAGATACAATCTTGCCAGTCCCGATTAAAATAGTAATCTTTTTCTTAACCAGATAGCTTATTAGAAAATTGCTAATTGTAGAATTATTTTTGTAATGCTTTTTTATTTGAATCTTTAAGTAAAACAAAATGAAAGAAAGAAAGAGAAAGGAAGGAAGGAAGGAAGGAAGGAAGGAAGGAAGGAAGGAAGGAAGGAAGGAAGGAAGGAAGAGAAAATAATTTGTACAGTTGATCAGAAATATTTTTAAGGCATTTAATAAATGTAACCCTTATTTATATGCTCTGCTTGTGGGTTCCGTATAAATTTACAGCGCTTTATTCTTTCAATATTTAGCATCTGGAATCCTAAACTTATTTGGTGGGGTTGTTATTTTAACCAATAGAGCACATTCTTCACAATATTTAGTTATGTAATACGATAAACCTGGCATGCATGAGGAGCATGTGAAGTGAAATGAGACATTCAAAAATTAAGAACCTTATTTATTTGTTTGAAAACTGAGCAGTGAAATAAATAACAGAGGAGAACATTAACAGCCTCACCCAACATCACCGTCATATATTCTGTGTTTTCTCTTTCTTTCTAGACTGAGGATCCCAGATATACATATTTTTTTTAAAAAATGAGTGGAATTAGAGTAATGTTTTTAAAAACTTTATTCATTATAGTTAGAGAGCTGCTTTGCATATCTCACCATGGATTCATGGATAGTTGGCCTCAGTGTTACACATTTATAAATAATTGCTAGAATGCTTTTTAAACCCATTAATGATCTGCAGCATGCCCTACTATTATTAATTCAGCATGTTTCATATTTTTCTCAGATGTTTAAATTGGCCTCATATGTCTAATATTCCCAATTTTTAAGAAAAACAAGGTTATCAACACACTGAGTGAAATTCAATTCATATCCATTTTAGTTTCCTAAGATGGAACATTTTAATATGTGGCTTTCAACAGTTGTTTCCATTTTGTTTTTCTTAGGTGACAAAGGACCAAGAACATTTTTCACCTTCCATTATATTTGGTCCCTATCCAGCCAAGAAGTATTGATGCTGGTTACAATGCTCATATGAATTTTTAATATATCCCAAGTACATTTGTTTCCAGTAATGTAATAAATATGTTAATAATCTAGTATGAGACTGCGACATTGTGAAACACAACTACCACTGGCAGCCAGGGGAAAATATTTGCTCAGATGTATAAGCAGGAAAGATGCACGTGAAATATTAAGCAAAAATTCAAAACAGAAAATAGATTAGAGATTTCCCTGGTTGTGTTCCCTGCTGTGGATTGGCTCACTTCCTTGGATAAAGCATATTCCCTACCATCGATCGAACAATAATTTACTGACTCTCCTTCAGAGTGCAAAATTTTGTCCTTTTTGTCATCCAGTATGTATTTTGAATGAGCCACTTCTTAATTATATGCTGTTGGTTAATTATTCATGTGATTTGTATAACTGAAGCTACATTTATTTGAGCTATTTTCTGTTTTGTTTGCTTTCACTTTTTTTCTTTTGAGATAATTAGATCTGTACTGAATTGGGATCATGGACGATAGGAGATGATTTCTAAGTTGTGAAAGCGCTGTTCATCTTAAATATAGCATTTTCTGTGGGACTCACAGGTTAGCATTGGGAAATATCTCCAACTGTATAAGCCCTTCTGAAAATGTCTCCCATGTCCCAGGTGGATTTCCCATATAGATGTGCTGAAGAACACTGAATTAAAATTCAAAACACATTAAATCTGTTTTTCAGAATTTAGAAATAGCAGAAGCAAGAAGAGAAGGAATGAGTAAAATAATAAATATAAAGTAAGAGGTAAGGAGTCCCTGAGGATTTTACACTAGTCATTGCCAACTATAGGGGGTGGTGCTCATCTCCATTTCAAGGCCATTGAGCTAGTGCTGTCTGAAGACATTTCCTGGGTCATGTGTACCTATTCCTAGACATGTGTACCTATTTATCTACTCGCTTTCGAACTGGTAGATTGGCAGGAACTGGGAAAAGCACAGGAGTTCACCCTGTCACATGGCACTCAGGTCTTGAACCTGGGCTGCCGGCTTTCCAGCCGATAAGCCCAGTGTCTTAATTGCTGAGACATTACACCACCCTAATGTAATGTAATATAAAATGATGGTGATATTTTAATCTGTGCATACAGAATTCCCATGACATTTCGTAGTTCAAAGTTGTAAACCTTTGAAATTTTCTCATAATTATCAGTTCTAAATCCAGATGGTGGTATCAAAGAACCCTTAAACCTATTTAAACAATTTATTGCATTTTTTTTCTTCTCCCTTTCTCCTTTTGCCAATTTGTTTTGCAATTTCTCTTTGGCAAGGAGAACATGTTGGGTAGGATCTGAAGATGTGTGTGTGTGTACACACACACATAACACACAAACATACATATGCTATATTTCTCTTTTCTCTCTCTCTCTCACACACACACGCACGCGCGCACACACACACTGTATTGTGCTTGTGTTTATAAGTTTTTCTCCTTCCTCCTGTTATCTTTTCTGGGTACATTGGAAGTCTCATAATAAAGTCTGATATAAAGAAACTCTAGATGGAGAAACAGAGGAATAAAATTGTAGTTTGTAATGTTGACCTTTCTGCTGCTATAGTAATTTCCAATGTTGTTCCATTAACAATTATTTTTACAGCTTTTAATTTTATTTTATATCTATCTATATCTATACCTATACCTATATCTATACCTATATCTATATCTATATTATATCTATATTTATCTTCATCAATGACAGACCTTGGCATTTTACAGCCTGCAGGCCACTTCTGGCCTAATAGCTGTCCCTGTCCGGCCTGTGTTGGTGGTGTCAGCGGGGGTGGGATAGCATCAGGAGAGGTGGGACAATGGCCTTCTACAGCAGTACCAGTTTCTCATGTGGTCCTTTGAGAAAATTAATTGCCCATCCATCTATGATAACAATCCCTATACAAAAAATCCATATATTCCTTGCCAGTTAATTTCTATTTTGAGCCCCTTATCTTAAGGTGACCAACTTTTTTACAATGAAAAGGAGGACACAAATAAATTGAAGAAAAAATATCGTAAATAAAAGAAACATTTTATTCATTGCAACAATAATACAGAATACACTATAATATGATAAATGCATAATAAAAACATTTGTAACAATAACATTTTATATTGTAATTATGCTTACATGCCACGCCCCCGCCTGCAGCCACCCCGCCAACACTGCTGCCCCGCTGGGTAGAGCGGGCCCCGCGGCTCCCAAAGCATCAGCTGCGCCAGCTCCAGCCCCGGGGGGCAGCCCGCCATTGACACACCCCGCTTGCAGCCACCCCACCAGCACCACCGCCTACCCTGCACAGCCCCGTGTAGAGCAGGCCCCACAGCTCCCACAGTACGGGGGCAGCCGGCCACTGCCGCCCCTCACACCCCCACCCGCAGCAGCCCCGCTGCCCCTGCCTCTTGCGCCCGCAGCCATTATTGCCCTAGCAGGGCCGAAGATCAAGAGAAAGTTACTATGACGTCGCCGCTCCAGTCTCCTCAGGTATCTTCGGGACTAAGTAGGAGATGGTGTAGTTGGGTAGCAGGGAGGGGTGCAAAGTTCCTGCCAATTCATCTTCGCTGCAGACAACTTACATGTGCAAAGTTTGCTGGCCGGGTGTTTTGGCGCACTCAGCAGTAATTCCTATTGGCTTTCGAAAGCCAATAGGGGGAGTAGCACAGCTCATGCAACAGTTGAAAAAAAAATCAAAAAAGGTGCCGGAACGCCGTTCTGAGTGTTCTATGAGAAAAAAAAGCTCTGCAGATTAGTCTTCAAATATCGAAAAGGAGGACATGTAGGAGGACACTTTTCGAGGGAGGACAGAACTCACAAAAGGAGGACTGTCCTCCCTAAAGGAGGACAGTTGGTCACCTTACTTATCTGTTTTGGGTTTATTATGTCTTTAAAAACTAAATACTAATTGAATTCTCAGTACTTTCCCAGTGATTCATACTGTTATCCAATACACTTGTAGGTCCAGATTTCATTAGAAATTAAGTACTGCATATTTTTCTCACTCCACTAAGTTTGTTTACTCCTAGAATCTTAACTGAATAGTATTTCAATTGAGACCCTAAAGATATTCTCAGATTTGGCTTTTCACTTGATTGTTGAACTAACTATGGCAGCCAGTAATCCTTTGCCCAACTTTGGCTAAGGTATCACATGCCATCATCCCTGAAAACTGATTTGGCTATGATTATGAAAGACTTAATTCTATCTGTGTTGGAGCATCTTTGAAGACTCTTCAATCTGATGGAAAGGAATTAATCAGCACTGACTATATTATATATATATTATACTATACTATAGTATATTATATATTATATTATATCAAGTGTGCATTACTTGTATTAATTACCAGTTTGGGTTTTGGTGCCATAAATATTACTGATACAAGTTAACATCTGCCCAGGATACCAAAGGACTATAAATTAGTAATTTCTCTTCCTGTTTTATCCCCGGAGAGGAAAGATCCTTCTTTTGTGACAATTAAATAATTTGCATTGATTTTAAAATTGTTCCTGTCTGTCAAATCCACCTACACTGTATTTCACTGATGCTGTAATTGTATTGTAATATTGTTCTACAATTGAGATAATGAATGATGCATAGCTACTTAAAAAGTAGTCGGATTCTTTCCATTTTTAAATAAAGTCACAATCCTTGTGTATGGGTAGAAGATGGTTCTCCTACAGCATTGAAGTGATAGTATGGGGGGGGGGGAAATAGATGATTGGTGGTATGAAAGCTAGATTCATAAGCCTCAGGAGAAGCAGGGAGATATAATATGTGAGATAGAGAAATAGAGAATATATATGAGATGATTGTATGATTGAGGGAATGACCGAGATAAATTAGAGGTAGTGTTGTTGATTGTTCCTAACAGGTTAGACCAACAGAGATGCTTGCACATTGTGGGGTTATAGTAGGGGAAGGCAAGGACAGAAAGGGCTGGGAGATTTATCCAGCCATTCTAGGAGAGGAATGAGGTCTGATGTATGACCATAAGGGATAAAGGATGGGGGGGGGGTCATAGGTGGATCCCAATGAGCAAAGTTTTGTGTACTTTGGCCTCTAGTTGCTTGGTAAATATGAGAGTGAACTGCAATAAGATCAAGTGCACAAATGATATTGTGATGGATGAACAGACTGAGCTGTGTGCATTTTTTAAAAAAATTAATATCACTACTTTACTATTTTTATAAATAACTCATAGTGATGATCATACCTAATACTCCTTCCTCCTCCCATTTTCCCACAACCACCCTGTGAAGTGGATTGGGATAAAAGAAAGTTTTTGTCAAGCCCAGAAATCAGGAAACCCAGGCAGTTTAAATAAATATAAGGATTTATTGCAAGCTTAAGGTCTTTACAACAATCTGAACTACTGTATATCTACTGTATATCTATATACAATTTGTCAAAGCAAATTGGCAGTAGATAAGAACCAATGGAATTCAAGGTGGGTTGGATTTAGATCTCTTGTGAATGTGAAGGGACTCAAGACTAATGACGCATTTGATCCCTCCCTTAGGCTCAGCCTGCTCATCTACAGTTTTATTGAAACTCTAGTGGGGATATAGTTGTCTGAAACCCACCCAGTTGGATTCATTCAATTGCCCTGCTTGAATCAGGGTGTCCTGATACTTAAATGTAATGTGGCTGTACAACTGCAACATAATCTGTATTGGGCTGCCTTTTGAAATGACTTGGAAGCTACAACTTGTGAAATACAGTGATTAGAGTACTAGTGATTCTGTCTCATCAGTGTACAATAACCCAAATTTTAAAGTAGCTATACCAGTTATCAATAGGCTTCCAGTCTCAATTCAGATGCTGCTTGTTAACCAAACAGCACCAAGTTATATCAGGCAATGAGTTGCCAGAATAAAATATGTCCATCCATTCTGGTCATCATGAAATGGCCTGCTAAGTGTCTCTTCTTTTCTGGAGGACATGGGATGAGGCAACGTGGCAATCTTTCTCAGTAGCAGCTCTTATGTTATAGAACTTTATTTGCTTGGAGATACACACAACTTGTGCCCTCTTGGCCAGGTTAAAACAGTCTTGTGGAGTTCTTGGTACTCTCCAAGCTTGATGGTTTGCTTGCAGGCATTTTATTACCTGACTAAGTAACATCTTCAGTGCTAGAAGGGAGTGGGATTTGCTCTCAGTGGGGTTTAAAACAATGTTATTTGATCATAACTTTGACTTATGTTGATGGGGATAGGGCACCATGAAGATTTGAATTTTTTTTATTAATTGAAGTGTGTTTTAATTGCATTATTTTGTTTGCCTTGCAGAGTGTTTCAGGAGTGGGGTGGCTTATAAATGATTCGGATTCATTATTAACCCTGTTTCTAACCATAAAGGGATGTGATCTGTCTCAGTAATTGCATTAGCTGGTTAGATTTTGCATTTCCTTGGGTATACTTTCTCATTTTATTCATCTACTCATGTCAGTTCATTCAGCCAGTCTGTTTAATTTGTTCAGCTATCAGTAGGAGAATCTGAGAATTTCATCAAGTGAACAAACTATATTTTATGGCATCAGTAATTTCAAATATTTTGTGAAATACTGTGATACTGATCAGATGAATGTCTATTGTAGCAAAGAATAAAAAAGTACCCATACCAGTGTAACTGATTATTAAAGCATTAACAAAGAATATTTAAACCTAGTTGTATATTCTATCAGGTTACACCACAACTGCATTATGCTTTATATTTGTAAGTCAAACTCACAGCATGAGTTTGGCTACTGCTAAGAGAGAGATATGTGATTATCCAGTGTTAGATTAGAAAAGCTGATTTAGGGATTCATACAAAAGAAGCATGTACCTTCTCTAAAGGTTAATTTTGAGTTATACAAAATGCATTAAAGATGTGCTCTCCCAGTATTAAAACTTTTCAGAATTTCACAATGAATGGGCTATATGTCATCAATTATTTACAGAGGCCTCTATAGCATAGCAGCTCCAAAGTAATATCAAGATCTATGTATCCTGAAGGTTGCTGGAATGGGAAAAACATTGCTTGTGATATTTGGTGAAATAAGGACAGTAGAAAGGTTATCTCAAGGAGATGGAAAATTTCAGGATATCTTGAAAAGTGTCTGAAACAAGATCAACAATTATTAATCCGTCCTCATTGTTGAATGGTGGATTGGCAATTTAGCAACATACTGAATAATACTTAGGTTTCTGTTTTGAGAAAAAACTTAAGGTGATAATGGGAATCAATAACACAAAAATTAGAATTTTGAATTGTTATGAATGTTATAAGTTCCATGGTTTTCTTAATTAAACCTTCCTTTCCTTCCTTCCTTCCTTCCTTCCTTCCTTCCTTCCTTCCTTCCTTCCTTCCTTCCTTCCTTCCTTCCTTCCTTCCTTCCTTCCCGCTCACCTACCCTCAGCAATTGAGAGTACTATATTTTTGTAATAGCTATTCATATTTGATTTTCATATTATGTTCTTCAAGGTTTGCAATGGTATTTTAGTTTTAATTTGACAGAAATTAATAAGAAGATAGGGAAAGAAATCATATATCAGGGCTACATGGCATTAGCTGTCACATTTCCTAATTTGTTAGACAATAGGAATAATCTAGCACTTCCAATTCAGGCTCAGCAAAATAACACATGTATATTAATGATCTTGAATATTTCTATGCAACCAAGCATGCCACCTTTATATAGAACAGCATCAGATCAATAATTAGTGGGCATGCATTTTAATAACATGAAATGTCATTACTACTGTTGTGGGCTTGTTGTTGCTTTGCACTTTGCAATTTAATGTTTTGTAAATTTAGAAAAGTTATTAAATCTGAAGAATAAAATATGAATAAGTAAAATCACATTATATTAATACATAGTATGCAAACACTTAGTAAAAGCAATGCTTATAATCATAGGAAGGCTTATACAAAGCTTCAGAATTTATTCTATTTAATACCATTTTATTCAGCATATTAGCATTGGCTTGGCAATTCCCTGTTTTAATGTTTACATTAAAAATAAATATGATATGTGAATAATAATTTATCTGTAAAGATGCTACTGAACTCTTGGATCTAGTAAACAGTTACTAATTAGAGTAACCTTGGGATGGTCAAAAAAGTCAAGATAGTAATTCTAAAGTCCTGCTCCTTTTAATGTGCATTGTTTAAAGAAAGGGTGGAGCTTTAATAATGAAGTCATGGTTTCTTCATTCAATCAAACTATATATGTAGTCCTCAAATTACGACCATTTCTATAACTATCATTCAAAGTTACAATAGCACAGAAAAAAGTGACTTATGACTCTTTCTTGCACTTACAACCATCCTTGCGGTCATACAATCAAAATTAGTGTTCTTGGCAACTGGCCTATAATGGTTGCAGTGTCAGTAACATGTGTTTGCCATTTGCAACCTTCCCAGAGGGCTCCTGACAATGGGGCAAGCCAGATTCCTCTCTATTGACAAGATTTACTTAATGAGTTTAGCATAAAATTGATAACGATTCACTTAACAATCACATCACTTACAATGGAAGTTCCCGTCCCAATTATTATCGTAAATTGAGGATTACATGTACTAGCTGCTCTGTGTCATAAAATAAGTAAGGAATTATATGAGAGTGGAGAAGGAAGAAGCTGAAACATATATACTGCATTGTGAAAATTGGTTCATACTTTGTAATATTGAACAATGAGGAGACAGCTCGAAAAAGGTCCATCTTACACTAGCTTATTTTTAACAAGTTGACTAAAAAGGGCACTCTTTAAATATCTCAGTGTAATAAAAGTCATTAGAGAAAATACTGCTAGCAATGTATATCCACTCTGCTGAACCTCTTTGAATTCATAGTGTATTTTTTTCTCAGTAGGCATGATAGGATAGTACTCAAGGTTCTTGATCAACCATATTTGAGACAACACTTTATGGACAACTCTATGTGTTTACAACAGTAAGGATCACTAACATACCATATTTTCCAGCGTATAAGACGACTTTCTAAACCATGAAAATCTTCTCAAAAGTCGGGGGTTGTCTTATATGCCCAGTCGTCTTATACGCCGGAAAATACGGTAATTGCTTTTGAGCAATAAATATTGTGTGTATATTTTGTGTTTTATACATATATATAGGCATACACATGTACAAGCAGCACGATGGCCTAGAGGGAAAGACTCTTGCCTCTTATTTGGAAGTTGAGAGTTCAGTCCTAGGCAGCGACAGATGTTTTTCTATCATAGTACAAAGAGAAACATCTGTTGCACTGTGTAGGTGTCAAGAAGGGCATCTGGCCAGTAAACACTCAGTTCCACTCAGTCAACTTCTCTCCATGCAAAGCAAGGGATTAACCGGGTCATAAGAATAAAATGGATATACACACATATAGAATATCTGCAGTAGGTCTTCCCAGGTTGGGTAATTGTCTAAATGTTCCATCACAGTCCTAGCTTCCCTGTACGTATTTTTTATAAAAGATAAATAAAATTAAGACCATGGTAGAGTCCTCTGGAGTCTCTAAAATGATTATGCGTTCTGTATGATTTTCTACAGACAGCAGGCCAGTTTGTTAGTGGAGCCTGATATTGGTAAATTTGAGACTGAAGATTATGGATGTGATGCCTTGAGTTTCGTATTTTTATTTGGTACTCATTGTGCTTGTGTTTATGTAATTTTATTATCCAAAGTTGCTTAAGATAAATAATTATAAAGAACAATACTATAACAAGGATCCAAAATTCATTATGCAAATTCTTTTTTAAATCACTTCCAGTTTGCCACTGAGATGTGAAAGATCAAAAGAGTGTCTTCAAGACCACCTATTGTATGTACAATGTCACATACGATTCTGAAATTTCTCTCCATATTTCTATAAAGACACAAATGTTTGTGAGTAAACATATTGCTGATAAAATGAGTCCTTAGTTCAGAAGCTCAAGTAAAGATAATAGCAAAGAATCTCTTGAATTAAATTGGGTGGGATTTTTTCATGAATACATGGACACACACATGTAGTTTTCTTGGCAGCAATATGGCAGTGGTTTGTTCTGGCTGCCTTCTGGGATATTGTTTCAATATCTACACCTAACTTATAGTCTTAAGATGTTCTGGTAGTTTTTCATCCAAGTTCTACGTACCCTTGTCCTTGATTTACGGCTGGCAATTTAGTGACTTTTGAAGTTATGATAATCTCCTGGGGATTATTTAGGACCTGGATTTGAATTCCAATGGTTTCCCCCCCCCCCACAGTCATATGACCAAATTTTGGTGCTCAACAACCAGACCACATTTATGGTTGTTTGCAGAGTCCCATGGTCACATGACAATTTTTACGACAGTTTTGCTGAAAATTAGCATTTACTTTCAGTTTCCAGCAAATTCCCATCTTATGCGAACCATTGATTTGCTTAACAACCACGCTGTTTGCTTAACAACCATGATGGCTGCTTTACAAGAGCCGCATTCATTTCATGACTGCTGCAAAAAAGGTCATAAAATCAACCATTTTACAACCATCACAACTTATGACCATGATGGGCAGGCTCCATTACAATCGTAAGATAAGGACTACCTATATTTAGACTCTGAGTAGCTTTCTATGATCAGTTTAAGTTCACTCTTTTGCTTCTTTTCATGCAAATCCATGTAAATACGAGGCAGAACTTTAGGAGTATTTTATGTTCTCAATATAGCTAAACAACATTCTGCTGTTGCTACTGCTATTATATATTATAACTACTAACAGTCTACTACTACTACTGGCTATTTCTTTCTGTTTCACAATAACTCCCCATCCCCCATTTTAAACATTGCTATTTAGCCACTACTTTTTGTGGGAGCCTGACAGTGAATCAGTGCATTGTTGTCTTTTTAACAAGTCTCAGCAGGAGTCAAAATATTCCCACAAGGAAAAGAATAGGCCTGTCAGTTCAGAAAGAGATGCGCTGGGAAGGAGATGCACCTTTGAAATCTACCAAGTGAAATGCTAATAAGACCCTATTTATTTAAACATGGGTTATTCTTTAGAAACTGAGGTGTCCACAGGGTTCAGAACAAGTTAGGGTGTTGGCCACAATGCTTCTTTTAAATGAGTTGCTGGGTGTAAAAAAGTGGGGCTGCAGTCACAAAAATGTGGCCAACACCTTTTTTACTCTCCCTTCCTGTATCTTACCCAGCTTCGAATATGAAATAGGAGTCAGTTTTTACCAACCAGTCTTGGTCTAGAGTTAGCTGGTGGACCTCAATCCTAAGTACTTTTGTTTAAAAGCAAATCCCATTAGGTTGAGTAGTAGTTATTAGTAATTACATTTCAACTCACTTTCCGTGTCCTAGGAAGAACTATATTCCCATGTAAAGAGCCATAACAAAGTGTGGAACAATGTATTGCTTTTCTCCCTTGAGAATATAGCAGATTAACACAGAATTATCTAGATCCTTTTTCAGTCAGGATTCAGGCCTGGGTATGGGCAGGAGGCACCACTGGTTTTGCTTTTGGATGATCTCTGATGTAGGCAGGATGGAGGTTGTGTATCCATCCTGCCCTATTTGACGTTTCAGTTGCTTTTGATACCTGTAGCTCAATTGTAGGATGAGGATGGAGGTTCGTTCTCTGAGCTTGTGTGTGCGTTTTCGAACGTTTCATTACCAGGATAGGTAACATCTTCAGTGGAGATTAGGGGAAACTCAGAAACCAAAACACAAGCTTGGAGGACAAATCTCCACCCTCAGCTTTTGATACCATTGACCACGATATCTTTTTGAATCAGTTCAGAGAATTGGAGGTGGGTTCACCTCCTTTCTCCAAGGTCAATTCCAGATGGTCATTGGGCAAAAGTTCAGCTCTTGGCCTCCTTTTCCATTTAATATCTACCTGAAGCTGTTGGGGTATCATCATGGCATAAGGTGTCATAGGTATGCAGATGCTGCTGATAGTACCAAACTATACATCTCTGCTTTTGGTAAATTAAACAATGTTGTTGATGGAATTGTTATCCTGATGCCTAGCAACTGGGAAAGTCTGGATGAGGAACAACAGACAGCAGCTGAATCCTGGCAAGACTGAGTGGATTTGGGTTTGGGGCTCTTTTGGTGCTCAGTGGGGTGGCACTACCCCAGGCAGACCTGGTGTGCAATCTGGGGGTTCTGTTCTATCCCAGCCTATTGCCGTCCTTGTTAAAGACACAAGGACCAAATCCCTGCTGATGCAATAGGCTGGAGACTTTACAACAAAACAAACCCCTTTTAATATGGGTGACAAACCTGTCAAATAGTGCAAAACACAAACAGCAAAACTCAAGTCCAAAGGAATGAAATAGTCCACAGGAAACACAATACAAACAGAAGAGAAGTCACAAGCAAGACGAACAGACCAGGATTCCAAGAAGCACTTTGCAAACGGTTGCCTTCAGCAACCAGCACCGCCCACACTTCCTCCCTTTATTCAGCAGTCCCAAGGCATTGCCTCTCATCGCCTTCTCCTTTTACTCTGGAGGCGTCATATTGATTGCTGCTGATTTTCTCTTGCTAAATGACGATGTGTGCGAGCATCAATTAGCAAGTCCATCAGGTGTGACTCTTCCAAGTCTGACTCATTCTCCTCACACAGCTGAGCTTCATCAGGAACACGACTGGAGGGCCCAGGCTCTGCATCAAACCATGAGTCCTGTAATTCATCCGAGCCTCCCTCTGCCTCCCTCCCTCTGCCTCCTCCACCTCCTCCTCAGATTCCTCAAACTCAGCTGTTGCAAACACAGGCTGGCACGGAATCACAACAGGTTCCTCCTGAACTCACAAGTCCTGCTTGAAGAACAGGTGGTAGTCATGACTAGGAGACCTTTTATGCATCTTCGTGTTATATGCTGCTTGTGCCCATACTTGGACCAAAAGGCTTTATTCATGATCACCTCCAGATTGGATTATTATAATGCACTTTACATGGGGCTGTCCTTGAAGAGTATCCAGAACCTTCAACTGGTACCAAATGCAACAGCGCAGGCAACTATGTGTGCCCCTAGATCAGCACATCATTCCTCTGCTCTGTGAATTATATTGGCTGCCAGATTGTTTCCAGATCCAATTCAAGTTGCTGTTTTTGACCAATAAAGCCCTTCATGGCATGGAACTGGGTTACCTGAGGGATGACCTCTCCCCAATTATTATTATTATTATTATTATTATTATTATTATTATTATTATTAATGATGATGATGTTGGAAGGGACCTTGGAGGTCATCTAGTCCAATGCCTTGCTCAGGCAGGAAAACCTATACCATTTCAGACAAATGGTATGTCATCTCATCCCAATAGATCTGGAAGAGGCCATTTTACAGGTTCTATATGCAAGGGACCTATATTTGAAGGGTCCCAGGAAGTGGGCCTTCCCTGCTATGGCACCTACCTTATGATATGTTCTCTCCAAACTTACTGTGACTCTTCAAGAAGGCCTTCAAAAACCGGTTGTATCATCAAGCTTTTAAGGATGTTTTTAATTTTTTAAATATTTTTTCCTGCCTTTAATTATTTTAATAAACATACGAATATTTTCCCCACAATAACAACCCTAAAATATTGAGTTGGGCCCATGTTCATGCCTTAGGCAGGATTAGAACTTGCAGTCTTCTGATTTCTATCCTGATGCCTTAATCTCTAGACTGAACAGGCTCTGTTGGGAATCCCAGAGAACTGGTAACATTTAGGGCAGCTCCCCTATTATATATATCTCTCTTTCCATTTGTTGTTTGTCTATTTTATTTTTTTTAACTGAGTTTTAATTTATAATGATTGTGTTCATATTTTATAATGGGTGTTTTACAATATTTACTTTTTATATTGTGGGTTTAGATTGTTGTGCGCTGTCTAGAGGCATTTCAAGGAGGATGAATGACTACATAAATTTGTCAAATAAATAAGTAGTAAAGCACGATCTGAATCTCACATACAAGTTAACCATTAACAATAGGAGGCAATTGGAGAAGTCTGAGATATAAAATCTATATTCTATTATCAATTTGTATGATTGTGAATTTTGTTTTTAATTTGAAAATGACAATACTTTGATTTTCCTTTTTTTCTTCTTGTGTTTTTTTTAAAAAAAAAAACAGTATTTTTACCATGAGAAAGTGAAGAACATGGCTAGCAACAAGAAAAACCTGTAGATCTACAGTATCTTCTTATCTGGAAACAAATAGAATTTACTGCCAAAAGAATGGCAGTAGTTTTGCAGTGAGATCTGGACTGACAGAAAATATAGCCAAGGGACATGGATTTGTAATTTGAATACTAATTTTAGCTTCAATATTCCATAGTGTCAGAATAAGCCTCTTCAGACTCTTCTCCCTTAGCTCAGATTTCATTCCAGTAATAAAATTACAATGCACAATATACTTTAATGTCTGGTACAATGCACAGATTGCCTCTCAAATAGAGAGGATACATGGATATTATTGTGTCTCCAGTCTGCATCATGAATAGCCTACTCAGCTGAGCTTGCTAACTTTTATATGAATAACGATCAAACAAATCCTTCATGGCATTGGTGCAGAGTCTACATCTCCTTCACTGCTTGTTTGGGTCTTGAGAATGGGGCTGTCCTTCTCTGCTTTGACTAATAAGTTTCATCTAGGAAGTCATCTGATGCTGTTAACTAGAAAACAAATTTTTAAAATGTAAAATCTCCTTTCTCCAGCATAATCAGACATGATGTGATTTACTTTGGTTTAATGTATTGTGTGGATCCAGATACTGTGGTTTATAAGCCAAGATTTATAGCTTAGCAACACCACTGTTTATGAGTTGAACTGTGGTTCATGCGACTAAATACTGGCTTTGCGCAATGTGCAAATGTAGCCAATTACCTGACTTAGTTATTTCAGTTTTCAGATTTCATCAGAAATAAATTACAGTTTCAACAGGAAATTTTTTAAAGAACATCAACAATTGAACAATTATAGTATTGAGTAATTTGCTTGAAAAATATACATTTCTGAAAATTTATACACAGAAGAGAAAACAGGAAAAATGACTTAACTCTATCATTATTTAATTAAAAATTACTCGCAGTTGCTATATTATATGAATATTTCATACCCCAGGCAGAAAAGATAACTAATCAAAATTAAGACTTTGGAAAAACAGGGAATATTTGAGGACAATACAGAAGTTATTTTGTTTTAAAACAGCAGTCCCCAATCTTTGTGGCTTGGTGGCCTGGTGCGGGGGTAGAGAGGGGAACCAGGCCACATGAGCAATGGGTTGGTATATACATGCGTCACAGCATGACTTGTGCAAGTGATGGGCTGGCGTGCATGCGCATGCAATTCAACTTGCACAAGTTGAGCTGCATCTGCCGGCCCATCGCTCATGCGGCCTGGTGGGCCACGGGCCGGAGGGTTGGGGATCCCTATTTTAAAACATAAAGTGAAAATTGGAATAGATATCGAAAGGGAGACAGAATGCTAATGTATGAGCTAATGAGATATAATCTTTCTTGAAACGGCTAGACTTGTGGATGCCATCATTTCACATTCTGACATTAGTTGTCTTGATCCATATCTTGAAAATAAATTGAGTCAAAATGGAATTATTCTTTAATTGTGCAGTTTTTCAACCGCACAATTTAATGTTGCGCATGTAGCTGTACTTGACAATGAAATCTAATGTGTGTGTAGATATTGAGGTTTTCTAATATTAAAAGCTCTGTGACAAAAAATAACAGAAGTGAAGAGACAGGCCATGTTTTAAATTTATAATTTAAATTTTATTAACCATGCATAGCATCTGTGACCAAAAATGCAGTCATTTGCCTTGCAGTCAATATTGTTAATCGGAGTTTTATTACGAACAGGATTATTAATTTCCAATACTAAAGTGCATTTCTTAAGTTTCTTACAGATCAATGTCAAACAGCACAAAGATTGTGTGTGTGTGTATTTTAAAAATAACATCCATTATAAAGGGACGTCTCAGATCAAATGGTTTAGAACTGTCCAGGTGGCTCCTAACAATACCTTAATATTAGGCAATCTGTTCCAATAACAATTGGCTCAGTGCTATATTTATGGCCTCAAGCATTCAAAGTCTCTTTCTTTCTTGAAAGTGAAGTGTATTGCATATAGAGAAATAACATGGGGGAAAATATCCCATGATTATGGGAAGAATTCACTTGTAATCTTTGCAGAACCAAGAAAAATATCAGTACAAATTACAAGTATCAAAATTACTGAGATGAAAACTCATTTTATCTTTCATTAGATCCAGTTTACCATTGTTAGAAGAATACATCTCAGCAATTGTAACATTAAGTCATGAAAGAAAGACTCACATCTTATATTTATCTTCCAATTTCAGATTACGAGTTTGGAAAGGTGACATATGATGATGCTTTTTAAAACAGAATAGTTTCTCGGGCAAGGAACACATCTAGACTGCGGCTATTGATGATGTATAATTCAATTTTTATTTTGTTTTGCATTCATAGTATAATAAATAAGACTATCGCTGCCACGAAAAGCCATGCCAGCTACTGTAGAAATTCAATTTATAGTTGCATATTTTTAAATAGGGAGCGTTTGAATTCATTTGATTACATTCTGCTTTCTCGTGGACTTAATGAGAATTTTAATTCTCAAGGGATTTTCGGTGGGCCCAATGGTAAAATGAGACTATTAAGTTTCAGTAAGTGCAAGAAACCAACTCCTTTGGTCTTAAGTGTAGCTGCATATATTTAATATTGTTGCAATACATATTGGCAGAACAATAAATTGCCCTAGGATTTATAATCTAATCCTGCTTTCCATTATAAAACAACTTTATTTTCTAAAGAGGCAACGTGGTTCCACCCCCTATCCATTATTAACTAAAGAAATTATATAATTTAGAATACTGCATTAACCAAGTAATAATTTAAGAGAAGAATTAAAACAAATAAATAATAAACTATGGTTGTCAAACTGTGTACATTAGGCTGCAATCCTCTACCAATTTAGTGGAAGTTTGAACTAATTTAACTGGGATTAGAAAAAATATTTTAAATATGGTAACTATGTTGTAATAGAGAGAGAGGAAGAACTATTTGTGATAGGGAAAAAATCAGTCTCAATGAATGACCTATTATTAAGGATACCTGAAATCCCAACTATATGTTTACTAAAACGTAATTTGAATATGACAACTGTAATTAGTAAAGCTTAAAAACAGGATATAGATTATTATAATTGTATGTGATTGATGATTTCTGTTTGATTGAACTTTACTTAAAACTGTATTAATGTTAATAAGCAATATTATATTTAGGAAACAGAGAGGAAATTTTTGATAATTAATTTGAGCTATACTTATATGATTTTGTCTTTGAATGACTTGACACCCTGATCACCACGTTGTGTCCTAAGCTGGAAAAAAAATGGAAAAAATCAATAAAAAATTTTATATATAAAAAAGAAAAATACAATTTAAATATTTCACTCACCCCCCCTCTCTTGGAAACAGAATATTTTTCATTTTTTTTAAAATGGTGGTCATGGTAAATAAGATCTTGAATTTGGAATTCAGTAAGATATGCTGGCTCATTCCAACGCCCCTCGTTCAAAGGAACTGCAGAATCCTAAATATGTGTCGATGGAAATAATGATTTATAGCATTTATTTATTTATTCATTTATATTTGTATCCTGCTTTTTTATTGAAGCACATTAATATAGAACTGAAATAAATAATAGCACGCAGAATAAAGGTAAAAAAAAATAGAAACGAAAATTGGTGCTGAAAAGTGTTAACAATTGAAAGCCCTACTTTCTGCGGGTAGACTGAGCAGTAAGCAGAGGAAAGCCGGGCCTCTTTCACATCGATCATAATGAAATTGCTTCTCTGAAGCTGGGTGGTAAGTCGAGCTCAGTGTTATTAGCATTGTGATGTCACTTTGAAGTTCTGAACAGTTTCCCCCCAGTGATTTCATTTAAATGCTGAACAGCAGGGAGTCTGGAGGATGGAAGGGGGACAAGAACGAGCCCTCATGGATTAAATCCTACTGAAGGACACCAAGGACTATGACATCAAAAGCTGATGAGAAATCCCAGAGAAATTAGCAATTCAGCACTGAACCCTCCAGCTTCTAGCAGAGGTCGTCCATCAAGAAAGCCTGATTAAAATGGATCCAGAAATCATTATCTTCCAGGAAGATTTAGAGTTGCAAGACCATCAGTTCTTCGGTCACCTTTCCTAGCAATGGCATGTCTGAGAGCAGGCCTATAATTGCATAGACCTCTGGTTCAAGGAAGGGCTTCAGTGCAGGTCTTATCAATGCCTGTTTTAGACATTAGAGAGAAACAAATCTCCATCCCTGCCCTCACCCCCAATCCCCAGGTCATTTTACTTCTTGACAATGGGGCCAGAATAAATCAACTCTGAATAAGTAGGTGGTACAACTTATCTTTCTACATATCCCTTACTTTTTCTGGCTTAATGCTTCCCGAGAGTTCTGCCTATTATTTCCAGAAGTCCAAGCTATCCTGTCTAATGGAAGGGATGAGTTACAGGGGGAGCGAGAGATTTCTAGGCCTGCCCAATCATCAAGCAACTCAGGGTGGTGTACGGAGGGGTTTAAAAACACCATCATAATAAAAAAAAGGGCCAAAATAAAACATTGCACCAAGGAGGACAAAGACTTAAATCAGGTAACTGGCTCAAAGTCTACTGAAAAACCCAGATTTTAAGGTTTTCCTAAATAATAGGCAGAACTATGTTAGAATGATGTTCTAAAGCAGTTCCCCCACCCCCCCAAACTTGGCAATTTTAAGATGCGTGGACTTCAATTCTCAGAACCCATCAGCCAGTATTCTGGGAGCAGTAGATCACACATTTTAAAGTTGCCAGGTCTAAAACACACTGTTCTGATAGGCAGACATGGCTTTTGAGGGACACTAAGCACAATATTTTTCCCTATTTCATGATTTTGACAGCTTTAGAGTACTGTTTCTGACTTAGTTCTTCATTTTTGTTTAGAAACAGATCAGAAACAGATGTCATATTTTAAGCACTGGATTGGTTTACTAACTACTTCTGCTTGTACACCCATCATGTTTTCTTAGTCTCAGACTGGGAAGTTGAAAACTATCAACCAGCATCAGACCAGCATGGTGGATCATGGTCCATGACATTAAATGAAGAGACCTATATCTTGCAGTGGATTGGTCACACACACACAAGAATTATGGGGCTAATAGCTTGTGGGAAGTACAAAAATATGACACTCTTTTAGATCTGAATTTGTTAATTCAGTGAATTCCTAATCCTGATTTTGGGAACTCAAATGATGGTTTTATATGCTGGATATGGTCACTGTAGCTTGGGATGCTAGTCTAACTTTTGGCTCTTTCCAAATCTACAATTCTACAAAAATATTGTTTTATTTAGTGCCTAATTCTTCCTTTCAAAGAACCTCTAATGCTTAAGATACAATTTTAGCATAATCAATATTAATAGGCCTCAACTATGTTCAGAAATATAATAGCGAAATATCATTTCTTTTTGTAAGTTATAAAGCTTACTTGTGGAATTTCAATTACTCCAAATCCTGCTCTGCTCATACTTAGTTAAAAGTGACACCAAAACAAGCACCATAATTCTGGGAGTTTGCCAAAAGATGATTGGGTTCAATCACATCACTCACACGTTTGATACCCGTGATGCCATAAATGATTCAAAATGGCAATTTGCTAAATTCTGTACAGTTTAAATGATATATTAAATTCCCCCCTACCTCCCCCCAGTGAAGCATAATGTATAGGAATAAATTGAAAGGAAGTAATATTCTTTGCATAAGTGGCGATTCCATCACTTATATGAATATGAAAGTTGTGTTTAGGTGTCTATTATATTATTACTTGATCGGGATCAGTTTGTAATGGTATGTGAGAATGACCTTGGGAGACAGGGAGAAGAGCTGCAATCAAGGGAATGATTGGAAAATTAACCTGCAGAAAGAATGTGGGCATGGCAAACACCTTAGAAGGGAATCTCCCTAGTTTTGGAGGCTGCAAAGGCAGCAGGAGAGAAATCTATTTTCAGACTTGCACGATTATGTTAATGTAACCTTACAATAATGGAGAATTAGCTCATCTGAACATGCTTCCTGTCTGGACTACCTTGCAATTCTACCTGCATTTTAAGAGCAAAGAGTTCCCTAAAATCATATGTATTCAATACATGAGACATCTGAAGGACGTACTTTGTGCTTACTTGCTCCCACTCCAAAGTGCTTGGCACTTTCAGAAAATGCTGGCTCAGTCTTTGCCTTTGAATAATGAAACAAAAAACTGATGGTCAGCAAAGTGAAGTCATTAAGAATAAATCAGCTCTGTTTCCATCCAGAAAGAGCTTAATGTTACACTTTGCAGTACACCATTGTAGCCGTGCTTGGCTCACATATTGATTTTTCTTCCTCTCCACAGCAGTGAACATACAGAATCAGCAGGTTCCCTCTTGCACTCAGTCACATTAAAACAAAATAATGAAAAAAAAAAAAAAAAGACAGTAACTTCAGAAGCCTGGTATGTGGAAGTACTACTGTGACACCTGGTCCTGACCAATGCATAAATATGCATAAGCAAAAGATGAACTTGCTGATTTTGCATGTTCATGGTGGGGGATGTACAATCAGCGGGGAACAATGACCTGCATTGTTTTTGCAATACAGAGTTGAATAGAATCTCAGTAGAGATAAAAACCTGATATATGCAAAATACAGGGAAGCCTGAATCCATTTCTGAAATTCAAAACCACCACTTCACATTCTAAAATTAGCTGAAGTAGGAGAAAAGCATCTGTTTCCATGCAAAATGCTGTTTTAGCGTTTTAGACTTGATACATTTTGTGACTTTTCTGAGAAAACATCTATGTAAATTTTCTGTTGGTTAATTTTTATTCAGTCTGATTTTATTGGCTATGAGTGAAGGCTGATAGTAATTTCATTTACATTTAAGATTTCTGATAGACAGAATCCATTATATTTTCAAGAGTATGAAAGGAGCTTTTACTTTGCACCTTTCAACTAGCAATGTTGTAACAGTGAGCAGCAATTTCTCAATCACTCTTTTAATTAGACACTCCAAAAAGTGAGAAATGGAGTAATAGATGTCTAAGTCCCACTATTAATAACAGAGCAATTTGCTATATGTTTAGACACTTTGAAATCCGACTCAGTTCAAGATCTATAAAAAGTACTGCTCATGGCCATTGGTTTATTCAAATTTAAATAATTATACTCGATTTCAAAACATTCACAATGCTATAATAATTTAATACATATATATGGATTTTGGTTATTTTGAATATAATATATTTGTATATATATAAATGCATGTTACAAATCTAAAATACAATACGAGTTGAAATTGTTATTTAAGGAATCATAAAAAACAGAGCCTTGTTAGCTACAACAATGATATCTATGTAATCTATAGAAATAATGAATATAATATATCTAAGATTTTACAAAATAGTTGCAAGCTTTGATTTTCCAAGCACTCTTTATTATCCAAGAAGGCTAGAAGAGATGGATCAGCATGCAAACATGTTTTCTTGGGTACAAAGCAGTGTTAGTTGATAGTATAAGTCTTTCAAATCTTGCTGGGAAGATAATCGCATTTCACTTTTCTGGAAATTTAAATTCCAAGTATTAATCAAAACTTACATAAAATTACAGTTCTTTGACAAACAGAAAACAGAAATCAGAGAGCTTTTATATTAACTTAGATGAAGTTAATTTAAGTCTTTAAATAACTCTCAGTATCTAATGGTCTTTTCACTCTTCTAATTTTAAAAAATAAAATTTGAAATATTTTAAAATAAAAACTGAAGGCATATAACAAACATAATTTTTTTTATTTTCTCTGTTGTCAAACTAAAAGACTAAAATTTGACATCTGATTTCCCCTTACTAGATAGTACCTGCTCTTTGGATTCAAGTCCAGAGAACTATCCGAATCCTGCAAACTATATGGAATATCTTCAATTCCAGATAGATGGTGAACAACTTTGTCAAATTATTTGTATAATCTGTAGCCATCTTAGAAAATGTCAGTCTTCTTTAAATATGGTTAAACTACTACTACATTCATGTTGGAAGCACCTACCAAGGCACTCCTGGGTTGAAAGGATTAGCTGGTGACATCACTGTTGCCCAGGGGATGCCTGAGGGGGCTCCTTTCATGTCCCTGTTATTTCCCCATCAAAGTGGTACCTATTTATTTAGTCACATTTTTATGCTTTTGAACTGCTAGGTGGACAGGAGCTAGGAGCTCATTCCGTTATGGAGCTCGCTCTCGGATTTTGAACTGCTGAGCTTTCAGCCTCTCAATGGTCTTTTGACTTAGTGTCCCAACCATAAGAACCACTGCAAACCCTTAAATATGGTTATGAAACATCTGGATGGTTATTTTCCTCAGTTGTACCAGTTCATAACCATGGTTGCCTTAAGTCTTCAAAATCTGCAGATAAAACAAGCCTATTTTCTTTTATGCAGTTTGCTTATTAAAATAATCTTGTAGGTCACACCTGAGACTCTATTAAGGTCTCAGTCACTTGCTTTCCTAGCTATAAATAGTAAATTCCTTTTCTTTTCATTTTTTATCCTCTCACATTTCATTTTTTTAAATAGAAGTTTACATGTAGCATATTATTACATTCAGTTTAATTTTAATGTTATGACCTATAACAACACTGGAATATGGGAGTCAAGATGGCAATTGTGACTGCACATTGCCCTGCCCCAAAGGAGTGGGCTCCAATTGGATATTCACAGCCACTATATTTTTTTTAATTCCAGCACCCCTGCATACAGGATAAAGAGATTCAAAAGCGGTTGAGTTTTGAGTGATCCTAAACCTGTTTTAAAGGTCAGACAAGGCTTAAAAAATATTGCACATGTACTTAGTGGTGCTTATTTTAGGCACGCCATATGAACATGGCTTTTATGCTGAAGCTTCAGAGTTAATTAAGGGATGAAGAAGTTGTAATTTAATTGTCTTATTTATGGCTGATGCCAACTAAATAGGAAATAGGCCTGGATGGAGGAGATATTCTTCACTATATTGTGATGTTTGCTCCATTTCAGTACTTGAGTACTGAAATGGGCAAATCCACCTCAGCTGAATGTCTAATTTGGAGAAAAAGTAATTTATTTCAAGTGTTGTTCCTGTTTTCACAAGGACCTTAGAACAGAGTTCCCTAACCTTTCCAGGTTGGCGGCCCGGAGCAGGAGGGGGGGAAAGAGGGGATGATTTTTGTGGGTGGGGCAGGCACATATGTGCATACATATGCACACCTGTGTGCCTGTGACATATGTGTGAGGCCACAAGTGCTGGTAAAGAGGCTCACACGAGTGTGGCCACGAGTGCCCGTAATGAGGCTCGCGCAAGCACCTGCAACGAGACTCACGTGGGGCCCTCAAATGCCAATGACGGTTGCCAAGTGGGGCCATGAATTCACACACTTGTGCGAGTGAGCAAGTGGGGCTGCGCATGCACGCATGCACTGGGCAACCACTCACGTGATCCAGTGGCAATTAGGCCATGGTCCAATAGTGGGCCACAGCCCACAGGCTGGGGACCCCTGCCTTAGAACATAAATAAACTCCATATAATGAGCATATTTTGGTTTAATGCCAGAATCTATGCTTTTTATTTTGAAGGTTTCCCAGTCCAGTGCACACTGTATGCTGGAATGTAACACCCACAATTTTTTGCACTCCAATACATAAAGTATGTCAACCTGAGAAAGATAGTCTTATCTCAAATGTTTAAATATACAGACATCTTATATACTATTATCCCCTTTAACAATTTAAACAATCAAAATATACAAGTTGTCTGGTAACCTAAGGAACATGCTTTTGCATGCTAGTTAGTTTTATAATATTTCACTTCCAACGACTAATTTCCAGTTTGTTATCTCAAAATCTTTTCCAATAGCATTCTTATTGACTCCTAAAGTTCCATGCCTTGCAGGTGGAAGTGTAGACGGTATTATTTTTATGTAATTCAGGATTACAGGGTCATAAAAAAGGGAGTTAAAAAGGGGGGTTGCAGAGAATACTATCCTCTTGCATTGACTCTCCAGACTGAATATTTTTTTTATAAATGATCTACATTTAGTGTACTTTTAAATCCTTTATTGTACATCGAATTTGCAAATCTACAGCTTTTAGAGACTTTTATAAGCAAAAAGAGTACCAGAGGCAGATACATTAGGAGGTCCCATCCTAACAGGAGGAAGGAGGAATATGATTCAGAATTCCATCTTGGCAATGGTACTCCCATTGCAGAATACTCTGATGCCAGAGGTGTACTTGGCCTTTTCACTGCAGGCATTCAACAATGCTTCTTTTATATTGTTGCACACCATGCAGAATCTCTAGAACCTTGAAATAAACAAACCAATGAACCTAAAAAACAAAAAGCAGGACAAGTCTTTTCTGACTCTTCAACCAGTCTTAATTCTAATGTACAAAAGAAATAAACTGCATATTCACAGATCAGTAAATTCTCTCAGTGTATTTTTAGTTGTTACGATGTTTCTTTTAACAGAGTTTGAAAGAACCCTGGTCAATAGATATTATCAAATGCTTAATCATTAATACTTCAGAATTATCAGCATAACACGTGGCCTGTCAAACAACTTTATGCAATGCACCAGTATTTTAAAAAAAGTAATAGATTCACTACTGCCCCAAAAGATGTGCTGCTGAGTGTCTCCAATCCTCTCTGCTACAAGCAGCTTCAGAGTGCTGCCATTCTGCAAGCCACCAAACAGCTGTCTGGCACACCAAGTATTCCTTTGCAACCCATGAGAATTTTTAATTTATTAGTGTGGCTCTTACCCTTTTATAAATTTCACAGGCATTCTTTAGATCTCTATGCAAATGCTTATAGTTTAAAATATAACAACATGTGCCCCTATGCTTTCTGTTGACATGACTATCGTAATATAGGAAAGGCCAAAGGAACTTATGCAGGCCTGCTTGAAGACTATTGAATACATCCATCAGATAAAATTGCTTGGTTTGACTCGAGTTGGACTTCGCCTATGCAGGTCTTTTGACTTAGGCAGAATCTAGTATGGTTGGTTCTGAAGAAGTGAATGGGATTCTTGGGGCTGTTAAATGAAGCCACCTGTGTATTAGATCTACAGCTCTCCTAGTGAATCAGTGTTTCTGAGAGATAAGGTGTAGTTCCGATCAGCTGGTGATGAGGTAGTTCTGTTGACTCTTAAAAAGGTGATGATGAGTTTAATATACAGGATATTTGGAGAGAAAGGAATCCTGGGAAAAAACAGTTTACCTTTTATTCTGGACGTCATCAATTTGGTCCAGAATTGATATGGTGTGGATGTCAGCTGACTTAAATTTAGAAGTAGAGGAGATTATGATTGATACAAACACCTGGGCTGATCACAATCCGATTAGAATTAGATGGAAGGGGCAAAAAAACACGAGGAGATGGATTCTAAAAAGGGCAATCTTAAATCATAAAGAATTCAAATCAAAATTAGAAGAACAATTGGATCTGTTTTTTAAGTCAAACAAGAAGGAGGATACAAACTGCCAAAATTTATGGGATACAACCAAAGCCTACATGAGAGGCGTTGTAATTTCTTATATGGCTAGGCAACACAAAATCAAAACACAACGCCAAAGACAACTGGAAGAACTACGTAAAGTTGAGGATAACCTGCAAAATGAACCACAAAGATGTGATTTGAAACAACAGATTGATTTAATTAAACATAAGATGGATATTATTACGAAGGAAGATCTAGGACAGCAGATAAAACGTACTAAACAAAATTTCTTTGAAAATGCCAATAAACCAGGGAGATGGTTGGCTTATAAAATCAAAAAACACAATAATAAGCAGAGAGTTACCAACCTTTATAACGCCAAAGGTGATATGGTGTGCCAGAACGAAGGAAAAAAGCTAGTGGCATATGAGTTTTATAAGAATTTATATAAGGACGACGAAAAGAGAAATAACTATGACATAGTACAGTATTTACAACTAGTCGATTTACCCAAGGTGCCAGAAGAATTTAAAACTCTCCTAAATAAAGAGATAACATATTTAGAGCTCTCGGTCGCAATTAAGAAACAGAAGAATAATAAAACACCTGGACCAGATGGTATACCTGCAGAAATGTATAAAATTGCACAAGAATCTTTAAGCCCAATGCTGTTGGACTTATTTAATGAGGTTTTAACCCAAGCTAAAATACCAGCTTCATGGGAAGAAGCCTTCCTCACGTTGATACCTAAAGAAAACACAAACCTGACACAAATTAAGAACTATAGACCCATTTCTCTTTTGAATTCAGATTACAAGATTTTCATGGCAATAATGGCACAAAGATTGGAAAGGTTCTTAGTGGATTTTATACATATTGATCAAAACGGCTTTCTATCTAAAAGATATATAAGAAACAATATTAGGACTGTTTTGGACATATTGGAATATTATGAAGTACATAATGAAAAGCAAATGTGTTTAATTTTTCTTGATGCCCAAAAAGCATTCGACAATGTAAAATGGGATTTTATGTTTAATCAATTATTGTATATGGACTTTGGGGAAAATTTCTTAAATATGTTTAAATCAGTTTACTCTAAGCAGGTGGCCAAAGTAATAATCAATGGAGAACTGACTGAGAGTTTCCAAATGCAAAAAGGCACAAGACAAGGCTGCCCACTATCACCATTGTTATTTATATTACCTCTTGAGGTATTAACTAGAGCAATCCGGCAAGATGAACAGATCCAAGGTCTAGAAATCAAGAAAGAGACATTTAAAATACAAGCCTTTGCAGATGATTTAGTTTTTATAATTGAAGAACCACTACAATCAGGGATTAGACTGATGGAAACATTGAATAGATATGGGGAAATAGCAGGTTTAAAAATAAATAAAGAAAAAACTAAAATGCTTGTCAAAAATATGACTAAAATACAGAAAAATGAATTGGTTGACAGAATTGGTGTTCAAATCACAAATAAAATTAGATATTTAGGGATACAACTGACTGCCAAATGCGCTACGCTTAAAAGGGATAACTACGATAAGTTAATAGAACAGATTCAAAAAGACTTTGATATTTGGACTAACCTACAGCTCTCTTTTATGGGCAGAATTGCAGTGATAAAAATGAATGTGTTGCCAAAAATCTTATTTTTGTTCCAATGTATACCTATAAAATTAGACAAGAAATTTTTTCAAAATTTGAATAAAATGATGTGTAAATTCATCTGGCAAGGAAAAAGAGCAAGGATTAAATTAAAATTACTACAGGACTTAAAGGAAAGGGGGGGATTTGGTCTTCCAGACTTGGAGAAATATTACCAGGCCGCAGCATTAGTATGGGTAAGAGATTGGATATTACTAAAAAATAGGAGACTATTGTGTCTGGAGGGCCATGACCTACAAATAGGATGGCATGCCATATTATGGGATCATAAATATAAAGTACATAAATATTTTCGAAGTCACTATATTAGGCAAGCTCTTATTGATGTATGGACAAAAATTTGGCAACCAAATTATACCCAAGTACCTAGTTGGATCTCACCGTTAGAAATATATGTACACCCAAAATTTACTCAATTAGACAAGACCATAACATATAAAAATATCTTAGATGAAAGAGGGGAATTGAAATCCAGGAAAACCATCCATGATGAAGGGATAGAATTAGAATGGTGGGCATACCTGCAACTGCAGGCAAGATATCGGAAAGACAAAAAAGAGTTAGGCATTAAACTAGAACCAATAGAATTGGATAAAATAATTTTGGGGTCGGAGGATAAAATGATTAAAAAATTATACTACTATTTGCTAGATCAGGCAACGTACGAGGAACAAGTAAAAGTGACTATGTTGAATTGGAGTAAGGATTTTGGTCTTAATTTTGATCTGCATATATGGCAAGAACTATGGGCAAGAAACAAGAAGCTTACTTTGGCCACCTCTTACAAAGAGAACCTTTACAAAATGTTTTATAGATGGCATCTCCCACCCACAAGATTGTCTAAAATGTATACCAATGTCTCCCCTAAATGTTGGAAATGTAATTTGAAAAATGGAACTTACTATCATATGTGGTGGGAATGCACGCGAGCTTGTGATTTTTGGAACAGGATTAAAATATGGTTGGAAGAAATATTAGAGCAAGCGGTAGAACCAAAACCAGAACTCTTTCTATTAGGTTTAACTACGCAAAAACATGACAAAGGCGTACTTTATTTAATGCTACACATTTTAACGGCCTCCAGGCTGGTTTTTGCTCAAAATTGGAGGAACAAGGGAACCCCAACGGAAGAAGAGATCCTGCATAAAATTCTAATATGTGCTGAGATGGACAGGCTTACAATGATTATGAAAGACAAAACGGAAAACAAATACTTCGAAATCTGGGGCAAATTTTACCGCTGGTATGAATTAAGAACTGCTTGGACTTTCAAACTAATGGTAGAATTAAAAGATATACATAACTGTACATATAATTGTATATATAATTGTATTGTATAAAAGATGAGGTTTATATAGAGGTTAAGAACAATGTATAAAATTTTTGTACTATGATAGGAACTGATTGGAAAATTCATTCTGGAATGTCATGATTGTCCATTGTTGTTTTAATTGTATTATGAATAAAATTTTATATATATATATAAAAAAAGGTGATGATCTGAAACCATCTCTGAATCCAATAGCACTAGATAATTTTTATCCTTCTCCCTCCATTCCTAGAGAAGGTTGCTCAGGTGGTGGCTGGTTTGCAGCTTCAGAAGGCCTGGTGAAAAATGGAAATTTTCATCTGTGTTTTAGGTTGGGATATATGTTGTAATAGGCAGTGGGAATATTCTTGAGGACCAGCAGGAAGAGCCACAATCAAGAGTCAAATAAAAGAAATCTGAGTCTTGGGCAGAAATGTAATTTCAGAAAACATCTCAAATTTGACTTTCCTTAGTCTCATGTCTGTAAAAAGGGGATGGGGAAAAGCATGTTCAAAATGTCAAGATTCTGTTACTGTAACCTTATAATAGTAGGATTAGCATTCGTAAAACTGGATTCCTAGTGATTCCATTTTGCAAAATGCAGAAATGGATAAAGAAATGCACCATCAAAGACATTGACGGCATAAAATCAGAAGTTCAATGTATTTTATATCAATACAATTTACAACTCCATACCTCTGTCTTCTCACAAACCATCCTTGCTTGCATGACATCTATACACCATTTAATACATTGCTTTTCTTTCTCACCTTGTCTTCCTCTTCTTTGGTGTGAATTTATACATTTAATTGCATTTATTCTGACATCTTCCTTCCATCATATACTGCTCTTACTGGATAAAGTATCCAATCTATAGATGCTATAGATGTAAGAAATTTACTTTAACATGTTTTCATCATTTCTCAGTAACTTATTGATGAGCAAAACACTAGTCTGCACATCCCCTGCCTGGCGTAAAGCTTCCCAAATATTGTTTCTTATCATCTTCTATATTTTGATACAATTTCAATTCTAAATATTCAAAATACTCCACTTTCCCAGGCACTTGTACCATCTAATATCTTCATATACTTTCTCAGCTATAGATCTCACTTCTTGTCTGCAGAAAAGTGTGTGTGTGTGTGTGTGTGTGTGTGTGTGTGAGAGAGAGAGAGAGAGAGAGAGAGAGAGAGAGAGAGATTTGTTCTTTGTTTCTAATGCACAGGTTACTTGTCTTGCCTGTAAAGAGATGAGAGAAATATTTTAGTAGTGATGTATAATGGATATTGCCAATGGATCTTATTTGATTCTTTTAAAACCATCCCTAATGACTTAATTTATTTTACTCATGCTGATTTGTTCTTTTTACCTGATGCTTACTTTCATACTATTTTTGTGCTGTTTTACATTATTTTAACTATGAAGGTCGCAAAAGGTAAGCTAAAAAGGTATATAAATAAAAAGGCAAATAAATAAAATACCATGGCCATTATATCACTTTTTTATTATTGAAAATTTTTAAAATTTTACAAAAACAAAACAACCCTTACCCAAACCTCCCCGACCCTCCCATTCCCTCCCCCGACCTTCCCAGAGCTGAATATAGGCTTAATTGAAATTTCTTCAAAAAATCTTTAAAAAGATATAAACCATAAATAAATCTAAATACATTACTTAAACAAATTATAAGATAATTAACAATAATGTATGTATAAAAACATAAATATTAGAAAAAAATGCTTAAAAAGAAAAAGAATAAAGAAAAAAGATATAAATAAAATAAAAATAAAAAATAAAAGAAAAAAAGAATAAAGTCTATAAAATATTAAATTTTAAATATAAGTTATTGAAAAACTAAATAATATTTTTGGCCATTATATCACTTTTTGAAAGCATGGTAATTATGGAAGAGACTTTGTATAAATTCCTTGAAATGTTTGCAAATGTCTAATGTTCCTATTTCAGTTTAAGGCAGAGTGAAAACAGAATTTTTTCCAAGGAAATAGAAAACCCTCCCACCCAGAATAGTTTCAGTGAACAGAATGATTGTCTTGTAATACTTAGGCAATGAAATGCATTTGATATTATTTAAGGTGATTTATGCTTACATAGTGCTATACTGAGACACAATATGATCATAGTGGAAAATGCTTTTGTAAACCTATGAATGTGGTACAACAGCTGTCATAGAGGAATTTTCACTGAAGATTGCATGTCTCAGGAGAACAGCTGGTTTTAAGACTTGGTTCTATATCTGGAATTGCTTTAAACTCTCATGTTAAGAAAATATTACATGACTCACAAGATGAAGACTGAATCTTCCAAAGATGTACTCAGCTGAAAAATTATCTTCTTTATAAGCAGAGCTATTCTAGAATAGGCATGCAAAATTTTTAGATGACTCGCATAGGTCACAACGAAGACCTACCTACAATTTAAGAGGCTCTGTTTCCCCCAATTTTTCAACGAACAGTACCAATACTAGGTTTAAATTAGCTTTAAATCTAGCTACTACCCTGCATCCATGATGTTTGATATCTCGTCTTTTTTGTGATGTTTTGATAGCTGGTCTTTTTGTGACTTTGACTTTGTGCTGTTTTGTCTTATTCTATATTTGTATTTTGGGACGTAGCTGGGTCACCGGCTGTTCCAGCATTCTCAATTTCTCTAGCAAGTTAGCTGGCCATGGTACTGAAGAAAATAGCAGCGGGGGTGGGGGTGGGGGTGGGTGGGAGCAGACAGCAGAGATAGGAGGTAAAAGAGGATGACATGACCATTAGTATGTTACAATCTAAGCTCTGCCCATTTAATATGTCCAACATGACAAATGCTGAAAAAAATATGATGTAGATTACAAAGTATCAGTGAAAAGAAGGTTCCACTGTGTTTAGCAAAAGCATCTTCCATCCCAGCAAATGAACACAATACTTAAAATCAGAAGATTGGATGAGGGTTTTTTTTAAGCAAAGTGGCATGGCTGCAAAGTTTAATACCTTCTCAAAATAGAGAAATGGAACTGGATTATAAAAGGGGATCTTTTCCCTTTCACTTTTAGGTTGAATCCAAATACTTGCAGTTCTTCACATTAGAGGAGATGGGCATGTGCTTTCTGTCAATTTTTTTCCAGCCATGTTTTTCATCCCGTATCTTCTCCCTTATTCTGTGAAAAACAAATAATTCATAGGAACAAAACTAGAATCTTTGCCTAAATTCTCCCCATATGCTTCAAATTATTTGGGAACAGACAATGCTTTTTTAAAACAGAAAATTCTTTTTTAAAAAAATACTTATGATGAAATGAGAAACTTCAGTAAATTCTCTTTAAGAAATAATTTAAAAGAACTTCACCCATTTGTACAGTAGACATTCCTCAACCACAACTTTTTATTGGCGTGAAAGAGCTACATTTTATCTGCTTGCCATGTCATATCTGAAAAACTCAGGACCACAGCTATGGTTTTATATAAATTCAGTCCCAGAGCTTGTAGAGCTACAGCCTAGAGTCTGTTGATAATGGACGCTTCCTTATACTATCTGCATTCCTGTTCTTCAATTCAGGTAAATTCTCTAAGTTCTCCAGTCCTTAACTGAACCTTGGCTGCAGATATGTTATTAGTTGAATGTCAAGGTTCTACAGTAATAAAGATGTTTCATGGTTTTGTACTCTGAAAGCTAAGGGAGTGTTTCTCCCAAAATGTATCTGCTCTAATGTCAACATTCCATAGCTGAGGGAGATATTTTATCTACGGGGATACTGGAGAAAGCTTTCCCTCTTGTGGGAATTCTAAACTTGATATGGCAAAACCTACTGCCAAAAATATATTTTTTCGGTACTTGTTTTTCATTTCATTTCATGGTAGTTTTTCATCTGTTTGGACTTGGCAGTCACAGTCGAAGTGTGCCTCTTGTCCCTGATGTGTCACTCTGTTAGTATTGCTTGTTTATTACTGAGAGATTTATTATTTATTTTATTTAGTTTTATTGCTCTGTCTTATCCTTTATGGGTTGTAACTGGTTACAAAAGCATCTGAATAATGATTGGGCTATAAATATTGTTAATAAATACAAACCTTGTGAAATATTTTATGTACGTATGTACAAACTTATTAGTATCTCAGACATACATTATTTGGTATGCTGGCCCAGAGGGCTGAAACAGGCTCCAAGTCCATGTCAAGTGTACATTCACTCAGTGATCGATAATGACTTTCACCATGTAATGCACAAAACTGTGCAGCCTTATTTTCTAAAATAGTGATTTTAGCAGAGAAGAAACAGACAGCTGCTTCCCTATATCAAATCAAAGGCCTGCTCAGCATTTGAATAAACTTTTTAAAAAACTTAAATAATATGGCAGCTTTTCCCATAGAATGACAGAGTGAAAAGGGACCATTAGGTCAGCTAATGGACTTTCTGCTTAGTGCAGAAATACAAATTAAAGCATCCCTGAGAGGTGGCAGTCTAGTCTGTTTGAACATATCCAATCAAAAGGGGATCCATCTCTTCTCTGGAAATTATCTATATTCTATTTATCAATTGCTGACAAGTGAAATTATAAATAATGACCACCACTTGTATTTCAGTAATCCAAGTAAGTGAGAAATTTCATTATTTTGATGCTAAAACCGCAAATGCTAGATTACCTTAATTCTTTTTAACATGGCTGAGGGATTCATACAGTTATTTGTCATGTTTGAAAGTACCATTTGAAAGTGTTGGCAAAAATTGGATTTAAGATGCTGATACAAGCTTATTGCACATTGAAAATTATATCCAATAGAAATGCTATAGTTGATCCCGTACTGTACAGAAAAAAGCATAGTTAGATGACCCACAGATGAACACATTTGTTATTGTTTTTATGATATTTTGTAATATGTTTGCTGATTTCCACAGCCTTGTTTAAATTCAAACAAAGACCTTTTTATATCAACGCTGTAGGATTTCATGTTAGTTGTACATTTAATTCTCCATAGCAGATGGTGATGAGTGGGTGAAACAATATATTTGTGACAGAATCCTTATCCTGCAAAATTAAAAAGTCTCATAGTGAGATCTAAAACTCAAATACATACACACATAAAGAGGGAGAGATTTTAAATGCAAAATTTGTTTTTTTTTAGTATTTATTTTAATGAGCAAATAAATTTAATCCTGCATTCAGGACTCAACGTACTGTTATAAATCTGAAATTCACTTATAAAATAAGGGCCATATTTTCAGCTGGAGCATTAGGATTTTTCAGATGTTGCTATGAAGAAGGTTGCTAAAAATTTAATTACTTTTTAATAATGCATAGTAAAATAGAAGTCTAAAACTTTACACGTTTTCCACAAATATTCATTTCCTAGAGATCATTCAAAACCCAAATATAAAGACAAATTGTTTGCTTTCTGTATAAAATATGAATGTTCTTTCAAACTTTTTGAAGCCATTCTGCCATACCATCATGCCAGAAGTAGTGGTCCACACTCAATATATTAAAGAAAGTATAACATTAAATTGCAACTTTCATCTCAAAAAAATGTTACAACACATATTAGGGTGCAGAAAGTACTACAGATAATCCTTGACTCACAACCATTTGTTTAGTCACCTTTTGAAGTTACAACAGCACTAAAAAGTGACTTATGACTGGTTTTGCAGCACTGCCATGGTGATGTGATCGAAATTTGGGTGCTGGGCAACTAGCATGTATTTATGATAGTTGCACTGTAAAGCAAAGTCAGTGGGGGAGGTCCAGATTCACATAACTGCAGTGCTTTACTTAACTGTGGCAAAAAAGTCTGTAAAATGGGCGCAACTCACTTAATAACTATCTTGCTTAGCAACAGAAATTTTGGGCTGTTGTGGTCGTAAGTCAAGGACTACCTATTCTGCATTATTCTACCTAATGATGCTTTGTAAATTATTGTGTCATTTTTAAATAAGCTACCCTTAATAGATTTACATATATTTTAGACAATTCAGTGTAACGACTCACATCACAACCATTAGTAATAGTCAATATATTCAAGTAATTGAAAACTGATTAGAATAGAAAAACCTTACATGAAAAAGATATGGAAGAAAAACCAAATGAAGATAGGAAATTCCAATGAAGTGGATAAAATGTCCACATTTGAAAAAAAATTAAATATAGCTGAGGATATCTTTTCTGTTTTAAAAATATCAGTAACTTGTAACATTCAACTAAGACATTTAAACATAAATAATTGAATTACTGACATAATTATGTATCATAATCAGCCTTCTTACCAGAAAAAGATGTCAGCTAAAGACAGTTATCAGGATCAGTAACATCTAGCAAAAATGAAGAGCAGAGATAGACTTGTAGCAGTTTAATTGTCAGTAATGTGAACTGATAACTGTAGCTACTTAGCTGAAACGAGAAAGTCATGAAATGAGAAGCTGGTTAGACAACGGTGCCAGAGATAAGAAAGAACAGTACAGATACCTTTTGTTTGGCAATCTTCTAAGGCTAATTTAAAAGTTAATAGGAACTTTTTAAAAAAAAAAATATTTAAACCTGGAGAGTTGTGATGTCGGAAGCAGTCTTCTTGGAAGTATATGCATTTAATGCAAAGTTTCAGGCTGATTGGTGGGCACTGTATCACATCTTTTAAAAATATTCTACTAATAATTTATTATAGCTACAGGCTAGAGTTGTTTAAATAAATGCTGCTTACACAGAATCAGCATTTTTGCAAAATGAAATGTTGCTTTATTAGCTTACTCCAACGTTTTTAAAAAAATAAACTGATCAAGTAGCGATGACAACATATCATAATTTGGAATGTTAACATTTTGGCAAACTGTAAGATGTAAAGTAGGGGTTGGCTATCCCTTGTTTCCTCTCCAAACAGTACTTAATTTAAACTGGTACCATTTAAAATGTCTTCCTCTACTAGCAGAAGTGAACTTTTGGATCCAATCTAGAGATTTTTCACAAAAAAACCCTAAGAAGGTACGACTTTTTTGATTGGTAACAGCAGGAAGTCACAAAGTGTTTTCATAATGGCAGAACTTAAAATTAGAATCTCAAAATCTTTATGAAACAAACGGAGAATTTGATAATCTATTTCAAATTACTAATGATTTTCACAAATTTCGTAAGTTATTTACATCTCAAGTAAAATATTATATCAATATTGTCCTGAATGACCGTGAACATAATTATTGATAATTAAATGTACTTTACACATCTATATTTTTTGTGCACAGATCCTCAATATTACGTTTTGTTATTCTAATCCATAATAGGGCAATTTAAAGAAAACAAAATAGTGTGATTGTTTAAAAAAATTCTCCTGTAGTCTTCATGAGGCAAGATGATAAAGAAAGCAAACAGCAGTGGATAGAGGAAGGAAAAAGTGCTTGACTTGAAAATATGAGCTGAAATGAGAAATATAGTATATAGTGTGTAACTGACCTGTTCATCTTTCTCCTAGCTGATTGTGAGGTCCTGGAGTGCTGTGCATGTATTTTTTTTTTTTTTTTTTAAAAATGACTACAAGGATGAAAATCTGCAGAGGATGGAAAAAAAATCAACTTTCAGTGACATCTATAGAATAAGGAAATCAAGTTAGTTGGGAAGTATTATTTAGAGTAGAACACTCACCATTGTTAGGACAGTTAGCCCAATTCTATTTTTATTTTATTTCTTCTGTGTAGCAGAACATTAGCTCTATTTATGGACAAAAATGCAATCTTCCACTTCCAATGGTCTCATGACTACTGGCACTCTAAAAAGGACATGTTTCTATTTTATAAAAAGCCTCTCACATTAACACTTCACCAGCTACATACAACATATTTTTTTTCTTCTCTACAATGCAACAAATGTTATTTAATAAGGCTGCAAACAATGGAAAGAAAACTTTTATTTCCCAACATGAAACTAATTATCTTGTAGAATCTAGATATCTTGCAAAAAGATATCTAGATATCCTGCAAAAAGATGTATACAGGTAATCCTTGACTTACAACCACAGTTGAGCCCAAAATTTCTGTTGCTAAATGAAACATTTGTTAAGTGAATTTTGCCCCATTTTACGACCTTTCTCGCCACATCTGATAAATGAATCACTGCAGGCGTTAATAACACAATTGTTAAGTGAATCTGGCTTCCCCGTTGACTTTGCATGTGGGGATACTGCAACAGTCATAAATTTGAATCATTTGCCAAGCATTTGAATTTTGATCACGTGACCATGGGCATGCTGTAATGGTCTTAAGTATGAAAAATGGTCATAACTCACTTTTTTCAGTACTGTTCAGTAACTTTGAACGGTCACTAAATGAACTGTTGTAAGTCAAAGAATACCTCTATAATTTTTATCAAAAGTTCTGAATATTACCACACTATCATCTAACATATTGTTCCATTTTTTGGCCACTAAAGTAGTTTTATGGGGTGCATAGAAAGGACTTGAGAAAAACATGGACAGATATTTTATTTTTTAAGAGCAAATAAATTTCAAGATAAAGAATTGCTTTTTGGAGACAGATATGGTAGATGCAAAGGAAATTAAAAATAACATTTAATTATCCTGTTTTCATGGACTTTGTAAATCATATGTATAGATTTTAACTCTTCTACCAATTCTAAAAAAAAATATTGTAGGGCTAAATTTAGGAGAGGAAAGCAAACCAACCCTATTATGCTTGAGTTAACACATCTCTTGGGTTTTTTTTCCTGATTTTCATAAATATTGTTTACAGCAGGGGTGTCCAACCTCGGCAAGTTTAAGAGTTGTTGATGTCAACTCCCAGAATTCCCCAAAGAGTCATGCTGACTGGAAAATTCTGGGAGTTGATCTCCAGAACTCTTAAAAGTTGCCAAGATTGGACACCCTTGGTTTAAGATGATTGTTTGGCTGTCTAATGGTGCAAGTTGGGAGTTGTTAAATCTACTTTCCTTTTGTTAGCTAGGTAGTTGACTCTAGAAATGGCATCTAGTCTAATATACAGGCCTCCCAACAGGAGTGCTTCCACCTTAGGGTACTCAGACATTCTTTTTAGCAGCCACCTATGCCTATGCCTAGCTATTCTAGATCTCTTGTATTTCAGGAAATACATCCCTCTTTGTTCCTATTGATTCCTTGTATTTTTGTTATTAAATGTTTATTTCATAACTGTGCAGGATCCTCCCTTCCTGTTTCCAAGTTCTAAAATGGTCTATTTCTCATCACTAGTATTACCAATTTGCTTATGCTATTGGTACTTCTTACCAAATCCAAGTTTAAACCTTGTGAATGTTTGGTTATATATTTTCCTGGGTTCTAGTTTAATCAAAATGACTTGACATGGCTATCACTTCTACCTACCATGCCTATATGTGACAATAGGATCAGCTATACCTATACATTGACATAATCTACAATGACTTTAGGGATGTTCAATATAGGCAATTTCAATTCATCTCTTATTTTGTTATTTTATTTTTCATAAAAAAATAAAAAATAAGTATCACATAGTAAATGTTTTATACTCAATGCACAGCTGCCTTCTGAATAATAGTTTGCTGGTTTCTAGTTTTGTTTCAATAACTAGAACACTCTATTTATGATACAAAATACTTCACATACCAGTTAACAATTTTACTTCACACTTCCATAGTGAAAAGTCACGCAACCAGGACTAAGGTGTCTTTTTCTCACAAACTACTTGGTGCAATCTTTAATATTCATATATGGGCTAATTCTGGTACAGACAATCTTGTCTCTGTTTTCAGAATTTATCTTCTGTTGTCTGGTAAATTAGACTTTGATTCAACCATCTCAATGATGCACAGAAGTTCTGAAAAAAGCAAGCTAGTTACTTGATCCTTTAAATTGTTTTTAGGGCATTTGCAGAAATTATTCTTTCCCCTTCTCATCTTATATAGTTTGCACAGCTGTAATATAAACACAGCCACAATCAGAGAAGAGATAGTGTTGCCCTATGTGAGCACAAGTACAGTACACCTCAGCTTTAGAATATTACAGGTAGGCCTCAATTTAGGAACATTAGCAATAGCACTTAGCAATAAGACTTATATACCACTTCATTTGGCTTATGACCCTCTCTAAGCAGTTTACAGAGACTGCATATTGCCCTCAACAATCTGGGTTCTCATTTTATCAACGTCGGAAGGATGGAAGACTGAGTCAACCTTGAGCCCGTGAGAATCAATTTGCTGGCAGCCGGCAGTCAGCAGAAGTAGCCTGCAGTATTGCATTCTAACCACTGTGCCACCATGGCTCATTAGTTTTATATACATTCAAAGTTACAATAGCAGTAAAAAAGTGACTTATGACTGGTCCTTGCACTTATGACCATCACAGCATCCCTGCAGTTACGTGATCAAAATTTGGGAGTCTGGCAACCAGCATGTTTTATGACAGTTGGTGTCTGGAGGGTGAGGTTTCACACAATCACCACTTGCAATCTTCTAAGGGTGCTTCCGACAAACAAAGACAATGGAGAGAATCCAGATTTGCTTAATGATCTCAGCAAAAAGGTTGTAATATTGTGCGTGATTCACTTAATGACTGCATTCTTTTCGCAAGACGATCCAGTCCCGATCACAGTTGTAAGTTAAGAACTACCTGTATGTGCATGTTCAGTCCTTAGCATTATGTGAATGCATTGATGAATACGTGAAGAACTACAGTTGTGGACCAAGTATCTGCTATTGATTTCTGCAGGACCCGAGGCATAAGGGGAAACTAACAGATTTTATACTGCTTGTCTGAAGGATTTCTACCCTGCAGAAGTAAATAGCTGATGTTGCAAAGATGCTTAATAGATGCCAGTGATTGTTTTCTTATGGGGATCAGATCTTTTCAAAATATAAAATCAACAATTCAAAATCTGTTCATGTTGCTTAATTTATTCTATTATATTTATTAAGAATTATTTTGAGGAATGTTGGCTTCTCCCTGGATTATAATATTGAAGTTTTCATTCTCTACTCAAGGATTTCCACATGCATTCATCTGCTACTGCCTTTGAATTATTTGCCATTTTTCTAGAACACACCTTTTTTAATGAAAAATAATGAATATAAATGCATTATTTAAAAACATTCTGGTAACCAACCAATTCTTTAAATAAGCTTTAAACGTTGTTAAGCCATCTGATCAAAAACTTCTTTGTAGTCCTTCACATATGCTCACTAGTCTTTCCTTTATCATTAGCTGCAATTACTCTGTTATCATTAAAACACAGTTTTTGGTGGTAGCTGTCAGTCACTCTATTAAATTATTCAATGGTTGGTTATAGTTTCTTTCTACACATTCTGCTGGAGTGGCTTGTAAACTGCTATTCCGGCCTTCAAGATGATTCAAGAAGTTTCTATTATTAATCAGGGCATGCTTTCAGATCAAATTCCAGTTCATCTATTATAATACGTACCGTACATTTTAAAAATCAATAGAGCAGCAAAATGGGTGAGAGAAGTTAGACAGATTTATGGTGAACGATGGTGGCAGAAAGAGAATGCTGCTTTCTTTCTTGCTACCAGAACTGGGAAAAAGAAGTCTTGATTGTCTGAGGATTAAATTTATCCTAAAAGTTACCCATCTTCCTTTAGAGATACTTTGTATTTCAGAATCTTAAATGCAGATTTGAAGGCCATTTAAGTATTATGATTGTAAAATGACGTATCATATTGAATCTAGCATTCATATGATTGTTCAATAGCTATTAGATCAATGCCATAATTTCTCTGTAAGAAGAATCCCCTTTTCCCCCACACTATATCTAAAAAAGGTCAAGTCAGGGAGATCAGCCACTTGAGAAATAAAACTCATTAACTGACCCTAGAAGCACATAATGTTCTCCAAATCTAAGTATGTCTCGTAGTTGTTACTCACTTTTATATATTTTCCCCTTTCCTTTTTTTCCTATCTTGTTTACAACAGGATTTGACAAACATGAAAAACTGTTTCCAATCTAAACGTATCTTCGTTTCCATTCAATAAATCATGCAATTGCAAAATCTATGAAGTAATTTCTTCCTGTTTCACAAGCAGGTGTACTTCCCCACAAGTGTAGCTGGGAAATAGATTTAGTCCATTGCATGTCAGAGAAGGACTGGTTTCAATCACTGCAACCAAACAAAAGCTAATCGCAAAATGTAGGTCTGTAATGAGATGTTCTATAATGATGGGGAAGGGTCTCAAGATGTTCAGGTCCATTCTCAAGGTACATCAAATGCTTTTTTAAAAAAATAATGAATTTTGTCTGAGGCTTCTCTTCCAGGAACATCTTTCCATCCTAATTTGAAATATTTAAAAGACATGAAATGAAGTTTCATGAAGGTTCTGAACACAAGTTCTCTTTTCTTTGTCAATCTTCTCTGAAGACTCACATGCTGGAAAATTTAGAAGATAGTAGAATGGAAAATCCAATTGACAGAAGAGAATATGGAATGGAAGAACAAGGAAAATTATATAAGCACTATATATAGCTCTATTCCACCCATTCTTCTCTGTTAAAATACAAACAATTGCAGATAAGGTATGATGCAACATTCTGGGACCCCTCTTGTGATAATCACAATTAAATGCCTAGGCCAGGGGTCTTCAAACTTGGCCCTTTTATGACTTGTGGACTTCAACTCCCAGAATTCCTCAGCCAGCATAAAAGGGCCAAGTTTGAAGACCCCTGGCCTAGAAACTACTGGATTAGGAACTAATATAATGCATCTGTTGCTATTAAGATGCCTGTACACATTTTAAAAGTTAGCAAGCACATAGTCATTCTACACACTTTCATTTATAGTGTGCATAATTTAAATACAAACAATTCAAACATAACAAGATTATGAAAAAAACATTTATAATACTTCCCTCAAGAAATAATCTAATGGGAAAATTAAACAAGAAGTCTTACATTATAATTAAACAATAAAACTGCCTGATTCTAGGAAAGATTTATTTTTCTTTCAGATTACTAAAACATATTGTAGAGAAAGGTTCTGGGCATGCATCACCACTTATACTTAGAAACTGCATCAAACGTTTCCCGGCAAATTCTGTTCATTCATAGGAGATGGTGTAGACAAGTTTTTCCTCATACACCGAATGATGGTGTCTTCATTTTTGCTTGCTTGTTTTAAACTAGAATCATTTGAAATTTAAACGAACAATGAAACTTAGGGAGCACCCATGGCTTTGCAGCTGGCTTATAAAATATTTGCCCTTTCTCTGTGGAACAAAATGAGTATCACTTAGTTGACAAGCAGTTAATGAGTATAAGCATGGGAAAAAATACACAAAAAAGCACGGGTTAGAAAGAACTGTAACATTTTATTACCATTAAGACTAAACTGGTATTGAAAAGTTTTTATATAACAAGACAAGAAAAGCAATAGCAAATTTAACTATCAACTAGATTATGCATAGCGAGTAACTGTTTCTAGTACTCAGGGAAGAGCATGACTTCTTTTGTTTTAAATATATTAACCATACAAAGCACAAACATACGAAAAGGATCAGTGCACTGGACATGGGAGAGCGCTCCCTCAGTCATTTTGTTCCCTTAGCTCTGTTTTCCCCAATCTGAATTACATTAAAATAAAGACTCAGGTTTTTTGTTTCTATTGTGCAGTAAGAAAAAAAAATATTCACAACAAACATGACAATATATCAAACAATATTTCTACACAAATTACCTTGATACCTCTTTGCACTTAAGTATCATAAGAAAACATTTTAAGACATATACAAACAAAACCAGCAAAGTGTTACAACTTAGAATAAGTTAACAAAAGAAAAAAATAACTTTATATATATATATATATATATTTATATTATATATACACATACACACACAACAAAATGACACAATAATATGCTTCTTCCCATAGTTTAAGTAAACAAATAAGTAGACTAGCCAAACTAGCAATATTTGATTTTGGCATATGCGTCACATCAGCAATTAAATAAATAAGTGTTTTAAGCAACATAAAGAGTGTCTCGAATGTGCCAACATAGCCCAATTTATATCAGCATGGGCTAAAAAGTGAATCTGAAAATTCTTAACAAAAGAAAAGCAAATGTACTTTTTCCCTCTAAACACATTACATTTAACTATGACACTAAGATATGTAAATAATTTGTAGCACCTACTGCTTGAACAAAGGAAGTTTTTGATTAAAATTAATTTTTTTCCAAAACTTTGTTCTGCTGATATCCCATACTGATGACTTAAAGAAAAACCATCCTGCAACTCATCTCCTTGCTTTTGGGTTTTGACTGTGGGTAACTGTGTGCCTGGGAAGAATACTCTCCTGTTCTGTATTTAATATTTTATTACAAGCTATGAAAAGATACGAAGATCATCTGTTTGTAGCCCATCCTTCAAAAAACAATCTACTTAATCCAGTTTAAAACACACATCTTGATCTCTAAAAAGTTACCAGTGCAGTATGAACATGACAAAGTTGTCAATTTCCCCTAAATTAGCCAGTCAAAATATTTTTTTCTCAAATCCAGATTCTCTTGTAAAAATTCTTTATATTTTATAAAAATAGATTTTTCTTGAAACCCATTTTCAGCAAAGAGACCACCTCTTTGGCAACATTGTTAATGTTATTTAAACTGTTATGTCATCAGGTATCCCCCCCTTTTACCCTATCCCTAACAGAAGACTGTTTAGTTCGCATGATACAAAAGAAAAAAGGAAAAATAAAAAAGAGTTGCAAAATTATATTTCGTTTTGCAATTTTTATTATTCCTCTTTAATTTATCCTGGGGGTTTACCAATCTGATTGAATCAACATTTTGGAAAAAAGAGCAAAATCTGCTAATTCCAGTGGTTTGTAAAAATGATTTTAGGTTTTTCATTTATTTTCAAATGAGTAAATGGTCATCTTAAAAAGATCCACCTTCAAGGAAGATAGTAAAACTAGCTGGCCGGGTAAAAATCCCTGCACTTTGTTATTTATGTATATTATATTTAACAACAACAGCTATGAAAGAACATTCAATGCATCAAAGATTTTTGTTTTTTTTTTCTAAGCATTATAAAATCCGTTTCCTGTTCACAAGATATCCAATGTTTAATACTTAGGCAACACTGGCTTATAAAAGTCCATGGTTGAGTATAAGCCTTGAAGAGTTTTTTTGAATATATATTTATATATTTATATATATTTATAATAATAATTATTAAGGATATGAAATTCAGGATTTATGGGTTTTGTTGGTTTTAAAGGAAACTTGCAATACTCTGTCTCCTAAGCGGTATCCATTAAGGCTGGCAATGGCCATAGCAGCTTCATCGTAGTTGGTCATGGTGACAAAACCGAACCCTTTGCATTTGTTGGTATTGAAGTCGCGGATCACCTTGACATTGTTGACTGCTCCAAAGGGCCCAAACAGCTGCCACAACACACTTTCATCTGAGTCAGGTGATAAATTGTAGACAAAAATACACCATCCAGTCCCAGTATGGCCAGGAATATTCATCCCCACAAGGCTTGTCATCCCATCAATTGTGATTGGAGAAAACCTACCAGATTAACGTTGAAGAATGAAAGAAAAAAGACAGAAAGGAAAACTAACCTAAAGATCAATTTTCAAACATGAATTTTCATGAAAATAAATTCCAGAACTTTTCCCCAAATCTGTGAATAATACGTATCATATATAATACCCAAATACCATATAAATACACCCCATGGAGAAAACAGTGACACTAACAATCTCTACTGAAAAGGATGTAGTCAGCCATAAAAAAAATCCGAAAATTTACTACACGTTTTTCTATTTGTGAAAATGGCACAATAAAAATGTATATGCATATATGGCTGCACATAAAATTTACCCAATGTACTGGAAAAGATGAAGATCCTGGAAAACTACGACATTTTTCAGTTGATCTCCCACCAAATCTGCCACGAATTTATGGTACTTAACAGTACTGATACTGGCTATTTTTCTATCATATACCTGATTTATTACAGGTAGTCCTTGACTTACTATAGTTCATTTAATGACTGTTCAAAGTTACAATGGCACTGAAAAAAGTGACATTATCATTTATCCCCATGGTTATGTGATCAAAATTCAGATACTTGGTAACTGACTCATATTTATTATGGTTGCGACCTAATAAGCAAAGTCAATGGGGAAGCCAGATTCACTCAACAACTATGTTACTAACTTAACAACTGCAGTGATTCATTTGTGGCAAGAAAGGTTGTAAAATGGGGCAAAATTCACTTAAGTGTCTCACTTAGCAACAGAAATTTTGGCTCAATTGTAATCATAAGTCAAGGACTACATGTATTTACCATACTATCAATATAATAAAATCCAGCATTTCAGGTACCTAGAACAGTTCTTAGACTTAGAAGATCAAGAGCCTTTCATGTTTATCTGTATCATATATAATCTTTAGACAACTTTTTTTCTGTCCAGGAGCTCTGTTGTCTATTTCAAAACTTATCATAAGAATAAGCCTATACTATCTAATCGTGCAATAAAGTATATTCACAGCTACTCAGAAATCAAGGGAGTGAAAAGTGGTAATTGTAAGGCTTGACAGTGTGTTCAGGATGTTTAAAAACAATTGTTGCCTTGACAGTGTGTTCAAGATGTTTAAAAACAATTGTTCCCAACATAAATTCAAGCACCATGTGTTAAGCTTTGAATTGGTCATCACCTAGTTTAATCATCTGAATTTAGCTTTAAACATACACTGACAATTCTGAAGTTTACAGAGTTATCTGTAGGAAATTTGCTGCATAATAATGGTGTAATTTTTCTTCAAAATATTCCCACTGTATTCAGAATCAATGTTTATTTTGTGTATTTATATCCTATCTTTCCTCCAGGAGCTCATATTTCCAATTTTAAGCTCAGAACTACTGGCAGACTAAAATATAGCAATTAGTCTGAAGACACTACCTTCAAAGCTTGATGGAATTTATATGTAGATTTCCTGAGGACTAGAACAGCATTTGATCCATAACTCATTTGGTCTTATGTAGTATAGACCACTACAACTGGCAATATCTTTCTTATTTGTGACTGAACAACAATAATTCATAATTCAAATTAAGCATAAATTGTGCTTTATAACCTTTTCATTTCAAATAAATGAGAATAGTTGCTGTGATGCTAAATATAAAGAACTAGAAATCCCATTGCAATTTTTTTTTAAAAGAAGCACTTCAATAATGGCACAAATAACATTTAAGTAGAAAAATAATTCCATGTATCTGGCCTTCAGAGGATTTTTTTTGATATACATAAGCACTGTCACAGAGTGCTTATGTATATCACTATTTTATCCAAAATAGTTTTCCTTTAATAGAGGAAAACTGGATTATACACAGAAGCAAAAGTTAGCTAAAATAGGTAGGGAACAGACTGAAAGGAAATATACTATAAAAAGGTGATAAAGGGATAAGGAGAAAATGGTATGGATTTAGGGAAAGGAGCTGTAGATGGCAGCACTAACCCATCCACTCCAAAAAGCAGGGTAGGAGCTGATTGGTACATGGTTAGGAGGCCATCAGGAAATACCAGATATGTAGGTTATAATGAAAAGACAAAACAAAACAGCCAGAAGGAGTAATGGCAAATAACTGTTATTCTGTTGCCAAGAAAAAAAGAGATGAGCTTGGTTCAGGAAATCTTAAAACTATCCTATTTTTTTTTTAATTAAAAAAAAAAAAAGAATAACTTTTTCTTTCTCTGGATCACTGTTCCTCCACATAACCTGTCTAATCTAATTATAGTTCTAAAATGAAACTCAAATAGTAAACCCCAAGATTTGGAAGGATGATTATATTCCCTGGCTGCTCCTTCAGCTTTATCCTATAGTACAGAAGAAAAGTTGCAGCAATATTTCGAGATGTTACAAAGTGAGAAAGACTACTGAATCTGAAGTCCTCCAAAGCATTTAAAAGTCACCAGAGACAACACATCAACGCTCCTTTGAACCAAATCACCTCTCTGAAGGTTAATACAGCCCTATTTTTTAACTATTACTATTTCTGTCAAATGCTATTTATAAAGACATGTTTTCATTCGTTTTTTTGGCACATAGTTCTTATTAATCCAGCAAATACACATATACTATATATGTATAGTATATATCATACTATTTCCTTTTGGGATAACCAATATTATGCAGGTTACAGAACTCAGTTCAATCTAGACAGGTTATATATTATACAATTTGAACTATGAAATCTTATACAATCACTAATGAGAAAGATATTGTTAATTTTCCAATTTTCTATGTATTCATCTGGGGGCATGCCTATGGTAGCTAAAACTTATACTTACCAGTGTTTTGCTGTTCCCCAAACAACCTGGAATAATCTATGTTTGAGGATGTACAGTACATACAATGTAAACATACAAGACATCATAAATATTGTTTGTCTGCAATATTACCTATTTCTGGAATACTTACTCTTTTTCAAGAGAGACAGAGCAAATGAATTGGCATCTTTTGCACGTAACTTTTGTACATAGATTATCCTGCTACAATAAGGATGTAAGGCCCTTTGTCCTAGATATGTAGCATTTCTGACTTGTAAGTATGTGAAGTAATCCTTCTGTGATTAATCCTTCTGTGATTTGTGTTCCTTTAACTTCTGTACTGATAGATATATATGTGTGTATGTATATATATATATATATATATATATATATATATATATATATATATATATGTGTATATACATATATATACATATATACATATACACATACATACACACACACACACACACACACACACACATATATAACCAACAAAGAGCTATAATAATATGACCTTAAAAACTGAATTAAAATAAAATCAAAATCAGAACAAGCAAACCGTTAACCAAAAGTAGAAAAATCACAAGCTCCAAATTACTGGAAACACTATTAAACCTGTAACAAAGAAAATCTGGATCTGATTAAGGTGCATACAGTTACATTTTAAGAAAAAGAAAAGTTATTGGCTCCATGAAATATTTAGCCAGTATTAATTTTAACCATGTTTGCAATTATAAATTTATGCAGGTATATTAAATGTCTATTAATAAATTTGGATTCAATGAAACATGATCCCCCCCACCAAAATATTAAACAGAATAGTTTTGGAATTGTAATATTTGTATCTGTTGCACCTAAACCATCTAAAAAACCTGTAACAGAAAACATGAAATAAAAGATTGGCACATACTTTTCTATGTGCTTGTGCACATTGTTAAAGAAAATGAACTGAAGTCCAAATGAAAAGACAGAAAACGTTTGGCATGCTGGTGGAAAAAAAGAAGGAATTAAAAACAAAATAAAGTTAGTGATTAAAAAAAATTATAGCACCAATCTGTGCCAACATGGACATCTGGCAATCTGGAATTTTAATTACCTCTTTACGCCATAGGCCATATTAAGCAAATTGTCCAGCCTGAAAAGAGAAGGAGGGTCCCTAGGTTAATGTCTCACAGATGGCAAGATTGCTCAATGGAACTTTTATTAATAATGCTCCCTTTTCAAAGAAGGAATTTCAACATTATCTAGTGGCTCTAATCAAGCAGCAGCTATAAACTACAATCAATTAATGCCATTTTTAGATGTGCTAGTAATGAAGAAAAGTAACATTCCACAATCTCAAAGTCTGATCTTGCACAGAAGAATTTTGTTGTGGTTTTGTTTTCACACACTATTAATATGAAATTTAACAACTATCATTTGTTCAACTATTTATGTTATTACTATTCAACAGCTGAATACAATTATGCCAGAAGAATAAGAAACATGCTGTTTTATCTGTTTAAGATTCTAGGTTATACCTGCACACTACAGGCAGACCCCCACTTACAACCATTTGTTTAATAGTGGTTCAAAATTACACTGGCCTAGAAAAAGCGACTTATAACCTGACCTCAGAGTTACTACTGTTGCACCATCTTGTGGTCACGTGATTGCAATCTTCCCAGCTGGTTACTGATGATCGAAGTAAAATGGTTGTAAAATTGGGTTCAGTCATGTGAATGCTTGTTTAATGACTGCATAGCTTAGCAACCAAAATTCTGGTTCCAATTGTGAGTGTAAATTGAAGACTGCCTATCGGGGATGGGTTGGGAACAAATTTCTTTTAAATATCTGTAGAGCAGACTAGCTCAATAAGTAATAGTAACAGAGATTTTCCCTATTTACATATTAATTAGGTCAGGTTTATTTATTTATAGACCAAATTTGTATAGTCACTATCTCACAAGAAACAACTCTGGGTGGTGTACAACAATAAAACATGTCAAAACTCCACCAATCATTATTACAAAGTTAAAAAAGCAAGGAAGTAAATTAACAAAGAAGCCATCTCAAATCTGACCTGTTCTCTGAGACCCCAAGGCCTGATGACAAAGCCATCAGGGACTTCTGGAAATAAGTAGGGATGGAGCTCACATAACTTTGGAGGGGAGTCCCACACTTTGGCAGAGAAGTAATGCTTCTTCAGGACAATCAAATGTAATTTCCTAACAGGTGGGACCTGCAACATGCTTCTTTTGCCAGGTATGATTGGATTACAAGCAATTGTAATTGGGGAGAGGTGGTCTCCCAGATAAACTGGTCCCATGCTATGAAAGGCTTTAAAGTTAAAACTGAATGTTGAACCCGGAAGTAGACTAGCAACCAATACAGTTTGCGGAGGAGAGGGTAGTATGTGTTTTCCAGAAGCACATATAACTGCCTATGTGATTGCATTTTGTCTCATCTAAAACTTCTAGGTACCCTTCAAGAGCAGTACCATGTAGAGCACATTACAGTAATCCAATCGAGAGAGACTATGGGTTGAATGACTGTGACCAGAACCCTCCAATCTAGGAACAGGAGCAATTGGTCACAATGTGAAGCTATTCAAAGACCTCCTTGAAGCAAGAGTTATGAGTCCACGAGTACGCTCAGGTTGGCCGCTGGGTTTATCTGAGGCAGTGCACTCCCATCCAGCACTAAAGATGGCATAGTCCTAGAACTGGCAAGCCCCAAATTCAAATAATTCATTCTTGCCAGGATTCAGCCGAAGCCTGTTGTTCCCCATCCGGAACCTCAGAGCCTCTAGGTCCTAGATAATGGCATTGCTTAATTTGCCAGTGGCATAGACACCACATATTGATCATAACTCACCCTATGGTGATGGATGAGCTCACCCAGCAGCCTTGTAAAGATTTTGAATAGGAACCGAGAGAATACTGAACCCGGCAGCACCCAACATATTAGGGGCCTAGAGAATGATCTCTCCTCCCCAATGACACTGATTTTTTTTCTCAGTGAGTGGCCTTTTAAGAAGTAAAAGAAATCAATTATATGGGCCTAATTTTACAAAGCTATATCAAGGAATTCCATAATTTCGCTGTGTATGTTTAACATGCTATGCAATATTTCAAATCTTTTAAAAGCATGTTGCTTTTAAAAGATTTGCAAAGTTTTAAACTATAGCTATTCAGCACTGCTACCAATATGTGTCATACTCTACTTTACAAATATATTTAAGGTACAATTCAGTGGATTTTTAGAGACGCTCCCCTCCTCGGGATAAAACCACTTTTAATTTTGGAACCTGTTCTAATAGTAACAAACAACTGTGTTGCAACACAGAAGCGGATGCAAAGAAATGACAGCGGATTTCATGACTCAACAGTATAGGTAGTCCTTGCCTTATGTCCAAATCAGCACAGGAAAATTAATTAAGCAGTGCGATTGTTAAGTGAGACATCCTATGACCTCACTTGGATCATGATTCATTAAGTGAGACATCACACGACAGAGACTTGCAACTTTCCTTGCAAGCTTCCCCACTGCTTATCAGAAACTGGTTGAAAAGGTTGCAAATGTGATCATGTGACTCAGGATGCTGTTAACTGTTGTAAATGAAAACCAGCTGCCAAATTCCAAGACTCCAATCATGGGACTATGGGAATGTTGTGACAGTTGTAAGTGCAAGATCTGGTTGTACATCACTTTTTCTAGTGCTGTTGTAACTTTGAACAGTCACTAAGCGAATGGTCGTAAATCGAGGACTACCTATATGTGGAATTCTTAATCCCATAATCTGTCCTCAGATTAGCAGTATAATTAAACTAGAAGTATCAAAATCAATTCTAGCTCACTTAAATTATATTCAACTGATCTTGGTACCAGTGGAATCTGTACTGATGCTCACTGTTACAGTTATCTGAAAAAGCTAGTCCAATTGTTGAAAAGGCTGCCAAGCAATAAAGAATATTTAGCAACTGACTGTTTCTGTCCAACTTTAATAATACTAATAAAGATTTTCCTGTTTCTTTTTTAAGACAAAACTATTTACTTATTAATTAGGAAACTATACATTTTTATACTAACATTATCTGTTTAAGGGGAATAATTTAGTGCTTGCTTCCGAATCTCTGATAATCATATCCTTGTGGAAAGGATTTTTTTTTTTCTGTAAAGGAACTTGTAGTTTCTTTGCAATGTTTAGCTGAATGTTACATTCTGGCTACAGTTGAAAAAATCATCCATTTCCGTAGGAGTCTTTTTTTTACCAAATAAATTGTTCAACATTAACAATAATAAATCAAATAGGAGAGTAACGCAAAGAGAAAATTACCTGAATCTCTGAGCCTGATGGTGGAGTGGTCCAGGGTAGCGTCTGTTGGGGGACTGGTACAGCTGGGAAAGGAGAGCTTGGCTCGTTTTTTGACTGGGGTTATTAGCAAACTTCACAGTAATTGGTTCTGTAGCACCACTTGGCTTCTGGCCATTAAGTCCCTTTATGGCTTCTTCTGCCTCTATTCTCTTATCAAAACGGATAAATCCCACACCACGAGAAACACCTGGAATAAGAAAATGAGATTTAAATAAATAAAGGAAAAGAAAACCCGAAGTCCTCCAAAGTCCCTTCTAACTATTAAAAGTTCCAAGTGCTCACCTACTAGAAATAACATAACCGACTAAGTAAGTTGATTTGCAAAAATAGACAGTATAACATTTATGCATACTGTAATGTATGCAAAGTTTAAAAACAGAGGTATTATGCATCTGCTTTCATTATATAAGGGTAGAATATCAGATATTCCCATATCTTTTTAAAGTGTAATTTATTTATTCATTCCAGCCTTTCCCTGAAAGGCAAACTTTATTCCAGTGGGTGACCAAAATTTGATGATACTTTTGTAATATCCTTCAACCACAGACTAAATTCCAAATGGTATATTGGAACTAAAGTGGACATGCAGCCTCCTTTTATCCATAAAATTGAAATATGTGCAACTCTTAAATCGTTTGAGCAATAGAACATAGAACAAAATTAAATTATACATATGAAAAGAGCAAATTGAAATGTAGACATTTTTAAACAAAAATATTTTTCAACCTGTTACTTGATCAACCAGAATTCGTGAGGTGATGATGCGCCCATATTGTGAGAAAAGCTGCTCTAGCTCTTTCTGGGTCATCGTTTTTGGAAGGCCGCTGACATACAAATTTGCATCTCTGATTGATGCTGAACTTGGACGGGCATAGGAAACCTAGAAGTTAAAACAATATACACTTAAATTAAATATTATATTTTTGGAGAAAATTTAAATGACAAATAGTTAAAATCTATTTTCAAACGGTACTTTCACAATTTCTTTAAATTAATTTCACATCATTCTGCAGGTTCTTCTATAATAGAAAAAAATTCTAAGGACAAAAAGAAATTTGGAAATAATTTAGATGCATACACACAAAGGTCTCTAAGGGTTATGAGCCAAAATAAAGTAACTGAAGCTGAATAGATTAAGATACACTTTTCTATATTGATGGAAATTTTATAGCTTTGTAATTTACTTATTACATATTAGGGATGTTTAAAAGATTTACCATACTGTATATAGCATAATCTGGATATACTTTGTATAGGTATATAGCAAATTCAGAATTAGTGCTTTTCAGAGTTGATTCTTTGGAAATATATATTTTCCCATATATTTCCCATATATATTGTATTAAAATGACATGCTCTATCTGGGAGCTTTATATACAGTAATAACTAATACAATACACAAAAGAAACTACACCCTTCTACTGCACTATTTATAATTATGTTTAATCAGTCTCTTACACAAAACAGAAAAGGTTTAAAATCCAGGGCATTGTTATGTAAGTGTAAGTGGATATGTCTGTGTATGGACTGTGCAAATCATTCCAATGGTTCTTCAAAGAGGAAGCTAAATATCATTCTGAACCTATTACACAGAACACTGAGGTGTTAAGGCTTTCTTGATTTCTGAGAATACAGGTGGTCCCTGCTTAAGGACCACTCATTCAGCGACCATTCAAACTTGTGATGGTGTTGAACAAGTGATACTAATGACAGGTCTTTCGAGTTCACAGTGTCCCCTGTAGTCATGTAATTGCAATCTAGGCATCCAGCACTCACTTTGTGATTATGGCATTGCAGTGTCTCATGGTTACCATCTACAACAGGGGTGTCAAACTGCCGGCCTGCAGGCCGGATGCGTCATGCCAAAACCGTGCCTACTCCATTGTCGGCAATGGGAAAAAAGTCACGATACAACACATCACATGACATCGCGAGTTTGACACCCCATGATCTACAACTTCTTTGCTGGTTTCTGAAAAGCAAAGTCAATGAAGAAGCTGGCAGGAGATTGCAAATGGTGACCACAAGATGTTCTTGCTTAATAACAGGAACTAGTAATGCCAGAATTGCTGGCATTACTAGTTGCTAAGTGACATGGTCATGTAATTTCATGCTTTACGTACTCATCGCTTAGAGATGGCAATTACAGTCCAAATTGCTATCATTAACCCTAACCTGTACATGTAAGTCACTTTTAGCTGGAACAGCAACTGAAAGTAAATTCTTGTGCCTCTGAATAGCCTTTACAATCCTAATGTATCTATGTTTATATATGTATTTTACTGACATACAGAAATAGAAATAAATTTTATTTTCATAATTGAAAATGTTAAAATATATGATTGTATATAATGGAAAAGGCCTAGTATGCTATTTTTGAATATTTTATTTATATTTAATTTTCAACCAATTTAAAATTTTATTCTAAAATATTATACCCATAATATACTTGTAGTAATCATTAGGCATACTATAATTTTGAGATATACAATCCAAATAACTGTCTGTTCATCTAAAAATAAACATCTCAATACAAGATTATTGTATTAACTTATACAGCAGTATGGGAGAAGTTTTAGTCATAAATATAACAAGTAACACCCATCTCTCCAAAACAGAATTGTTAAATTTATATATTTTCTTCATTTCTAAAAATAGATACTGAGTCAACCCAGAAAATGATAGAAAATGACTCCTTTACCATCACAGACTTTTTCAAAAAGATAAGCAATTTTTGGATTTATTCTGCAAATAATTTGATGCCATGTTTTCATATCTTTTAAACAACAGTAATGAAAAATAAAATAAAATTCCAGTCTGAATTATGAACAAGAACATGTTACAATAACAAGGATTTATTAAAGTCTATGACAAGTGATTTTCACTTTCGAAGATGTTCACACTCAAGTCACCCTGGAGCACATGGAGTAAGGATACAAACTATTCAGAGGTATAGAACAGTAAAACTCATGATAACATTATTTCAGCCCTGACAGTTAGAAAATTCTTACTTGTTGATCCTTATTAATGTGGATTACTATATATTTGCAATTTACTTATCCCAACATGATTTGAAAAGAAATTAATTCAGACAGACCTGTTTCTGTTTCTCTGCAAATGACTATGTGATAAGATGCTTAACAGACCTTGGGAATACAGGGAGCAGCAAGGCAATTAAGAGATTCTTGGGGGGGGGGGAATATGAGAGAACTTAAGAGTAGTTCTACCTTAATTACAGTGGATATAAGTAGTGCAGGACAATAATTTTGGTAGGTTTTCAAGGTCTACCAGCAATAAAGATTTTTCCAGAAATCTAAAGTTTTTTGTTTCCTTAGGTTGCCTGTGTTGCAGAACTTGATACTTTTAGACAAAAATAAGCAATTTATTTGCATTCTAATTAATCTATGGTGTCAAAAAGAACCACATTTAAGTGCTGTAACTTAAGTGAATTCAGCCCTTCTGGAATGATCTCAAATGTCCTCTGAATTAATTGATAGCACAATTAGATAGTGTTAGTGTAAGATAGTGTTATCAATCTGTTTAGACCTCTGCTGTGAAGAAACTGACAGCCATTTGAGTTTTTTCACCACAAATGAAGAGAGTGTTAAGAAGTAAAAGGCAAGCATCCCACCTAAGTCCAGGGAGTGTACAGTCTATTCCAAGGCCTAGAAAACTTAAAAAGGTGCAAAGATAATCTGTTACAATAATCTATATTTATTATATAATTAATTATTATTATAGTGATTATAATCTCATTATAAAAATAATCTTGTGAACTAAAACTTGAAAACTATTTTTAGGAGAAAAAGACAAGGCAAAGTATAGGTAGGAACTAGGGTTAAGAACATTCAGTTTATGGATGAGTCATGGTTATGAATTGAGCAAAATTTGAATTAAATATAAACTGGTTCAAGTTCATGAGACAATACTATTTATACAGTATTATTCAACAGCACTGTTCCATCTTACATACAAATTTGCCTTAAGGACAGACTGGAACGGAACTCGTTAATAAACTGGGGACTACCTGTATGTTGTTGTTTTTTTACATGGGTATATATGTGACTGCTGGTTTGCCTATCTATCTAGATTTAATTTTTAGTTTTGTTTAGTTGTTTTAAAAAGATGTTCCCTGATGGGATTAGATTTTTAAACAAATATTAATTGTAATGTTTTGAAAGCTTCATAAAATTATATGCAAAATAAAAGTGGTCAGTGCACAAATAAGGCAGATTGCCAGTGATTCAAAGGAGTTTTTGGCACGTCCAGAGAATTTCAAAGTGATATTCCAAGCAGCAACATCAGGTACCAAAAATGTAACAAGTATGGAATAATCTTTTAATTAAATGCTTAACTGTAGAATAAGAAAATATTGAAGAACTTTGCACTGGTACATGGAAGACTAATAAAGCTGCCAATATCCATTTAACAGTTAAGACAAACCACAGTCCTTAAAAGAAATGAGGAAAATTGACAATTTGATATTTCACTTGAGAAGATATATGTTTCAAAAGCCTCTTAATACATGATTAATATGACCCACGAAAAGCTTCAGTAGTGTAAAAATGATATCTTTACCACTGGATTTATGATATTAAGTGTGGAAAAGTCAGGATAATAAAAGTGGGAAGTAACAGGATCACTAAATATTGGTGGTACTGGTAAAATAGGAAGAGGACAAACCTGATTGGTGAAAGTCACAGGATATGTTGATTATGCTGATGGTTCCTTCTCTAATAATCTTCACTACAACCTGAAGCAGTATCAGTATCAAATAAAAAAGGTAGAGTAGTATGATCTCCCAAGTACAAAAGAACAGATTGCTTTAAGAAGAAGTTTTCTTTGCGATAACTTCTCCTATTCAAGTTGTGCTGAATGGACTCAGATACAAGTAGGCATACTATAGAGCAGAGCTCTCCAACCTTTTGGGCACCAGGGACCGTTCCATGGAGAGAGATTTTTCTGCGGACCAGAGCGGGCGTGGTTTCATGTACTGTCTGCATCCCACAGATGAGGCTTTGCTTGTTTGCATAGACTGGTTTCTGGCATGCTGTGGCATGGTGCTGGTCCATGGACCGGGGGTTGGGGACCTTTGCTCTAGAGGTTATTTATTTATTTGTTTAAACAATTATATGTCCACGCTTTCACATCAAAGTTGGGTGGCATATAAGAAAAAAATCCCAACAATTTAACAAACCAACCATGAGGCCACAGTCAGAAATCACAGCTCATAAAAAGGCTGCAACAATATTTAATGAAAGGGACCTGGCTAGATTTGGAAGGATGAGTAGTGACATGGGAAAGAAGTGGTTCCATAGTTAGGTTGGCTCTATGCCACGTAAGAATTTATAGAAGCCATTATGAGCAAGTATATAAAGCTAAGAGCTATCTTTTTTTCTTAAAAAATGTTAATATTTAATAAAGTATCCATAGTTGTTAGTGATTCTTAAGGCTAGGGATCCTGAAAATGTAAAACTCTCTGTCTATTATATAATTTGTTTCCCCTTTTAATTAGCTAGCACAGAGCATGAATTTCCTTGGTACCTAGGATTAGCATGTATCCACTATAACAGAGTTTGGTAGAAAATGACAAGGAAGGCTTCCTCCTTTTACAAGAGGAAAATATATAGAAACTCACAACTTCTACCTTATCAAAGGCTCGTGATTTAAATCATTAACAATCTTGCAAGTAGACCCATTCGGATTTTACAACTGAAATTCAAGATTATTCTTACATGAGAATAATATATTTATAATTAATTTTGGAAAATATTTGGAAAATGTACTATTTTAAAAGCAAAATGAAATTTTATTATTTTTATATTATGTAATAATATGAACCCTAACACAGAACATAATTATACGGGGGAAACAATGTACACACCCTTTAAATGACATAGTGAAAGTTTAATAGTAAAATAACTTAAAATCAAAATGCTTCCATCCAACAGAGAGATAATCTTGACTGAATCAAAAGCATGATATTATAGAGTAGAATGGAAGTTTTACATAGAAATTATCTCAATAATTGAGAGTAGAACTATTTTTTTAGGAGTCTCTCACAAGATCATGGATTCATATTGTAACAGGCTGATCATGTATAGAAATTTCTGATATAGAAACTTTTATCTAAAGAGAAACATTCAGTTGCCTAACTTCTACTAAGGTATTTTTCAAAATCTTTTATTCTGTGAAAGAGTATCACTATCCATATTATAACTGACTAAGATGGAGATCTATTTTAATTTGTATGATCTTCTATTCATGATGATGTTTTAAGGTACATCAACTTTCTGTACCAAGTGACTGAGATTTCAATTTGGACCCCTCTTGTTTATTAACAAATTTAATAGATCATGAAAAAAGGACTAGAAGCATAGAAGCAGTTGTAATTCCAATTTAATATGTCTGCAATTTTAAAACATAACTGACAAAGGCTATTATTTACAGTTTGGAGAGTTCTGGAATAATAACTGAAAGATGTAACTGGAGAAATTAAAAAGATGGCATACAAACTGAGTATCAGTAACGTGAAATATAAGACTATACTATATGAATGACAATATCATGGTACACCACATTTTTTATTATTCATTTCTTTACACTGTATCTTACAGGAATTTAAATTGAACAATTGTGGATAGTTTCTGTATTATGGTTTTCATACTTATAGTTAAAATGCCATTCACAACATATGTTACATTCTGAAAAGACTTTCCAAAAGACACCACCATTTCATGTTTATTGAAATGTTGGCATTTTGTTAATGATAATGTTCTGTTTTATACTTGCAAATTTTTATACTTAAAATATCAGTTAGAAGCAATACAGTAGATAATCTTTAAACTATTGGTTAGATATTGAGCTACATGGTATGCTCAATAATTCTCTATTGTTGTTGCATTCCCAATGGCCTAGTCCTGTGGAAGCGATAGACTTTTGAAAATGAGGACAATAGATTCCCTAATCTTGAAGCTTTAAATTTGAAAGCAGTTGTGTCATATGTATAATGAAGGGGGAGGATTGGTAAGGGCACCTTAATTTTCCTTCATCATAAATTCAGAATGAATGCTTAAACTTTTGGACTTCCTCAGAATTTTCTGTATTATCATGTTGCCTGGAGATTTCTGCATGATTTCTGAGCTGGAAAAAGCTGATATAAAATTCTGGAAAATTAGATTTGTGAGGAAAACTTGCTCTGAATATTAATGATTTATTTATATTCTGTGAAATTGTTCGCCATGGGGTAAGGTGGGGCAAATCATGAAGTGTGTTTGATGATGTAAAAGGGAACTTTTTACTCATGCACAGTACAGCTTTTGTCCTCTTCAGAAAATTCAATTCAATTTCTGGCTACAATCCTTGTTTGATGTTACCTTTTATAACTAAGTTATATATAACCAATAGCAGAAATCTTTTAAAAGGTTTAAAAAGAAATTATGCAATGTAGATAAGTGGAAGCAACAAGAATAGTAGGCTATAAAGGAAAACAAATAGATAACTTTATTATCACTTCTTTCATTCATTCATTTTTTTATTCATGTAATGCATTTTGGTCAAGAGTGCTCCCTCCTCATACAAATGAAGACTAAAATAATTTTAAAAGTTGAAATAATAAAAGCCTGGTAAATACATTTAAAATCAAAAGGCAAGATTTAACAACCTGTTGAAAACTGAAGTGTCTGTTTCTCTTTTTAAGAAACATTTCGTTCTCAGAATTCCTCAAGTTTCATTATTCACTGCTGTTATAACTTTGAACAGCCGCTGAATGAGTGATAGTGAAGAGTATTTGTATGTACCCAAATTCTTACACTGTGACTTTTACCCTTTTTCTAATAAATATTACAAGTCAGAGCTCTGAAAGTGCTTTGAATTTACTATTTCTTGTCTAGATTCGTTGGAGAAAGTCTGAAAGTTGCCACTCATTGTTGTGCTCTGCATAACAGCCCACTCAGAAATAGTATGTGATCTAAAACCATATAGATGAACTCTATACTGACATGCACATTTCTCCCTCCCCCATCCCAGCCTAACACCTTCATTGCTATATTATAATGATTCCTTGAAAAGAGTCTATATAGCGCATTACAGAAATTTAAATGGGAGAAAGATTATTAAGAAAAGAAATACTGACTAGAGTTTTTCTCTCCAGGAAAGAGTGCAAACTATTCATCAGTTGAAGCTGAGCAAAGATGCTCCTAGCAACAGCAACCCTTGACACTCCAAGAGGATGTTGGATTCTGCATTCTCACGCCTGTTCTGATCGATGAATCTGATATACAGAAAGAGCATAAACCCATCTGGAATAGACTGTATCCAATCTCAGATTATTTTATCTACTCATCAAAGTATTTCACATTTTTCCAGGATCTTGTTAACCTGCATATAGTCCATTACTTATCTCCAGAGAAGAACTCAGGATTTTCTTAGTACCAGATCTGACAAGAAGAAATAGAGCATGATATTTTAGGCACAACTTTAAGACTTAATCCTAACTCTGTTTTCTTTATCTGATATACAGAATAGTGTCCACTGCTAAAACTGGACCTAATTATACTTCTGAATGGATATTTTTAAGGAACAAAGAAGCAAAAAAACCCCCCATAACATTAAAATGATATTATTATAATATAGTGTTTCAGAGGAATTTTTATGCAGATGTAATATAATCATTTTTCAAGTAACTTGAATGTTAAGTAATTCAGTAAGATGAAAATTAAAGGAAATATGAAGGAGCAACAAAAAATGAAAGCAAAAAAAAATAAAAAATCATGCAACTCAATAAGTGAAGTATGAGGCAATTCCTGACTACAGAAAACACTCTTCCATAGATTATGCAACATGCTGGAATTAAAATGCCCACATTTTAAATGGCTAAAAACTGTTATTAATTTTGCCAATTTTATTTCTTGTACATTATCTTCTTAGCTATCATTAATTCGTAAATATTGAAAAAATAAAGAGCAATTCAAGCACATTTTATTTGCATTTGTTTTTGTGTGACAATGTGATAGGACTAAGTATAATAATTCAAATGAAAGTATAATAAGAACTTATATCCTGGCTATTCCCTTTTCCTTTTGCAGTTTTCTGAAAAGCTACTGTGGAAGCAATATGATGCAAAAGACTGGAGGAAAAAATGACAAATTGATTACAGTCCCTTCAAAGAATGGAGTTAGTTTTTCTGCTCACCAAAACAGTGATTTGGATCTTAGCCAAAATGATTAATTATTGAAGAACTGAATATCACCTGTGATTTATAGTTATATTGAGCATTAACCATGAACTCTCTACGGTGATTAATAATATAATTACGCTTTACTCATATAGACATAATTTTAGATGAAATTGGTATGAACAAATTAGTCAGTATCCTTTTAAAACAAATATTTAATTTAAATCCACCACATTGTAATAAATTGTAAATAAGCAGGTGCTAAGTCTTTATTCCTTGCAGTTTTTAAATTGTTAATCTACATAGAATTTTACCAGTTAAAGGAATCATGTTTCACTCATAAATATAAAACACAATTAGCAGTATTAGCTTTTATAAATATATAATAAAATCATGAAGGATAGCTACTGAGTGCAAAACTTATTTATAAAATAATCAAACCCACAGCAATCTATTGTTGGACGAACAACAAGTGTTTTAAGAAGTTACAGCCTAGCTTGCTTCTATCTAAAACTATATTTTTCTGTGAAGAGATCCTGTTCTTTTAAATACCCAAAGACTCTATTTTGATGCATTGTTACAGGAGTATCTTAAGGCATGAGTAAGTGTAAAGCAAAGTATCAGTAATAACAAGTATAATACAAAATTAGCAAGTTTAAGTCACACCTGGAATTATTTTTAAATGGTTATATTTCAAGGTGATGGTAGCCCACTTAAGACTGAATATTAAGGCAGACAGCCTGTTATTACACCAATGGATATTACGATATCTAAATTAATGTGAAAACTACAGATGAATTTAAGACTGGAAATCAGAATACAAATTCAGAATGTCTTATTGCAATTTAATTTCAAACCTGACCACAAACAAATAATCAGAATATATCTTTGTTTCTGATTAAAAACAAGTTTTAAAAAGTCTTATAAATTTAAGAAAAAAGACTTGTAAGTAAGAACATAATCCTAACAGATTTACACAGATCAGATTTCATCTTTAATGCACTACTCTTCAAAGTAAATCAAACCAGCCCAATATATCTATCTGTCAATGCTACTTTCAAATTCATTTCAGTCCCCAGACTTAAACAGAGTTAAATTTAAACTATTAATTTTCCTAAATCTACATATATGTTTTTTTATTCCTAGTGTTTTCCTGCAAAGCAGGCTTTGCTTTTTCAGATCAACAGAGCTTTGATCCACTCGTTGTGACAGGAATTGATCCTACTGGCTTGTCGCCTGCTGTTGTGGGCTGCGAGAGAATGACTGGCCCAAGATCATTCAGCTGGCTTTCATGCTAATGCGGAATTAGAACTCACAGTCTCTAGCCTGGTACCTTGACCACTAGACCAAAGTTTCTAGTTTATAATTCATTTAAAATTATAGCCACAAAACGTAAGTATACAAATACTTGAATTAAATATAACTTTATGTATTGCATTTCAAAGATATAGTTAACCAATCCATATCCAAAGTAGAGCATGTCAGAATAATATAATTTTGATCTCAGTGATTATTAACAGGCCTAAAATTTATTCTATCAGAATCTATGAATTTCAACAAGAGTATTAGTATGCACTCCATTTTTCAATATATTCTAAAATTCTTGAATTCTGTCATTATCAACTTAATGAAAATAAAAAAAGAAAATATTTTAAATTCAGGGAAATAATAACCAAGCATTAAAGAAAAAAACACCTGTACACAATGAATGCAGCTCTAAAACCAATACTTTAATCTTCAAATTACATATTAAGATGCACAGATTTTGGTTTGACTTTCCATCTTTCTTTTGGTGGCTTATATTTTGCTGGTAGGCTTTTAAGCAAGATGAATTCTGCAATTTCTACCTTTTATGTGGAAGCAGCTCAGTGTTAACTTTTGGTGCTGATTTGATTAAAATATTTTGTGTGTGCATGTGTGTGTAAATTATATATAAATTATGTATAAATATATATAAATTGATGTAAAATATATTGAAAATGCATAGGAAGCAATTGATGTTTGCACACTATTATACTATTACACTATATGTCTGCACACATAACACTGATTACATTGTACTGAGCAGCACAGATATACAAGTTTCTAATGAATCAACTTGCATCAAGGGTAGGTCTCTTAAACCAGAACGACGTTACAGCATGATACAGAGAAGTTAATGGCATGCAGATAATGCTAAGATTTTTTTTAAAATTTGCTTTCTGGAAAAGAAATCCCATTCTAAAGAGTATTTGAGTATGATCAGTGTACTATATGAAATTAATCAATTATTAAAATTAGTAGTTGACTGCCAATTCTCAGGTAGAGATAGATAAATAGATAGATAGATTGACAGACAGACAGACAGAGAACAGGGTGTCTATTATTAATCAGGCAACAAAACTCCATATAATGGCCATCTTATCAACATCTTTTTTACGTTTTATCTCCTGAGGTTAATTTATAGATTACTCTCTAAAGCCTTGACAACCTACCCTGGATCCTTTGATATTTATTTTAAAAGGCTCGGTTTTTCCTTTCCTTTTTTAAAGGAGAAAACAGCTGCGTTTTGAAAAGAATGAAAAAAAAAATCTGCTTTATACTTTTTCTTTGTTTTAAAGTAAGAGATGTTATTATCTTCTGAATGGTGAAGAATGCAATTTTGATGAGATAGCCAGGAGCAGTCTTAACTACACTCTTCCATAATTTAGCAAAACACTCTTTGTATTCTCTTACCTTTATCGTTTTGGTCTGGAGTCTGAGTCCATTTAAAGTGTTAATGGCTTTCTCTGCATCCTTTGGATCAATATAGTTAACAAATCCATACCCTAAACTCTGCCCTGTTGAGAAACAAAAAAAAAAAGGACTCAGTATTCTTTGTAGCACACATGTACGATTTCCAAATGGGAGATTAAAATTCTTTTCTCTGGTACCATTCTTAACCTAAAAATTTAATCCCAATCCAGAAAGCATACTGTACAATCTGAACTCCTAAAAATAACATTTTTTTAAAAAAAATAATGGGACCTTTTGTTTTTGATAATGCTGATTCTTCTACATTCCACAGAGGAGTTAAAACTGAAAACTGCATGAATTAAAAAAATACTTAAGTGATCACTCTTACTAAAGCCTTTTTGTATGTGAATCACATTAAAAGAACAGATTACAAGAAACAGGTAGCAGCAGGATTACATGCATAAATTCATTAGCTGTGTGATATTTTAATTAGCAGACAGAATTAAAGAAATGGTTGTACAGCAATGCAAGTTCAACTGAAAATGAAAAAAAATGTTATGCTTAAGCCAGACAATCTTTAAAAGCCAAAATCTTACCAATGAAAACACGTAATTGATCTGTATTTCCTTAACCTTCATTGGCTTTTTAAAACTTAGAACATTCATATACTGTCCCTCAACAAGGAAGCAATTTACGTAAACAAAGCAGAACATAATTTTCAAAAGTCAGAAGATGAAAACCTAAAATGTAAAAGCCAATAAATTAACTGCTGCTTTGACAAGGACAACACAAATATTTAGATCATAAACATCGGAATGTTATGTGCTAGCGTAACTTATTATCTTGTACTCTCTGCACTGTGTTCAGGGGGCGAAACAAAAAAAACCCTCAAACAATAACATTATTTTTGTATTTAGTAGAGTCTGTGTTTATATTTTACTGGTCATTTTTATCCAGATCCCACAGCATAGTTTGGTAATCTAATTACGAGATTCACAGAGATATGGGTTCACCTTGGCCCTGCAGTACGTACACACACACACACACACACACACACACACACACACACACATTTTCTGAGGTTTTCGCGGGTGTTTGTATGTAGGTCTTTGATTATTCGGGTTTTCTCCCGCGTCAAATTGGTCGTGCTCCTAGAAGCATGAAGCCGAAAACACCAGCCTGAAGATGACGAATGAGACTTTGTTGAAATGTCGCCAAGGCACTTCCAATTTGACGCGGGAGAAAACCCGAATAACCAAAGACCTACCTACCTACCTACCTACCCATCTACACACGCACACACACACACATATATAGTGAGAAAAATTAACTAAGAAAAACTGATCTCACCATAATTTCCCCTTTGCTTGTTCTCTCACATGTGCTTACTAACGTATTTGTTTTAGAGTGCATATCAGCACATGCTTAATTACACATTAATTTTTCCTTCTGTTATCTCAATATGCTCAGTTTTGAAAAATGACAATAGCTCTATATTCACATGTATTCCATCCTTCCTGAGAGAAACCAGATAATTTTATATTTTTATGTTACAATTTCATTTTGTTCAGCAGTTTTTAATTATATTAATTATAAAATATGGGTGCATTACTAAATCTGGGAAGCATCTTTTAATGTGAAATGTCAGTGCATTGTGGCATAGATTATTTTATAGAGTCCTTTGTGCAATGTCATCATCAAGATTTTAATTTTATTCTTGTATGAGTCTATAGCAGGCATGTCAAACTGCTGGACCATGGGCCGGATGTGTCATTCCAAAACTGCGCCCAAAACCGCTGGCAATGGGGAAAAAGTTGTGATACGTCACACATCATGTGATGTCGCGAATTTGAGTTGCCTGGTCTATAGGATGAAAATGACATTCAGGATAAGATGCCAATATTACCCTCTGTGTTTTCTGTCTGATTTTACAAAACGTCTGACTGTCATTGGGATTAAATGTGGACAAGGCAATAGAAATTGCATCCAGGCAAGATGAAATTGTATGTTTTCATGTCCAAACAGTATAATTCATCATACAACATAATAGAGTGGCTGAAAAACAGGTCTATGAGAAAAGAAAAGTGGCTTGAAAGTTGTTGTGGAAGATTCCTTCCGATGACATTCTGTACATGTAGAAAATGCTGGATTTCAATATAAAGCATAGATTCTAAGTTGTTTCCCCTATCTGGACTGTAGAAAATCAATCAAAGATGAAAAGGTCACTTTGAGTCCTAGGAGTAAAGTCCTATATGTGATAAAAATACCTCTGTGGATTAATTTGGCTGTTTAGCTGTGTCTGATCAGCCTCATTAATATTTTTAATCATGTGCTATCCAATTATGAATGAATTTCTCAGCTAATGGGTTTATAAAGCTAAAGTCAAGTATTTTTAGAATTATAAACTTCTGCTTCACCCATAATTAATATTCTAGGATCTTAATATTAAAGCTAATAAAGATATGCTCCAGTCTGTTTCCAGTTCAACTTGATATTCACCTCATTCTGTTTGAATAACAAAATCCTATATTGTTAGCTTTAGAAGTAAATTTCCTGTATCATATTATATCTGCTCTTCACTCCCTTCGTTCCAGAGAAATGCACAAGAGTAAGTATATAGAAAAAACTGGCCCATTGCTTTTGACAAATTATTTGTAATTCCTAGCAAGTTAATTTTTGGGTAGATCTGAGACAAATTTATGTTTTCTCAAACCATAGCTGCCTCATGTTTCAAACACCAAATTTCTATGTCACCTGCCTAAAACAGGGCCACTACTGTAGTATTTTCACACAGTGCAGGGTCTGCTTTTCAGATCAACAAATGCTATTTCACACAATCAAATACAGCAAATGGGTCTAACTGGATGATTTTCATGTCTGTATTAATTGTGTACAGCCATTTTTGTTTTTTTGTCATGGGCATTTGCCATCAATGTTAACGGTGTAGGATACTGCTTATAGAATGTGGCCAAACCACCATAAACACATTTCCTGCATTTTCTCTGGAAATAATACAGCACCCATCTGCTGCCAGACACTCCTTATATGGTCAAGAAGGGAAACATGCACATCTAATGACATATAATGGGTGCTTGACACTTTTAGTGGCTGGCCAGCATTCAGTGTCATATAGTGCTACCGGGCAAATTATTTTGTAAAATTTCAATTGTAGGTGAACTGCATAGACCTATCACAGAGCTCTCCAGTGATCTCCTTCCCCTGCAGCTAGGTTGCATTCACCCTCACATCTACTACCACTTCAGCATTGACCTGAATAATGAAATGCTTGGGCTAGTCTCTAGATCGGGGGTTTCAAACTGCCGGCCCATGGGCCGGATGCATCATGCTGAAACCACACCCACCCCATAGCTGGCAATGGAAAAAAATCACGATATGTCACGACACGTCATATGACGTTGCAAGTTTGACAATCCTGCTCTAGATACTCAGTCTTCTTGATATTGAGGTGCAAATTTAATTGACTAAGTTAGTCATTCCATATCTGTACATAGTGCTTAGTATTTTCCTGATGGTAGCTGAGAAAAGGATCTTATTGGCATAAAGCAAAACCCAGGGGCACTGTGATGCAAGTCTTGTGTGATGTATCCATGACAACAATGAACAGCTATGGCAAACCTTGTGCATACCAATCTTCACAGGAAAATTGTCAGAAAGACCAGCAGCACGTGGTACTTGATTGCTGGTATTAACATAAAGTATTTGAACCCATTTTATGAGGGGAATACCATGGTCACATAGTACATATATCAGCTGATGTGGAACACACACAAAAGGCCATGGAATTTCTCAGGGGTAACAGTGTAAAAGCCTCTTACAACAGTGAGTGATGAAATAAGAAACAGCAACAAAGGATACCAGTGTTTTAAGTGTTGTGGTGATCCATTCTGACCCTTTTATTTCATGGCCAGGTGTTTGAACCAGCAGGCCTGACTACACAGAGACTTTCTATCTCCAAGATGTATATTCCACCCTTTCACTCCAATCCCTCTGGTTCTGTGCCAGACTTTTTTGACATTTGACTTCACATTTTACTCTTTATCTTGTATTTTAAATCAATTTAAAAATGATTTTCTCCCAGTGAAAATAATTAGAATTTATTGTATAATAACATACACACAAACATACACACACAAACACATCGAATCTTTGATTGTGCTTATGTGTACCAATAAAGACTATTACAATTAGATTAGATTAGATTAGAACAGAACAATAACTTTATTGTCACTTTGAATGTACACTTAATTGGCATACATTAAAATGAAATTTCATTGCATATAGCTCTCAAAGGGTCACCACCTCCAATCTACACTACATAAATATGACAAAATAAATAAACATAGAATTATGCATGTTGTTGTTGTTAATTGCGAAGTCGTGTCTGACCCATCGCGACCCCATGGACAACGTTCCTCCAGGTCTTCCTGTCCTCTACCATCTTCTGGAGTCCATTTAAGTTCACGCCTACTGCTTCAGTGACTCCATCCAGCCATTTCATTCTCTGTCATCCCCTTCTTCTATTGCCCTCAATCTTTCCCAGCATTAGGCCCTTCTCCAGTGAGTCCTTCCTTCTCATTAGATGGCAAAGTATTTGAGTTTCAACTTCAGGATCTGGCCTTCTAAAGAGCAGTCGGGGTTGATCTTTTCTAGGACTGACCGGTTTGAACGCCTTGCAGTCCAAGGGACTCGCAGGAGTCTTCTCCAGCACCATAGTTCAAAGGCCTCAATTCTTTGGCGCTCAGCCTTTCTTATGGTCCAAATTTCACAGCCATACATTGCAACTGGGAAAACCATGGCGTTGACGATACACACTTTTGTTGGCAGGGTGATGTCTCTGCTTTTTAGTATGCTGTCTAGATTTGCCATAGCTTTCCTCCCCAGGAGCAAGCGTCTTTTAATTTCTTGGCTGCAGTCCCCATCTGAGGTGATCTTTGAGCCCAGAAAAATAAAATCTGTCACTACCTCCATTTCTTCCCCATCTATTTGCCAGGAATTGAGAGGGCCGGATGCCATGATTTTGGTTTTCTTAATGTTGAGTTTCAAGCCAACTTTTGCACTCTCCTTCTTCACCCGCATCAAGAGGCTCTTTAGTTCCTCTTCACTTTCTGCCATTAGAGTGGTATCATCTGCATATCTTAGGTTGTTGATATTTCTCCCAGCAATCTTAATTCCAACTTTTGATTCATCTAGTCCTGCCTTTCTCATGATGTGCTCTGCATATAAGTTAAATAGGCAGGGCGACAATATACAGCCTTGCCGGACTCCTTTTCCAATTTTGAACCAATCAGTGGTTCCGTGTCCAGTTCTCACTGTTGCTTCTTGACCCGCATATAGGTTTCTCAAGAGACAAATGAGATGGTCTGGTACTCCCATCTCTTTAAGAACTTGCCACAATTTGTTGTGATCCACACAATCAAAGGCTTTTGCATAGTCAATGAAGCAGAAGTAGATGTTTTTCTGGAACTCCCTAGCTTTCTCCATGATCCAGCGTATGTTGGCAATTTGATCTCTAGTTCCTCTGCCTCTTCGAAATCCTGCCTGTACTTCTGGTAGTTCTCGATCCACATACTGCTGGAGTCTAGCTTGTAGGATTTTAAGCATAACTTTACTAGCATGTGAAATGAGTGCAATGGTGCGATAGTTTGAACATTCTTTGGCATTGCCTTTCTTTGGAACTGGAATGTAAACTGACCTTTTCCAATCCTGTGGCCACTGTTGAATTTTCCAAATTTGCTGGCAAATTGAGTGTAGCACTTTTACTGCATTGTCTTTTAAGATTTTGAATAGCTCAGCTGGAATACTGTCACCTCCACTAGCTTTGTTGTTGCTCAGATTTTCTAAGGCCCATTTCACTTCACATGCTAGGATGTCTGGCTCGAGGTCAGTGACCATCCCATCGTGGTTATCTGGGACGTTAAGCTCGTTCTTGTATAGTTCTTCTGTGTAGTTTTGCCACCTCTTCTTAATCTCTTCTGCCTCTGTTAGGTCCCTGCCATTTTGGTCCTTTATCATGCCCATCTTTGCATGAAACGTTCCCTTCATATCTCCAATTTTCTTGAAGAGATCTCTGGTCCTCCCTATTCTGTTGTTTTCTTCTATTTCTTTGCACTGTTCATTTAAGAAGGCATTCTTATCTCTTCTAGCTACTTTATGCATATACCCACATATATGACAAAGAGAAACAACAATCTAGTACAGATTATGTATACATGTGCATGGCAAGAAAAACAAATCTTACGAGTTTACCAGACGGATGGCATAGGGAACAAAGCTATTAGCGAATCGGGTAGTCCTGCTAGAAATACTTTGAAACCTCCCCTCTCAGAGGGGAGCAACAGAAACAGACCATAAAGTGGGTGTGTGGGTCTCTAACAATGCTTTGAACTCTAAGCACATAGCGCTTATAAGCAGCATCTTGAATACCAAGAAGCGAGCATACTATGATCTTCTCGGCTGTCCTTACCATTCTCTGTATGGACTTTCTACCCGAGGCACTGCTGCCACCAAACCAGACAGTGATGCAATTAAAAGCCATTGTTGTACGTGACAGTTGGGTTCAATTAACAAATGTAATTTTGGCCACTGTTTGTAGACCTCTTGGTATATATGTAGTAAGACATTAAATGTTAGGAAACTAACATCTTGTCTTAATCTCTTCCTTAATCATGGGGATAATATTAGTAACTCAATAACCAAACAAAATAATATCAATCATACACTGATAATTACGATCACCTTATGAAGAATACATGGCGTAAATTATGCTTCTAATCCCTCTGACTGGTCTATAGGTTACAATGGCAGATAGATGGATGTATAGCAGGGGTGTCAAACTCGCAACATCATGTGACATATTGCGACGTATCAAGACTTTTTCTCCATTGCTGACAATGGGGTGGGTGCGGTTTCGGCATGACACATCCGGCCCTGATCTATAGAATTTCTAAATTAAGTGAAATCATTTTTGTTTTGTTTTTACTAACAAAAGAGTCTGTAAATAAGTCAGATCCATTATATCAGAAATACAGATTTACCATTCAAAATTACAATAGAATTGAAAAAAAGTTACTTATGTCCTGTCCTCAACGTTATGACTGCCATACCATCCCCATGCTCATGTTATTATATTTTGGGCACTTGGCAAGTAGTTTGCATTTCAACCAGTTGCAATGTTCCGTGGTCATGTCATTGCATTTTGTGACTTGCTGTTTTCTGGGGGGGAAAGTCCACCGGATAAATTGGATTTGGATTTACAATCACATTAACTTAACAACTGCAATAACTCACTAAACAACTGTCGGAAAAATGGTTTCAAAATCAAGTCTGGTTATGTGATGACTTGACTTATAATCACAAAAACCTCTGAGCTCAATTATCAGTCACAGACTACTTGTATTGAGAGAATGAACTGGCCCCAAACCAGAAAAATATTAATGATCTAACTGAAAGTAATGAGACATATTACTTAAATTTTAAAATGGGCCTTTACATTTTTTTCTTAAACTTCACTTTAAAAAAACCTCCAGAAAGCAGATATAGTCTCCCTTGGGTATGACACTTGCCATCCTGTCCCAAAAAAGCTTCAGAAATTTTAATGTTATTCCTGAAAGTGCCTGTGAGTACAGTCTGATTTCGGAACATATATTTCAGTTACGTTTGCTGAAATTATTTGCCTAAATTATTTGGCAATTGATGACTATCATATCAATGTTTTCTTATTAAATTGTTTTATTCCCCACTTAAAAATTCTAAGGAAAGGGCCAGACTGAAATAGCTTTAATTCTTGATCATTTATCAAATCAAACAACTGTTCCCAAAGAGCTTCTTCACATACTCACAAATATTTACTGTATGTCTCTGCATTTCTATAGCTCTGAGAGCAATGTGAACACTATTATAGACGGCCTGTGGTATATAGTGATATATCAGTAATCTCATGCTTCACATAAAACTGTTTCTCTCTTATCTCTCTGAACTAGAAAGCAAAAATATCTCAATTTAATTACAGTTTTAATTAATCTGCAGTTGACAGATTAAGAGATAATAAAACTATATGGAAGTTACAGGAATGGAGAAGAAAGAGATGTATTTAATTATATCCTTTTTGGTTAATCTGTAGGTCAAAAACTTTCCACCTTCTTTATTTCACTTGGCAACAGAATAATTCTTTTCCTCGTTCTCTTTTTCTCTCAGACTCACTCTGAAAATACAGTTTGGGGAACATGATTATGAAGGCTTGTATGGTACCTATCTGGCGTCCTAGTTAAAAAGATTTCGTTGGAGAAAAAGTAAGTCTTAGGAGTGCAAAATTCATATTTTTAACTGCTTGTCTAATTATCATAAACTTTCTCCTCCAAATAAGACATTTTTCAGAAAATTGAGTGCTCTTCACTTCCTCCAGCAGCCTTCAGTTTCCTTCCTAAGAGAGGAAATGTGAAATTTCCTTCTGAACAGAAATTGTTTGCTTCAACTTGGAAGCTCCCTACTTAGTGTAAAAATAAAGGAGGCAAGCAGAAGAATGCAGAACTAAGGAAGAGTTGAATCTTGAGGAGTTATTTGAAGTTAACAGTTCGAATGATATCTAGGTTGAATTCAGGATTATATGGGAGATAAATTTAGGGCCTGAGATTTCTAAGTCACAGGAGATACTTAAATTTTAACAAACATTACAATAAAAATGTTGCTTAGATAAAATTTCTCTTCACCTAAACTAGTAAAAATCAAACCCATTAACTCTTCCAAAAATCTAGGATTATTGACTCAAAACAGGTGCACGGCTATATAGGTACAGAACTATGATCCTGAGATTTTACAAATTATTTCATAAGTTACAGGACAGAGGATTTGTGGAGAGTTCCTTTTCTCATATTTAAAAGGGAAAGCAAATGGTTACAGAATAAGTAAGTTACCACTTCGTTCTTGGAGACGACAAGACTAGTTGTAGCAAAGCACTGCATGTCAGATAGCATACTTTCTTTTGAAACCTGAATGAAGAATTTGGACCATAGATTTGACAGAAAAATTGATGTGTTAAGAATATGTCTGAATAAGGTATTTAAACAAATCTGTTTAAAACTCAAGCAGCATGTAAACCACTTTCTCTCAAATTATAATTTCAAAAGTGTGATTTTATTCTGGAATCATTCTGTTCCTTTGGACTGAAGGGCCAGGGTGAGCATTCTTCATCAGCAGCAGGAACAAAAAGACGGTGAAAGTGAAATGGGGTGGCGGAGTACAGGCTGGCAGGAGAGCCAAAAGGCATAGATGGAAGGAGAGGCAGTTGGCGGGAATTGAAATGCCCATGCTATTTTGAGTGCAAGTGGGCAGCCAAGTGCCCTAATTTTGAATATGTGACCATGAGGGTGTTGAAACGGCCGTAATTTTGGGCAGTGGTTGTAAATAACTTTGTTCAGTGTTGCCATAATTTTGAACGGTTGCTTATGAATGACTGTAAGTTGAGGACTACCTGTAAAGGGATTCTCCACCAGCCTTTGTTTCTTATAATCTCTCACATAACTGGCTACCTTTGCTTTTATCAGATGTACAAGTAACACTGGACAACTTTTGGAGTTATCTTATAGATTTTTGGCTGCTAATCACAAAAATAACCTGTATTTACTTATTTACATACTGTTTTATAGAAATATTTGTTTTTACACAATGGCAATGTACACCTTTTAGTATATATTGATTATGCTGCACACATGAAAGAAACATACAAAAACATGGGACTGTTATCCAAGTACAACTAGAATATTTGTGAAGAATAAAAGCAACGGCTCTGCTACTTGGAATGGAGCTTAGATATAACAAATGCTGTTGTTACATATATGGATGGGATAGCCATGCAAAAAAGTCTCATTACATTAAAAAGAAATGGCCACTCCCCAAAAATGTGATTCCAGAACAACAACAAAAAAAAAAACATGGCACATAAACCACTTGTTGGACTGATAAAGATATTTTTGCTTCCACTTCACATAAAACTCAGACTAATGAAAAATTTCGTGAAAGTGATGAACAAGGAAGGTGAAGGTTTTTATTGAGAAAGATGTTTCACAGAATAACTAATGCCAAGATTAAGGAAGGCATTTTTATTGGTTCACAGATCAGATATATCATCAATGACAAACAGGTCAAAGATCTGGAGTTAGAGAAAATTGCCTGGAAAGCATTCAAGGATATTGTTGAACATTTTCTTGGCAACTACTGAGCACCAAACTGCATTCAGTTGGTTGACAAAGTTCTTACAATGTACAAGACCATAAAATACAACATGTCACTGAAGATTCATTTTCTGCATTCACACTTGGATTTCTTTCCTAAAAATCTAGGTGCAGCAAGTGACGAACAAGGGGAAAGGTTTCACCACTATGAAAATACTTTTGGCCATGCTGAACTCATGCAACATACCGGAAACATGATGATATTAAATACATTATAGTTATTAAAAGTTAATTTCATATGTTTCAAGATTCCTACATGATACAGTCATTCTGAAATTATATTTGTGCTCAATTTGAAGGGGTCAAAAAAATGTTCAGGAAGCAAAACTTTTGAAAAAAAAAATTGTTCTCCAGTATAAAGAGTTATACTCTTGGGCAACAAACAATGGAAATGTAAGGTTGAAAAAATCCAGACTGGTATATGCATTTTTAAAAATTAAATCAGCTTTGGGGGAGTTATTCTCCATGTTGGCATTGAATGGAGTAAAGGTGAGGAAAAGGAATAATTAACCCTTTCTTAAGAAACCAAAATATAGGTAGTCCTCCACTTACAACCACAATTAAGTCCAAAATTTATGGTGTTAAATGAGACATTTGTTAAGTAAGTTTTGCCCCATTTTACAGTGTTTGTTGCCAGTTGTTAAATGAATCACTGTAGTTAAGTTAGTAACATGGTTGTTAAGTGAATATGACTTTCCAATTGACTTTGCTTATTAGAGAGTCACAAAAGGTGATCACATGATCCCAGGATGCTGCAGCTGTCATAAATATGAGTTAGTTGCCAAGCATCTGAATTTTGATCACATGACTATAGGGATACTGTAATGGTCATAAGTGTGAAAAACAGTCATAAGTCGCTTTTTTCAATGCAGTTATAATTTTGAACGGTCACTGCATGAACTGTTATAAGTCGAAGACTACCTATATACATATGGCTATGAATTTGGTTCCAAAACCACAAGGCTTTATGGAAAAAATATCATATCAATCAGTGTTCCAATATTTGAGGGGCTGCCACAAAGAAGAGGGGTCAATCTATTTTCCAAAACACCAGAAGGCAAGACAAGAAACAACAGATAGAAACTAATCAAAGAGAGAAACAACCTAGAACTAAGCAGAAATTTCCTAACAGTGAGAACAATCAACCAGTGGAACGGTTTGCCTTCAGAAGTTTGGGTGCTTCATCAATGGAGAGTTTTAAGAAGAGATTGAACTACCATTTGTCTGAAATGGTATAGGTCTCTTGCTTGAGCAAGGGTTGGACTAGAAGACCTCCAAGGTCCTTTCCAACTCTATTATTCTGTATTCAATTTTTATATGAAGGTATTTCAATCAATCAAAAGAAGTATTTTGTCTTTCAGCTATAAAGTTAATTTTTCTTCCTTACTTTTCTTTTTGTCTTGTTATGTTATTGTACTCACTAAATTCATCCATTAAATCAGGATACTAGTACAAGCATACTAGTACGAGGTGTTGGCTCTCAAAACCCTAATACCGGCCTAACAGAATCTAGGGGCGGGTGTGGATTCTCCATCTCCGTGCTGAGAAAAGGCATTCAGGTAAGACAACGCCCCTTCTCCAGCATAGAAGATGGAGAATCCACCAATTGGACATACCAAAGCCTCACTGTCCCAATGGGTGGGAAACAGATAAGGCCGGATCAGCGTTCCTGGAAATCACCTGCTGAAAGACCTTCCGACCAAAGGAGGTGTCTGCGGAAGCAAAGCAGTCAATCTTATAATGGCGCACAAATGGAGAGGGTGAAGACCATGTCTCAGCTCTGAATTCTCTTCAATGGATGCCTGAGTGGCCCATGCTGTAGAGGTCGCAGCGCTGCGAGTGGAGTGGGCCGTGATATGGCTTGGAACTGGCAGTGAAGATGCCTGGTACACTTCCACAATACAGGCCTTGATCCACCTACCTATGGTGGAAGCGGACACCTTCTGCCCCAGAGAAGCTGGGAAGAAGGAAATGAAGAGGGCCTCGGACTGGCCCAGGGAACTATGGCTATGCAGGAGACCATCTTCCCTAGGAGTTGAGAAAGCAGGGCCAGAGGAACAGTGCAGTCTTTGTATACTCGGCGAGCCAGGTCCCTGATGCTGGCTAGACGATCCTGGGAGAGATAGACCATGCAATCTGTGATGTCTATGATGGCCCCCAGGTGTAGGAGTCAGGTCGAGGGAACCGTCTGGCTCTTTAGGAAGTTCCGTGCTGTTGGAGGACCTTATTGTTAAGTTCAGGTCCAACTGAGCCGCCCGGAAGGAGGACGATTGAATAAGAATGTCGTCCAGGTAGCACTGAACACGCACCGGTACCTTCCGTACATGTGTGGCCAGCACAGCCAGGATCTTGGTGAACACCCTGGGAGCCGAGGACAGACTGAACGGGAGGGTCCTGTACTCGAAGTGATGGCCCATGTAGCAGAACCTGAGGAACTGCTGTTGATCTGGAGGGATGGGGATGTGGAGATATGCTTCCATGAGGTTGATAGACGTCAGGAAGTCTCCTTTTCCGATGCTACCTAGGATGAACTGGAATGACTGCATCTTGAATTTCTTGTATGCAATGTGGTAATTCAGACCTTTGAGGTCTATAATTGTCCTCCACCGCCCCGAGGTCTTGGGAACCATGAAGAGTATGGAGTAGAATCCCCTTCCCTTTTGATCCGTTGGTACCGGTTCTATGGCCTGTATATCCAGAAGATGCCGAATGGCCTCTTGCATAAGACCCCATCTGACCGTGTCTTGAGATGTGGGACAGGCGACGAAGTGACCCGGGGGGCTGGACAGAAATTCGAGGGATAGACTGAATTGGATAGTTTGTAGGACCCAGGCGTCTCTGGTGATGAGCTCCCACTGATGGAAGAAACAGGATAGCCTGCCACCTATGGGAGGTATGGTCCGAGAGTCATTTGGGCCTCCTGAAGGGACGACCGCCCCCTCAAAATGGCTGTTTGCTCTGATTGTGTTGTTTGGGCCTAAAGCCTGTTCTATCATATGAACGGTCCTGTCTGGGTGTGAAGGGGTGGGAGGGCTGGGAGGCTCCCAAGCCCAATGCTGGCCAAAAGGGCTGCCTGCGGCCATAAGGAGTGGTGCGTCTATCAGATCTCTTAGTGAGATGGGCCATGACCTTCCGCTTGTCCTTGTTCTCCACTAGATATGGATTCAGGACCTCCCCAAACAGATGGCCTCCTTGGTAGGGGGCCATTGCTAGACGCCATTTGGCGTCGGTGTCGGCCTGCCAGTGCTTGAGCCATAGCATCCGTCTTGCTGTCACATTGGTGGCTAAAGATCAGGAAGCAAAGTTGGCTGACTGTAAGGTTGCGTCCGACGCATATTCGGTCACTGCAACGTTTGCTTAAATCCTGATGGGTCCGTATGTCCTCTGGAGGGAGCCTAGCCTGAAGCTGACGAAGCCATAGAAGGGAGGTTCTGACAAAAAAGGAGGCACATGTGGCCGTTTTAATCCCCCATGATGCCACCTAATGAGTTTTGCGGAAGGTCAGATCCCATTTCCTATCTTCTGACTTAAGTGCCTCAGCTATGTCCCTGGATATTGCAGACGAGGACACAAGAGGGGTCCAGGCCTCATCCACCTTTGGTACTTCAAGAGCACCTGATAGATCTGGTGAAGTACTAAACAATTTCTTATCCGTCCCTCCCACGGAGGGGAAGGAAACTAGTGAAGCCCACTGTTTCCGAATCCCATTCAGGAAAATCGAAAGGCAGGGGACATGATGTTGGGTCGCCACTGTCTCAAAGAACACTGGGTTCAGGTTTGAGTCGGACGGAGTTTGCAACTGAGGAAACTGATCGGACCCTATATTGGCCGTGGTGATGGCCTTGCGTAGAAAGGGCAGGAAAAGGGCCGGGTTGAAAAGACCTCCAGGTGGAGACTGGTCCGGAGGGAGATCCTCCTCCTCTGACCAAGGAAAATCCGGCTGGTCATAATCAGTAGGAGATGAGACGCCACTATGTGAGGATTGGACGGGAGACAGGGGGTCATGATATGCTGAGTGTCCCGTTGGAGGAACATAGGGCGGATAGCCTCCTTTCCGGGTAAATGGAATGAACGTGCTGCGAGTGCTCGGTCCACGACCCTTGAGATCAGGGCCTCGAGACGCCCCTCTGAGAGAACCTCTTTGGGCTCAGCTCCCCTGAGTCCGGCGGCTGCTGGGGTAAAAGTTGCCTCTGGGCCCGAGTGTGACGCCTGCGAGGGAAATATTAATGGTTGGACAGTCGTGTTGTGAGTCGCCCCAAAAGGGGAACCATGTGCGGGCGGAGGCTCCATCAATGATCACACACCCTGAGCAGAGGTCGAAGGCCCTAAGGGGAGCTTGAAGTCGGGGCCCTTGGCTGATCCACCTCAGCTCTGGCCTGTCTCTGCGCTCTGGAGAACTCCCTCTCCAGAGCATGGTGCCAATGGCTGGCTTGCTTCTCCGCCAACTTTGAAAGCTTTTTGAGGATGGCCTTCGCCTTGTCCTTGAGCTTGCCTGCTGCCTCCTGTTTGGAGGTTTTGCACCATTCATGGCCTGAGGATGGAGAGGCGACACTCATAGACTGAGGTACCATGGAATCCTCCATCCTGGGTTGAGGTATCTCAGGGAAACTGAGGGGAAGCTCTGGCAGGCAATCAGTTGGCGGGAAGAGTAGTTGAAGCAGGGAATAGACTGCTCCCCTGACTACCTGACTGGCAAATCTCTCTGGGTTGATGGTCACGGCTGTTGAAAATGGAGCCGAAGGCACGGTTGGGGCCTGCTGTTAGGCTCCGCCTGGTCGCCTTAGGTGACCAGGCAAAGTGCACCAGAATGTCCAAGTATGGACGCAGAGAACCTAGGAGGAGAGTCTAGCAACTGTGTCGGGGAAGGCTGGATTTACTCTGGAGAACAAAATGACGGTCTGGTTGAATTTCAGGGCGTAGTGATATGAGTGCTCTATTTCAAGTCTGAGTCACTGATCTCTCCCCTGCATCCGCGTATTGCACCCCTGGCAAATGTAAGCAATGGTGTCAGAATGAAAAGGGCCTCTGTGAAATAAGGACTTGCAGGGAACTTTAGGCCATCAGTCAGTGAGTCAGGACTATCATGTGGCCTAGGAGAAGGGCCGCGTGGTGCTTCTAAAATGGCGGCCGCTGCAATCTCCGTAGAGAATTCCTAGGGGCAGGGCTCCGTGGTGGAGCCAGGAACCCTTGCTCTGAACCGAGTTGCTTGGAGCGAAAGACAGGATCAGCTGTCTGAAGGGTCTCCAATGAAGAGGAAAAAAGGGCTCTGTTTCGGTGGCAACCAAAATGATGGCCGTGACTTTTGAGCCATTAAAAACGGCTTTCGGAAGCCTCAAAAGGCAAATTTGTGAAGATTAGAATTATCGCAACAGCAGCGCTGAGCGCTGTGCAGGGAAGTCTGACGAGGGAGGGTCGTTTGAGGGGAATTTCCCCAGAGCCCTGGGGAAAGAGAACGGGGAAGATACAGCTCCCCTCCACCCCTCAAATCGACCGATTTGAGGCAGCGCTGATCCCAGAGCTCCTGGGGAATAGTTTGAGGGAAAATCCAAGGCTGGATCTACTGACCTGGAGAGAAGCTGATTTAGGCAATTGATTGAGACAAGGAGAATTCACCAATGGATCTCTAACCTGCTAAATATAATTTCTGGATCTCTGAAACCTGAGAGCCAAACCTGACATGTCCTCAAGAGTTTGAGACCAAGTCAAGACTGGGTCCTCCTAGCAACAGGGTGTGTGTCAAGCTTGGCTAACTTGGTCTCAAGAACAGGCAGACAGAGAAAACCCATTGGTGGATTCTCCATCTCCTGTGCTGGAGAAAGACTGGTTCATTGATATTGTTATTCCGGGTGATACTAGGATTGAGAAAAACGATTGAAAAAAATTATAGAACATTAGAACTTACAGATTGAAGTTGAACGCTTATGGAAATAGAAATCCATTGTTATACCAATCATGCTTGGACTCCTAAGGATATACCTAAAGAACTGTCCTTGATATCTGGAAGTATTGAATTTATCAGATCTGAACAACCTAACTTTATAAAAAACACGCTACCTGGGACTGCCTATGTTCTTAGAGACTACTTTAATAATTGTTAGGTCCTTGTTCAGGACTTAAATTATTATGTTGCCACCAGTCTTAGACTATGAATCCAGCTTTAGATTAATGAAAATATGAGCTTGTCTACATTAGGAGAGGCATCTTCCAGGGTGATCCTTATTATTCGTCATTGCTATGATCTCATTTTCAGTGATTTTAAAGATAAGAAATCTCAGCTATCAAAACAGTAAAAGATGCTAATAAAAAGTCACAAATTAAAATATTACAATCCACAAAAAACTAGCTGAAAAAGTTGATAATAAGATCTTGCAATGGCTAAAAGCAGGAAAAGTGAAGAAAAAGAGTGAAGAAAAAGAGTGACTAATTCTGGTTGCACAAGACCAAGCATTAGGAACAAATGCATACAAAGCCTGAATTGAGAAGACAGCAACAGACATCAAATGCCACATCTACAAAGAAATTGAAGAAATAGTGAGTCATCTAGTTAACTACTGTAAGAAGAGCACACAGAATGGCATGACAAAATTGCAATAATGGTGCATTGGAACATCTATAAGAAATACTATTTGCCTGTAAGCAAGAACTGGGGCGACCATAAAATAAATAGAAAATGAAAAGGCCAGTGTTCTGGGACTTTAGAATTCAAACAGATAAGCACTTGCCACATAATACCTCAAACTTAACAACTGTCCATAAAAAAAAAAATTCTGGATAGTGAATGTGGCAGTATCTGGAGAAAATCACAAAACACAAAGACCTGAAAATAGAAGTAGAAAAACTATGGCAAAAGAAAGCAAAGATAGTATCAACAGTAAAAGGTGCCTTGGGTACAATTTCAAAACATCTGAAGCACCACTTGAACACCATCAGCATTGATAAAATCTCCATCAGTCAATTGCAAAAGGCAGTTTTATTTTGAGCAGTTTACATTCTGTGATGATACATTTAACACCATCAAGCAGCAGCATCAGTCTATCTCATATTCTTGGGAAGTACCCAACAGGTGAATAAAAATGCTGAGTCCCATATTACAGTGTGCAAACTCAGAAACTTTCACAATTCTTTGTCATTTACACACAAATATTACATTTTACCAATAAAACTACAGCAAAATTGTAAGAGCTGTTCTTTCTAAAGGTACAGATATTTTAGGACAGTTCTCCTTGGGAATAAATAACTTTAGCTGCAATCTAAAGCACTGTGATTTGGGAGTAGTTTCCAATGAAATTAGGGAATATTATTATTGAGTAACAGCAATGAAAATTAATTTACGCTCATTAATTAACTTTTTTTAAAAAACCACTTTAATATTTTTCACAGGGTAATTATGAAACAGAAATGCCAAAGAAAAAAAGATAAAAATGGAGAGAGAGGTGCATGGGAGGTGCTGTGTGGGGAGAGAGAATGGGGTGTGCCAGAGATGCCACATGGATTGGGGAAGGCGGAAAGAGTAAATAAACTAATGAACTGTATGAACGCCTACCAGCACAGATGAACCAGCTACTAACAGCAGACTCTCACCCAGACTGGTTAACACAGGAAAGGGCAGTGCTAACCATGAGACCCCCACAAGGCAACAGCACAGTCAAATTACCTGCCTCCCAGCAATGGGGTGGGCGTGGTTTCGCTATGATGCATCCAGCCCGAGGGTTGGCAGTTTGACACCTCTGCTCTACATGGAATATGTGTGTCAATTAATTAAAAAAAGGAGGGAGAATTATTCTCTGCTAAAAAATGAGGGAATTACATACCACAGAATTAGAAAACTAAGTACTCTGATTGGATTCTGATCTGGAATATTTTTCCCAGTGAGTTTTGCTTTTGCTGACATTCTAAATTCTCTCAATTCATCTCAGCCACCTTTGTTTATCCATACATGAACCAACAAAATTAAAGATGTTACAAATACAGGCAACTTCAAGACAATGAGTTCAGTTTTCCCTCCATCACATCCTATTTACTATTAAGAAAATAATGGAAAGAGTATTGAGAACATTTAGGTTGCAAACTTCATAGGTTCCTGGTAGTCATTCACAATCTCAATGCACTCCAGGAGTGGGCAGATTTAAATCTCTAGGGGGGTGGGAGTGAGTGCATTTTCTTTACCTATTAACATTTCCAAATCCCTAAAGGAGAAGTTTTGTCAATGGAAAATTAAGGGGTGACACATTTTGATTCTTAAAGTCTCATAGAATTACTATCTATTCCATTCTTATAATAAACCATTATCCATGCCCTAGTGAATCCATTCCCCCATAAAAAAAAGACAGACCCCAGATAAAATCGTACTCATAGTATTATTTTGGAATATCATTTATATACGTGTACTAAAACATAAACAGATTTCATACAAGGAAAATCATAGGAGAAAAAATGAATAAAAATGATAATTTTTCACAGAATGTTGTATTTGTAATATACCGAGTTTACTTTTAACATGTTTCAATTTTAGCTATAGATGCTACAATTTGCTTATCAGACAGAGTTACATTCTTATGTTTTGGTATTTTAACATATACAATTTCAAAGTAGAAGAAAATATTAGCAATGTAGTGAGAGCAGAGTTACATATAATGGATATCTTCCACTATAGCAAACATTTTCAGAAAATACTAATTTTGCATTAAAAAAAACTACTGTGTTAATAAGGGAAAGGAAAAAGTCCACAGCTCATTAATTTCATCATCTGAAGTAATAAAACTCAGCAGTTTAAGTGTCTTTTTTTAATCCTTTATTTCTTTTCATGGACAGAAAACTGAAGATTTGCCTGTTGGTGAAAAAGTTCTTTTATCTTTTTTATGTTTTGTATTATTTCTTGATCTGGTGAATTTCCAATTGTGAGCCAACTAACTATTTTACAAGCAATTTTAAAATAAAAACAATAGGAAATATGTAATGATCCTTTAAAAAAGGCTTGTGAAATTTCTTTTTCTTTTTTGTGAAATGTTTCTCTGGTTTTTTCCCCTCTTCTATTCTAATCAAATTGGTATCTGCAAAAGATTTCAGTTATTTCTGGCTATTTTTTGTATTGCACATAGTGCTTGAAAATGTTCACTAGATTTGTAAATTAAAAATATTCAAAAATGTCCAGCAGTGAATTATATGTATACAATATTAAAACTTTATATCTATAACTTTAAATTGGGTGAAATAAAGCAGCAATTTTTGGACTAAAGAACATGAAATGGGCTAATTTAAGAATGTGTCCAAAATCTGGGACACATGACTCTCATGGGATTGAAATTTGGCCAAGTTGTGGCTGCTTCAGTGCTGCCAAATCATTGGCCAGAGGTTCAGCAGACTGGTCCCACCCTAGTCCTCCAAAGGGTGGGTAGACTGGTCCCCCCTTTAGTCAAGTCCCCAGGAAGTTACAAGATGTTCCTGCTCCCTGCTTTTTTGCTTTTGTTCCTACTCTCTACCTTTTTGTTTCTCTTACTTCCTGTTTAGGTAAGGAAATATCTCTGAAACAATGACCCAATGAGTTATGGGTGATTAGTTTAGCGGCCTCCAACCTTTTGGGCACCAGGGACTGATTCTGTGGAGTAAGGTTTTTCTGTGGACCAGAGGGGGCACAGTTTTGTATGCTGCCTACATCCCATGGATGGGCTTCACTTGTTTGCATGGACCACTTGCTGGCATGCTGTGGACCGGTGCTGGTTCATGAACCGGAGATTGGGAACCCCTGATCTAGTTATAATTAAAATGGAAATAGATTTTGCAATTTCAACATTACTGATTTATTTCAGAAACATTTTCCTACTAGCTTTACTCCTTATATCCAGTAAGTTATATATTTAGAAATTATAGTGAATAAAGACAAACTGTAAAAATCCTTCAACGGTCAATTCACACAATTGAATAAAAATCATTACAAATCCTTTCCTAATATTAAATGCAATGGAGAAATTATTCACCGATTTCAGCATACATATCCTTATCATGCTATTTCTTTTTGAATAACCAAAAGTGTACTCAACTGCTATTTTCATATAACAAGGGAGAGGTTCACATTCCCATTTTTTAGTAAACATTCTACCAAGGTAACACATTTATCTACCTACTATTTATGTATAACTTGCAATTGTTCATTCTTTTTTCTTGTAAAACAAAGCAAACTTGGTTTTGATGTATTAACTTTCAGATGCATATCTCTCACGGTATTATATAATCTAACATTTGCTGAAAATAATTTGGATTCTCATCTCACAATACCAGCATTGACTGTATACAGCACTACATACACATACACCTCCCTCTCCAGAAGAATTCTTGATGTATTTTCCCATATACACATTAAACACTCATCACATACATGCAAAGCAAACCATTTATTCTCATGTATTTTATATAACAATTACCAATTCAGCAATCAGCTCCTAAACATTACACTTATACAGATCCCTTTCATAATTCAAGCCAGGTTATTTGACAATGTACAGCAAACTTTCTTTCTCTCATCCATACATTTTTCAGTGATCTTTTAAAGAACAAAAATCTGATTGACTACCTAGCATAAATTCTCAACAGACATTTTATTCACTGTTACCTCCTTTCAATCTGAATTCTACCAAAACTCTTTCCAGGCATACATAACAGCCTAATCCCACTGTAATTTTGATACTTATACTTGTTATTTTTCTCCCTGTATCAGGGAATATTCTTCCAACTGTGAGGCACAGGTACAGATCCAAGTCAGGCAGCTATTCCATAAGCAGACATATTTAAAAATTCTTCTGTGATATCATCTATACCTGTAGCCTTACCATTTCAACATGTTCATATCTGTCACTTTCTTGCCATTGTTTTTTCCTTGTTTACTAATATAACATGATAATTCCCATACCAATCTTTAAAATCTCTCTTCTAGCATTTTCTCACATTATTTTCTTCCTATTAATGTCATCAGTTTTATTTCATTTACTTTGCTTACAGAATTTCTTTAGACCTTTTCACCTACTTCCAAAATAATGTTTTATTTTCACCCAAATGCTTTTGTGTTTTGTTTCTTTTAATCTAATAGCTCCTTTTTCTCTTTATTCTTTGCAAATATTCCTTTCTATAGGCACATTATACAGAACGTTTCCCTTGTACTTATTTTTTTGCAGCAATTATATTTTCTTACATGCATCTATGTTTCTATTATAGCTATATTCCCTAAAAGTTGTTAGGATAAATGAGAGGAAGAAAATTACTGGAACCTAAGCTGAAAATAAATATTTATTTACTCTACTTAGAAATTATTAATTCTGCTACTCATCTGCAAGATACATGGCAGCAGATGGAATGATTGGGGTTCATACATATAAAACATAAAGACATTTTCTTATTGGAACACTTGCTCAAAACGGTTTTTTTAAATATAGGGATAGAATGCCAGATAAGTTTTCAACTGTCAGATCTTCAGTATTAGTCATGAATGCTATTTGGGTTGCATCGCTTCTTTCTTATTTTATAATGATGACTTCTGGTAACAAAAACGCTCAACCCTGCAAGACGTAAGGGCTGTTTTAGATAACTTGTTAATATACATATTCAACTACGGCCATATTCCTGGCCTCTCTTCTGACAGTCAATGGCATCTTTGATTAGTTTTACATTGCACGTATCTTAGTGTAAGCGTAGTTCTAAACAGCAACTGCCACCAGCCATAGGGGATGAAGATCAATAAAGTAGCATATGCAGGGATCTTTCCTCCCCACTGCTAGGGCTTTTATAAAAATCCCCCTACCTTGTGGTTGCAATTTGACTCAGATGGGAAGGTTCCATGGCACCAATGGGAACTTCCTTCCCAACGTAAATTGGAGCTGTGGGGGCAGAAGGAGGAAGGGTTAAACCCCTATGCGTTGTAGTCCAAATCCACATCCACACACTCCAACAGTAAATTCTGTTTAGAAACTACCTTTACATTAAAATCTTAAAATACATTTAGTATAATATCCAGATTTGCGGTAACAGGGAAGAACTCTATAGATACTTAAACTTGCCAGAATATCTGTGAACGTCACAGTTCACAATTCTCTATAATCAAGACTTAGCTAATTCAATATTACTTCACTGAACATTTACAAACATTTCCTCCCAAAGAAGCCGAAGTGTGTCTGTAACACCTCCTGCCATTTTTTAAAAATATGCATCAGGTATGCAATGAGGTTTGTATTTAATTACTTCCAAGAGAAAAGTGAATACTTGTAATTTTAGAATATATTTATTGTACAAGTCTTATTTACAAAAGTTTGCTGGGCATTATAAATGGCATATGATGTGTGATTGATCTGTACGTAATTTAAATTTCCATGTTCTACCTATCCCTGAGAAGATATTGTTAAGAATAACCATCTATTCAACAAAAAGCAGCTTTTCATCCTTCTCATTTACATCAAATCACAATACTTTCTAAAAACAAAAAGAATGAATAACAGTTCAATGATTATATGTGAGCTACCAGGGAAACAAAGTCAGTTAGTGATATTTGAGTAATCATTTTTTCCACTTACTCTTTAAAATTTTCCATAGAATAGTAAAGAAAATGCCAAAAGGAAATAAGCCAAAAAATGGAAGTGTAAGCAAATGAAAATAATAGTCCAAGCTGACTAAAAAAAATAAAGGAGAGGAAAATATACATTAAAAACGGTGAAGAGATAAGTGATTATTGCAACTTGCAATTAGTTTGAAAGGAAAAAGATGTATAACAGATCTACCTATATGCTGCAAATCTATCTAATATATCATATGCCTAGTATTATATGTTGGCAGTTCAAAAAAATATTAAGCATTAAGTGGAACATGCACAAAAATAAATACTGCTACTTCCCTCAAATTGGTGCTAAATGAAATGAAATGATATCTGCTTATTAATACTTTGATTTATCTATCTCTTTGTGGCAGAGGACTAAAAATTATCCCTAAAACTAAAGAAGCTTGAAAAGGAACAGGTTAACGAAGACTGTTACACAATGTTGTGCTTCTTTCAGCATAAAGATACAGAATAATCTCTAAAGCACCATCAGAAATATTTTATGAACTTAATGAGAAATTTCTGATGAAATTAATTAGCATTGCAATGATTATTTTAGCATATATTTATCAAATCTATATAGCTGCCCACCTCACTAGGTGATGCACAACAAATATGGTCCTATTTACTCAAAACTCAGGATAAATGTAAAATTAAGCTAGGAGTAATATTAAAAGAACATTTCAGAAAAAATTCCAAATGAGCTACATTTGAAATAATAAGAATTCAAATTCTGCATGTCTTTCCTTTTGCCTATCTTTTCCAGGGGAAGGTACACTAGTGTTTTATTCCTGCATTGGGATAACTGGTTCAGTGGTACAGTATATGATGCATTCTCCCAAAGTGCACCATTTCACGCTTTATATTGTTTTTCCCAACCTAGTTTTGTGGTAGCTTTTTCAGTGACAGAAATTTCCTTGCATTTTCAAATTAAGTTTCTCTAAATATAGCAACACTGAATACTGTTAATATCCAATGGTGGGAATGGATTTATAGCTAAATCCTGCTTTGCATAATTTTCTTTAACAGGGGTGAGTGGAATCTACAAGAAAGAAATCCGTAGTTGCTTTTTCTGTAAGGTTATATTTTATCCTGTACCTAAACAAAAGAGAAGTAGGAAATAATTACAAAATCTTACAAACTTTCATTCCAGTAGCATTTTATATGTATGTGCTGGAACTCTAAAAACAGCCACAGCTATGATAATTTGAAAAGTAAAGTTACTGAAACAGTAACATTATTAAACCTACAGTTTACTGCCTGCATACAGCAACATGCATTTTTGCTTATTGAAAAATTGTGCATTTATTTAATTCATTAGATTCATCAATTTGAAGAGAAACCAGAGTATTAATCAAATTTATATCCTACTCTTTTTACGTACAACTCATAGTGCTGTAGTAGTGTTTCCTTCTCATACTGTGTTTCCCTAAAAATAAGACCCGGTCTTATTTTTTTTTTTTTTTTTGCCTCCAAAAGAGGCACGACGTCTTATTTTTGATGTGTGTGTGTGTGTGTGTGTGTGTGTGTGTGTTTTCCACTCACCTCACGGCAGCGGCACAGACAGCCCCGCTCAGCCGGTCCACTTCTTCTGTGGCCAAAAGAGCAGTTTCATTTTGCAGCTGAGATTAGAGCTCGGGCCTGCTTTTTGACATCAGAGGCCTTTCTGGAAAGCCTTTGCAGCCGAGAACCGAGCTCAGTTCTCGACTGCACAGGCCTTCCAGAAAGGCCTCTGACTGCAAAATGGAGGCCGGAGCTCCATTCTCAACTGCAGAATGAAGCTGCTCCTTCGGCAGCAGCAGAAGTGGGCCGGCAAGGCATAGGAGGCCTGGCTGCAACAGTAAGCTCCATTCCCCACAGCCCGCCCTAGCTTGATTTTTAGGCATGCACCTTGCCCCAAAACTAGGGCTTATTTTGGGGGTAGGGCTTATATTAGGCTCACCTCCAAAGATCAAGCTAGGGTTTATTTTCGAGGTAGGTCTTCGGGGAAACACAGTATTTACCTCACAACAATAGTCCAATATTGTGACTTGAGCTGGTTTTCATGAAGAACTAGAACTTAATTTCCTGGTTTCTAGCCCAGTTTAATCATTACATAAAACTAGTTCTCAAATAATTATCTTTGAAAAATATCTTGTGAATGAAGGCAAATATACATGTCCCAGGATAATGCTGCAGGATTCAGTGCACAATCCTAGAGATTGAGAAGTTTCCTGAGGATGGGCTCTAGCATGAGTCCGAAAGCTTGGAAGAACAAACCTCTGGTCCCAGGACTTTGAAAATATCTACCTACAATATCTATCTGAAAAGGCAACTTTTCTATCTGAAAAAAGACAACTTTCTGGCTCTACTGCAACTGCAGTGTTACAGTGGGACATGCTCATACTGCAACACCAATGGGGGGCGGGGAATCTTTCTAATTGCATTTACTTTTTGCTTAACTGGAACACAATGTATTATGAAAGGCATTAGATAATATTGTAAACAATATTAGAGAGTAAGTGCTGCATTCGAAAATGTTTAGCCATTAAGTGGCAATTGTGCTTGGGGGAAAAAAGTACTGATTTCTCAGAAATGAAAGGGAGTTTGATGTGGATTATATTTTATAATATAGTTAATTGCTAGATCAGTAGCACTAAGTTGTCAGAGATGGCTTAAAAATACTAAATACTTAAATAACAATCCCTACCTCCCCAGTGTTTTAAATTAGTCTTGACTCCTGGTGACTACATTAACAAGTCCAAGCAATTTTCCTGGCAATTTTAGATCTGCCATTGCCTTCTTCCTAGAGATAAGAGAGTGCAACTGGACTCACTGGCTTATTTAAAATAAAATTAGAATTCATGTTCTCCTGGTTTCTTACCTGGATCCTTAAATGCCAAATAAAACCATAGGCATATCCAATCCAAGCTTTTCTTTACTTATTTGTTTTAAAAAGCTCATATAGCCATTCTTCTTGTATATAATAACCCTGAGGAGCTCACAAGAGGACAATAAAGCATAAAAGAACCATAAAACCATCAGTGTCCCATTGTGTTTCACCAAATGATGATTTATTGGGAAGCTCACAAACCTAGTCTAGAAAATGGTAGTCCTTTTCTAATGTTATTTCCCAGAAACTACTTTATGCTACTTTATGATTCAGAAAATATAGTAAACAGCATTAGCAGCCAGAGTCTCTATGCTCCTGTCCTGCCTCCTGTTAAAAAAAAATTCTAAAGTTCTAACATCATGAGATAAGGAGTTGATATGTTTCCATCATGTTTCCTGTTATCTATCACTCTTCCAAGCTAAAGAGCTTTGTCTTTCTTTGCCGAGGCACTGCTCCAGTCTTTTCATTGCCTTTTCTGTACCAAACCTAGGTTCCAATATCCTGAAGGTCAATGAGCAGAACTGTAAATAATAATGCAAAAGGAATTATTGGAATTGCTAGAGAAACAGGTGCAATATAATATAATGCCCTTAAAGCAGTGATGGCGAATCTTTTGGGCTTGGTGTGTCAAAAATTTGGAAATTGTCTAAGTTGATTTTTCTGGCATGTCTCCTCCGAACAAAAGAGAAACAATTCTGTCTCCCCCCACATGACCTGCGGCATTTGGTAGCAGCATTGAAGCTGGGCCTGAAATAAGAAGCCTAGACTTTGACTTCAGCCCTAGCGCCATTGCTGCCACTGAAAAAGGCTGCCTGGTGCCATTCCCCAGAGCTCCCCAGGATCTGCTGCATATCCTATGGTGCAGATCTGCGGCCTACCTGAGAGAGGTCTCTACGGCCTACCTGGATCACATGAGGCCTTAATTCTTGAAATACTTTTGAAGAATGCTCTTCTGTGGCTCTGCAGCCTTTGAAAATGATGCCAAAGCACATCCTGTTCTTGCACAATTTTAGTTGCTCCAGAGATTGTGTGAGAGCACACCCATTCTAGTAGCTTATCCAAAATGTCATGGTATGTCACTCTTGACATGTGTCAGGTTCACAATCACTGCCTCAAGAAAATCTATGGTGAAATTATAAGCCTGGCCTCATCCAGATTTGTTTTAAGAGGTTTTTATTATATTGCAGTAACCCCACAACAATTCCAAAAATTGTTCCTTTTTATAGGAATTCCACATTGGCTCAACATTTCAATCAAATTATCTCTATAATGCCAAGATTCCATTTTCAAACATCACTGTCAATTCAGATCCCATCCAATTAAAGTTCAGATTTTTTTGTGCCAGCATTCAACATATGAGATTTTGCATTTGGCGTTTTGAAACCCATTCAGTCAATTTATCATTAGCCTTTTGGAGAATTTCACAATCCTGGTATCACTGGCAAACCACATACTATACTGCACCTCTCAGTCCTAACTACAAATTATATTCAATTTAAAAAGCACCAGTCCCAACACTGGAGCAACCCAATATGTACTTCTCCCCAGTGTGTGAATTGATTGTTTGTTGCTTATTTTACAGCTGCAATTTATTTATTTTATTTTATTTTTAAAATTTATAAGCCGCCCCACTCCCGAAGGACTCTGGGCGGCTAACAATAAAAAACACATAAAACATAACAAAACAAACAATGCAAAGACAGTCATCCAGGGGTCAGGTTTTATAAACCCCAGGCCTGCCGGAAAAGCCAGGTCTTAAGTAGCTTACGGAAAACCAACAGGGTGGGAGCGGTCCTAATCTCCGGGGGGAGCTGGTTCCAAAGCATGGGCGCCATCACAGAGAAGGCCCTCCTCTGCGGCCCCGCCAAATGGCACTGCTTGGCCGATGGGGCCTGAAGGAGACCCAGCCTGTGGGATCTAACCGGACGTAGGGAACTATGAGGTAGTAGGCGGTCTCGTAAATAGCCTGGCCCTGAGCCATATAGGGCTTTAAAGGTAATGACCAACACCTTGAATTGGACCCGAAGACCAATAGGCAACCAGTGCAGCTCACGGAGGATAGATGTAACGTGAGTGTATCGAGGAGCACCCACTATCACTCGCGCGGCTGCATTCTGGACCAACTGTAGTCTCCGAATACTTTTCAAGGGTAGCCCCATGTAGAGCACGTTGCAGTAGTCCAGACGTGAGGTGACAAGGGCGTGAGTGACTGTAAGGAGAGCCTCCCGGTCCAGTAGGGTCGCAACTGGTGCAACAGGCGAACTTGTACAAAGGTCCTCCCAACCACAGCCGTCAATTGATGTTCCAAATTCAGCTGTGGATCAAGGAGGACACCCAAGTTGCGAACCCGCTCCGAAGGGGGTATATTTTGCCCCGCAAGAGTCAACACTGGACAGTCGACATGATCCTTGGGAGGCAACATCCAAAGCCACTCGGTCTTGTCAGGATTGAGCCTGAGTCTGTTAACCCCTATCCAGACCCTCACGGCTTCGAGGCAATGGCCCATCACATCGGCCGCTTCACTGAGAGAGCTCGGGGAGGAGATATATAACTGGGTATCATCAGCATACTGATGAAACCTCACCCCGTGCTGTCTGATGATCTCACCCAGCGGCTTCATATAAATGTTAATTAGGAGGGGAGAGAGGACCGACCCCTGTGGCACGCCGCATTCAAGGGGCCTTGAGTTGACCTCTGCCCTCCCACCAATACCGATTGCGACCGGCCAGAGAGGTAGGAGAACCACCGTAAAACGGTGCCTCCCACTCCCACCCCTTCGAGTCGTCGCAAAACGATACCATGATCGATGGTATCAAAAGCCGCTGAGAGGTCAAGTAGCACCAAGACAGAGGAATAACCCCTGCTCGGGCCCGCCAGAGATCATCCATCAGTGCGACCAAAGCGGTTTCTGTGCTGAAGCCGGGCCTGAAGCCAGATTGAAAAGGGTCTAGATAATCCGCTTCATCCAGAGACCGTCGGAGCTGGAGCGCCACCACTCTCTCTACAACCTTCCCCACAAAGGGGAGATTGGAGTCTGGACGGAAGTTATTTAAATCATCTGGGTCCAGGGTAGGCTTCTTGAGCAGGGGCCTCACAACCGCCTCCTTCAGGGATTGCGGGAAAGACCCCTCCCTCAATGAAGCGTTGATCAACACCTGGAGCCAGCCTCATGTCACCTCCTTGGCAGCCGAGACCAACCAGGAAGGACATGGGTCCAATAAACAAGTGGAGGCGCTCATTGTTCCCACCGCTCTGTCAACATCCTCAGCGGTCACAGACTCAAATTCATCCCATAAAACTGAGCTAAGACTTGCCCCAGTCATCTCAGAAGGCCCTGCCCAATTGGAGTCTAGGTCTGTCCGAATCCGAGCGATTTTGTCTGATAGGAATTGCACAAATTCCTCCGCTCTACCCTGTAAGGGCTCCCCAGCTTCCTGAACATTAAGTAGGGAACGGGTCACCCTAAACAGGGCGGCGGGGCGAGATTCTGCAGACGCAATAAGTGCGGAAAAATGCGAACATTTTGCCGCTCGTATCGCCACTAAATAAGTTTTAATATAGGCTCTTAGAAGTGTCCGGTCGGATTCGGAGTTACTAGCCCTCCAGCGTCACTCTAGACGTCTCTTCTGACGCTTCATCTCCCGTAGCTCCTCGGTAAACCAAGGTGCCCTCCGGGATTCACAATCACGGAGAGGTCGCATAGGCGCGATCCGGTCTAACGCCCCTGATGCTGCCTTATTCCAAGCAGCGACCGAGCACTCAGCCGGTTCGTGAAGGAGGGACTCAGGAAAACCCCCAAGCGCTGTTTGGAAGCCCTCCGGGTCCATTAAACGTCTGGGGTGGAACCACCTAATCGGCTCCGCCTCCCTGCGGTGGGGGAGTAGGACCGAGAAATCTAACCTCAACAGGAAGTGATCCGACCATGACAAGGGAGAAGTAACTATACCCCTTAAATCGAAATCACGTCTCCACTGCCCCGAGAGGAATACCAAGTCGAGCGTGTGTCCTCCCCTATGGGTCGGACCCTGAATTAAAAGATCTGTTCTATTATCCAATGCAGGTGAGTTTGTTTAGGAGCCTTTGGTGACAGGCTTTTTTGGAGTCCAAATATACAGTATCTGTTAACATCCTTGTCAATAGGAGAAAAGTAAACTTTGCCGAAGTACTTTTCCTTTTCAGCAAAGCTCATTCTATCATGTATTTTCTCTTTAGTAATACTTTCTACTACTTTGCCAAGAAGAGATGCTAAGGTAAAGAAACTACCTTAGCATTTCGATTGCTTTTAAAATTGGAATAAGATTATCTATTTTCAAAGGTGCAGAAATCAGGTGTGATGTTAACAGGATGGATATTTTTGTGAAAACTGGGACTTTTCAAATTCAACTATTATTTATTTATTTTTTTGCAGTTAATATTCAATTATTCCATTTTAATTTATACTTCTGATCAGCTGCTCTGACAAACATTGCCACTGAAGCAGCTCACCCAAATTATTATAATTACTAGCATAGCAAAGGCCCTAAGTGCAAATTACAGGCTATGTAAGGAAAGAAAAAATATAAATTTAGGGGATTGAGAACAAAGGTAGTGGTAATGCTAAAACTAAGTGGAAAGCTGTCAATAACCATTTATTATGTTTTTATTTTATGTAAAACAAGTTTTATGTAAGGTAATTTTAATGGGTACCTAAAATATGGGAGATAAACCTTTATGATCAAATATAAAGTAATCAGACCTGTACATAAGATTCCAATGACTGCAACTTTTATTAGTGCAAGGACTAAAGATATGTGGATACGGAGATCCCAAGCAGAAAAGATGCTGCTGAAAGACATGTTTGATGTATGTGTCAGCATTTTTTTTAAGAAAGCTGCACCTTATTCTAAACTTTTTTGACAGCTGTGTGGTCCCAGGAAAGCAAGTGTTTAGTTACATCTTGTTCTTGCTCTATTAATTCAAATATGTATGAGCCCAGGAAAATGCATGGCTTTTTTTGGATAGTGATACCAAGAACAGAAAGTCTCCCCGTAAGCTCTACAAAACCCTTTTTTTGCTTGGGATCTCAGTAGTTGCACCTCTCCTGTGAGGTGATCTTATTTTCAATATCCTAGTAACATTAAATATGGAATTTGTTCTTTTACACCTAGTATAGCATATATGAATAAATATTTCATTGATCTAACCGCTATGACCCTAAGATCTTTACTTAACTGCCAAAGCTGTCTTGAGTTCTACTTATTGATACTAGAGTTAACATTTTCAATGTATTTTCTGGCAGATTTACCCCATTTGAAGGCATTTCTTTAGCATTCTTTGTAGTGTATTTTTAAATATGCCTGATTGATGTATTATCATTAGAAACTAGGCTACCTAAATAATCATTTATTAATATATTAAACAGAACAATCTCAAAAATTTCCCTTGCTTGCCCAGAACAGTCTTTCATTGCCTGATGCTCTCTAGATAACTTTGCAATCCTTCGAAATTCCTATGGGCAGCTGAGAGAAAAGATTAGAATTGGAATGGGAAAAATAACTTTTAAAATAATATAATTTAAAGTCATTGGTTCCAGACTCTAGTTTAGAATTATGATGCCTTCTTCAGACATTGTCACTTTTCTATTTCATATCATTCCTTAGCTATAATTTTATTTTTTGTTGTTGTTATTTGAAGGAAAGCAGATTTAATCCACAACTATATAACTGGACAAACTACACTGTAGTTATGGAATGATGCAGCTGGGAGCAGTTTCACTGTTAATTTGAAATGTGAGATTAATTAAGAAGTGTAAATGAAGAATTTAAGAAAAACATTTACAACTAGAATTGCTAATTTTATTAAGCATGCCTGCAAAATATTTTTCTACTGTCTTCACTTTTTTCCTTTATCATATATTCTGGAATTAAGACATTTTAATATTACTCGTTCTCTATCATAACTACAATTTGTCTGATGTACAGCATCAAGATTTTCTATCTGCTTTTCAAAGTTTAAATGGAAATTTATAATTTGTAAAATTGAAATTTACAAGTTCAATTCTGAAATCTAAGCTAAACATATCTCATAACCTGCCATTTCCAGTCAAAGTGGCTTGATATTATCAAAATTTCATTTTTACATGAATAATATAACTGTATTTTGTTAAATTTATATTATTTTAAAGCAAAAGCACCATTATGAGTCAACTTCTTAAAAGACTGTTTACTGTCAACATTCCAGTTTTGGTATTTCAGCCGTATTTATAATTAGCTCTGCAAATATTTGAAATACAGTACCATTTTGAATATAGACTATTCAGATAGATTTTATAAATTTAACAATATCTCTGAATTTCTCATCAAATTAATTTGTAAATTAGGAATTATTAAAACTAAAGTACTTTCTTTGCAGATTAGCAATATTCATATCATGTTAGTGCTTGATCTGAGCAACAAATACAAACAATTATATCAGTAAATGTTTCATATATGTCCTCATGGTGAACGTACATAGCCATTCTGATATAACAAAGTAATTCCAAGTTTTTTATTTTGATGCAAGGGGAAAAAAACAATGGAATGTCCCCAAGAAAATTGACTTGTTCAGCATCTATAAAATAGAACATATATTGTATATTAAATGAAGCCATATTATATTGATTAAGGATCTTTCCCCACTTATTCCTAATCACAACATGAACATGCACTGGGAATCTATCTGTTCATGATATTGCCTTCGTCTCATCTCCAACCTATACCTAAGATAGTTTAAAGCTGTTTGGAACTAAGGTAATGCTCTTCCTTTTAAGCAAGCAACAAGCTGCAACACAGCTATGAATACAACTTGACATATTTCACTACTATTTGATAGTATTACTGTCAGAAGGTGCCTAATAAGTGAATTTCCTTATACATTCATAGCAGACCAGAAAGCAAGATGTATCTGAGGACAGGTAGAAGATGATCTCCAACATAACTATAGTTATTCAGTTGCCGGTAGGTACTGAGAAAGGATTGGGATTACAAATATCACAGTCCTATTATTCAGGTCTGGTGTGAATTTTCCATTTTCCCTCTCCAATTTCATAGGCATTTATGAGATTAAAAAAATTGTGACAGTCTTATAAAAAAAGCAATTCTTTCATTGAGATGTGTTGTCACTATTGAACTAAGTAGCTAAATGTGCTTTTTAAAAATTACATTAGTAAAATATATGGAAGTATAATTTGCATAGCAGGTTCAACCTTAAAAACTGGATTGTTACTTTTCCATGGAAATGACAGTAAATGATCTTATATCATTGTTCTTCAGACATCTCATGTTCTAATTTTAAAGAATTAGTAGTCAAGTTGTATTATACTTTATAATAAGAAGCAAAAAGGGAAAAAATGTAAAATAGAACAGCACGTGGCTACCCTTATCTAACAATGTACATGACCACTGAAAGAACATCTATCCTTCTCCCCACCCAGAAATCTCTAATATTTGGCTGAATCAAAGGTCACAACAAGCTCAAATCTCTGCCAATGAAATTATTGCAAAATTTCCCAGAGCCTCACTTTTTCAAATTTAATAGAATAGGTAATCAACTGCATTCTGATTTATCTTATACATCCATTCCAACCTTATGTTGGTTTCTCAGAGGCTTTTGATTACCTAGATGCATTGGCCCAATGAGTTCCAATACCTCTGGACAGCTCACTCTCAGGAAAAGCAATGTTCTTTTTTGTTTTTACTCCATTGTATTGTTATCCCATTTACCTCCCAGAATTCCTTCTGGTAGATGAGCAGCTATCTAAGTTTGTTGAATAAATACACATTCAAGTTACATAAATAAACAGATTCTACTTGGCATGTTCTATATTTTATATTAGTTGTGATTCACACAAATATTGCATGTGAAAGATCTGATGTACTATCACTAGCATCTCTAGATGTAGCTTAAGAAAGCTATAATACATGATGCTCTAAAAATTGCTGTTAGTCAATGCAAGCAGCAGTGGGTTTGATGGACCTGTAGTCTGATAATAAAAGCCAGTTTCTTCCTGTAAAGTACCAATTACAGTCTTGACATTTTAGATATCCTTTTAAAGCATAAGAACAAATTGAGCCATAGAACTATGCACAGTAAGGTGCACAAATTTCATTACACTAAAAGCCACTCCAAAAGTGGATAAACTGGATCCTAAGAGTAGACAGATCTAGGCCACAAAGGTAGACATGGCCACAAGTAACTTCTTTGAAAAATTATACCAAACTGGAAAATAGAAACATTCAAGTCTATAAACTCTCAGCAATACGATCAATAAATGAGTAGGATCAACTATGTAATTCATTATATAAAATTGATCTTTAAAATGTAATTTCCAATCCCCTCCCAGATAAAAGATATCAAAAGATTGTTATTTGTCTCTTCCTTCCTTTTCTTTTTATATAAAATACTCGTTTCAGATACAGAACATACATGTTCTGTGTTCTGTCACACACACACACACACACACACACACATGAAACTTCCTGACAGTTAGAACAATTAACCAGTGGAACAACCTGCCTCCAGAAGCGGTGAATGCTTCAACACTGGAAGTTTTTAAGAAGAGACTGGACAGCCATTTGTCTGAAATGGTATAGGGTTTCCTGCCTGAGCAGGCGGTTGGACTAGATGACCTCCAAGATCCCTTCCAACATTATTATTACTATTACTATTATTATTATTAATATTAATACTGTTTGTATCTCACTTTCTCAAAAATGAGAAGTGAAAAGGAGTACTGAAATCAGGTAAGGGAATGAAAATAGATATCTAACAGTGGGATGAAAAATCAGTAATCAAGGAAATGTCCACTCTTCTTCCACCTACAATAAAAACATCTTATTTTCCCTATGCCTAGCACACTTGAAAAAAGGAAGTTTATTCTTTCCCATTTTATGAAGATAGAACAAAAGGTTTTAAAAACATAACCAGGAAATAATTTAGGAACCTCCTGTATTTTTATTCTCTATGTAAAATCCTGGGATTTGTTCCTTCTTTTGATTGATCATGCAAGTAAGAAACCCAGCAGCTGCACACCGAATTTACAGTCCACAATCCTTGTTTTCTCTCTCTCTGTCTCTCTCTGAAGAAAAACCCAAATTCCAAACTATGAGATGTGGAAAAGAAAAACCAGCAACAACAAACACCTCTAAGGAGATGCTCTACAAAAATGTTGTGTGGGAAGGCAGATGTTTTCTGTAGGCTGCTCTACTTTGCAGGCAGACAAAATGTTACTAGAGATTGTGTGAGGATGAAAAAGGAGGGCAGGACTGATGAAGAAAGGCAGAGAAACACCATTGTGAGAAAATAGTAGAAATGGGAGGGATGTTGGGTTAATAAATGAGGAAATCAGACAAGAGGAAGAAAGGGTGCTGAAGGAGACAAAATAGTCAGGAGACATAGAAAAAAATGAAACAGAAAATATAACACGCACTCAGAAAGAGAATGAAAAGATTAGAGAGCTGAAAAGTCAAGAAAAAGGTGCTGAGGGATAGTAGCAGTGGCAGGAAATATAATTTCCAGAAATTGTTATCCACGTCTTGACTGACTGACTGTCTGTCTGTCTAGTTTAGAATCTGCCTGATTCGAGAATAACTTTAGGCAGATTACAATGAAAATAGAAAACTAATAAAAAAGAATCTAAGAGTCCAGACAAACTATACAAGGCAGAGTTCCATAATACTTTATCTCAAGGCCTGGGAAATTAAAGATTTCTGGAATAGCATCAGATAGAAGCTAAATGGATCTGTCTAGAATGAAGTGTGTCAGAAAAGACCCTCCCTAGTTTCTTGAGCTTTAAAAGAGATCCATGGGGGGATGGGAGATAATTGTATTTTCAGACATTGCAAGATTTACCCTTGCAGGGTAAACCAGATAGGAATCACAACCAGATGAATTAATTGTACTTTATTGTAAAATTATACTGACAAAATTTCACATGTCTGAAAGTGACTGTATTTTCTTAAAAAAATTAAAGAGCAACCTAAAAAAGGGACATCTCTGACAAAGATTCATAAAATTTTGTTTGTGTTTATAACTCTGTTTTACAAAAGAAAATTCAAGAACAAAATGAACAAAAAAATACATAAATCTAAAGATCACCTTTCCGAATAAAGAACTGTCCTTTATAATAAGAAATCACTGCAGGTGTAAATCAAGTAATAAATAATACATTATTAAGGAAACTTAGTGGATTTTATAACTTGCAATCCATCCTCAAATCATCCTCAATTTTATTTGGTTCAGTCTCCTGTCTCTTCAACTGTCCCTTATATTTGTGTTAACTTTCTTTATCATGTTTTTTTTTCTACTAAATTTGAACTGATTTATAAAAATACTGATATTGTTTTGTCAGATTCACCTCAGTGACCATTATTAGTATTAGTATTTTTTCATCAATCATCAGATTCAAGTCCCTTCGCACAAGAAATCGAAGTCCAATCCATCTTGAATTCCGTTGATTCTGATCTGCCACCTATTTGCTTTGACCACTAATAGTTCAGATTTTATAGAGAACATTAGCATACAATAAGCCTGTATTCATCTGAACTGTCTGGACTCCTGATTTCCTGTGCTTGACAAGTAACCTTTGTTCAATTTCAGTTCCAACACAGTGCCTTCAAATAATATTTCTAACTCCAAGTGCCTTTGTTTTCCTATGCACCAAGCCAGAGCTAAGCACGTTTTCTCTACAACATCTTCTTTTCACAAAACCCCTTTCTGAATTATCCAAGTTTACCAGCATTTTTAACTGATACCTGATATTCTCCTCACTCTCCCACCAAATCATTAATTCTATCATTGCTCATCTCACCAAATCATTAATTCTATCATTGATCATCTAAGAGAGCTCTTATACTTTCTAGATATAAAAATGTCACTGTTCACGTGACAAGTTCATTGCACATGTTACTATTGTCAATTATGATTACTGAGAAATAAATAAACAGTAATCAAAAAGGTTTGGTGACTATTTATGAATTCTGGGGAATTTTGGGATTTCTCCTATAGGTAATTTGGCAACATATTAAAACTTAAACGTATTAAAACAGAATAACCTTTGATACTGTGAAGCCTAAGAAAAGCAAAATGACAATATCACATCTTAATCCAATAATCCTTAATTATGACAATCCATAAAGGATCCACAACATTTCTTATTACACAAATATCTGAAGTAAAAAATTAAGAGTAGAATGAAATCAAAGAAGGGAGAAAAAAAATGATACTGACATTTAAAAAATGAGATGAAATAATGACTTCACTGGTAAACATTGGATAAGCTAGTTGGTGTTTGCAAATTTATAGTTGTTTCTTCAAATCAAAGCCATATGGTTTTGGTTTTATGGTGTACCAATTCTCCACCTAGCCTACACAATATAGTACTCGCAGTAAGCATCTACTGGAAAATAGAACTTATGCATTATATATCTATTACCGTACTTACAACCTGTCTGCTTACCTGGATAATATAGTTTCATTCAATTTCATATAAAGCAAAAAGTTCCTCAAGAGTACACTTTCACTTTTTATATTTATTCTAAATGATATTCAGCACATCCCTGAAGTTTGTACAAATGAGAAGGTAATAAGGAATGCTAGGCACAAAATCTCTATGTTGTAAAATATGATTTGGTAACATTTTCATGTACTGTTAACCATCTTACAAAAGTATATTGTAACAGAGGTAAGCAAGCAAAAAAATAAATACACGTACCTGTAATTTTATCTCTTACAAGCTTGCAGGATTCTATTTCACCAATGCTCCCAAAAAGGCTCCTGAACTCTTCTTGGGTCATGTTCTGGGGTAAGTAGTTGACTAGGAGGTTGGTTTTGCTGTCATCTGTAGCTGCCCCTGTCTGCATAGGGGAAGGGCAATTTCGGCTGTTGCTGGCAGGACCATTGGTTGTATTGGATGTAGGGCCATTTGACACCTGAGGCTCCATGGTGCTAATTATCTATGCAGAAAGAAAAGATGGAAAATATCCCTTCAATCCTCAGAGATATAGTTGCTATTTAAAACATACTTACAAGTGAACAAATAGGTAGCATTCATGGCCAATTTAAGAGAGTTAACAAAAAAAAATCAGCTTGGTTCTTCTGCTATTGTTATAAAGTAGGTCATGCTAGTCTTTGGCAGAAAGCACATAGTAAGACGCATAGACAAATACAACCTTCCCTTCTTTTCCCCTATTGGTTTTTTAATACAAAGCTAGTTTTTCTTTTCATGATGCATTTGTAATGTACAAATTTAACTATGATCCAAGGTATAATAACAGTGATTAAAATTACAGTTCTATTTAAGTGGAAGAGTCTCATGAAGAGAAAAAAGCTGAAAAAGTAAATGTACATTAGCTGTTTAATTACTGTGACACCTAGTATTGTGACAGGTTTATTTGGGCCATTCAAACTAAGAAAGCTATTACTGTGATATTATGAGCTTGAAGCAACAGACTTTTTGTCTTATCAAGGACACTTATTTACATCAGCAAAGCACTTATATTCTTCAACTATTTTGGCCACCAAAGATTTCTTTTGATTCTTTATTAAATAGAACTGAAACTGCAAATCACAGAATCAAAGTTTTAGAGTGAAAGGCAACATTTCACCCATCAAATCCAACCCGTTTGGTTCATAAAACCAAATAAAAGGATTTCAACAATAGCTGTTTTGCTCTGCTTAAACACCACTAGTGAGGGATGGCTTAGCATCTCTTTGGGTAATTGATTCCACTTCTGAATTGTTGTTACTGTTAGACGCATTTCCTTTCCAACATCCAATGGTAAGCTGACATCCTGTAACTTAATCTATCATTTTGTGTTTTACACTCTGAAGTGATACATATTTTCTATACAATAGCTTTTCAGAATCTGAAGAATGCTGTCATCTCTCCACTCAATCTTCTCAAGGCTAAAGGTTCCTTTGTCCTTCAATCTCTCTTCATAGATCTGTTTGTAGTTCCTTGATCATCGTTCATTTCTGTAATTATCAAATTTTATTTGTCTTCTAGGATGTTAGTTATCCCACCCACTTTGTGTCACCAACAAATATGATAAATGTCAGGGCTGCCCTAGGGTTTGTTTTAATGTGATGCTTTGCATGGTTTTGTTCCAGATCTTGCCTAATGTCAGGGCTGCCTCCATTCAATCCCTAGGAAAGAAAAACCCTTGGCTCCGTGGATTTAGAGAAAAGGTACTTTTACTAAGAAAGAACTGAATACAGCAGAAGTCAGGCAAGAACTGGAACAAAACTGTGCAAAGCATCAAACTGAACCAAACCCTAGGCCCATCCCCTTGTAGCTACAACCAAACCCTAGGCCCATCCCCTTGTAGCTACAACCAAAGTTCAATCATCAACCAGAAGATATTTCGGGAAAGTCTCTGAGTTAGGCACACTGTCTCTGCCTTCTGAAGCCAGATGAAATGGCAAAGTCTGAGCTCGCTATTGCAAAGCTTCATGAAAATTTTCCACTGTCTCCACCTGCATACCTCCCTCAGAATGGCTCCCCACTTCCTCCCATTGCTAACAGTTGACAGCAAGCAAGGGAAGATGGAGGCTGACAGGAAAGCATTCTTTCCACCTCTTATTTAAGTTATTTATAAAAATGTTGAAAACTGTAGGATCCACGCCTGAACCTTATGGCAATCTACTAAGTATTTCATCCAGCCTAATGAGAAAACTGTTGATCACTTTTCAGGTAAGATTTTCAGTTCAACTATATATCCATTTAAATGTTAGCCTATGTAGTCCGAACTTAACTAATTTGTGAATGAAAAAGTTACGGGACTATTAAATGATTTGCTGAAATCAAGACACAGTGCCTCTATAGTACTCCCACAATTTATCAGAGAAATTATCAGATTAAAAAAAGTTATAAAATTAATCTGGCAAAACTTAAGATAGCATTTATATACTGTATAAGTCAATATTGCATAATTAAACTTAAATTAACACAATTAAACTTCACCTGTTGAATAAAAAAGTGATTTTTACAAGATTCAGAAACAATGTAACAAGACTTATAAACTATTTTTAAGAATATATATCTTTTAAAATCACAGTGTTCTTTATACAGCTCAAAAGGGTAAAGTTTCTTAAATATTGTAATTTATACCTATGACATACAACACAACATGTAAAGTTAATGATTGCTTAGGACGCTTATAGATTTCTACAGCTGCCTTTATTCAAGGACAACCAACACTTTTATTGCCTGTTTCTCCCTTACCTGCTGTGGGGAAAAAAAGATAAAATCCTTATAGCAGTAGATATATAACAAGATATGCTATTTCATTTATTTATTTAAAACATTTGTATAGCCAAATATATTATATTTGTGTACTACCTACTTCATAGGTTCTAGGAGGTTTACATCTACAAATGTGACAAGATATGGTGATGATTAAATTAAGCTACCAAGATGGCTAATCCAGCCAATCCATAGAAGGTACACTCAGCCTTATGTGAAACTTTACTCTTCAAATGCTCTGTAGAAAAGCAGTCTTCACTGTTTTTGTGAATGACATCAGTAAAGAAATTTCAGATACCGTGGGGCAAAAAAGTATTTTGTCAGCCACCAATTGTGCAAGTTCTCCCACTTAAAAAGATGAGAGAGGCCTGTAATTGTCATCATAGGTAGACTCAACTATGAGAGACAAAATGGGAAAACAAATCCAGACAATCACATTGTCTGATTTGGGAAGAATTTATTTGCAAATTATGGTGGAAAACAAGTATGTGGTCAATATCAAAAGTTCATCTCAATACTTTGTTATATATCCTTTGTTGGCAATGGCAGAGGTCAAACATTTTCTGTAAGTCTTCACAAGGTTGGCACACACTGTTGCTGGTATGTTGGCCCATTCCTCCATGCAGATCTCCTCTAGAGCAGTGATGTTTTGAGGCTGTTGCTGGACAACACGGACTTTCAACTCCCTCCAAAGGTTTTCTATGGGGTTGAGATCTGGAGACTGGATAGGCCACTCCAGGACCTTGAAATGCTTCTTACGAAGCCATTCCTTCGTTGCCCGGGCGGTGTGTTTGGGATCATTGTCATGCTGAAAGATGCAGCCACGTTTCATCTTCAATGCTGATGGAAGGAGGTTTGCACTCAAAATCTCATGATACATGGCCCCATTCATTCTTTCCTGTACACGGATCAGTCGTCCTGGTCCCTTTGCAGAGAAACAGCTCCAAAGCATGATGTTACCACCCCCACGCTTCACAGTAGGTACGGTGTTCTTTGGATGCAACTCAGCATTCTCTCTCCTCCAAACACGACGAGTTGTGTTTCTACCAAACAGTTCTACTTTGATTTCATCTGATCATAGGACATTCTCCCAATCCTCTTCTGGATCATCCAAATGCTCTCTAGCAAACTTCAGACGGGCCCGGACATGTACTGGCTTAAGCAGGGGAACACATCTGGCACTGCAGGATCTGAGTCCCTGGCAGCGTAGTGTGTTACTGATGGTTGCCTTTGTTACGTTGGTCCCAGCTCTCTGTAGGTCATTCACTAGGTCCCCCTGTGTGGTTCTGGGATTTTTGCTCACCGTTCTTGTGATCATGTTGACCCCACGAGGTGAGATCTTGCGTGGAGCCCCAGACCGAGAGAGATTATCAGTGGTCTTGTATGTCTTCCATTTTCTAATTATTGCTCCCACAGTTGATTTCTTCACACCAAGCTGCATGCCTATTGCAGATTCAGCCTGGTGCAGGTCTGGTTTCTGGTGTCCTTCGACAGCTCTTTGGTTTTCACCATAATGGAGTTTGGAGTGTGACTGTTTGAGGTTGTGGACAGGTGTCTTTTATACTGATAACAAGTTCAAACAGGTGCCATTAATACAGGTAATGAGTGGAGGACAGAGGAGCCTCTTAAAGAAGAAGTTACAGGTTTGTGACAGCCAGAAATCTTGCTTGTTTGTAGTGACCACATACTTATTTTTTACCATAATTTGCAAATAAATTCTTTCCAAATCAAACAATGTGATTGTCTAGATTTGTTTTCTCATTTTGTCTCTCATAGTTCAGGTCTACCTATGATGACAATTACAGGCCTCTCTCATCTTTTTAAGTGGGAGAACTTGCACAATTGGTGGCTTACTAAATACTTTTTTGCCCCACTGTATATTGTTCTAGAGAAAGATATATAGCAGGACAGGGAGAGTGGGCACACTACTTATCCAAATGAAGCTGAACTATTACCAACAGTGTTTTGTTCCGTGCCTAAGCTAAAACCCAGATTGGAAAAAATCCAGAATGGCAAAGTAATAGCCAGAACCATTGGCATGTATCTGTCAGAAGCTTGTCATGCATTTAAAATTCAAAATTTACATTAGACATATCCATATACACAATCCTTAAAGCATTTCTACATTACCATAATTCTTTGAAGAACCTCACATTTTTCAAAAGACTAACATGATTACTTCTCCAAAACCTGGATTATATGAATCTCAATTGAATTACAGTAATGACTGGAAAATCAAAACTGCAACTATACTATGAAGGACATCTGGACCATACATGGAGTAAATATAGGTAGTCCTCAAGAAATAGCAGGCCATTTAACGACAATTCAAAGTTAAGACTGACATCTCCAAAACTACCTATGACTCTATTTCAAAGTTATGACAACTGAACTGGCTCTGTGGCTTATGACAGACCATAGGGATGCTGCAGAATTCCCCTGCCTCTCTTCCCCTATCCTGCTTCAATGAGACCTGCAGCACTCAGGCCTTTCCCATGCCTCTGGGAAGCAGCAGCCATTTTCAGGCAGAAATGTGGTTGCTTTTAGAGCTTTCTCTTCCAATCAGCTGATCACCGATCATCTGACCATCTCTCCTGCCTCTGGCTAGGCTTCAGGAAGCTGGCTCTTACATAAAATGTGTTAGCTTCAGGACAAGCTTCCCCAAACTTTTCCTTCTTAGCCCTCTCCCTCCCTCCTTCCCTCCCCCAGAAAGCCACAATTCTTCAATAAACAACAAAGCTGGGAGGGATGTACTTGTTGATCTCTCCCAACCCTCCAATTAGGTGCTAAAACTAAATTCTGAATCTCTGCTTTCCAATTTCTATCACTTTCAAAAACCTTACCTTGACTCCAGGCTGAAGAGTAGAGGAATGGAAGCAAAGAAAGAACATCTTTTTGCAGCTTTTTCCCTTGAACTGGGAAAAAAACCCCTTCATCTCCAAAAGTGAGTCGACTACTGTTCTGTAGAAACTTGTGCAAGAAAATATAGGGTGCTGGGTCTTTACAAGCTTTAGTTGGCTGTCTGACTGCCTACAGAGCCCAACTACAACTTAAAGGCTAAACTGCCCTCTCCAGGCAGTGAAATAGACAGCTAAAGCTTGCAAAAACCCAGTAGTTAAAGCATCAAACTAGAAACTGGAACACGATGAGTTCTAATTCAGTTTTATTCATGAAACTAGCTGAATGACCTTAGGCCAATCATTCTCTCTTGGTACTAGGAAGAAGACATTGGCAAACTTCAGAAATCTTGCCAAGAAAACTGCAGTCCTTGCAGCTGCCAGAGTAAACACTGAATCAAAGGCATGCATGCATACATACACAAAGCTTTTTAGAAAAATGAAAAAATACATAACAGAAACTAAATAATATTTAATATACAATATAGTGCAAACATCACATTCATATTTAGGAAAATTCTACTTCCTCTGATGAAATAAATAAAACTACTCAAGCTGTTTGGACAATTGTGTAAAATGGCTATGGATTCATCACTATATCTTTTTTATCCTACAAATAAAAAAAATCTGTTTCTGCCCTTTGACCATTATTCCTAACAAAACTCTTAAGCGATCTTTATTATTTTCTGCTTTACTTGTCTTGAAGCTTTTCTAAGAGAGATCTTTGGGTGAACTCCAGGAACAGGGCTCTGAGGGCAGCAGAGCTTTGGCAGCACATCATCATACTGGAGCAACTACATACTAGTACAACTAAAACATTGGACAATTGAGGATCACAAGAAACGCCATATAGTTCACATGGTTGTTTCAAATTTCTGAGCAACAACCACTGAGGGAGGCTCACATTGCAGGAGACTCCATGTGGATTTACTTAGACTTTGCAAGCTTGGAGTTGTAGTGGAATTCATTCAACATCTTCTCACATTCTCCACTCTCCTTTAGCTCCACCACTATGACCATTTACTCTGATACACTGGCTGTAAGGCCATATGCAATCATACATGAATCATATATGTTATGCTTTGGCTAGCAAATTATATGGCTTAGACAGAAAAAAAGGAGGGTTGTTTTTATCTACTTATCATGCCAACGTCTACTGCCCAAATATACTGCTGTACTGCTTGTTTGTTTTTTTGTAAAGGTTTTTATGAAGAAGCTGGACTCTGAAAACTTTCGAAAAAAAGCAGGTAGAATGCTTTACATTTGAAAAACCAAAAGAGTATTTTGTTTGATCTATTCATTTTAGGATGTGCATGTTCATTTTTTACTGCATTATTAACACATCAACCTGTTTTTCCTACAAAGGCACACTTAAACTTTTGGTTTGCCTTATTTGTTGCAATTTTTTTCAGTGTTAGAAAAAGGATTGTTTCGTTGAGCAATATATGCACTTGACTCAAAAATTATTTTTTGATATCAATGCTACTGAGCACTGACACTGTAAAATAATTATTCCTGAATGGCAGCAAATCTTGTTTGGTTTTGGTGGCCAGTGAAGAGGGTAAATCTGCAATTCCACTTTTAAATTACAGGTAATCCCCCAGGTACGAGCGTTTATTTAGCAAATTTTCACAAAAATGAATTTATTCAGAAAGGGTATTTACGTTAGAAATTCAAAACTGTGACCAAAAAGAGGCCTCTGTAGCCATGTGACTTAGATTCAGTCACTGGTGCAACGGTGGCCATTTTAAACTCTGTGACTTGTTCAGGTTACAAACACAATTTCCTGAAGCTGGCAGGGTTTGTTTGTTTGTTTGTCCCTGGTCACATGGCCAAACAAGATCTGGTGATTTCTGCACTCTTTCAGCCGTCTCCTGCGGCTCCCTGTCCTCAGCCACCATGTGCAGTCTGAAAAAAAAAAAGGGAAATTAAAAAAGTTCAACCAATCAATTCAAACTTCTCAGGAAGTTTGAATTGATTGGTTGAACTTCTTTGATTTGTGGGGCTGCCCACAAACCTCTTTCCTTCTTTGGACTGCATGTGGTGGCAGCGGAGGAAGAGCCGGGAGGATTGCTGGAAAGGTAAGGAGCCGTGGGTGGCCAGTCTCGGTTTGCCTCTTCCCTGCGCGGTGGGTCTCCCCTCGCCCTGCTCCGCCGCCGCCTGTTAGTCCGGGGCGGTCGCCAGGGGTCTCGGTAGCTTCCTTTCTCTGCCTGTGCCTTTCGGCCATCTCACGGGCAGCGGATCTCTATGGCCTCTTTTGAGAGATTTCCCCGCGGCGCCTGCCCGGCCTTTTCCCCACCTGCTGCACAGCGCCTCTTGGCAGTCCTCCCACTGCCGCCTCTGCCCTTTGCGCTGGGTGAGGCTGGAGAGGTGGCCCACAGCCAGGCAGCTGTGCCCCTTCGCCATCCTCCCGCTGTTGCCATCGCCACCACCACCAGTCGTGCTGGGCGAGGCCGGAGAAGCAGCAGCGGCCAGGCAGCCACGCCCCTTCGCCATCCTCCCGCTGCCACGGGGCTCTCCACCACTCAGCCCCACCTCAGCCCCATCGGTGTCGCCTTCCTCGGCTGCGTTCAGGGAGCTGCCGCCACCCTCGGTGCTGCAGAAGGAGACCTTGGGCTGCAAGGCCGGCAGCGGGTCGGGACCCCCCTTGTCCCCACGGCCGCACTCCCCATTGCAGGGAGAGCACCGTTCCCTTGGCGCCCTCTTGCGACGGCGAAATGGCCGAGGATGTGGTGGGGGCGGCATCTCGGCCAGCAGCGGCAGGGACCCCTGACGATGCTGCAGTGGCCGCCGCCGAGCTGCCACTGGAGCCGCTCTCTGCTTGTCCTGCAGCACTCATGGTTGATGCAATCATGTGCTGTATCAGTTTGGAATCTGGCATAATAACTTGAGGCTGAGGTGTTTGCTGTGTTGCCAGAATAAGGACTTGCTGGGACTGTTGCTGAACTGTTTGCTGTGGCTCCGGGTGGTGATGACGATGATGGGAATGCTGCTGCTGCTATTGCAGTAAAAGTTGCTGTTCCTCTGAATAAAATCCATCAACAGCTTTGGATTGCAGTAATTTGTTTTCCCATAGTGTTTTAAGTTTCACAAGGACTTGCTCATCCACACTTGCATCAAGAAAGACTTCTCGGACATCATTAATGACATCTTCAATCACAGACCTATACAATTTAGGCACGGGGTTTGTGTTAGTCGAGCTTCCCATGTCCCGCACCACCCCTGTATAGGACACACACCCCAAGGCAGGGCGCCCCCGAACACCACTCTCCAGACAAGAGCAGGCTGAGGCGAGCTAGGGCCCCCTTCCCCGCCGCCATTGTCCACCTCCTCCGCCCTGTCTCGCCTCAAGGGCGTCCTCCTCAGCCCAGCTAACCCACCCGCGTGGAAGAAGCCACCTTCTCGATCTTCCCCGTGGCCCGGCTCACACCTGGAGAGAGAGAAAGAGAGAGGAAAGAGAGAAAGAGAGGGAGGAAAGAGAGGAAAAAGAGAGAGAAAGAGAAGGAGATGAAAGAAAGAGAGGGGGAAAGAAAGAGGGAGAGGAAAGAGAGAAAGAGAGAGAGGAAAGAGAGAAAAAGAGAGGAGAGAGTGAGAGAGAGAGGAAAGAGAAAGAGAGGAAAGAGAGGGAGAGGAGAGAGGAAAGAGAGAGAGAGACAGAGAGAGACCCTTTTGACATCTAAAATGAAGATAACATTGCATATATCCTTTTTAAATTTTATTTTTATATATACAGTGCTTTTTTTGTAAAAAAAAAAAAAAAGGTGCCAGAACTCACACACGTCATACAACCCACCTTGCCTACCCTACAAGGTTCCATCCCAAAAAGGTGCTGGAACTCCGTTCTGGGCGTTCTATGAGAAAAAAAGCCCTGTACACACACACACACACACACACACACACACAAAAGGTAAAAAAGGATATATGCAGTGTTATCTTCATTTTAGATATCAAAAGGGTTTTGCAGCTCCCAGCATTTTGTTTTCGGTGGGAAACGGGTCCAAGTGGCTCTTTGAGTGTTTTGGGTTGCCTACCCCTGCTCTATAGTACTGTACTGTTTGTTTGTAAGCATTTTGGGAACACTGTGCTTTTTAAGTACAGTACTTTGCAAACTATTGTGTTTGTAAGTACAATACTTTGCAAAGATAACGTTTGTTTACATTTGCCTTGAAACTGCTTGAGAAATGCTAGCCGGCATCTACACAAAGCATTCTATAACATTGTGATTCCTTGCTTTTATTTGGGGATTAGTATATATTACTGTAGTTTGTAGATTTTAAATTTAAGTTGCCTCCAGTTGTGGGTGCCCCATCACTGGAAGCTTTTAAGAAGAGACTGGATAGGCATTTATCAAAAATATTCTCTTGTGAGAGCAGTGGGTTAGACTAGATGACTTCAAGGTCCCTTCCATCTCTATTACTGTGGCAAGCCAAGAATTCTGTAAATCCCTCCCCCATCTCCCTCTGGGTGCCTGGCTGGAGTCTCTTAAGCTAATTAGTGGTAAGTAGTCTTTTTTTAAGCAACTGCAATTCCTCTGAGCAGCTGAAGACACTTGAGCTGACTAGCAACAAGTGTTTTTTTTTTAAAAAGCAACTGCAATAGATACCAGCTTGCTTGGAGGCAATTTAATTCCTCAGCCAAGGCTACATCAGAAACAGCTGATGGGTGGCCGGCGGGAAAGCCTCTCAGGTCAGTTAATGATGGCAGCAATCAATTAACCAATCGGAGGAAATAGTAAGACAGATTTTTGTTCATTTAATGACCCATTTGATTCAATTAATGAATTTGATTTTAAAAAATCTGTAAACTTAAGTCTGATTCATTTGACGATTTTTTTGACTTACAATCCTAATAGACAGGCTCCATGAGGTTCGTACCTCAAGGACTACCAGGTATTAGGGTAAATGGAGACAAGGTTAGGGATGGCATAGTCATGAGACCTAGAACAAGTTTACTAAAAACATTTTGAAAGTGCACTTTTGGCATTAATTAATTATGAACTATTTAGCATCAGGTCCTTCTGCCTTGGAACAGATAACTTGCCAAAAATGTTTTGTTATGAGAGATAAAAAAAATTATAATTTGTCTCTTTTCACATTCCCTTTAAACACAAAACCTGTACCTCTTCCATCTCCAAGAGCACAGTCAGTTTAAGGATTAATGTTACCAATGTTCATTGTTGCCTCGTCTTGACTTCACAACCAACAGATACGGACCACCATGTCAGGAACGAAGAACTTTACTTTATTACAGCAAAAATGCGGGTTAAAGTCAGCACTGACAACCATTACAGTCATGGCTTTTTTATACAATTCAAAATACCCCGCCTAGCCCACACCCACACTAATACCCAGGCACCGCCACCCTTTTCTGGACCGCCCTACAGATCCATATATGGGCACCCATCCTGGTTATGCTAGCCTTCAGCTGCCGCCTCCCGACGCTTTGACGGCTTCCCGACGCTTCGGCAGCTTGCATTGTTTCAATTACTGTCAGTGGCTTCATCCCGGCGTTCGCGCATGCGCACTGGGCAGTTCTAGCCCTTTCTACTATCTGCGCATGCGTTGTAGTATGCTGGTCGTCGTCTGCGCATGTGCAGAGCCAGCAAGGCCAGCTGGTCGTCGGAGCGCTTTCCGTGCATGCCCGCTACTCAGCTGGATGTTGGGCCGTCAGGACGCGCGCCTGGGACATCGGAGCATCTTCAGAGCAGGTACCCAGGGCAGCCTCTGCTACAGCCCGACATACTGCCCCCCTTCACCAGGGCTCCCCCTGGAGGAAAGACAAAACATGTTACTTTGGTTTACGCACGTCCACCTCCCCAACCCCCACTGTGCTAATGGTTCCTGGTTTTCCCGGATTTTGTATATGGAATTTTTTAACTAGGCGAGGGGCTTGTACATTATCAGCCCATACCCATGTAGCCTCTGATAAAGGGTACCCTTTCCATCTAATCAGATAATACAATTTACGTTGCTTTATACAGGAGTCAAGTATCTCTTGTAATTAGGCACACTGAACGTGGACAAGAAGTAAGCAATAACACTGCCTTCGCTGAATGCTTGTATTTTTGACTCTTTGTGGAAAGGACCAATGTCCGAATTATTTGCATAGATGTCCAAAAGCATCTTCTTTGCAGTCTTCGCCATTGTGGCGAATTCAGGAGAACTGGATCTCTCATAAGCATCGATGAACTGAGTGCCTATCAATCTCATGCGGCCGTTGTATGACTTGTGCTCAAGGACAGCCCTGTATTTGAAGTGCCAAACCAGCAGCCCAACCAGCAGAGAAAGGAGCAGGCAGGTGGATACTATGATGACCACCACCACCCAACGTTTTGGACCACGCTTCTCAAGCTTCTTTGTGTTCATGGTGGGGAAGAACTCCACCCCTTCCTCAAGGCCCTTCATGTCCTCCGTCTTGCTGCTGTATTTCAGGCCCACCTGCGAGACCTTGGTTTTGGCCCCCGAAGGTGGGCGATAAATGTTCATCCTGCCTTGACTTTTAGGGAGCCTTCATGTACCGGTCAATCGCTTTCTCCCTCCTCCCGAGGAGGGCGACGGGAGGGGAGCGAATGATGCGGGACAGGAATCCAACAGAAAAAGAAAAGGGGAAAAAAATCGACTCCCGACGACCAGCGCCGAGTTTGCCCCTAACTTTGTTTGGCTTCCAGACGCAACTGGAGTTTTCTCTCTATACAGGAAAGGGGAGAAACCCAGACGGGCGTTGATCCAAACACATCCGGTGCTCGCGCTGGGACTCCGAAAAGGAGCTTTGCTCTTTCTTTCTTTCTTTCTTTCTTTCTTTCTTTCTTTCTTTCTTTCTTTCTTTCTTTCCCTCTTTCTTTCTTCTTGACTTCACAACCAACAGATACGGACCACCATATCAGGAACGAAGAACTTTACTTTATTACAGCAAAAATGCGAGTTAAAGTCAGCAATGACAACCATTACAGTCATGGCTTTTTTATACAATTCAAAATACCCCGCCTAGCCCACACCCACGCTAATACCCAGGCACCGCCACCCTTTTCTGGACCGCCCTACAGATCCATATATGGGCACCCATCCTGGTTATGCTAGCCTTCAGCTGCCGCCTCCCGACGCTTCCCGACGCTTCGACGGCTTCCCGACGCTTCGGCAGCTTGTATTGTTTCAATTACTGTCAGTGGCTTCATCCCGGAGTTCGTGCATGCGCACTGGGCAGTTCTAGCCCTTTCTACTATCTGCGCATGCGTTGTAGTATGCTGGTCGTCGTCTGCGCATGTGCAGAGCCAGCAAGGCCAGCTGGTCGTCGAAGTGCTTTCCGCGCATGCCGCGCATGCCCGCTAGTTAGCTGGATGTCGGGCCGTCAGGACGCGCACCTGGGACATCGGAGCGTCTTCAGAGCAGGTACCCAGGGCAGCCTCTGCTACGGCCCGACATTCATCTAGATCAGTGATGGCGAACCTTTTAGAGACCGAGTGCCCAAAAACTGCCCCACCCTCTAGCCCGCCCCTGCCCTGTGCTCTGCCCTTGCCCTGCCCACAGGGCAACTCACCGCCTCCAAGGCCCGTCGCAGATCACCCAGGCAGCCTTGCAGTGCCATGGTAGCCATGCCCTCGGCCCACATCCCGCAACATCATCTGCACGCAATGGGGCGCAAGGGTGCTGCCTGGCTGCCATGTCCTTGACTGCGCTGCTCCACGCAGACCATGTCTGGGGGAGGCGGGGATGGGGCAATAGCACACATGCCCACAGAGAGGGCTCCGAGTGCCGCCTCTGGCACGCATGCCATAGGTTCGCCACACTGTTCTAGATCTTTGTAGCAGATAATTATTCTGAATCCCACTGTTTTCTTTTCTCAGAATATCTGACACTGTTTTGGGTTTTGATTCAGCCACACCCAGACTAAGCAATTACATTTTGTTCTGTCCAAGCCACAGGCAACCTGAATCTGATGGACAAAACTTATGGAATATAGTATTGTAGAACTCACTCATGACACTCCTCTGGGCCTTTTTAACAAGCTAGGAGTATGGGTCTAAGGAGCGGGTGATTGAACTCACAGTCATAAAGACACTGCACACACAAAAGGCATGCAGTTTGGATGCATAGTATATTGTACGTATTTAATAAAAGTAAAGGTACTTATATTTAATCTAATAGTAAATATAATATGTATTATAAAATATATAAAATTATACATAGAATTACAAATTTAAAAATATTAAATGCAGTTATAATACAGATTTTTCTTAATTGTTTAAAAATGGGGAAAATGGATTAAATGAACTATATAAACACTATTGACGATTTTGAGGAACTGTATTATTCATACCAATCATACCCACATTAAATGCAGAGAAAATATGTTAAAGAAAAGGGGCGTTGTCTTACCTGAACGCCTTTTCTCAGCACAGAGATGGAGAATCCACCAATGGGTTTAGACTGTATTCCTGCCCAATCAGATCAAATCAGCCAAAGTTGCCACGTCCGTCCTGGACCATAGAGATCCCAGTCTTGACGCGAGTGCAGCCATTGACTGACAGCAAGACGTTTTGGCTCTCAAAACTAAAAACTAACCCTAGGCCTAGATGACCTACAAGGGTGGGAGTGGATTCTCCATCTCTGTGCTGAGAAAAGGCGTTCAGGTAAGACACCGCCCCTTCTCCAGCACTGGAGATGGAGAATCCACCAATGGGACATACCAAAGCCTACTGTCCCTGAGGGTGGATAGTAGACTTGTCTGGTGTGGCACTTTGATGTAAAACTTGTTGGAGAACTCTCCTACTGAAGGAAGCCTCTACCGAGGCAAACCTATCAATTTCATAGTGCCGAATGAAAGGAGATGGCGAAGCCCGTGTGGCCACCCTGCAGACTTCCTTGATGTAAGCCTGGGTGGCCCATGCCGCAGAAGTAGCTGCCTCCGTTTAAAGTGAGCTGTAACCCTTCGTGGAACTGGCAATGACTCAGCCTGATACGCTCCAACGATGCATACCTGTATCCGCCTGCCAACTATGGAAGAGGAAACCTTCCGACCTCTGGTGGAGGAGTGGAAAGATATAAAGAGGTCTTCTGATTTGCGGAATTCCGCTGTCCGCGAAATATAGTACCGAAGTGCTCTACGGACATCCAAACTATGCTACTGTCGTTCCAACGCGTGTGATGGGTTAAGGCAAAAATCTGTCAGCACTATCTCATGTGAGCCGTTGAACAGAGAATTGACTTTCGGAACGAAGGTAGGGTCGAGTCGAAGGATCACTCGAACGTGGTGGAAAACACACAAGTCATCCCGTATCGAGAGTGCTGTCAATTCGGAGATGCGTCGTGCAGATGTAATTGCCACTAGGAATGCCACCTTGTGGGATAGGTAGCGAATGTCGCATGTCCTTAGTGGCTCAAAAGGCGACTTAGTAAGAGCCCGCAGGACCCGTGGTAATTCCCACGAAGGGTATCTGTGCACAGTAGGGGGTCTGGGGTTAGCGGCCCCTTTAAGGAATGAGCGGCTTAAGGGGTGATGATCCAATGACCCCGCTGAGTCGCATGTGAGAACTGTGGAAAGAGCAGCAACCTGTCTGCGCAATGTGTTTGGGGCCAAGCCCCTCTCCAGGCCGTCTTAACAAATAATCCAAGATATGTGGAACTGTGAGATCCGAGAGATTCAACTGTCGCCTGGAGCACCATAATTGGAAGCTTTTCCATGTGGCCTTGTAGATATGGTTTGTGGAAGGGCGGTGGGAGGCCTGGATTACTGTGATGGCCCCTGACGAGCAAAGCTCTCTTGTTAAGATTGAGCGCTCAAGTGCCAGACTGCTAACTGGAGCCATTGTGGATCTGGATGGAGAATAACCCCTTGGCTGAGAGAGACCCATTCTGGAGGAATCCGCCAAGGGTCTGCGAGGGAAAGGCTTATGATATCGGCGGACCAAGGTCTCCTTGGCCAATAAGGGGCCACCAGGACTATCTCCGCTCGGTCCTGAATAAGCTTGCGAATTACCACTGGGAGAAGAGGTAGAGGGGGAAAGGCATAAAGCAGACCCTGCGGCCATGGGGTCCAAAGAGCATCTGTCTGTTCCACTCCTGCAGATGGGAACCGGGAAAAGAAGCGAGTCAGCTGGGCGTTGGACGGGGACGTGAAGAGGTCCACAAGTGGGAGACTAAACAATGACAAATTTCTCTGAAGACCCTCGGGTGGAGGCGCCATTCCGAGTGGCCTACCGTTGTCTTGCTCAGAAGGTTGGCCTGGGTGTTCGCTTCCCCTGAAATATGAGCGGCCTTGTGTTCTACCCAGGATCCCAGTAAAAGAGACTCTGTCAAAAGAGTCTGAGAGCGGGTACCCCCTTGGCGGTTTATGTGAGCCTTTACTGCCACGTTGTCCGTGAGGACCAGTACATGACGCCGTGCCACCAGTTTGTGAAATTGGCGAAGGGCTAGATAGATGGCCCGTAATTCGAGCCAATTTATGTTGTGCCAGAGGTCTGAGTTGGACCAACGGCCCTGTGCCCACTGCAACCGAAGGTGTGCTCCCCAGCCAAACAGGCTGGCATCTGTCATGAGCACAATCCGGTCCGGCTCCTTGAAGCATGACCCTCTGAGCATGGCTGGTGATAGCCACTGCTTGAGGGAGCGCAACACCTGATGTGGGAGGTTTACCCTTTGTTGGGAGGCACTGAGGTTCTGCCTCTGAAAGGTGAGCATGAACCATTGTAGTTCCCTGGAGTGGAGCCTGGACCACGGGATTATTGCTATGGCTGAGATAATCTTCCCTAACAACTGGGATAGACTGGCCAAAGTTATTGACCGACTCCTGCGTATCTGGAGGACTAACTCCCTTATACTGTCCCGGCGTTCCTGAGACAGGTACACCCAGCACTCCACCATATCTATGATAGCGCCAAGGTGTAGCAGCCCTCTTGTGGGCACCAAATGGCTTTTCGGAAAGCTTACCGAGAACCCGTGAGTCTGAAGCAGATTTACCACCAGTTCGAGGTCCGACATGGAGGACTGGGTGGTCGATGACTGGATTAATATGCCGTCCAAATAGCATTGGACTCTAACTAGTACCATCTTGAAGTGAGCTGCCAGGACTGCCAGGATCTTGGTGAACACTCTGGGAGCCGATGAGAGGCCAAATGGGAGCGCCCTGTACTGAAAGTGGCATCCCTTGTATGCGAACCGTAGGAACCGTCGGTGAGTCAGAGAGATTGGGATATGGAGATACGCCTCCGTGAGATCGATGGACGTCAGGAGGTCCCCCTTTCTTACACTTCCCAAAATGGATCGGAGCGTTTGCATCTTGAATTTGCAGTATACAAGATGACAATTCAAGCCCTCGAGATCTAAAATGGCTCTCCATCCTCCTGATGCCTTGGGGACGACGAAGAGGATGGAGTAAAATCCCTGACCTCTCTGGCCCAGTGGCACTGGTTCTATGGCCCGTATGTGTAATAAATGTTGAACAGTCTTGTTCATCAACCTTTTCTATGTTCGATTCTGGAGGTATAGACAAGAAAGGAACCGATTTGGGGGGTTAGAAATAAACTCTAGAAAAAGACTGTGACCAACGGTGTCGATTACCCATGCGTCCATGGTGGTGGCCTCCCACTGGTGGGCAAATAAAAAGAATCTGCCCCCTATGGGAGGTACTGATGGAGAGTCACCTGGAGCAGCAGAATGGTCTGATGTTTCCTCGAAAGGACCACTTACCCTGAGATTGTTGTCTGGGTCTGGGAGTTTGCCTATCAGTCTGTCTCTCCTGCCTATCTTGTCTGGACGGAAAGGGGTGGAAGGCTGGGTGTAATTATATCTAGCTCCTGCATGAAAGGATGTCTTCGTGGATAAGCGTTTTTCTGATTTTTTGAGGAGATGATTAAGGACCTTGCATTTGTCCTTGTTTTCAGTTACATAGGGATTTAGGGTGTCCCCAAATAATTTACCTCCTTGATATGGAGCAGCCACCAGTTTCCACTTAGACTTACTGTCAGCTTGCCAGTGTTTCAACCAAAGCATACGGCGACCAGTGATACTGGACGCCATAACCCTGGACGAAAACCTGGTGGCCTGGAGGGTCGCGTCTGACGCATACTCAGTGGCCACCACCATCTTGCTAAGGTCCTGGTGTGTGCGGATATCCTCAGCTGGAATCCGGGCTTGAAGTTACCAGAGCCATCAAAAGGTGGCCCTATTGAAAAATGAGGCGGAGGTTGCGGTCCTGATCGCCCGTGCAGCCGCTTGGTGCGTTCTGCGATAAGTGGATTCACATTTGCGATCCTTGGCTTTAAGGGCCTCAGAAAAATCCCTGGAAATAGCGGTGGCCGATACTAGGGGACCTAAGGGCTCGTCCACGGCCGGTACCTCCAGAGCCTCCTCCAGATCTCTGATCAACATTGTACAACTTCTTGTCAGTGTTACCTGGGATGGGAAGAGAAGCCGGAGATGTTCACTGTTTCTGGATTGTGTTCAGAAACAGAGAAGGGCAAGGGATGCAGTGTTGCGCCGCGACCAGTTCGACGAAGTTCAGGTCTGCCTCTGAGTCCGGGGGACTGGGGATTGTTGTTGACGAAGGTTCAGGCCCAAGATGGGTGGTGGATGTGGCCTTACATAGTAGGGTGACAAAGAAAGAAGGATTAAAGAGGCCACTGAAAGAAGGGGCCTCTGGAGGAGCTTCCTTCTCCTCAGACATTGGGATGTCCTGTTCTGTGGCGGGTTGGTGGAGGTAAGAATCCTCAGAACTGATGACCCATATGGAGAGGAAGGACTATAATAGACTTCAGTCCTCAGTTGTTGGATAGGACGGGTAATCACTGGCCTGGAAGCCTGAGCCCTGGCGTCAAGGGCTCGGTCTACCGCTTGTACGATCAGTAAGGCTAGGCGGTCCTCCGTAGGGGAGGGGACCGGTTCACTAGGACAGAGTCCTGCTGCAGTGGGGGTAAATGTGGCCTCAGGAGCCCCTTGAGGAACCTGTGTAGCAGAAGATTGGGAAGCGGAAGGAAACTCGCCTATCCCGTAATGCGCAGGGGAATGTAAGGATTCCCCCATTGACCAGATCCTGAGAGGGGAGGTTAGAGTTCCCAAGGGTAAGTCCAAGGCTTGCGTTTTGAGGTTTCTCCAACCTGGCTCTTTTCTGCGCCTCGGAGAACTCCTTTTCTAAGGCCTGGTGTCTCCTTTTTGCCTGCTTGTCTGTCCTTTGGAAATTCTGGCGGTAGGTGTGACCTTAGTCTTGGCCGCCGTCTGATCAATGCCTTCCAGACCAGGTGGACCCGATGAGGATGGCAAGGCTCCCTTTGAGGCAAAAGTAGAATCCTCCATTCTCCGATAGCACAGGAACACGATAGGGGGCTCCTGGTATCTGGAGAGTATTACACGCTGGGTAAGGACAGACGTACTTCAGGGGATGCCTGGAACCCAGGTACAGTGTTTGCGTGGATAAGGACAGGTGTACGATTGGGGACACCTGGAATCCAACTATGGCTGTGCACGGATAAGGACAGACACATTACTAGGGGTGCCTGGAATCCGGCCTGAAGTACTGCGGATAAGGACAGGCACACTACTGGGGGTACCTGGAATTCGAGTGGAGCCAAATTGTACAGATAATGACACGCAGGGACCAGGAGACACCAAACCCTGAAAGTGAGAGCCCGGATGCTTAAAACCTTCAGTCAGGGCTCAGACAGGAGTGTGGAATGAATTTGAGAGATGTCAGCAGGCTCTATATTCTCCTGACAGTAGGCCTGAGAGATGTCACCAGGCTCTATATTCTCCTGACAGTAGGCCTCAGTTTGAAACAGGGCCAGTTCTGGCCACAAAATGGTGGCCGTCTACAAGATGGTGACCCGACTGAGTCTACAGGAGCACGGCCTTGCTAAGTGGATCGGATCTGCTCTGCCTATGCCCACTTAGAAAACCTCCCAACGTCACATGCCCCCATTTTCAATGCAAACCTCGATGGTGATAAGGAAGGGTCCCCTTTCCCTGTATCCCCCGAGTTCGAGAGGGCCTATCATTCCTGGGGAGTCCTAATTAGTCACGCGGCCAAAATGGCGGCCGTGGATGAAGGCAGGCTCTAAGGAACAAGCCCGACCCGAAGAGCTTAATTTTAAAACGAGGAACGTGATCGGAGCGCAAGGGAGAAAAATGGCCCCTTTTACTTCTCCGAGCAGCCGCCTGCCAGCTGATCGGCGCTGCCCTCGTGTGCGCGCGCACCTCCTCCGGTGAAAACCAACTGGGAGAGCTAAGTGAAAAACGGGGGGCTTGAAATTGCTGTAACAGCTTCAAAAGAGCCTCGCATGATCCTGGGGGCAATCTGGAAAACCTGTGGATCTTCAAGTTTCTCACAGAGCTGCAGCCGCAAGCAAGCTCTGGTGGAAATTCAAGGTTCCCCCCCCCCGTAGATGGGGTCTAACAGCCGTTAAACCTGCCTGCTAAGGTGTTGAGGTAAAGGGGAAATTTAAGAAGGGAGGAATAGGAGGAAGGAGCCCCTTCCCCCAATTAGGCTAGTTATATTCTCCCCTCCCAATGTAGGAGATTGGAAGCCAATTTCCAAGTTCCTGAATGGGAGAGGAATAGAAATTTTGGTACTGTTAAGTCAAATTTGTGTTAACTACAGCACAGCAAAGCTACTGGGGAAAGAAAACCCACCAATGGAGACTATACCTGCCTAAGTGCCAAACTTGCACATCTGTCCATGGGCAAGATCAAGTCAAGACTGGGATCTCTATGGTCCAGGACGGGCGTGGCAACTTTGTCTGACTTGATCTGATTGGGCAGGAATACAGTCTAAACCCATTGGTGGATTCTCCATCTCCAATGCTGGAGAATCTTCTCATTTTCCTCTCTATTATATTACTAAAAATCTCAGTTGTGTTAACTTATCTGTCTCTCTTGTTTCAACTTCCGAACGTTTAAGCACTGAACAAGAATCTAATCCAAGTGTGACCTTAAGATATACTAGAAACTTTAAAGTAATCAGATTGGATAGTTACCGTATATGCCGGCGTATTAGGCGACCCAGGGTATAAGACGACCCCCGTCTTTATAGCCGGGCCGCATTCCTAGAACGTCGTCTTATACGCTGGAAACTACCAGTATTTCCGGCTTATAAGACGACCCGTCTTTGGCACCGATTTCAGCACTCGCGGAAGTCGTCTTATACGCCGCATCTACGGTAATAGATCCACTTTAATAGGGTAAATAAGCTAAAATAAATGCCCACTTTAATTAGCTGGTAGTATGATATTCTGAGACCATAAAAATAGGTTTGGAAAGTTTATGGTTTGAGTTATATGGGTTTTTTTTCTTAAGTGTTGAAAAATGTTATACAAACAGAAAGCAGCTGTTTTCTACATATTCAGAGAAGTGTTTCTTTTATTTATTTGCAGAATATGTGATATCACAAGAACCTCTTTAGGACTACTGTTTTTAAAAACCCAAATAAAATAACTTTTTTTTCCTTGAAAGTTTGATACCAGGAACTATTTTATTCCAGAAACCTAATTTGAAAAAGTATATGGTTTAAAATGCTAGCATTTGAGAATCTTCCTTATACATTTTGACTACAGAAAATCCTCATTTAGTGACCACAATTGCGACTGACAACTCAATCATTTAGCAAAGTGGTCGCTAGGTGAAACATCATTTATTCAATTTCTATAGCTGCCCATCTCATCAGTAACTCTGAACAGCTTACAATTAAAAAAATATTAAATTAAATTAAAACAATAAAAACTTTTTAAAACAATAAAAAATAGAAAACTAAATAAAATATTTATCCAAAATAAATATGCATAGCACCTGAGATACTTGGCCCGGTAATAATAAAACCAGAAAAAGAGAGCCTTTGGCACAGTGGTTCTCAACCTTTTCTTCACTGCAGACTCCCTTTAAATTGCTTTTGTGGCCATGGACCACAAACTACCAAGACTTATTACCTCAAGATCATAACTTGTCAACCTCAGACTTTCACATTCAATCTGCCTTTGGATGATGGACTTCCTGTCTGACCACTCTCAGAGGGTTAGATTGGGCAACTATATCTCTTCAGCCCTTATTCTTAATGTGTTGAGCCCCCTACTTTACACCCTCTATACTTATGACTGCACTCCCACTCATCCCAGCAATATTATTATTAAATTTGCGGATGATACAACAGTGGTGGGGCTTATCTCCAAGGGGAATTAGTCTGCCTACTGGGATGAGGTGGAGCAGTTGCTCTTGTGGTGCAGAAACAATAATTTGGTTCTCAACACTACTAAAACCAAGGAGTTTATAGTAGATCATAGGAGGAATAAATCAGACATTCAGCCCTGATCATCAGCGGAGACCATGTGGAGTGAGTGGCCAGCTTTAGGTTTCTGGATGTTACCATAAACGAGGACCTGACCTGGAGTGCTCTTTTTAAAGCATTGGTTAAGAAGACCCAGCAGAGATTATATTTCTTGAGACTTCTCAGGAAATAATTGAATGAAAAACTGCTGGTGACCCTCTACCATTACTCCATAGAGAGCATTTTAACCTATTGCATTTGTGGATGGTTTCCGAACTACACAGTAGCAGATAGGAAAGCACTCCAGAGGGTCATTACCATCGCCAAGAGGATTATTGGCTACCCTCTCCTCCCCCCCTCTGGACGAACTGTACAGTTCCCGCTGTCTTAGGAAAGCTCAAAACATTCTCTAAGACTCATCTCATCCTGGGCATTCTTTTTTTGAACTATTATCATCTGGCAGACAGTACAGGATAATAAAAACAAAGACAAATAGGCTGAAAAATATTTTTATCCCAGAGCTGTAACCATATTAAATACTACTGTATAGTGCAACACTGAAGTGCAATATTAGAGGCAATGCAATGGTGAATAGAATGTGAAGGATGTGTGTATATAATGTATGTTTTTATTTGTGGTTTTTATTTGTATGTAGTGTGCACTACACTTAATTTTGTTGTGAGATACACAATGATAATAAAGATATTCTATTCTATTCTATTCTATTCTATTCTATTCTATTCTATTCTATTCTATTCTATTCTATTCTATGTCTTCAAACCTTCACGGACCCCCTGTGATGACATGGCAGCCGCTCAAGGTTCTGAGGACCACAGTTTGAGAACCAGTCTTAGCACACTCAACAACCTAAGCTCAGGAATACAACCAGGCTTTTAGACAGGATTGGGATGATTTTAGATAGGATTGCAGCCATTTTAATCTCCAAGTATAGGATATTCCATGAAGCAGGGGCTACCGCAGAAAAGACCTGTCTTTTCAGTCCCACTAGCTGACTCTCTTTGGCTAATGGGATCTACAGCATGCCCAATCTGCTAGATTTAGTTGGCTGGATAAAGACTCTTGGAAAAAGGTGGTCCATCAGATAAACTGATCCCAAGCCATGTAGGGTTTAAAAGGTGACAGCCAGCACCTTGTAATATACCAATAACCAATGCAGCTCCCGTAGTACTGGTGTTACATGTGCTGCATTTTCTGGCACCATTTATCAGCCACACAGCTATATTCTGCACCACTGAAGTTTCCAAATGCCTTTCAAGGGCATATAGCCCATGTAGAGCTGTTGCAATAGTCTAAAATTTTACAATTTTACTTCAATTATCCTCCGACAGACTTGTGAAGGTTGTAAATGAGGGCATTATTTGTTAAGTTAGTTTTCGTAACAAATGGAAGGCAAAGTGGAACACAGCAAAGTGCAATTAATTAATGAGCAAAAGTATTATGTGCTGTTCTTTACCTCCATCTTTATCTTCACATCTAACTAGCATGAAGAGTAAAATCTCTTACAAGATAAATTCAAAAACTAATGCTCTAGTCAGGTTTAAATAGAGCTCTTTAATTCCCATATTTTTTGAGCACACATATACAAAATTGTCTAGCTATATCTGCTATTGAAAACACTGGAGAAAATGCTTACTTTTTACTGAACTGTAATATTTTCTTTGTATGTTATTAGTTATTGATCTGCATTTTAATAATTTATCAAAAGCTAAACCAATATTGTGCTAATAGAATAAATGAACAAATAGCATTTTAAAAGCCTATTTCTGAACTGGGCCAGTATCCACAAAATTTTGTGGAAGCTATCAAGAATCTAAACACACACTTTTTAAAAATAGAATTGTCAGATTACAATGTCAACTACAGTTTTTATTATACCATCTAAATGGCACAATTACATTTCCTATTATTTATTTATCATGAACACAAAATGAAAGGGGAAATGAAATTTAAGAACAATTTTGCCCACAGCTAAATCCAATATCTCCCAAATATTACATTTTATATAATAAACTGCTTTGTAAAAGTGCACCTTTTTCATTCCCCACCTCAAATTCAAGACAAGAATTCTTTATTTGTGAAAGCACTTTTTGGGTAAAAACAATCAAATATTAATATAAATTATTTCAAGTTTTGATTTTCGAGTAACAAAATGTTAGTTTTAGTTGTAGCCTAGGGTTCAGTACATAATGTCAGGATTTTAAAAGCTGGCACCACATAGATTTATATTACTGTGTACCATTAAGAGTCAATCCAAATATTTAAAGTGTAAAGCAGGAATAGTGAAAGTGTATTTTTGCATATATCAAATCTATATACAGTACTATCTAATTCTAAAAAGCACTCCTTAACGTCATTTGGTGAGTAGGCAGCAAATCAGTCAACGAATCAACAATAAAATTAAAACAGAACATCAGAGATTATTCTGATGACAGCATCTTATTCAAGTTAAAGCTTTTACACACTTCTTTAAAGAAAAGGCCCACATTCAAATGTATTGAATATTTTTAGTGTGCTGTGGAAAAGACATGTAACAATGGCAAAAAAATCCTTTTTCCAGGAAGGCATTTTACATAGCAATTATTTTAATTCACAAGGACAATGATGGAACCAGGAGCATACCAACATGCAAATCATGTTGGTCAGAATAAATACAATATATCCTCAACTAATACAGGTTCAACATACAATCCAAATTCAAATTTTCCACTGAGCAGTAACAGCCATTACCTGCATTAAACTCAACATCTGGCGTGGGATAATGGATGCTGGAAGAAATGTTACAAAATGCAACATAACCATATTGTAAACACAAACTAGAGTTGACAGGAAGATCACTCATAGACCCTACTGCTATTTTACCATTTCAAAAGAAACAATGGGAATGAGAACATCTATTCAGAAGAAGATAACATCTGAACAAAGGTTAAGATGCTTTGCATATATATAGTACTAAATTCAATCTGTAACATCTTCACATAGCACTGAGAAACTCTGCTTATAATCTATACAGACGATAATGAATATGACTGATTAAATGGTCTGATTTGATATAAAGCAGTTTCATTTATAAGCAGGCATGCTTACAAAATGGCATACCTGACAAAATGTGTTTTTGTGTGGTGTGCACAAACACAGGTATATGGATATCAGGAATGTGCACATTTTTTGAGAGATGCTTTGGGACAAATGGGAGCAAGTACAATGCTCACTTTGTAGCACATCTTTTTAAAGCTCACATTATTGCCTTGAAAACTACTACTAGGTGTCTCCATTTGCATATCCTTGCCCAGACACTTTACTTTGCTTAGTATCAAAGCAAAATGAATGTGGAAGCATTTATATTTAAGACTAACAGTAAGAGTATCTGAACATGGAAAAGAAGTCATGTTTGAATATATCATGTTTATGAACTTTCTAAAGTTTTGATTATTTGGCAGTAAGTAAATGCTGGACATAATAACATTGCACTTTAAATGCAGTTTCTTGACTTAAAAACTGTGGTGACCTAACTTATGACAGCTGGTTTTATCAAGTTCAGCTGGATTACAGCTTTTCTAAAATTAACATTCTTCATTCAATCCTGATTTGAGAATATACAATAAGATTAGCATTAAATCTTTTTGCAAACTATGAGCAAACAAGATCTGGGTATTCCCATGCTTTTGAAATAATGTTTTAGTTAGATTTAAAAAATAAAAGCTGCTTATCTTTTCATGTGTCAGTTTCAACATATGTATGTTTATTGAGAAGATTTCAAGAGACTACACAAAATACAAAGTTACTATTTTTAGTCAGCAACAAGCTAACACAATTATCTCTTTGCAACAGGTAAAGCCATACAAAACAAACCCTTCTCTTCCAACCTTATTTCACATGTAGTGTAAAAAATTGGGGGTCTTCAAGCCTGATGAATTAATAAATCTTTATAACAACCTCCAAAACCTTTCCCCTCAATACAAATTATTATTATGATGTTCTTTGTAACTACATAGGACTTTCCTATAGCTACAGATTTTTTGAAGTACAAAGAGGCACAGAGTTCATATAACTCTTAAAAAATTCCTATTGACTCTTCAAAATAATGCTAAATTAAAAAAAATGGGAGGAAAAAGCCTCAAAGTAAGGGAAAAACACTGAACTGGCTCTCTTCTTCCCTCTTTCATCCCTTTCTTCCACTTATATGTTTTTAAAACTACAATGAGGTCCAGATCAGGGAAAGGCTATTTTCTAAAGGCTAAACTTATGAGAATATGCTTAACAGATAGGCTAACATAAAACATTACAAAATACTGTAGATATAGTCAAATTAATATAATGCAAATGTTGCTTTATAATAATAGTATCATCATCCCTAAAGCAATCACAGAATATATATGGTGAATAATATACGATTTGCCTGCAAGCAAGAAGTGGTGGGACCACAAAATAGACAAAAGGAATAGAAAATGAAAAAGCCAAAGTGCTCTGGGACTTTAGAATTCAAATAGACAAATTTCTGCCGCATAATATCCCAGACTTAACAATTATCAATAAGAAAGAGAAAAAAAATCTGGATAATGGAGGCGATAGTACTAGAGACAGCAGAATAGAAGAGAAAGAACTGAAGCAAAACACAAAATATAAAGATCTGCAAATAGAATGACTATGGCAAAAGAAATCAAAGGTACTAATAGGTACTTTGGGTGCAATTTCAAAACAGCTGGAGCACCACTTGAATACCACTGGCATTAACAAATAACCATCAATCAATTGCAAAAGTCAGCTTTATTTGGAACAGGTTACATTCTGTGATGATATTTTTAACACTATCAATGGCAACATCTGCCTATCCCAGGATTCAACAGATGGATAAGAGTGCCAAATCCAGTTTACTCATCTGTCTGATTGTGTGACCAACCACAATAATAATAATTTTAACGATTTCTAGAATTGTTCTGGCAACTATGATCTCCCTTTGGAAGAAACATAACTCTATTTACTGAATAAAATAATGGGCATACAGCTAAATAAATAGCTGGATTTGGATTAATGATATGAATTAGAATATTATGAATTAGATGAGAAGCATATTATAATAAACAAACACAAAAGCAACTAAGTTTGGCACTGAGTGTTCCAAAAAGCCCCCAATAGATATATCTATAATATATAAAAAAACCAGAAATGAAGATGAAACAATTATTAAGCTCTCTGTTTATTTCCTACTATTTTGTTTTGAAAAGGGTTACACAAATTTGGGGCAATAGGATTATTGAAATCTAAGGCCCTCCTGCCCAACCATACCCCTCTTCGGTACTAAGGTTAGGCTCTTCCAATTTCTTCTTCACAAATCATTGCTCTTTCAATATCCGAATCCTTTTCCTAAGTTGAAAGACTACCTATCAACTAGACCAGGGGTGTCAAACTGCCGACCTGCGGGCTGGATGCGTCACGTGGAAGCCGTGCCCTCCCCATTGCTGGCAATGGCAAAACTGTTCTGATATGTTGCGCGACGTCATGTGACATCGTGAGTTTGACATGTCTGAATTAGACCCTCAGATATTTCAGGAAAGTGATAACATTTTATTGCTTCATTAAACACTAGTTTATTTTTTGTAACCAGGAAATAAAGAGATATATCCTACTTCGGGAAAAGAATATGATCCACAGAGAGAAAATTCTGAACTACAGAAACATCACAAGGAGAATAAAGGTACACAATATCCAAGCTATGGTTTTCTGAATGTAACATACTGCGAATGAATACTGAACATCAGAAAATAAGAAGGAAAAAAATATGCCTTTCAAGAAAATTGTTAAGAATATACTGGGTTGCAAGAGGAACAAACTATTCAATATCTGATAAAGTAATATCTAATACTCCTAATTTTAGGAGTAATACTCCTAGAAATACTAATAATTTGGACATTAAATAGCAAAGACCAAGAATCACTGGAGAAGATTGGAAAAATATAAATTTATTAAAAGAAGGGTTGTAATTTCAAAACACTATCTCTGATGACACAAAAACAACCATATAAGAACTCAAAGAAATAATGATGGACATACTAGACTAGTAAACTGATGCTCATTGTGTCACTCATAACACAACACCCAACATCTAATGAACATCATAACAAATCCCACCTGGTCTCACATTGATGTGGGAATAGGGTTCCATTCTTGAGTTAACTGAAGTGTACAACACTCAACAAGAGTCAAAATAAAAGTTTTGCAATATCAGAACAAGCAAAGGAAAATCTGAAGTTAAATATAATAGACAAATGAACTGGACAAGAAAGAATGCAAAGAATACAACAATGGATAGAAAACATTTGTTGATTAAGAAAACCCTAACTCTACATAAGAGTAAAATAATTTACCTAGAACAGGAAATTATTGTTACTGTATAAACCAGAGCTTTTCAACCAGTGGTACGGGTACCACCTGTGATACATTGGCACCTGGCAGGTGGTATGTGACCATCCTAGAAAAGTGGTAGCAAGGGAGGGGAATGAGCTGAACCAGTGGCAGCACCGCACAAGCCTGAGTGAGAGATGGCTGGAGCTGCAGGGCTGTCAGGGCTCAGCGGAAGCGCCAGGATCAGTGCTGCTTTCCAGCTGATTGGAGCTTTTTCAAGGCTGTCAGGACTCAGTGGAAGTGCCAGGATCAGTGCCAGGCTCCAGCTGGAGCTCGGCGCTGATCCTGGTGCTTCTGCTGAGCCCTGAAAAAGCACCAATCAGCTGGAATGTTGTAGCATCTCCAGGGTCTTGTGATTTACATTTACATACAGATGCTTGGCAACTGTTCATATTTATAACGGTCACAGTGTCCCAGGGTCATGTGAAGTGACCAAAACCTGCTGCAACCACCCAGCAGACGGGGGGAATAAAAACCAAACACCCCCCACCCCACCCCTGCTGCCAATCCTCAACAGAAATTCTCACAACAATGAAAACCTCGGACAGGAGGAAGAGTGCCTTGGTGGGCAGGCAAGGTGTCTTGCTTGGCTGTGCCTTGGTGGGCAATTTTTTCAGTGCCATTGTAACTTCAAACAGTCACTAAGTGAACTGTTGTAAGTCGAGGACTACCTGTACTTTATCACTTTTTTCTTTTGTTTTTTGGTCATCAAGTTTTTAACACTTTGCTAGGCGGCTGGTGGTACTCAGATATTGCCATAGCCTAAAAGTGGTACAATGGATGAATAGGTTGAAAAGCCCTGATATAAACAATTAGGTGCTGATTATTTTAATAAAATACAAGGGTAAAAAAAACATCCCTAATAGTGACCACTAGAATATTTAATTACAATATTTAATATTCAATGAAACTGAAGACTTTGAAATATTTAAAATAGTGACTGCTCAGATATTTGCTGGCTCTTACTAATAAAAAACCCTTTTAACTTTTTAAAAGAATCTAAAATCTGAAAAAATGGTTGATTTTTTGTTTTCATTTTTTGGGATAAATGCAATTACAAATGACATTCATACAATCTATTTAATTTTACAAATATATATTAATTGTACAAATATATAAAAGATTGTATATAATTAACTAAATAAAATATTTTAAACAAAATTTTAAAATTAAGAAAGCATAAGAAGATGCATGTATCAAATGCTTTTCTGAGATCAAAAATTTCCCTTACTGGTATTTTTCTTGTCTATAGAAACACTAGGAGGATAACTTATTTTCAACAACTGAACCCGACTATATGAAGTTTCTATGCATGCTCAAGTATAAACTCATTTGTGGATAAGCTGACGCTCAACTTTTTAACCAAAATGCTATGAAAAAGGTGCCATCCGTCGCTGAACTAACCCTCATCGTTTTCGTTGTTTTATTTTTCAGTGAACTTATCTATGGATGCCTTTTTCATGGTATTTTGGTTAAAATTTGAGGGTCAGTTTATTTGCGATTGCTTATCTGTGAGTGTATATGGGATAAATGGGTACTTTTAAAAAGTGTTACCATCCATATTGGTGTGTGAACACACACACGCACACACAGAGACATACCGTATATCCATGAATAACTAAACTCAAATGGGGGGCTGTATTTACGACATACAATTCTTGGCTTAATTACAATTATATACCGTATATATCTCTGGAAATTCTCAGTCATCCAGGTCATAGTTGTCTCAAAGATGTTTTTTCAAAAGGCAACTGGACTGTTTTTCCTTGAGGAAGAATAGCAATAGCACTAAGACTTATACACTACTTCAATCCCACCTTTATTATTTTCACAAATAGCTCAAGGTGGCAAACATATCCAACACACCTTTCTTCTCCTATTTTTCCCAAACAATGACCTTATGAGGTGGGTTGGACTGAGAGAGAATGACTGGCCCCAAGCCAATCCATTTGGCTTTCCTGGCTAAGGCAGGATTTGGCAGAACTTCAGCTCAGTCTACCGCTTTCTAACCCAGTTCCTTAACCACTAGATCAAACTGGTGCATAAATAAACAAATTAATAAACAAAAAAGCAACAAAAGTAAGGACTTGAGAAAATAGGTTAACTCCAATAAATTCAATTTGCATAGCAAAGCTAACAACAAATGCAAGCAGATGTAAAGATTCCATAAAAGTAATGCTTGTACATCCATTATACTTTTTCTCTCAATTTTTCTTCTATAGTTCCAGTTTTCCTACAACTTTTTGTTTGAATCTGACAACCTGGTCCAGTCTAAAAACTTGATTTTAATATCCTTGCTTCTTTGAAACCCTGCATCAATGAGTGCTTTGGGATAAAACCAAAACACAATAAAACAAAAACCTTCTAATTTGCTGAATTCAACCCCAATTTTCACTAAAACTTGCCACCTAGCCAGCAGGTAGATTATTTCACTGTAAAAGCACACTGCTATTATCTAGGCTAGCAATCAGAAAGTCCTATTAGCATGGATAGATGTGAACTTCTCAGGAAGAAATAAAATTAGTGCATCAGCGTCAAACCCTTCTTGATTCTATAGGTAAAGCAACAGTAATCTATGGAATAGGTATGGTTTAAAGATAATTTAGTTTAGCAAACTTCTAAATTCAAGGTCAAAGAACAGAAAGGATTTAGAGCAGGCATGTCAAACTCATGAAGTCACGTGACATCGCACGATGTATTGGGACTTTCCCCCCATTGCTGGCTATGGGGTGGGCGGTTTTGGCATGATGCATTCGGCTCGTGGACAGGCAGTTTGACATGCCTAATTTAGAGGAACAATGAAGCTTTGTAATTGCTACTAACTTTGTCCCTTTCTAGGGATAAAATGCAATAGATTGCATTTTCTTATATAGGCAGGTTGTTATCTACATGAACTTATAGTTCACATATGAATATTTCACTGCTGTAAAATACATGTTTGTAACAATACAATACACAAAAAATCAAATAAATATTATAAGTGATTACTGATATTGAGGCAAATATTTATATTAGAAATAAAGTCTTCCAATATATTTTTCAACAAAAGAAAACTGAGTATAACAAAATAGAAAACTGCATATTTTCATTTTAAGAACTCCTAAATATGTACATGAAATTACATATAAACATAACAATACTAATTTTAATACTGAAACATTAAAAGTTCACATAATCAAAGCAAATACTTAATTCTGAGGGAACTGAACTGCTATAACAGTTTAAAAGATTAATTTCAGATAAATTGCATGGACATTTTATAGAACTGGAATATATTGCAAAGATAACTATATATAGTTTCTTCCATATTTGAAATTCTGTCCTATCAGGATTTCAGTTAAAAAAATAGAGAATAACATCTGTGTAGATAATTGCTGAATTAATGTCAACGTTATAAAAGGTTATGATGCTGCACACCATAAAATAGATTAAAAATATAAAACATGAAAACTAAATTTTGGCTAGAGACAATCAAAACAAAATAATTCATTTATTGTCCATTTATCTGGTTTATACATTTTATTTAAGTAAGAAAGATAAGGACTGTAAGCAAGAAAAATGCAGGGAAATTACAATGCCACTATTTGCCACTTTCATCAGCTAAGAAGTAGCTCAAGCCTACTCTATGCATGCAGAATGTGACTTTAAGAGTCATTTTTATTATTTCAGAATATAGGTTGGAAAGAGGTCACCTCCCACCCATTGTGGATGCTTCCTGCATGTACATGTGGAGTGAATTGGTCTAGAACTCGCCTTACACATTGTATACTATTACAGGCAGTGGTAGGATTCAGCCAGTTCACACAGTTCGGAAGAACTGGTAGCTAATTTTTTGTTTCCCAGGCCCAGAATGGACTTCTGGAAGCTGCATCCACACAGAGAACCGGTTGTTCGCATATTTGAATCCCACCACTGATTACAGGTAGTTATCAACTTGCAAGTTTGTTTAATTCTAAGTTACAACAGCACTGAAAAAAATGATTTATGATCATTTTCCACATTTACTACTATTGCACCATCCCCATGGTCACATGATCAAAACTCAGACACTTGGCAACTGACTCATATTTATGACAGTTGCAATGTCCTGGGGTCATGTGACTTCTGACAAGCAAAGTCAATGGGGAATCTGGATTTACTTAACAACTGCAATGATTCACTTAACAACAGTTGTAAGAAAGGTCGTAAAATGGGGCAAAATTCACTTAATAACTGTCTCGCTTAGCAACAGAAATTTTGGGCTCAGCTGTGGTCGTAAGACGAGGACTATCTGTATTTTCAGGAAATTCTGTTTTATTTTTCCATGTGAAAGAATGCATATTCCTTCACCTGATTTTTGTTGCATACAAATGACAATGTCAGAAATCAAACTGAAATTGTAAAACTATGGTTAAAAAAGGCCATCATTTTTTATTAATCTATTGATTACACTGCTAATCCACAATTCATCCATCCACATCTAACTAAATTTGAATAAGAACAAAGATAGTGAAAACTTAAGTTGCTTTCCATTTCATTAAATATTAAACGCACAAATCATATCTAGAATTAGAACAGAGGGATATTAAAATATGTTTGTTTTTCGGGTTGATATATACCATGCTTTTTTGAATGTTCAAACTTGATGTCCAGTCATTAATTATACTTTTTTTTTCAGTATAAGGAGATAATATACTGGCTTTTTAAAAAACTATTTTAAAATCATGTATCTGTTAGAACTGTATTATTTTCCTTGATGGTCAAAGCTCTTTCAATTAGTACATGTATATCAGTACATCAATTGTGTCCAATAGTGAATTACACAGAATAGCTACACTGAGAGGAAAGAAAAAAAGGCATTTTCATTTAATAATAAGTCTCATATGCAACATATTTCTAAACAAGTACTGCTTAGCATATGCCTGACATGTATTAGTAAAAAGCCTCTATATTTGTGCAGGCAATCATCAGAAATAAAACTGTGAGTACACATTTATGCAGAAGTGTAGGCCAATCAGGAGACCAGTGTAACACAAAAATATGTGTAACCTTAAAGTTGGCTTTATTTTAAGACAGAGCATTTGAAAACAACTGTTCACACAACGCATGGAAACAAGTACAAATAATATATGTAAGCAGAATGATCTCAAAAAACTGTAGATAAATTAGAAGTGAATTTTTAACAATTGCTTTTAATTCTTTTGGTGTTATATGATGCTTATGGGTAAAGTATATATTCCAATCTGCACATGCCCCCCATATTTCATAATTCCAATTTTCAATGTAATGGGAATGGAAAGTATAGTTATATGAAGCGTCTTTAAATATGTAGATCGACAGTTAACTTAAAGCAATATTGACAGTCATGTAATTCTTTGTACGTGCATTTGATTCTTTTACATCACAATTACTGGTGAAAGTAATTCAGTAATTTCATTTTATATGGTTTCATCTTCTTTCTTACCATTTTACTTTTTATTTTTCACCTTAGCACAACATTTGGTATTTGATCATTTTAAAATAACCTGAATATTGAAACAGATTTTGAAAAAGATTTCTGGGTATTTTTCTCTAACTCTAGAAGGAATCAAAATTAATATTATAGGTTTACAGGTGAATACAGTACTGAAACATATTTGTTTTCACATTCAGTTTTGACTAAAATATTATTCAAATATCAAAGTCAATAAGACTTAAACAATGCTATGCTTGTGTTATATACCATTCTTAATTATCACAATACTTTAGCATTTATAAAAGAACATTCGTGCTTTCCACAAACACTAGAAGTGCCATCATTTGTTTTGGGGGAAAAATGTTTCTGGAACCATTTATTTTATACTGTATATGACCTGAAATTGTTGAAAAAGTGATACTTTAAAAGCTGATTTTTCGTATAATCAAATAAGTTTGTGTTTTAGCCACATGCAATTAGACCTAGAATAAATTGGGGATTGGGTAAGGTTTGGAGAAATTATAATTTTTATTCCTAGTCTCTAAAAATAGACAAAAATAAAACATTCTACAGAAGGTTAAGAAAGATTTTATCCCTGAAGAGAAGACTGTTACAGCTGCGTTTAGTAAGTACTAAGCCTGATAGTGAAGGGTATTTCAGTGAAACTGGTTTGATAATTTTCAGACACAACTTTTAAGATAAACATGCTCTGAAACTTTTCAGAAAAAAAAATTATATAGACCCGACAAATGTCAAAATCTCTAAGCATAGTGAAGTATTCTGATTGCTAAGTAGAAATGAAGTAACTATTTCATTCATAGATTTTCTAATTTCTCAGTACTGGAATATTTTGGACAATATCTGATCAAAAAGGAGCAATAAAAGAGAGCAGTGTCTAAATGCTATGTTAATCATAAACAATTATACCTAAGGCACTGTAATTTAAGCTCTCTGTCAACAGGAAATGTTCGACTGGTATCACAGTCCTGCATTAAAATTCATACTTAAGCGCACACAAAAAAGGCTTTGCATGGATTTTCCTTGAAGCCTTACAAATGATTACACAATTTCCATATTTATTTGCATTACCGTCAAAGAACAAAGAACTTCCTTTTTATTATCAAAACTGAAATATCACCTGAAACACTGTACTGTAGTAATACCAAATTTAATGCTCCTAATTACATAGATATGTATATGCCGATTGAATTCTTTTAGTTATATAAGATGATTTTAAATTAAAATACCTCTTAAGAAGCCTGGCCATAGACATCTCATTTGTACATCATAATAGGGGACTAGCCATTGCATTCACCTTACCAACAAAGGAGCACTTCAGGATTATACATATTTCCTGATCCCAAATACAGGCAAAGCCAGCTTTGCACAGTGTTTCTAAAACAAACACAAATAAAAAACACAGAACCTTTAGTTGATCTTATTTCATTAACGTTCTCACTGCCTTTTTATCCAAATTAATTTAGGCTTTCTCCTTTTCAAAATTTGCCAGCTCTGAGATTACTACCTTATATTAAAAAGTTCAATTAATGGACAGGTATTACCCTCAGTTTCCTCTTTATTTCTTACAGGATCCCATAGGCATAAACTGTGCACTAGTTAAAGCAATCTACCCTAGTTATTGAATAAAATGAATTGCCTTACTTTTAATGAATATATGGTTGCAGAACCATTAGTTCAAACTAATATGAAATATATCCTTCTGATATATAACATGGCTTTCTTTTTCATAAAAAAGCCAATGCGTTTACATTATATTGCCAAATGTTTTACAAATCATTGCTTTTTGTGTCCTCAAGGTATCATTGAAAGGGAAGGAGTAAAAAATACTCTTTTAATATAAGAAAAGCAAAAGCTTCACACACATTTCTAACGCAAGTCAAAATTCATTGTTCTCTTTTTCATGGACTAATCAATTTTAGTTCTTCATTTTTATCTTTTATTTTTCCCTAATAGCTAAGTTAATCAGTTTATGCCATAATATATAAACGTATTGTCCCTGATTTCTTTACAGCTAGTGACCTATAAAAATCTTTAGCTCCCAAAAGTGTTTTTCAGATTAAATAAGATAAATATAAACATGTGATACCTCTGAGTATCACTGGCATGACCAGTGCACAATAAATGAATGTATTTTTTTTTAAAAAAAACTTTTTTCTTATGATAATTTTGGACTGCTACCTTCCAAAAAGTGGTAAAATATATTAATATATTTTTAAAAAATTAGAGAATTATATTTTATGCAGCTTTGTTTTAAAAGACAATCCAATGTACTGAGATTTATTCAACTAAATGACAGAAATACAAATGTGCACAGGTTCACATACATACACACAGAGATATGCACACCCCACTCAGTCTTCTAATATCTCTGAGACGAGAGCCGAAGGAGAAGCAGAAGATGGATAATTTCCTTTTCAAAACATACTGGCCAATTTTACAGAAATTGATCCCATTAACGATTCAGCCCAGCATATTATTTCTAACAGCATTTTTCTCCCCCTAAACCCCAATGACATTGAAAAAAATACTGCATTGCAGTATTTGCCAGTGTATCAGAGAGTATTCTGTAAGATGCCCCAAAGTCAAAGGCGTATAATAACATAGTAAATGCTACATAGTAAGGAAAGTGAGAGACTCCATGCTAAACATGTATATTTAATAATTCCAAGTATATTCAGTGTAGCTCAATCATTATGTTGTTCAAGATCAGTATGAAATGCCAGAATTAGCCACTAGTTACTTTATGAGTTGTCCTGATAATCTAGAACCATAACCTCTCTACAAGTCAAGCAAAAAGAAGACGCAGTACAACATATGAAGCAACTCCTCACAACAATGATACCACACTAAGTATTTCTAAGTTTGAAAAGCATAATTCATGGAGACCACAGTATGGAAAAAGAAATGAAAATTACTCAGGATCTATATAATAAGGCACCCAAAGAGTATCCAGCAAAGCTCAAATTTGATTTTAGAACTATTGCACATGAGGAACTGAATATAACCATGCCATTCCTTTGAAGCTATTTATTTTTGAATATCTTTTTAGAAATAATTTTTGATTCTTCTTTAATTTAATAGAGCTCAATAACAATAACATACATACAAAAAATGGGGGGCAGGGGGAAGGAGAAATAAACTGAAGAAAGGATGTTTGCCCAGCAATAAGAGTATCTCTCTACGTATATGTTCCAACTTCATTAGTTAAATATAGAATAGTAGGAAGAATTTCCTGTTTATAAATCCACACTATCCGTTACTATTACATTTCACCCTTTTCCATTTTTCAATAAATATCATAGTGCTATAATTGTAAATAATGCATTGATTTTATACAAATTTTCTTACATCAAGAGACTTCATAGGGTTTTATATATTGAAGAATCTCTTTCTGCATACTATCCAGAACCTGTGTGTTATATTAATTTCGGGACAGCTGAATATATGACAGCTTGGGATTAGGAGGGTAAAAGAGGAAAAACAAACTCTGGAAACTTTTTCCATTAGATTTAAAAGGGAAAAATAGCGAGAGAAGCAATACGGAGAATAATAAAACAATAGAACTGCTTGCTGCAACTATTCAGAGATGAATGTGGTGAGGTAGGTGCTGGATAATTTAAATGCAGTATGAAAAATTAAAATATTTATAGGCATTTCTATAAAAAATTATCAGATTACATATACAGATTCTCCATAACTTGCCTTTTTTACACAGAAGGCCAAATCTCTTCTTCGATGAAAACTGAAGAAGCATTATTCTTCAGAACAGTTTTAAAATAATGTGAATTTTGCATATTTTACAAATTTTAGCATTTCTACTTAAATCCATCTTGCAAGTTTAGGATATACCAAGTAAAAGGTTAAATTTGCCAAGTCTAACCAGTGCGACATAATTTAGTGATATTATAAAAATTAAATAAAATAGAAACAATTTAATACTAAACCATGCTGTACATAAATACAATACATAAGTAAGGAAAACTATATTTTTCCTTATGCGATAATTCAGCTACAAACCCATGGCATTTCATATCACATATAAATCACAAGTACTTTCATACATTTTCTATACTCATGAATAAGTTTCTGTACTATTCTGAACTGACATTTAATGAATAATTTGAGAATGAATTTGCAGTTTCATTCAGCACCTCTATTTACGATGTACCGTTTCCTATTGTCAGTGTATATATTCATGCATACAGAACTTATATCAATAATAAACAGGCCCCACCCTCAGAAAAAGAATGTTGAAAAAGAACAGATAGTATGTTATGATATGTGTTTGTGTGGATCCATATGTATGAGTTGATTAGACTTATATACTGTATATATCAATTTTAAAAGAGAAAAACTGAGTGTTTATTCATATAGAAAAATTAAAGTTGTGGCTGCCACAAAGAACAGCAAAGATAATTGAGGTAGACCCAGAATTTGTTTTTTTTCAGTGTTTGCAGTATTCCCACATGACTGCCACCTGCTCCCCCACTCAGCTTCCCCTATCCTCGTTTCCCGGGCAACCTTTCACTGGCTTTTCCTCCAGCTATCGCTTTCAGTTCGGCTGCTCAGTCTAATCTTATTTGTTTTACACCCATCAAAACAAGCAGCTAGACAAAGAAAATCCTACAAGAATAGGCAAAAGACCATAGCTTTGTTTCTGAGTTTATAATAAATATTTGAGGGGGGGCAGGGGTGCCTGTAGATATTTAATTTGAACAAAAGTAGAAGGGATGAGGTGAATGTTAATGCTTCTTTCTTCTACTCTTTCCTCCATCCTCATGATTTGCTTCATTCTGCCAAGACTTAAAAGTCTACATTTGATCTAGACATTTTGCACAATCTGTAAGAACAGCAGTAACAGCAAGAAAGGGTGTGGGAGCAGGGGGAAAAAAATCAGACAGTGTTGGATTCTTTTTTAGCAAAAGAATATGCTAAAAATAGAAATACTACTATCATTATTAACGGATTTAACTTCCTTCCACAGAAAAGAAAGCACTCTTGTTTTACAGCAGCCGTAAGATTCCAAGGAAACAGTCCATGTAGTCATTAGATTCCTGTTCAACTTATCACTTGCGTAGCACAAATGAAGATTAAAGGGCATCATATGCTGAGCATATAGTACAAAGACACCGTGGCTGTCAGCAGCGATCAACCCAATGCCTGCTTACGAAATGAAGCACTCAATGCCATGACACTCATCTGTATTTATACAATAGTTGCACATACACATTACATGTCAGGTGCCCTCATTAAAAACCAAAATAGCCTATAATTTTATTTATAGTTCATAATCTGCTATCCTAAGCAAGCACAATTCACAAGCAGCACAAAGCCTCAAAGCAATGTGTTCCTAGCATTCACTTACCATTTTTAAGCCATTCCACTCCATCTGTGATCACAAAGATGGACCCTTACAGCCCCTCACAGTGTCAAAAGCAAAAAGAATGTTATGTAAAAGCTGACATTCCTTCTTACAGAACTCCTGCCCAACGATACAACACATCGGCATATACTAGGCGCTGGTACACATACAAGCCGCCTCCTCTTTTTATGAGGTCACGACAGGAAACTCTTTGAAATACAATATGCAGCATTTATTGAAGCTCCTATAAATCATTATCTTTTTTAAAAAAAATACCGTGTCTACTGCGCAATACACCAAACCAAAACAGTATCTGTTTCAAGGCACTACCTCTCTATATAATTTCTTTTTGAAGGATTCCATTTTGCATATTACCCACATGTGAATGTGGGAAATTTTACCACCCTAGCCCCCTCCTTCAGCATTTCTGTTGCCCAATGCAATCTTGAGTATATTTAAAGCAAAAACTATAACCAGCATTAAAAGGTAAAAGCACACCATTACTACCTTTTATTAAAAGCTAGGCAAGTACTTACATATGTGAGAAAGAAAAAAAAAAGCTGTGAAATGACAGGAGAAAGACATTTAACAAGCAAACCAAGGGGAACAAACTAAACTAATGTGATAACACAGACTGATAAAAACGCAGACTTGTGGAAAGGGATATGTTCTATACACAAATTATGAAAGACAAATTTTAAAAACTACTAATACCTACCATAACCATTCTTAATGGCAAATAATGGGTCTTGCAAGGCTTCAATTCCTCTAAAGATCTGATATGGTTTCAGTGAATTAAATGCTTTATTGTATCTTTTTTTTAAAAAAATCCACAAAATATATAGGGCAGATGTATGATGCAGCAAAAGGAAGAAAACCAAAACCCAAGCACTGTGCCTCAAGCCCCCTGAATTTAGAATGTAGATAGCAACTGAATAGAGCCTTGATGAAATTGGCTAGCAGCTTCTTCTTTTTACATCCATTTATGGGACCATCTGTCAGCTGAAAGCGAGATGCGATTGGCTAGGGAAACTAAAGGAGGCGTTGCAACATCAGGTGCTATTGAAATTAGCTATTGCCAGATTGACAATGTTAATGATTTGGTGACCTCTACAACAACAGAGACCAGATTTCTGAACTGCAGCTTGTGTCTAGTAATTAAGGGACAGTTGAAGAACATTACAAATGCATGGATTTTGCCCACACCTCCCCACACATGCAGAGAGGGGAAATTCAGACCACACCTAGAGTATGAACACACTGACCTGCAGATGTTATACCTCAATCATGTTTCAAATTCAATATACCTCTTAAATCTAGACTGTTTTAGCCACATTGTAATTCCAGACAAATGCATATTTAATTTTGTTTCCAGACTCAAAATGTGAAAAAACCTACTGTCCATTGTAATTATTTTACTCTTTTACTAAATTCCTGACTTACATTAACTATATCAGATATAGAAATAACAGTTTATATATTTAATAAATGAGAATTATAATAAATGTTGCTATGTATTTCATAAAGGCAGTATGCTTATATAGAAAATGAAAATGTTATTTTAATGAGGTATAACTGTTCTGATGTAAGATTAAAAGTAAGAATGATCTGACACATAATCTTTAGTCATTTTAAAGTCCAGTTACAATTAGAATTTATATATATACATATACATATACATATATATATGTATATAAAATTTGATGTATTAAAAATTACTTTCATCAGATTAATCTATATGGTCCTCCTATGAATATATCTCTTAGGTTATTAATTAGAATGCACTCATATGAACTGGGTTCAACAATTCTTTTTGAAGTAGCATTTAATGCAAAAAAGTAAATTTTCCATAGATTAAAACATGGACTACATTATGAGTTTATATTCCATTGAAATCCCAGTATTATTATAGTAATAATAAAAATTTTAAAAATGCAGACATGAGTTTTCAAAGAATTGAGGTACCCCTCCTGAAAAATGAAGAAGTTAATGCAATACTTGTGAATAGCTTAAATAACTGCTAGCTTGCATTACCTTCTTTTATAGATTTAATTTTGATTGTTTCTTTTAAATAAAAGATAGTTAACTGAACATTTTCAAAACTGAAAATTCAATATATACAAATGAAGAATAAATTCAAGGTCATAATGACATGTATCCCAATTGTAAAACTATATGTTCATAGAGAAAGTTTCATTTGTAATGCTAAATTTAAATTAAAGCTTCACTGAGAGGTTAACAAAATTAAACGGGGAATTAAGAATTTTCAACCTTTCCTCCACATCAACAGACTTCTTTAGGCACTGAATAATGATTTAAGACATGAAGAACATCCAGCTTTTTGTCTGAAAAAGTCAGCAATAGTAGAAAGTATAACAAAAATTAACTGGCCAATATAAAAAAAACCCATATGTTCCATGTATTGTGCAGTATCATCCAAAACTAGACAAAGAAAATGGAAAGATAAAAATAAACCCAAAGAAAACAAGAAGAAATGTACACGTGTCTATAGAGGCCTCTTATTAAAGACACAGGCATTATTCTATTGTTGGGGGAGGAATCCATTCTATTATCAGATTTCCAATAGGTCTATTCATCTTTCAGGATGGGGGGCTGCCTACTGCATGACCAACAGGACAGAATTTGTAAAGATACTAATTTTCTCTAAAATCTTTTAAGCATCAATAAAAAAGCTATTATTTCATGCTAGCACCCTCCCCACAAACTGGATTCAAAATGCTGCTAATCCATTTTCAAAATAAAATGAAACAGCACTGCTTCCTCCCCCCCTTTTCTTTCTTACCATAAATGAGCAGTTTCTGGACTCATTAATGACAGTTTCCCTTAAAAGAAGTGATCTCATAATACTGTGTCCCTCACCACCATGCATACATCCTAAAGATTGCGGGTATCTTAACATCAGGAACCGCCAGCAAGCTTTCTCATACACAGCCCAGATGGACTATACTTGAAGCCAATTCAGCGTTAATAACTACCTACTCTGTGCCTTACGTGGTATAATGTCCTAGGCAACAGCAGCTGATTAAAACCACAAATAAAAGACAATCCTGCTATCCAAAATGATTGAAAGGACTATCCTTAAAAATAAAGCGAAGGATGATATCTATTTTTTTGTTCTTTTCTTTTAAATTTCAGTTTGAGGATGAAATCCTTTCTAAGCAAATGGAGAAGAAGGAAAAAGAAAAGAAAAACAAAATACTGCCCAGAAGATGTGACAAAATATTACCTCATTATTTAACAAAGCAGCACTAAGCGTCCTGGTGATTTCAAACATCTTGCCACAGATTTTGATTTTAGAGGAACAGAAAAAGAATCCTTTGCAAGTCCAGTCCTCTATCTGCACAGAGGATGTCAATTTTCTTGCACAAAACAATGTTTTCTCCCTGGAGTTACCACATTAAAACATCTAGTCAGTGAGCTGCATTTTTCCTCTTAGCATACGGAATAGACTCTCTCCTGTAACATGTACTGCTCTCTTTGCTAGAATAGCCTGCTGCCCCAAACATGTTACTTAAACTATTCTTTAAAGTAACAGTTCACTCTCTAACCACCAGGTGGGCGGTGTGGAATGATTCAAAATGAACATCTTGAGACTGCTGTTGAATAGGATAAAGCTGTGATTCTTCAGACGCACAAAAAAGTAAGTGTTGTTAGAAATGAAGAAGTGGCATGCAATCTTTTACTTCTTACTTTGTTAAAATATAATCATGCCCTTCTTAAAAAGTACATATTTTTTTTAAAAAATAGAATACAGTCATATCCATGCTTACCTTGAAGTAAGCCCTATTGAATTCAACAAGGTTTACTACTGAGCAGGCATGCAAAACGTTATTCCACACGGATACCCGATTATTTTTTAGTGCTACTTTAAAATTCTTACTTAGCGTTTATGGTCATGGACTAAACTGAAGCTGAAGGCAAAATGGTTAATTTAACCATTTAATCATTATTAATCATCATTGATTTAAGACTCAGATAAAATTTGGTTGTCATTTTTTCTATATACTTTGTGATCCCAAACAAGAAATCTTTCCAGATTGTAGCAGCTGGCAGAAAAGAATACCTCTGTGTGGAATAGCAAGGCCATATTAGAGTATAAACATAGTGCAAAAAACTAGAGAAATTGTATATTAGCATCACTACTAATAAATGCTGTATTACTTCACTGTTAAATTGTTATTAAGCATGGCATTTCACAAAATATAAGGTCCCTGCCTCAAGGAGCTTGAAATGTTTGATAGGGTGGCAGCAATAAAGGAAGGGGGGGGATTTTAAAAAAAATGTATCCTTAGTAGGAAATGGGAAAGGCTTCAAGGAAGTGGTGTGCAAAATTTAAGATACTTGAAAAGGGCATTTTAAATGTTCTAAATTTGGGGGGGGGGGCACTTTGTTTATCCCCCAACTCAGAACAAAACAGTGGCAGTTTGTTCTTTTCTATATGAGTTTTTCTTCATCCAATCAACCTGTGCTCTTTCAAATTCCTTCAATCCAGGCATGTCAAACTCGCAACGTATCACAACTTTTTCCCCCATTGCTGGAAATGGGGTGGGCGCGGTTTCGACGTGACGCATTCTGCCTGCGGGCCGGCAGTTTGACATGCCTGCTCCAAGCCATGGACATTTGAAGAATCAGTAATGAGTAAAATTGAAGGCACAGGTGCCTTCCAGTAACGCTATTCTACTTTTTTTTTTTTGCTTAAATTGGTTGCAAAAGCATGCACTATTCAATGCGTGCACTTTACAAATATGTTGTTCCAGCCTGCAAAGGTAGAAATTATGCTGGCTTGCTATTGAGCTTTGTGGGCATGGTAATATGTATTTGGAACTATTTGGAACTATTACATTTCCTAACTTCAATTTTAGTAAATTAAATTTATTAAATTTATTAACAGTGAGAACAAGTAACCAGTGGAATGGCTTGCCTTCAGAAGTTGTGGGTACTCCATCACTGAAGGTTTTTAAGAAGAGACTGGAACAGCCATTTGTCTAGAATAGTAGAGGGTCTCTTGCTTGAGCAGACAGTTGGACTGGAAGACCTCCACAGTCTCTTCCAATTCTGCTATTCTATTATGCCATTAATAGGCTATGCTGAAATGAATCCACCAATGAACAAGCAAATCAGTCACACTTCCTTGCAGTAATCAGATTGCAAAAAACATGTTCTTGACAGTCCATTATTTATGGAAATTTTAGTTAGTTTGTTTTTTAATTAGGAATATTTTGCTTCCTCTGTAGATTGTACATTCTCTGCATACTGACTCTTTTGCTCCTAATATTAAAAATAAAGTACTTTGGGCCCTGTTCTCATCTAGTACAATATTTCTATTTTATGCACACCTTATGTCAGTGGTGACGAACCTATGGCACGGGTACCAGAGGCGGCATTTGGAGCCCTCTCTGTGGGCAGACGTGCCGTTGCCCCAGCCCCACCTCCCCCACGACCCCCTCCTCTCCAGCAGTCCCCCTGAAGGAGAGTTGCCCCTGAGCGTGGCCCATGCGGAACAGCGCAGCCAAGGACATGGCAGCCAGGCAGCGTAGAAAACTCTGCCCTCACACCCCATTGGACACAGCTGATACTGCAGGGCGCGGGCAGAGGCCGTGTGCCATAGCGCTGCTGGGCTGCCTGGGTGATGTGCGGCGGGCCCTGGAGGCAATGTGGCCCTGCGGGCAGGGGATGGGGGGCGGAGCAGGGGCGGGGCCAGTTTTTTGGCACTCGGTCTCTAAAAGGTTCGCCATCACTGCCTTATGTCAAAGAAAAAAATTAAAAGATATCAGAGTCTTGATATGTATTCTGTACAATTGAAAAGTTATATATTAACACCAATGCACTATCTATAGTAAGACCTTTTATACCACCAAATAATTTCCGAATCTAGGGGTGTGGGTAACTTCTTTGAGGACAGTAATACAGCTTGTTTTCTTTCAGTTTCATTTTCCATATTTTTTTAATGTGGGGGATAAAGAGAAATATATTCTAGTTTGTAAAAAAAGGGAGGGGGAGAAAAACTACATATATGAAAATTTATGTTTTCTCAGGTTATATTTGAGTGATATGGTCTACTCCAGTGATGGCGAACCTTTTAGAGACCGAGTGTCCAAAACCCGCCCTCGCCCCCACTTGCTCTGCCCCTGCCTGCCCCCTACTCCGCCCACCCAAAGGGCCATGCACTGCCTCAATGGCTCGCCATAGCAGATCACCTAGGCAGCCCTGCAGCACCATGGCAGCCACGCCCTCCGCCCACACCCCGCAACATCATCTGCATACTATGGAGCGCGAGGGCGGAGTCTTGTTCCTGCTGCCCAGCTATGTCCTTGTCTGTGCTGCTCCATGCAGGCCACAGACAGGGCGACTCTCTCCAGGGAGGCTGCTGGAGAGGAGGGGACCGCAGGGGGAGGCGGGGCTGGGGCGATGGCGCACGTGCCCACAGAGAGGGCTCTAGTGCCGCCTCTGGCATGCGTGCCATAGGTTCACCACCACTGGTCTACTCCATAGGCTTTCAGTATTGGTAAAAAAAGTGGTGATGGTAGCTACATATGGTCTGAAAGTTTTCCAAGCATCATTGTGGGGTTAATAGAATTGGGTCTCTAACTGGAATCTGAGATACTGATTTATTTGATTAAGTGCCATCAAGTTGCAATTCACTCTTATGTTTCATTTTTCCTTAGGCAGCTTGTATCACATTAAAAAAAATCAACCAAATAACGTATCAAATTTTAATCAGAAGCAGGCATATGGTTTGTAATTCTCAGTTACGATACACTGATATAGTTTCAGCTCTCCTTTTTTGCAATGGTAATAGTTTCTATTCCAATTCAGTAGATATCTACTGCAATACAGCACTGAAGTAGAGTATGCAAAATCATTATGTAAATGCTGCACATTAATCAAATGCAAATTAATTAGAGAGATTTTAAAAATAGTTTGAAACTATATTACCTGCATCTAAGTATGATTATTGAAAACAAGGGCAAACTTACAAAAGGAACCTTAGAAGTTCAAGTAATTAAATCCCTTTAAGTTTGTTTTTATTTTTCAGTTTTTAATCATAAGCAATCAAAGTCACTTAAATATCTGATCATATACTGGGTTGTTTAAATGTGATTGATGTTACAACTGATTGGGTTTGCACCACAAGCTAAGTCATAAATCATAGTTTACAAATCACAATGATTGGGTTCACAGAACAAGTTAAAGCAAAATAAAGCAAGTCATACAATTACTGTTTGCCATATGTGAATACATTTCAATGGTCTTAAAAATTCTAAGACAGTAAGACCTCTTTCATGTTTATGTATCAAAGTCTCTTACACTTCATGCTGTCAAAGGCAGATTTTCTTCCACAAAGCTAAATCAACTTAGAACTACAATTAATTCAAATCTGCTAAATTACAGCAGTGTTTCTCTTTCTCTTATTAGATGGGCTCAGTTTCTGCTTGGTTTCTTCTGTTCTTACCTTTCCTTTGCTCTGCTACTTTTCCTTCTGACACATTATGGTTCCTTATTGAGAACTGGTTCAATGTCACTGTGTCAAACTCAACCATCTGAGCTGTTCAATTGCTATTACTTTAATAATTATTTGCAAAATATCTCACATGTACCTAACATTTATGTATCTATGGAGATTTTCAGTCATCCGGGTTACGGTTGTCCCACAGGTGCTTTTTCAGGAGGCAACTGGACTTTCTTGTTTTTCTTTGAAGAGGATTCACTTCTCATCCAGGAAGCTTCTTCAGCTCTGAGCTGACAAAGCTTCCTGGATGAGAAGTGAAATGTCTTCAAAGAAAAACAACAAAGTCCAACTGTCTCCTGAAAAAGCACCTTTAGGGCTAACATTTATGTATTCTGTATTCAATCAGTATAGTATCTGGATTCAGAAAATTTCTGATATGATTTCAAGTAGGACAGTTACCATTCAGTGCACACAGCTAATATTAACAGGCCACTCCTCCAAATTAATTTTAAGATCATACTCTTATGATACCATCTCAAGGCAATAAGATTTATAAATTTGTAAATCTTATTTATAAATGAGAGATTATCAGTTTCTCCAATTAATTCGAGTGAAGGCTTAAGACCTTATTATTTGAATGGCAAAGAACAAAAAAAAGTCTACTTTGAAAACAAGAGCAGTAGATAGTTCAATAAAATTTGAAGGCTGCAGAAATGGACCCAAAGAGATACCTATTTCTGGTTTTTTTATTCAGTGACTCTGGGTGATTCACCTGGAAGTCCTCATTACCTGTGTTAATTTCATTTCCCTGAATCGTTTGATGAAATATGCAAATTTAACCATGATATTTCTTATCACTGGTTCCACAGGTAATCCTCGAGTTACAACAACTGAGCCCAAACTTTATGTTGCTAGCTGAAACTTTTGTTAAGTGAGTTTGCCCCATTTTACGACTTTTCTTGCCACAGTTGTTAAGTGAATCATTGCATTTGTTAATTTAGTAACATGGTTATAAAATGAATCTGCCTTCCCCATTGACTTTGGTTATCAGAAGACCACAAAAGGGGATCACATGACCCAGGACACTGCAACTCTCATAAATATGAATCAATTGCCAAGAATCTGAATTTTGATTACATGACCAGAAACTTGCTGACTAGTTTCTATTGCTATGAACTTTATTTAGTTCTTATCTATGTGTCTTCTCTTACCTGTACACTGTTTAATGTTAATCAGGAATATTTGATGAATTTTTTAAACAAAAAACTTCCAAATTCCCAAATAATGATAGTTTGATGATAAAAAGACAGCTCTACTACTACAGTTTCACTTGAATCAGAATCTCATTTGAGTTGACAATGATCTGCATTTACTGAAATAAAAGTAAGATCCCAATGGTCCATTTGTTTTATAAACTATATACTTATTACTATGACTAGTCCCATTTAAAATAAACCTGCATCAGCCTTTTCATTCACAGGAATAAATAAATATCCCTTTCTTCAACTGTGTATTTATCTTCAATAACAAACTTTGAATGTATACATTAAAAACACAACACTGCTGCTGGAATGCAATTATGAAAAAAGGTCTCCATTTTCCTGCTTGTTAACAGAACTGCTCTGTAATATATCTAACACAGTGTGGAAGTAGGCACACTGAAATCACATATTTAAGAAAACGAATTGAAAGGACATCATAGCCAAACAATAACAACCCACTGATGTGCCACCATATGGCATACTACACAGTGGAACATGACTGAAACAGATTTCTGTCAAAAGAGCAGTATTCTCATTTTTAACATACAGTGAAAACTGATTTTGTTGGATCTTGATGGAATTAGTGTGGGATTGACCAAATTTCCCTTTATATCGTTCACAACAATTTAATGCATGCCATTTGTATATGATATCATGCAAATTACACAAATTAATGTATTTTCTCTTTTTGTGTGAGGTTACATAAATTTTGTAATGCCATACTCTGACAATCTCAGTAGCAAATACTCTTCTCCTACTTGATCCATTAAAGTGAGATTCCCCTCTATTATAAGCTGTCTTTTGGTCTCAGACTAAAAATAATCTTTTCCAGAGTTGTTAATCAGCTGGCAATGAATAGTCCCAAGCAGAGTGCAAATGCCACAGCAGCATCTCATTTGAGTTCCCCAGCCTCTGATCCTGAAGTTAATCATAATTAACAATCATAGACAGCCTTATCCTCCATGAATTTAAGCAATCCAAATAAATGGTTATTACTGTATCTTCTGAAGAGAATTCAACTCTTTTTCTGTCTGTCCTGAAGATCTTATTTGTACCAGTGATCAAATAACTGGTCACCAAAAGGTTATCTTGAGGTAAAATCAAATAATACGCTCAGATGAGTGCTACAATTATAAAGTTTTTTTAGCATGTAATACTTGATATATTGCTACTTTAAAACACATGAAATTGTCATGGAAATAACCATGCAATGAACTGATATGCTTTCATTCAAGCTACAGAGAAATTATCAAGGAAGAAATTTTTATAAAGTTTTAAAAATTCCCACAAAAAATAAAAGAAGCAAGTGAACACAATTTTGCCAGCATGGCCGGCTTGCAGAAATAATCAGATAACTGAACCAAAAGAAATGATGGATACAATTCAATAACAGAGGCTACAAATGGCATAAGAACAGCAAATATAAACTTCTCTACCCACTGGCATGAGTCCTTTTTTCCCTAATGCATATTATTGTCAACAAACAACTTTTGTGTTGTTGTTTCAGCAAAAAGCTAAAGTATAATTTTTGATGTTGGAAAGCACTTGCAAAAAAAAAAAAAAGAGCCTATACTGATAATTCGTATATATACAGTAACTTTTCCATTTGTCAAATTGCTTGCAAAGCAGCTCTTAACAAACTGCTAATTTTATGGCAATCTCCTGAAAAAGAAAGCATCACCCATACAAGAATGGTGCTTGAACCTCCATAAAAGTCTGGGTTTCCCCATGACAGAAGTGTAGTGTTACCTCCTCAGAGGCCGCCAAAAACCAGGCCCTCCCAGCCCCGTCCCCCTTTGTCAAGTCCTGCAGTAGTGTTCCCTAGAGGTTGATGTCTCTTCCAGCTGGAGCTCATGCAGAATTAGGAGGTAGCAGGCTCTTATTGTCAAGGAGGGGCTTTCAGGAATGAAAATAACCAGCCACGATAGTCAATGCTATGATGATATCCAACAGCCCAAGGCCATTATAGCAGCAGGAATAAAGGATTCCTCAGCGATCGTTCAGAGTTAAGTGGGATGGAGGAAACCCCAGCTCCAGACGGTAGTAGGAACAACAACAGTGTGCTGTAGCAATAGCTCGCTCCCCAAGGCAACTCCCTCCACAAAGTCTAAAGCCTGTACCAGCAGCAATAGTCACAGTCCAAATAGCTTCCAGGCTTCGCAGCAACAGTAGCCACCACCAGTCTCTCCTCTCCTGTTGCTTCTTCTCAGTCAGGTCTTGGCATCAGAGCTCTCCCCCCCCCTTTATCTGTATTGTTAAAATCCGAGGCTAGGAGCCTCAGCCAACTCCTTTCTACCCACTCCCCCTTGCCTCCGTTTAAGATATCCTCCTTACGAAGAAAGCAATAAAACTCCACTCTCTCTCTCTCCTTTGTTTGAGATATCCTCCTTACGAAGGAAAGCAATAAAATTCCACTCCCCCTCTCTCTAGCCTCTGTTTAAAATATCCTCCTTACAAAGAAAAGTAAATAAAACTTCCACTCCCTCTTTACTTTCACCTGACGAACTGCAACAGCTACCCCGTCCCTTTCCTTTCCTATCTTTTTCTTTCACCCACACCAGCCACACCCAAAGCCAGCAGCAGCTGTCCCAATCTCTCCCTTCCCAACCAAGCTCCTGCAAACACTCTCAGACAGCCCCGCTATAGAAGCAAAACAAAAACACTTTTGCAAGAACAATGTTATATTTACAGGCATTTTATTCTGACAATTACAGCAGGTTTTAAGGAGTTTTCAATTATTTTCCTTTATTTTGTGTGCTATCTAGTATCTTTCTACAACAGATCAGGAATATGTAACCTTCCAGCTAAAAAGTACTATCAAATACAATGTACTATAATTTAAGCAGTTTTATTTCCCTATATAGAACTTAAAACCACCAAACTTCACTATGTGACAGAGAAAAAATACTGAAAAGTTCCTATTTATCTCTTTATGCTGAAAAACTCATATAAAATAAGGCTCATACATATAAACTGAGGATATGGCTAGAATGATTTTTTTTAATGAAATGCCCGTGAAGGATGAATTCTTGGAATAATACTATCATATCAGATGGGAAATTGTTCCATAATTTTTTTTGACAAACATTTTTCAGGATCCTTTACATAGTTAAAATAGCAAAGTATGATTTAATTGTTTAACATTTAAAGAGGGGGTGGAGTGGGGACAGGGCCAGTTTTTGGGCACTTGGTCTCTAAAAGGTTCGCCATCACTACTCTAGCGTTTAAGATAATTAGCATCTTTACCTATAGAAAATCAGAAACCAACTGCAAAATTCAGCAATATTATATGCTAACTTCCTTTGAACAAGCACATTACTGAAGTAGATTTATGTTTTTTTCTGACAATGTTCCTCATATTTTACAAGATTTCTTCAAAACAAGCACTCTCTTAATAGTATCAAGGCATGCTTTGTTACCTTTGTCTAGAGACATCCTGTTCTACTCAGATAAAATTAATTGTTCCTCTGACATTGAACAGTAAGAGATTTTTAAACTCATCTAATAAACTAGAAGTGCTTTATTTTTAGCATTGTTTCAGAAAGTGTAACACCAGAAGACCTATTATCCCATTGCACTAGGTTAAAAAGCCATTTTTATTTTTGAAGTGTCTTCAAATTGGTAACAGTGCCAGTCAGAGTTCTACATAATAAAGGGATATTTTAAAACAGAATTGAATAAGCTTTAAATAATGTTTAATATTGTGATTGAATCAAAATTCAATTTTATAGCTCCTAAATACATTTCCAAAGCAAAATGCCAGCTAAAAAAGCAACAAAAAACTGGAGAAAGCTGTTCAAAATACTCCCATGTTTATTGCCAATGTACTCTCTCCATCCAAACTAGTCGTTTAAGTCAGTAGTCTATTCTCATTGAGCGCATTCAATCCTTGAAGGTCTTTTTTTAAATAAATAATTGTATACATCTATAATCCCTGAAAATCCCCTAATACTTCATCTTTTGGGTGTGGATGATACAATTTTGGCTACAGGTATACCAAGAACTGAGTTAGCTTTTACATAATAATTGGAAATAAATAAATGGATACATATTAAAATGGTACAGATGACATACTGTAATTCATATATTTTTATATTAAAGATTAAACGAAGCCCAATGCAAAGAGGCACAGGTCTAATGGGTTTCTTAAATATTTTAAGACCTCAGAACATCAAATAACCTATATTTAGATAAATGAGAAATATATATTGAAATAAAGCATGTTTTAATAATATTCCCAATTTATCTCATATTTAATATAGCGATAAGTCTTTGTGGGATCTTTGCGGTTTACATGGGTCAGCATAAGTTATCAAAGTCTGGAGTGAGATTTGTTACAAGAAGTCTTAGAATAAAGTTCAACTGATTGTTGTAACGAACTGTAATAATATACTTTTCACAAAGATATATCAAAGGAAAAGTATGACTGTCAATACCTTTGCAGCTAACGTCTTAGACGAGATGTGCCAAACATTCTCTACACAGGCCATCTCATGTATGGGACTGTCTGTCTCAAGCAGTCTGTGACTGGACCAAAGCAACTGGATGTTTGGCCAGGCACAGATGAAGACCCTGGGGCAGTGGTATCCCAAGATGGCAGACATTAGGTACAGGCCAGGGAAGCAGCACTAGTGTGCAACAGTGAAAAGAAAATAAAGAGTTGGGGGTGGGGCAGTGAAGGAAGGGCAGCAAAAAGATATGCCAAGCTTAAATTCAATTGCAGCAGTGAAGGGTATGAAAAACAAACTACTGGAAAGAACAATGAGAAGACACGGTGAGCCAATCAAGTGTGCTGTGCTTCAGCTAAAGTTTGATGGGTAGGGGGAAAGAAGGAAATAAAAAGAATGGGAGTAGGGGAAAGGGCTGGTTGCATATACCATGTTCAAATTCAAGTCTGTCAGCAGCAGCTCAGGTAAAACAAGGGGACAGAAATTGCTGGGAAGATTGGCTAGCAGACCAGAACAGGTAGTCCTCGACTTCTGAACACAATTGAGCCCAAATTTTCTGTTGTTAAGCAAGACATTTGTTGAGTGAGTTTTGCCCCATTTTATGACCTTTCCTGCCATAATTGTTAAGTGAATCACTGCAGTTGATAAGTTAGTAACATGGTTGTTAAGTGAATCTGCTTCCCCATTGATTTTGTTGTCAAAAGGTTGCAAAAGATGATCACATAATCTTGGGACACAGTAACGGTTATAAGTAGGAATCAGCTGCCAAGCATCTGAATTTTGATGATATGAGAATGGGATGGTTACCAAGGTTGTAAGTGTAAAAAATGGTCCTAAGTCACTTTTTTTCAGTGCCATTGTAACTTTGAACAGTCACTAAATGAACTGTTGTAAGTTGACGATTACCTGTAGTCAAAATCTTTATAGTTCCTGGATTGCCTATCACCATAAACTATTGAGCCACAATGCATTTGTTTTGTAAATATAACAAAACCTACTTTCAAATTCACACACAGCCACCTGTTCCACAGAATTAATCTCAACATGACACACTACCAATGAATTACAGGTAGTCCATGGCCTATGACCCAAATTGATCCCCAAAATTCTGTTACTGAGTGAAATGTTTGTTAAGTGAATTTTGCCCCAAGAATCTGAATTTTAATCACATGACCATGGCGATGCAGCAATGGTCATAAATGTGAAAAACAGTCATAAGCCACTTTTTTTTCAGTGCCATTGTAACAGTCTTTTGGACTCAAACTAAACGAACTGTTGTAAGTCAAGGACTACTTGTATTGTGGTTCAATAAATGCTATTTCTCCACTCAAAAATTAAACAATTTGCATCACAGATATAGTATAGAAAACAGATTATTTAATGTTCGTGTTTTGTTTCTTGGTCTTTTTTACTTGAAGTAACAATAGCAAGGAATGGATGGATTGACATTCAATCCACCTGCTGCTTTCCTTCCAGATTCTTTTTTTTAGCACCACTTGGAAGCAATGAGGATGCAGAATTGATATTAAATATACCAAAAATGTAGAATTTCTATTTTTTTTCTTCCAAGGTTCTACATTTCTTGATCCTATGTTTAAATTAGAACAGAAAGAATTACAGAAGACTAATGAATAAAAATGTCAAAATTGATAAAACAAAGTATTAGGACATTCGTGTATATTTGTTTCAGATTTTCTAATGCTAGTTGGCTTCACACATGAATATGGTTTGCCTTTGTGTTAGGAGACTTTAAGCAGATGATTGCGCGCAACTTTGTTTGATATTTCTTACTGAGATAGGAGTTTTTTCAGGAATGGGGAAGTGTTACCTTCCATTCATCTTCTATTAATATCTGAATCAGGGACAAGTGTTTTTAGATTTTGTTTTAATCAGTTGAGGGAGACGGTCTGCATATCGGTTATTAAGATTCCTCAGAATCTTAACCAGCCTCCCTCTAATAAGATTTGGCCCCATGGTAATAATTCCCTTTGCAGTGGTAGAGAACGCATTAAGTTCCCTAAGGCTTATGGAATCCAACATATTCTTTTCAGCTCTGAGGGATTTTTCAAAAAACAGCTAGTTCTGTGGTGGCAAACCTATGGCACATGCACCAGAGGCGGCGCTCAGAGTACTCTGTGGGCACATGCGCCGTCGCTTGAGCCCCACCTTCCCCCTTGGCCCCCTCACCGGCAGCCCCCCCAGAGGAGTCATCCCCGAGCATGGCCTGCACAGAGCACTGCAGCCAAGTACATGGCAGCCGGGCAGTGGGGACAAGACTCGACCCTTGCACCCCATCATGCGTAGTTGATGCTGTGGGGCGCAGGTGGAGGGCGTGGCTGCTATGGCACTGCTGGGCCACCTGGGTGATCTGTGGCGGGCCGTGGAGGCAGTGAGTGGCCCTGTGGGTGGGTGGGGCGGGCTGGGTGCAGAGCCAGTTTTTGGGCACTCGGTCTCTAAAAGGTTTGCCATCACTGCCCTAGTTGAACAACAAAATGAGACAGAGTAAGTTATGAGGAATCCTTGACGCTCTACGAGCTTGGTTGTTTTCTTGCAGCTGTTTTATTATCCAAACTAGGATAACATCATCAGTGCTAGTTAGTTGGCTGGCTGAATGATGTTACCTAGTTTGATAATGAACTGTCTGCAAAAAAACAACCAAGCTCAGGGCACCAAAGACCCCTCATTTCGACCCTGAGCTACAAATATTCTCCTTTAGAGTTTATTAATGTGCACTCCAAGTGCTCTGATTTTCTGAGGTTTATAGCAATAAAATAGACCAAGAGACAGTGACAATACAAGCAATGTAACACTCATTGTGAGTAAATAATTACACTTTTAGTATTAGATAGCCATGTGTGAGTGGAGCAATCATATGCATTTGTTCAAGCAATAATGTTCACATTGTTCTACACATTTTTCCTATAAGCTATAAGCTTACAATAGTGTAGGTTGGAACATTATACAAATCTCGGCAAATAAGTAAATTATAGCCTACCTAGGTAAATGTTTTAAATGTGATTTGTATACCACTGTTCTTTTCATCTACACCATTATGCTTTATTTGATAGCAGAGGGTAAGATAAGATCTTTGCATAATGGAATAGTGGCCAATCTTTAACAAATCCCTAAGGAAAATCTCTAGATCTAGAGACTTTTGGCAACTGCTGCCCAACCCTGCTCACTTTTAGGCAAAATGTTTTTAAAAAGTATCTTTACTACCACAGAAGTGAATTATATTGATGCATTTCAAGCCTGGCATGGGGACTGAATCAATCTTAGTTACCCAGAAGGCTAACCTCCTGCAGGAAAAATAATGCTAATTCTTTTAACAGCTGCTAATACTGTTGACTATGGTATCTTAAATCATCTCCCAAAACAGAAATTAGAGACACTGTTTTTGATCATTTCTACTTTCAGATAAAGATAAAGTGGGTGATGGTGCCTTTGCACCCTTACAACTGTTTCGCCTCCAATATCTTTTAACCTCTATAGAAATCCAACTCACCAGGAATTTTAAGGAAACATACATCATAATCATTCTTGGTCAGGATGGAATAGGTTAGCTATTGCTGCCTATATAAACTCACTTTTGCATTATTATAATGCATTTTTTGTGATCCAAAAAACTACAGATGTGTAAATGTGGTAGCCAGATTGCTAAGTACTTTCTTGTGCATTTTTGTTGAAAAGCTACAGAACTTATCAATCAGATGCCAAATCAGGTGCTACCAGCCTCCAGATACCTTGTAATTCACCCAGAGAGATCATATCATTAATATTACAAATTGTGGATGGTTGTTCTCCTTAATAAACTTCTCAGTGATGTATATGTCTTTAGAATATTGCTCTTCCCTGATACACAAGGAATACTAGTAGAAGAACTACCTTTTCACCAAGGTTTCTTCTGTATTAATAGTAAAATCAAATAAACTATGGTTTAACATAATAAACTGACAGCCATGAACAATTAGCTTTTTAAAGTAAAATCTATAATTGAAGATATTAACCTAAAACTTTCATTAAGTTATTGCTCCAGGATACATAAATACTAAAAATGATATGCATGAAAGTTTCAATGTGCTGATGAACTGCGTCAGAAAAGTGTATAAAATCACACTTTGATTCAAATGTAATAGCAAGCTACTTTCCCCCAACATATAAATAAAGCATATTTCTTGGTACATCCAAATCTGTGGTTAATACAATGATTTATGGGTTTACAAATAGTTCTCAACATACAACCTGTCGTTTAATGATCATTCAAAGTCACAATGACTTGGAATGGGTGCTTTATGGTCTGTGAAGCACTTCCAGCTGTTGTAAAATGTCACACTGCCACCCCTGGTCACATGCCCATGAATTGGGTGCTTGGCAATCTGTTCACATTGACTACTGGTTGACAAGTGCCCTGTGATCATGTGATTGCCATTTGCAATATTCTCTGCTGGCTTCCCCAGAAAGTCAATGGGGAAGCCAGCAGATAAGGTTGCAAGTTGCTGCCACCTGTTAAACCATTTCCCCTCCCCTTCATGGATGGGGTGTTTATATGTGTAACCTTTGTCAGGCTGCAGAAATGAAGCTTGGGTCTTTAGGATCCAAGCTTTGTTTTTCCAGCCCAGCACAGGAGTTTTCTTCCACATATGGAGAGGAAGAGAACTCCTATGGTGGGCTGGAGAAACAAAGCTGGGATCCCAAAGAGCTGAGCTTTATTTCTTCATCCTAGCATGGGAGTCCCCTTCTATGCATGGAGGGAAACTGCCTACCCTGCTTTAGCAGGCAGCTCTTTGTTTTCTCCCCTTAATGACTCACATTTTTGGCAATGCAATGTCAGGGAAAGGATACTAACAAATGACAGCAGTAGCTAATTTACTGGTCAGTTGTATCATCTCTCCATTCCAACCATGTTTCTGACATATCACCAGGTTCTGATGTCCACTTCTCTGAATGGTCAAGGGGAAAAATAGCACTCCTTAATAGACCCAAAATCCTTTTAGTACCTCTATTCATCAAACTAAGTATCTGTGGAGATTTTCAAACATGTCCCTTTTTATTTTTTTCCACCCATTCTAATACCCCCACCCAAAAATGAGCCTAGTTCTTATGAACCATCCTTATTCAGTATCCTGAGTTCTAATATATTCTGGATTGTTTTTAATTATGTTTTAAGTGTTTTTTCAATACCTTGAAGTAGAGAAATATCAAGATATAAATACAGAAACCCATAAGCCATTTCTTTAAAAATTGTAAGTTAATGCTTTTGAACTTCTCCACTGTTCAAAAAGAAAAAGTTACTGCTTTTAGAATATGAGCAGAATATTGACAATATTCAATGATTCATACATTGAATAAATCACAAATGGCAGGATTCATATATCATAAACCAGAGGTCCCCAGGCCACAGACTGATACGGGCCCATGGCCAGTTGGGAACCAATCCACACAAGTGGTGGGCGAGCACATGAAGCTTCATCTGTGCATGCACAGGATTAGGTTGTGCGCATGAAACCATCCCCTCCCCCATCGCCAGTCCATGGTGCCAGAAAGGTTGGGGATTGCTGTCATAAACTATTCCTTATAGAAACAGAGTCTGGGTACAAAAAACATGTTAGACAAAATTTAAAGGAACTGTATTATGTCTCAATTCAGCTTTAGAATTGTACTTCCTACCAATGCCTACAGGCCTAAAGGCAATATGGAAATCAAGAAGTGATTTCTGAATGAGGATTTCAGGAGTGTATTCTTTTGGAGAACCATGTGTATTGGACTAAAGGAAGAAGACAAGTTTAAATGTTCAAAATAAAACACACATTTTAAAACACAATCATTTTTATCTTAACCTATTCCACCATCCATTCTACTCACTTTATTAAGCAAAAACTGAGCTGTGGAGGAATCTGCTCAAAAAGGATTGGAAAACTGCAAGATAGGCAACCTTATCTCAAATTAAACAAAAAGTTATGAATGGTTTAAGCCTCATATGTATGAAATATTGAAACCACTACTTTTGCTAAGGCAGAGATAGTTATTAGTGAACACATTGATAGATTTATTTCTACTTAATGAAGAACAAGTGTTTTAAGAACTATGGCCAATATTTTTAAAATCACATCCATATTGGGAAAGTCATCCAATATAGGCATCTGTTTTCTAACAGTTATTTTGCTAAAGTACTATTATGTATGGTAATCTACCCAACTCATAATTCTGCTGCTTAAAGCAAGATAAATATATGTCACTATGCACAAGTGCAAGAATGAAATTATTTGTATCATAACCAGCTATATAGGCTGATCCAGTGCCACTATAACATTTTAATAGAAGTGGTAATGAAAAAACATGTAACTTACTTTTCTCCTTCATTGTGTGCCAATGCTGCCAGGGAAACAGATAAGCTATCATTCAAAAAGAACTATTTCCCCTTTTAAGATGATTTATAGTGTTCTGCATGGTAAATTATCTTAATCCTAACTTTTTATACTAAAGCTGCCCATATAAACTTTATACAAATTGCTTTGTCATCAAAGAATCCTGAAATTGAGCCGAGGTGGCGCAGCAGTTAGAGTGCAGTACTGCAGGCCACTTTAGCTGACTGGGTTCAGCAGGTCAGCGGTTCAAATCTCACCGGCTCAAGGTTGACTCAGCCTTCCATCCTTCTGAGGTAGGTAAAATGAGGACCCAGATTGTTGGGGGCAATGTAAATATATATATATACATTGCTTACTGGTGTACATCGCTTAGAGAGTGCTTGCACTTAAAGCGATATATAAGTCTCATAAATAATAATAATAATAAAATCTGGGAAAAATGATCTGTTAACTTTATAGTCATACTACTTAAATGCATAAATTATAATTATTAAATTTATTTGCCAACCATCTTCTGTTTTGAGTGACCCTGAGTAGCTTACAGTGTAATAATGTGAATCATCACAATTAAATTAGTAATACAGTCGATAAATGAACCTGGCTTTCCTATTGACTTTGTCTGTCAGAAGGCTGCAAAAGGTGATCACATGACCCAGGGATACTGGAATCATAAATACGAGCCACTTGCCAAGCATCCAAGTTTTGATCTTATGTACATGGGGATGCTGCAATGGTTGTTAAGTGTGAAAAATGGTCATAAGCCACTTCTTTCTGTGCTGTTGTAACTTTGAACGGTCACTAAATGAATAGTTGTAAGTTGAGGACTACCTTTAATTAACTTTTTAAAAGGTCACAATAGTATATCTCCTTGGTTTGCATCTCTCTTTAGGCATGCTGTAAAGACAATTTTCAATGAGTATTTTATATATTTAAAAAATTGATAGCTCCTATAATTGTATTACTATGGAAGTAAATCTAAAAAGTTGATTGTTAATATCTTCTGTGCTTGTACATTTTATAAATTCGACTGGTGGAAAGCAACGAACTTTGGGGAACTGTTAACTGATTATTTTAAAAGCCTGTTATATCTTACAATGATAGCTTAATCTTTTGTCCAAGAGTTTAAAGTGGCATATATGGTTGTTATCTCCTGCATTTTATCCTCACCACAGCCTTATCAAATAAACTGGATTGACAAATAGCAACCAGCTCAAAGTCATTAAGAAAACATCTGTCTGCATGATTCACTAAATTAGCTAACCTATATTTTAGCACATTAGGTTATGCAAAGCAGTTGCTGTCAAATTTATGGTCCAGCCAGTTCTGAGTTCAGAAAACTGAATTTTGTAACCATGGTTAACTTCACCATAATACACAGAAACAGGCAAACACAACTTATTTCATGGCCGAATGGCAATTTTGAATATCTGCCTTCTTATCACTGTCCAATACCCTGAGGCCTTAAAAACATAAAAAGAAAGTTTACTACTTTTTAAAAAATAAGACCAAGTTTAAGAGGAGATGGAGACTTCAAAAGTTAAATTAACACTTCAAGAACAACTAAACCTTAGATTCAGCTGTTGGATAAAAATTGCAATTCTCAATGTAATTGTAAAGGTAAGATAACCTTCATTGTCATTTTTTTAATGTGGGCACACATTAAAAATGAAATTCTGTTGTGTACTCTCAAAAGTGTACACATATGTAACACATATAAACATGCTATATACATACATATGTATATATCTACACTATTACATATAAATACATAATAAATGGTCATATTAATCATTGTCCATCTTGAATACATCGCAGAAAAAGGAAACTTGAGAGTTGACAACGTTGATACTATATGGAACAAAACTGTGACTGAACCTGGATGTTCTGCTTTGAGAGAGAAACAGGAATAGGAGAAAAAAGCTTCACAAAGATAATATGAAACCATTTTTTATCTTTTCACAGAAGTTTTTATACTTGAATGTAGAATAAATCCCATAAAGGTTCCAAAGAATGCCTCTACTTTCTCCAAGAGCAGGGACCCATTAGCAGGCTCTAGTCCTGTAAGCATTCACACGGTATGAACACCGGGAACACAGCGATGTATTTGTTAGTTAGGTAGTAGTTTCACGCAGAAGGAAATCTTAGATATAGTAGACTCTAAACGGCTTAAACTGCTAAGTGGCCCCGCTCTTTCTAAAACACCTCTTTTGAACGTTTATCAAAGGATGTTCAGAAAGGACATTCTTGAACATATATGGGTGCGAGTAAACTCGTATAGAGTTGCAGTACAGCATTGATAATCTCACGGTAAAAATAAAGGGGGGGGGGCGACAGCCTTATATTCCAATATACGCGCGTGGATAAACGATGGTTCTTCCACGCGTTTCCTTATCCCACTTAATTTTTTTTTCTGATTGCTCTTTCTCTTCCGTTAGTGATTTTCAGAAGTAGAAAAATTAACCTGGTTGGGGGGGGGGGAGAAACATTTGCGAAGTGCTGGGCATGAACGTCAAATACAGAGTTCTTAAAATTTGGCGGAAAAAAAGTAGGCTTAAGGCGGCAAAGAGAACTATGCAGAACTGATTCTCAAAGAGGGAAATGATTTCATACACGACTTGTCAGGTTTGGTGGCGCGTTCAAAGGAAAAATCGAAATAATCCAGCTGTATTACAAAAGAGCTCCCGTAATCCGCAAATACCTGAGCGGCAGAGATTCTAGCTGCATTCTGATCCCGACAAAATCGGCCTTGCTGCACTAGACGCGGAGGAACGGCCGATCCTTTGCCCTTTAAGCGCATGTTTGCTTCGGACAATATAGAGATTTGTATGCAAAGTAAAGCAAACGACAACTTTTCCCCCACCCACCCCTGCTCCGCGTAGAGGTTGATCTGAGAAAGGAGCTCGGGTCAGCAGAATGCGATCCGCCGTAATAATGTCTGGGCGCGACAGAACGAGCGCACGAGGGCTACCGAATTTTCTGTGGTTGACACGTGATCCGGATCTCAAAGCCAGGGTTTCTGCAACGTTCCAAGCGCGGGGGCTTCGGCCAATCGGAGCGCGTCGTTTGTCGGGTCTGCGAGGGAAAGCTGGAAAACTCGCCCGCGTCCAAGGAGGGACACGAGGCAGAAGGTGGAAAGTGGTATTGTTCCGCCCTTCGTGACTATTAAAGAAGTAGCTTCGGAGATGGCAGTTTTCATCCGAGGAGCGTTGTAGGAAGAGAAACGGCCTATTTTCTCTTAGTCGGAACTGGGAAGTCCTGCTGCGATGATATTGATCAACCTTATTCCTAATGTAGGAAATTGCAGTCATCGCAGGAAAACTGTATTTGGCGGAGGGCTTAGGATGAGACAGGCACAATAAATAAAACCCCTAAGTCTAAGATAGTTGTGGGAGTCTTTCTGCAGGGCCAGTGCATCAGTGCAGAGGAAAGAAGGCTGGTATTGCCATCTTGAATCGATTTATTTGAGAGCCAGCTCTCTTTGAATGAGTTATACTTACTGATGAATACATGTATACAGGATTGCAAAGGTGGTTTGTCTTCCAGGTCAAGCCTTAGTAATTTTAGTAGGACAAGCTTGTGAACAATTGTAATGTGCTCAGCTTTTTTTTTTTTCCTTATTGCAGACTCGTTCTTATTTACCATCTAAAAGGGGAGAGAATCCAGTGTTGGAGGATTTTCCTCTGGGGACTTCTAATGGGTCATGGCTTGCGAAGAAGAGCTATTCTCAAAATGTAACAATCCGTAAATACAAGCTCTTGAAGTCTTTAAAAAGGTTTTTTCTCTTAGCTCAATAGGTTTTGTTGGTAGTGGTTTTATTCAAGCCTTTTGAGCTAGATGAAGAAAAAATAATAATGCAAGCAAAACAACAGCTGCCATCCTCTGGGGATTTGTTACTTATGTGATGAATCTGAGAAGAAAAATGGGGATAAATAATGGGCTAGAAAAGCAAATTGCAGAGTGTAGGACAAGGAATTGATAAGAAAGACCCTCATCTATATGCTTTCTGTTGACTGGAGGGCAAGGAGTCACCTGTTGGCCAATAAATAACCCTGGCATGAAATTGTTGTGATATTGATAGCCACAAAAACCTGGGTATAGAAAAGCAATAGGGGTTTGCAATCCCTACAGGTTGGGAGGAGCACCCATACAAGGAAGTCCACAAGTTGGGCTTGGGCAGCAGAGTATGGATGCAAGCAGTACGACAGTTGAAATTCTTAAGGCATCTTCATTTCTAGTTATTTTACCTATTGCAGTCAAACAGTTAAAGGCCACAGTGCGAAAAGCTTTAGAAAAACACATTTTGAGAGGTTTTAAAGCAGGAGCTTGAATAAACTACATGTCACTAAAGCCTGATGCTCACATACTTGAGTGGAGTACATGCCACTGAACAATGTTAGACTCACTTTTCAGATAAATTTGCAAAGGTTGATTTGCTTACAGATAAATTTTTAAGGGCCGAGTGTAGCATCAAGCACATTTCCGTTTTTTTTCTACATGGTTACAGTATAAAACAAGTTAGCAAAAATATATAGAAATATAAACTCATTTTCTTTAATGGCTTAGTAAACAAAAGAAACCCCTTTGGTTGCTTTGTTCTTCTCTTTCTTTTACCTTGGTATTTTGTATTAACACTCCGAACTAAATAGTGTAATTGTTTTTTTTAAAAAATGGAAGTATTCATTTACAACTCTTCCTACAATTACTAGGGCAGTGGTGGCAAACCTATGGCACAGGTGCCAGAGCCGGCACTCGGCGCCCTCTCTGTGGGCACACGTGCCGTTGCCCCAGCCTTGCCTCCCCCTGTGACCCCCCCCCTCCAACAGCCCCCCTGAATGACAGTCGCCCCTGAGCGTGGCCCACACAGAGCAGCGTCGCTAAGGACATGGCAGCCAGGTAGCATAGACAAGACTCTGCCCTCACACCCCATCACGCAGTTGATGTTGCAGGGCACGGGCAGAGGGTGTGGCCACCATAGCGCTGCTGGGCTGCCTGGGCGATCTGTGGCAGGCCCTGGAGGCGGTTAGTGGTCCTGGGGGCAGGCGGGATGGGGGATGGCGGGGCAGAGTGGGGGCAGGGCAGGGGGGTGGAGTGGGGGGGCGGGGCCAGTTTTTGGGCACTTGGTCTCCAAAAGGTTCGCCATCACTGTACTAGGGAATATAGCAAAGAGTCTGATATATCAAGAAAATACACTTAATGGCATTTTAATGTTCTTTTAAAACCACTCTAGCATTTATAAATATCAGATGCTAGTATGATTTTTGCTAACTATAGTAAATAGTAGTAAAAATTGGCTATAATTGTTTCATACCAGAAATATCTTAAATTTAAACTTTAAAAATGGAATTATCAGTGAAACCACCTTATTTTTAAATTTTGGAAAAGAGATTTGGATATTTCAGTTGAGTCATCTTTGCTATGATGGTGATAAATACTAATAAATTTAATAAATACAAATAAGCTGATTTACTTGTAATCCTACAAATAATTATTGTGAAGATATACCATACTGCAATACAATTACTTACTGCAGTACAATTTACTTTGCAAGTAATGTATATATAATCTAATTTTTTCACTCCCTTCCCCTTAGCCCTATATACATATTAATGTATACCCCCATTTTTCATACTTTCATACTTCTACATTTTTATCATCATACATTAATACTATTGGTGTAATGATGGAGCACTATATAAACAAACTGCCTTCCATACATTCTGGTGGCACTGATACAGTACTCCTTTTGTCCTGCACTGTCTTTTACCCACACCTAGCATTTTTATTTATGTTGTTGTGGTTTAAGCTAGTCTTAATTCCTGGCAATTATATGTCATGCCATTTTGTAGGCAACATTTTCAGAATTGGTTGGCCACTTTCTTATTTCTAGCACTGAGAGAAAGCTAGGAGAGAAAGACAAAGAGCTTGGTCCTGATTTTTAGTTGGATGAGAAACTAAGATCACGTGCTAAAACAGGAAGATGGAAAAAATTCTCAGAAGAAAATAGTAAGAAATGTGTTCTAGCAAAATACTCTACAATGATGAATCCATAAAGTTAAACTTTTTTGAAGAAGTATATTTTTCACCCCTATGAATATAAATTTCAGTCCCTATATCATAATGAAAATCAATATGTTTCATATATTAATACATAGTATGGACAATTTATCATCCTGACAAAATTTAAATATAGTAATAGTTTTAAAAAGTGTACATTATGAAAATAATGTCAACCATATGTTATACAAAATACTAAAAAACATTTCTAATTCACAATGTAGGTTATACAAGTTCATTGATATGTACATTGTTATTAACTGGAAATACAAAAACAGATGAATATATAGTCATGCTTACCTAAAATAAATGCAAACAAAATATAGATGTTCATATCTGTTTAAAAATATCAGGCCATTATGAAGAAAAGATAGCATCTTATGATACACAAATTTCCTTGATGACTGAAAAAGATCTAGTTCTTTAAAAAAAATACTACCAAAGAAAATCGGAATCACAAGGAATTTCAAAGAAAATAATTTTATCGCAATGTGGCATCAAACTTGTTAAAAAGCAAGTGAAAGGAATAGCACCCAAGTAATGATCTATTACCAAAATATATTATCCAGATTGCTTTTGATCTGAGGAAAAGCTACAACAACAATACAAGTAAAATATATAGGTCTTAAAAATTTAGAACTTATGTTTGAAATATGTGCATTATACAATAACTGCAGTACTATATATCTGCTCATTATTTGTGCATGAAATGGATATGTTTATATGTCAGTAATTTCTATTGATAGTTCAAAATATTCCAAATTTTCCCTCAACTGCAAAATAATAACAGTAATGGGATTATTCTGTAATACACTACATTTCCTTGACAAAATTTCATATTTACTTATAATGAAACTTTATTTGCAACAATGAGCATACATACTTGAGGCTAAAATCCACTGAAATTTTCCAACAAAATGTGCTCATGTTGAAAATATATATCCAGTTATGCCATCTTAACTTAATTTTTATTTTACATTTGAAATCACTGTCTTCACAAATGTTTACTTTAGAGTAGTTCTTTTGAAGTAAATGGGAGTATTTCAAAGGAAAGATTTGAAAATCACAATCTACAGTAATTTTGGGTTTGTAAGGCAAAAATGTGTCCTTAAAGGCTATTATTTTTGTACTAGACCCCCCTAAAATTATTTCAAGTATTCCAGAAACAATTAATTGCCTTGATTAATATATTATGGCAAATTTATTATTGCAGATTAATTAAAATTGAACCAATAACTCTTACAAAAAGTTTCAAAATTCAAATAAAACTATTAAAATAATATAGCATTTTATGATTATCCCTGAATAGGTCATATTAATAGTTTTGAAGGAATATTTAATATAAACTAAACAGTTTTAGTTATATATGGTTTTCATATTAAAAAAAAAGCAAAGTGGAAACTTCCTTAAAATTAATATTAGAATAACAACTTACATTACTTGTTTTCAGAGAAAGCTGTTGTCTATACAATACTTGAATTAATGCTATGGTTGAGTTTCAATGTATGAATTGCACATTTGTTTTGTTATGTGGCATTGCCTCTACCTGAACATGTAATTGGTATTACTCCTCCCACAGACCGCCCTGTTTCTTTGTCTAGTTTCAGTGATCCAACAATAACAACCTTACAGTCTTTGAAACAGATGGGTATGAATAGAATGGATCAAATATATCTCCAACTGACAGTAATATTCCACTTGTAGTAATAATCCTAAAATAATATTTTCTAGAAAATGTACTGTCATTGCTTTCTAACAATATGAACTATAGATTCAGATCTTTAGGTAAAATTTCACAGAGTTTTTTGAGTACAGTGGATAATTTACAGATGTAAGAAATATTGTATTGTTTAGATGTATTCCAGTTTTTGTTTTTGTATGTAGACAATGAGATCTATTAACACTTTCATAATATTTGGCTATAACTTTTAAAATATTTTATGCATATTTTAAATATATGTTTGAGGAGGTTTTAAAAACTATTGAAGTTCCACTACTACTCTTCTTAAAAGATAGGTTATATATTTCTTTAAATATTGAGAATTTTATGAATATTGATATATGTATATTCATGTAATTACAAAATATTTCATCAATATGGATTGCACTACTATGTGTAATTATTGAGGACTTGAAACAGAAATGATAAGGAGTCTGTGTATCCCATCAAACACAATTCTGATTTGTATTAACATAGTTATTCTGATTTATTGAAATGTTTAACTTTATCCAAAATGGACTTGGTCACTTTCAAACTGCAAAATTAAATACAAATATTGACTAATTGTTAACTCAAAGATGCAAAGCAATACCAAAATGGGGATGGAAGGTGAATTATAAACTACTATTTGTACAGTAAATAAGACAATCAATAAAAAAGTCACAATTAAAAGCCTAGTATACAAACAGGGAGCACTTCACAAATTCTTATTTAGCCTTACAGCGTAAGACCATATAATACAAGTAAATATTGCACTAGTATTTATACTTACTCCAGAATGTGTTTGTTCCACATGGATTTACATAATTACATATTTCATTATAATACGTAATTTTACAAGGTATACAGATACATTGTTACCACTTATTTAGTTAATCCAATTTGCTTCCAGGACCAATTCAAGGTACTGATTATCTTTAAAGTCCTACATGACCTGGGGCCTGGTTATTTTTTCTAGTTATATCTCCCTGATCCACCAGAACACGGAAGCAGAGTGTATTACAGGTCACCTCTCTTAAGGAGGTCCATTCGGTGGGAGCAAGAAGAAGGGTCTTTTCCATGGTGGCTCCCTCCCTGAGGAATACCATCCCTGTGGAAATAAGATTGGTCCCTCCCTTGACATTCTTTTGAAAGGCCCTGAACACATGGTTTTGCCAGCAGGCCTGGAGAACTCAGGTGACAGGGAGCTCATCAAGTGGTTGGCTTGATTGTTGTCACGGTGTGTGTGTGGGGGGAAATTAATAGGTTCTGTATTGGGATTTTCTGTAAGCTGCCAGTATTCATGATGAGTTAGGCAGCCCTATACATTTTCTTAATAAATAAAAAATATTTCCTTTTTATTTTTGTTATATCTCCCCCCCCATTTTAATAGGAATACTCTAGGAAGAAAGTGAGAAAGAAAAGGGGTTCCACAGAGTTTTGTTTTCATAAATTTGAAAAAATAGCTTTGACGATAATCCTCCCTCTCTCCTTTATTCTCTTGAACACTACAGTTTTTAACAAAATGTGTTACCTACCCCTGTGCTCAGGCCTTTTTATTTTATACTAAATATTCTGGAATTGGAAAGCACAACACTCTTACCATTTTCATATTAGAGTCATGCCTCATCGTTTATCTGTGTTTTCTTGTTTTCCTTTCAGAGGTGTAAGAACATTTCCATGGGTATGTTAAAAAAAAAGAGCAATTCTTGGAAAAAAAACCATTTTTATTCTTTCCAACCCAATGGATTGTTAATAAGAAATTGAGACTTCTGTCCTAATTGCTGTCAAACTGATAGGTGTGGAGGGAGATGCTGGCAAGAATGCCAGATGTAATCAGGGTAAAAAACATTTCAGAAAAAAAATTCTCAATGCATCTTAGCATAAAATGTTGCTGATTGTTATAGTCTAAGTCCTCCTTCCTTTTCCTTCCAGACTACACAACCCAAAGAGGGGTATTTAAAGCACAATGGGAAAGAGGAAACACTGATGAAACGCATTGCTTCTTTACATGGAAGAATATATGATATCGGATGGGCAACTATGACCCCTTTATGGCTGGCTCTGCAATTCTGAGAGTTGATGTCCACAAGTCGTAAAGGGGCCGTAGTTGCCCACCCCTATATTAAACTCTTCTTATGGCCAGTACTGGGTAAAAAGTCTGGGGAGAATTCCAGAAACCAGGTGTCCAGGGAATCTTGGGGTGTTTTGACATTTTTATTTTTAAGGAAATAACGTTTTGAATGCTCACAATTATTACTGTATTTGGAGGAGTGAATAAGGCTGAGGAAACCAAGAAGTCTGAAATGGGTAGCTAAGTATGTAAAAGATACAAATGTACCATTTTATGACACCTGATTGCTCTGCCAGCAGCCATCCCCTAAGATTGCCAGAGACCAAAAGAACAGGTAATTATCAATCACAGCTCCTACTTCTGTCTCTTCATTGCAAAGCCAGTCTGAACTCTGGTCATTGTACATTCAAACTGGCCAATGTTTTAATCTTACTCAGCTATTCTGTGTTGTGTCAAAACCTTGCAAAACTAGCAACCAAGGAAGCTAGGTCCTTTCTCAGTTCTCATAGCCTCATTAGATAAGTTTACTGTTATTTCAGATACTTAAAACCACACATACTGTATACTTTGATCTTTTTATTCAAGGGCCTATTTAATCCCTTTGTGTTAATCCTCTTCCCTATTTCAAAATTCAAAGTGACAGCAAATCATCTTACCCAGTATAGAACTGTCCTGTATATGTACAGGATCCAATCTGGGTCGGTCACCGGAACCAGAGGTTTAGTCGTCCGAACTTTCAGACTCATGCCCATCCTCAGGGAACCTCTCTCTTACCAGACTGGTAAACCAGAATGTGTTCTGGTGAGAGAGAAATTCGTTGCACGAGATCAAAAGTTTGGAAGACTAAACCTTGGTGACTAATCCAGGTTGGATCCTGCAACATTATCCTGGGACATGTACAGTATATTTGCCTTTATTTGTGCATACGTACAGTACATAATCATTCCACTCACTTTATATTCTTTGTGTGCTGGATGGCACGACCACATTAGCATCTTTATATGGCAGCATCTACTTATATCCAATTGTCTACCTCTTGGCCAGAAGATGATAGTGCTCTTCCCTCACTTTCTCTTTTGTAATCAGCCACTACTTGCAAAAAAGCAGGATTGCAAAGAATCCAAGGTCACATTCTCATGTAAAAGAAAAAAGGATCAGGTAGTCCTACTATACTGCTTCAACAGTCCTCCTGAGAACAGAGTCTCTACTCCTAGACTTCATGTCCCAGGGCCAGGAGCAAAGCATATCCTCATGTCTTAGGGCTGGGGGCAACATCAGCTGAGTCACTAATCACACAAGGTCACGAGAGAACTTTGGCAGAAAAGCAGCCTTTGCAGTCTTGTTAGACTTTCTGGTCGGCCTTCTCCACCTCGAACCATTGTAGCAAAGGTGGCTGAGTTCAGGAGTACTGAAACAATGATATCTAACTCAAGCTGTTGTGACTGTCACAATTTCTTTCTTTGATCACCATTTTACCCGTGTAGTACTGCAGTACCATGTGATAGCAGAGTCCTCAATAATGATGAATCAGGTGGGCAGAGCTCAAGATGTGGAGGGCTTAAAGAGTTACATTATTAATGTATTTGCACACAATGCACCTATGAGTTACTTCCTGACCTTTCTGCTGTCAGATGTACTCTGCTGCCAGCAGTACATGACAAACTGCAGCAGCAGGAATTATAGCAGAGGGCAAGGTCCTTGTTCGTACTGCTCATCAATTGGATAATCCCATATTTAAGTCCTTGTGGCCTTCTTCAGTTTTACCCTTTTCTTGAAGGAATAGCTCCTTTTATCTATGATGTTTGCTTGTTGATGTTCAGGTCACATCAACAGCATCATATTGCCCAATGCTTTAGGCTAGTGCTCTTCCTCAATTTACAACAGTTCATTTAGTGACCGTTTGAAGTTACAATAGCATTGAAAAAAGTGACTTATGACCATTTTTCACACTTATGACCATTGTAGCATCGCCATGGTCATGTGATCAAAATTAAGATACTTGGCAATTGACTCATATTTATGACGGTTGCAATGTCCTGGGTCATGTGATTATCTTTTGCAAATTTCTTACAAGCAAAGTCAATGGGGAAGCCAGATGCATTTAACAACTGTATTACTAACTTGATAATTGCAGTGATTTACTTAACTGTGGCAAGAAAGGATATAAAATGGGGCAATGTTCATTTTATTGTCTTGCTTAGCAATATAAATTTTGGACTCAATTGTGGTCATAAGCTGAAGATTACCTGTACATCAGCTTGGAATTCAAACCCCTGAAATTCTGCCACCACAGAGCATCGAGTTATAAGTCCTGCATTAGACAGTATTAGTCAGGATAGGCAGGAAGTTCTATACAGTATATTTTCTAGTGGATGTCAAATTACCTTCCTGCCATTATGGATGACTACAGTTTACTGGCTCTTTATGTGTATATTTGTTATGTAACAAGTGCAACCCAATAACAACCAAAAAAATACCTTGAACAGAAGATGGCTGCAAGTAGAAGATAAGTTCCACAGGAATTGAGAAAAAAAGTACTGGTTAATTCAGCATGCAAGCCTAGCACAAAGTTTGCTTACTTACAATCTCCCCTCCTGAAAACATGGCAGCACTTCACATATCTGCAAAAGAAATGGAGGAAGCGCTCAAGGCCAAATGCCTTTTCCTGCAAGGTTGGTTCAACTAGATTAGCATTTCTCAACCTCAGCAATTTTAATATGTATGGACTTCAACTCCCAGAATTTCTTCCATGCTGGCTAGAAAATTCTGGGAGTTGAAGTCCACACATTTTAAAGATGCTGAGGTTGAGAAACATTGGTTTAGATCACAGGTGTCAAACTCACATCACGTGACGTGTTACGACATATCGTGACTTTTTTTGCATTGCAGGAGCTGGGGTGGGCGCGGCCTCTGTATAATGCAACCGGCCTGTGGGCTGGCAGTTTGACACTAGTTTAGATCAAATTCTTCTTCCCCAGGCTCCCTCCCTCCTTCCCACCACCTGCAGCACAAAAACTATTAAGTGAATTTGAAAAAGCCATTCAGGAACCAAATATGTTTAAACTGTCCAAAAATCAAACCAGAAACCAGCCAGCCCACATTACAATTACTAGAAGCTAGCCATGTTATAGATCTTAAACATAAAGAGACAACACACACACACAGACATATATATATGCACACGCACACAGCCACATAGAAAATAAGCCATTGGGAAAGCAGCCAATATCTCTCACTTCTCCTCTAGTCCCCATCCTAACAGAAGAGAAGGAAATAAGCCATTCTGAAGAATAGTAGAAAAATAAAAATGGAACAATTTTGTAAGGTATGAAACACCCCTTCATTTAGTCATCTAAATTAAAAAAATGAGATTTTGCTTTTGCCTTTGCTATCACTCTCGTCCTGTTTATTTCATGAAGGCATAGACAAGACTACAAAATCTTTCTGCCTATATTTTCAATTTTATAAAACCTATGCATTCTTTAGGTTCAGGTAGCTCTTGCTCATAGCCTTAACTTTTGCTGAATAATGTCTCCAGCCACCCTGCGTTTTTACTTAGGCATAATTATCACTTAGTTGATTGAGGTCCTCTTCCGGGTGCAGCCTCGTTGAAGTTAATTGATTTTACTTTTTATTCAAATGCCAGTTATCCATCTACAGGTGTGCATGGTTTAATCCTTTTATATCAACATTTTATCCCCCCCCCCAATTCTTAACACTTTTAATCCCGATACAAAGCATTCGTACGCTGTAGTAAAAGGCATAAGGAACTTCCCGGGCTGTGACGTACGTTGCCATGGTGACGTTCCAGCAGCGTCTAGTGCTGGGAGGGGGAGAGAAAATAGGGATGAAAACAAACATGGCGGAGAGCAGGACAGCAGAAACGGGTTAGTAATTGCTGTAGTTCTCGGGAGGAGGGGGCGAGATTTGGGAGAATTGCCTGGGGTCTTTGCGGGGAAAGGGAATAAACATTAATGGGAGGGGGAAAGGAATGGCTTTCAGAATAGGTAGCTGGAAGTCAGTTCAGCTCTGACGTTTTGGTAAGGAATGACTTCATATTCTGTGCACAGAGCGTTGCTGTAAGACAAACAAGCGTTACTGTATTTTTTCGGACATAAATACAGCAGTTCCTTTGCTAGACATGCAGGTCAGAAAGGGATCTACTTACAGGATGAAGGAAGTACAGGCCTCTTTGGCTCGAGGGGAGAAAAGATCCTTATATTTCCAGGTATATTAGTGTGTACTGATAGTTAAAGTCTCCCACAAAGAAGATGTCGTTTGGAAGCAAGGGAGCTTTTTGAGGACCATGGAAAAATTACAGATAAAAGCAAGGAGGGGTATCTGAAGAGTAAAGGGGAGTGAAACAGAGCATGGGGTTTAAAATGAAAATGTCCCCTGAATATATTTATAAGAATGGCTTAGATGTCTGAATGAAAAACATAACATAACCTAAGCACTATTGAAAGGGGAAAAAAGGACAGTAGTCATGCCAGACCTTGAGGGACTGAAAAAGGCCAAAGAAATTTGGGATTAATATGAGGAGGTATATTACCCTGGGGTTGAAATCATAGATAGACAATATGAGATCCTCAGTGCTTTCAGGCAAAGGTCTTAATTACTGTTAATCAAGACCCTGCAGCAATTCTACCTTTTCTTTCTAGAAGAAAAAAGATGGGAAGAAGTTTTTATTATTAAGTACAAATTGAGGTGCATGTTGAAAAATACTGTACATTTTTACTTTGTGTTAATTACATCTGATGTAAGAAATATAAATATCAATATTAGTTTTATTGTTTTAATATAATTTCTTGTATTCAGTGAACATAGAAATAACATATTAGTACTGAATTTTTAGGTGCAACATTTTATTTCCAAAGTCCAGCCTGCTCTAAAATGGTAATTTTTAGGCAAGTGCTGATATTTCTATACAACAGCCTCTTAAGATAACTGTAGTTCCAGGGGCTCTAAACCTTATTTCAACATCATTTTACTATTTGGCTATTATCTGATTACTACTATTGTCATTCCCCTTCCAGGGATTATCATTCTATTCTAACATATGTTGTTCCATCTCCATATTTGTCATTACAAACCATACTATTGTTTCTGCTTTCCAGATTTTCATCAAGCAGTATTTTACTTACCCGTATTTAACTTCATTTTGGCTCTTCTTAAAACACTGAAAAGAAGCAGGGAACATCATGAGCTAATCAGTGCTCACTTCCAGGTGACCAAGAGGAGAGTTAAAAATCCCTCGCTTTCCATGCAAATAAAAGGGAAAGAAAATAGCTTGTCACATTTTAGTTCATGCTGTGTATTTTGTCTGGTCTTATGTAAACAAAATCTGAACAATTGCTCTGAGAAAAGTTTCTAACTGCAAAGTTGCTTTCCTCTCATGCCTTATTCTCTTCAGAACTGTGAGATGACCTCCAAGGTCCCTTCCAACTTTACTATTATTATTATTATTATTAAAACATGTTAGTATTTTCCCAACTAGGCATTTTTTGCAATACTTCATTCTGGCTTGGAGAAAGAAAGAAATTTCTTTCTGTTGTCTAGACCAGTGGTTCTCAACCTGTGGGTCGGGACCCCATTTGGGGTCGAATGACCATTTCACGGGGGTCGCCAAACAACGCAGTCCGCCATTTTTTTCCCCTTTTCCTTAGCTGTGCTATTCCCTTTTATTCTATTGGCTTTTGAAAGCCAATAGAATAGACTCTCTTGAATAGAGTCTAATTCTATTGGCTTTCAAAAGCCAATAGGAATTGTCCAGGCTGTCTCTGCCCTGCTGAGCCCGCCAAAAGTCCCATTCTGCAAACGTGCTGCACCAGTTGAGTAGTCCTCAACTTACGACCGGTTGAGTAGTCCTCGACTTACGACCGGTTGGGGGGTCGTGACATTAAAAAGGTTGAGAACCACTGGTCTAGACCAGGGTAGGCAACCTTGGCTCTTTTATGACTCATGGACTTCAACTCCCAGAATTCCTGAGCCAGCCATGCTGGCTCAGGAATTCTGGGAATTGAAGTCCATGAGTCATAAAAGAGCCAAGGTTGCCTACCCCTGGTCTAGACAATTAGGAACCAGCTAAACCAGAAGATGGAATTTAAAACCATTGACTAAGACATTCCTTTAGATTTTCTGGCAGAAATAGGTTTAGGAGATGATGTTTTATAGTGATTCAAGTAATACCACCAGTTTCAGAAATGATGATGTAGTACCTCCTTACTGCCCATATATAAGATTTCCAAGCCATTCTTTTGTTTTTTTCAGAGGTTTTGGTAAGTGGCTGGAAACTGAACCTTGACTTTCTGATCTTTGTTCTCTTATTTTTCTTTCCTAATTTGAAGTATATTCTTGATCCACAGAGTTGCTGGATTTGGAGTTTTATTGCTTGCAAATTATCCAAAATAATTTTTAAATTAAAAAAAGTTAAAATCAGGAGGGCAGAGAATCTTAATGAGCTTTAGGCAGGTAAGATTCTAAGAGTGCCCATTGGTTCTACATTGCTAATTAAGAATTAGATTAGCATTACTAAATGTAGTATGGCCCTTACAAAACAACTTTGTAAGTTCATGGATTTTGTGCTTAAATCCGTACAAAGAGCACATTGTAAGATCCCAATTTAAGTGTTACTTTAATAATTATAGGATTTACTAGGTTGTGTAGAATCTGGATTTCTAATAAAAGTCATCATGACACTATTTGTTTTCAGTATATTTAGCTCAATCTTTAACAAAAATAGTTCCAAAAGGACCTTAAAAATTAGTGAAATAATAGTTTCTGGTTTCTGAAAAATATAACTCACAAGAAAAAGAGAATGGTAATATGAGAAAAAAAACCTCAATTCCCTGTTCTGTAAAATTACAGTTTACATAATAACCAGCTGGAAGAAACAGTTCAGACTGAAAAAGGGCCAAAAGCAGCTGGTCTCTTAGCAGAAGCAATGATATAGCACTGCTTTTATTCCTCTCAATTTGCTCTGCATTGCGAGTAAATTATTATAATTTACTATTTTTACTAAGATAACTTGCTTCAAGTTATATATAAATCTTTTATTACACAGAAGTCAGTTTTAACTAATAAAATCATTATCATTTATGAGCAATATTAATTTTAAACAATTTGAAGTGTTTTCAGTATAAAAATATACATTGTTATGGTAGTCCTTGTTATATACTTATTAAATGTTGGAAGTTATAGAAAGTGAAATTTATTTCTAAAACCTAAACATTATCAATTCTAAACATGAATTGATCAACTGTTTTTAATAAGCACACATTTTTAAATAATTTTTTTTTAAAAGAACTGTACAGATAGTCCTTGAGTTACAATAGTAATAGAGACCAGAATTTCCATTGCTAGGTGAAGTTATAAAGCAGAATATCAAGTGATCCTGTTGCTTAGTGATGGCAGTCTTGGCACTCCCTGTGCCATTGTCATCTGAATGACACCAGTTGTTTGGTAAAAACCCATTTTGATCCAAGCTATTCCCAGCTTGGTGATTCCAGCCCTGAGCCTTAGTAAGGTAAGAGATTGCTTCCTTTTCAGTTCCCCCCCCCCTGCCTATCTTCCCTCCATTTCTGCCATTTTGGCCATCCGCCTGCACTCTGCCTACCCTGCCAGCTGACTAATCTTCTACCCGGTTCTCCCTGCTTGCTTTGCTGGCCTTGCCACCCTGTGCTCTGTTCACCTTGCTGGCCTTGCTGCCTTGTGCTTGCTGGCCCTACCACCACCAGTGAACCTTTACCATCTTCCAATGCTGATAGGGCTCCCCTGGCCTTGGCCTATATGAGGCAGCTGCTGGTTTCCTCAGCCTTCTTCCCAAGGCCATTCACACGGTCCTCCAAATACCATGCACTATTCTCCAAATATGTTCCCGCTATTCTTGGAAGGTGTTGGAAAGCCTTCCAAAAGTTTCTGAGGCCTTCTGATGCCTTGTGAGAACTGCATGTACAATTTGGAGAATTGCTATATTTAATTTAATTTAAAAGCTAAATTTAATTTAATAGGATGTCAATGAGTAACTGCGATTTGTTTAAGTATACAGCGCTGTAAAGTAAGGTATGTTACTTTATATATATGTTTAATAACATTTTAATTCTCTGATACAACTGTATAGGCTTTTATTATGGATCATGAATATTTAGGCCCATTCTCTAGAGCAGTAATTACAATTACTATAAATTTATTACATAGTGTATTATATGATAATATATATTGTATATATTATTGTATAGTGTATTAGGCACCAGTCTAGAATCTGGGAGAGTTCTAACCCTGCCTTGACCATAAAAGCCAACCAGGTACCTTGGGCCAGTCACTCTTTCTCAGTCCAACTTACCTCACAGGGTTGTTGTAGGAAAAATAGGAGGAAGGAGGTGGATGTATCTGCCACCTTGAGTTACTTGTAAAAATAATAAAGGCAGGGTACAAATAAATACAATTAATGCTTTGAAATACTGTATCTTATTAGCAGTAATTTTCAGATAAGCTTCTTGAAAAGAAGCCTTGCCTGGAAAACCCAAAGGATAATGTAGTTGTAGGGGGCTGGTTGGTGTCATGAGAGCTTTTCCTCTTCCTCCATCAATCAATTTTAATAGGATTAAATTGCCTTCTTGGAAATTTTCTTGTCTTTTTGAAATGTTAAAATTTTAAAACAATTAACTCTAAATTCATTTTAATTTTATAAATTGTTTTATATGTCAATATTGTGCTGTCCACCGCCCAGAATCTCTCTTTGATTGAGATGGGCAATCTAGAAATATGAAATATAAATAAGTAAAGTCAGGGGTGGGGAACTATGGCCCCTTTACGACCTGTGGACCAACTCCCAGAATTCCTGAGCCAGTCATGCTGGTTCAGGAATTCTGGGAGTTGAAGTCAACAAATCTTAATGGGGCCATACTTGCCCACTGCTGAAGTAAATAAATAAGCATTTAGGTTTTGCCACCTTTGCAAATCCTTAATAATAAAGAGAATCACTTTATTTTGTGTTGAGTTCCTAATTATATCTAATTGGTTTCCTTATTATTATTCCAACAGGTAGCGACATAGAAATAGATGAAATTATTACAGGAAACTTAAGCAAGTACACTGCTTTTCCACCAGGTTACTATGGGCAGGCAAAAAAAGGACATCTTGTATTTGATGCCTGCTTTGAAAGTGGTAAGTAGATTGCCAGTTATCAAATTAACTGGCGACAGCCATTAGGTTTTAAATTTAGCCAGAAAATATTTACAGTATTTATTTATCAAACGTCCACAGAGGAAGTATTAATCACTTAAAGCAATACATATTGAGAATAAGCCTATATTTCGAAAAGATAAATGTTTGACTTTATGAGACTTTGACCAACAAATAATTATTCTGTATGTTACTGCAAAACTAGGAATTAATTATGAATAAATATATAAGAAATGTTCTATTTCCATTCAGCAGAAATACAGGAGGACGTTCTTCCGGTGAAAACTTTGTCTTGATTCTCAGGATTAGAAGGTCCTAAGCACCTGTCTCCATTGGATATTATATATTATATGTAGACATTCTTTATCTTTTTCATCTGATATTGGAATCTCTCATTAGACATAGCTGTTTTGGAAAACAACATTAAATTATACTGTTTGGAAATATGCTGCTTCCTACCAATAAGAAACCTTGAGAAGACTTTATTTTGATAATTTCACCCATAGTTGATTAATATAATAGTACCAAATATTAAAAACATGCCAGAAGAGGTCTTAAGTCATTTTTTCATTCTTAAAATGTCCATATCTAATGTCAGTTTTACTATGTCAGTGATTATATTTCTCCAGTTTGTGAACTTTAAAATAATATCTTTCAATCAGCTCTTAATATTTGTAGGCATAATAAGTTATTAAGAATACTTGAGCATTTCAACTTGTTTATAATAACAAGTATTATTCCTAAAACACACCTTTTAATTTATAAAGTAGTACAAATCATAAAATTATTGTAGGTTTTTAAAAAAATCTAGTGTAATAATATTGATTAATCATTAGAGGAGCCAAATGCAGTGAGAAGTAGGACAAAGGAGCAAAAACATTGTCCATTGATCCCTGTCCTTGTTTCAAATACAGTTTCCTACAGATATTTTTCTTTTTCAGAAATGTCACCAGGGCTGTGTTCCATGTATTCAGAGTTCAAAACACATGAGGTGGATTTAGGGAAAAATACACTTTACTGGCGCAAACTGTAGTTCCAAGTTAAAAAATAGCCTAAGTTTAAGTGCTGCTGCTTTTGTATTGGAAGCACCAAGGCATTTCCGGGTTGAAACGATTACTCGCTTTTGAACTGCTAAGTGGGTAGGAGCTGGAGCAAATGACAGGAGCTCACCCAGACACACAGCAGCACTTGGGTCTCGAATGCAGGCTTGATGATTGTCAACCCAGCATTTTAACCACACGAGCCATCACGCTGCTAAGTCACGCTTAAGAATTGTAAAGATGTGCGTTTCCCTGAATCCATAAAATTGTTGTGTAAACTGTACGAGAATATCTGAGGTAGGTCAGGATTATTAATGCAAGACAAATAGTACATTTTTTGCTAAAAGACAGAGATTGAGTTTGTCCAATTAAACTATAGAGTTTCTTGTGTGTACCATAGAAAGCATTGTAATTAATGGGAGAGATGAAGCACCGTAATGAGGGCATTGATCTAGGCTATATTAGGATTTACAGGTTCAAAATATGCAAATGTATTTCATATGCATATATAAGGCAAGAATAATTTCTTTTATCACTGTAAAATACTAGGTAGCATACGACATCTAAAACAAAATACATAATAAATCAGAAAATATAAAAAAAAATCAGTAAAGAAAAACCAAGGTTAGTATTTACGGTATTTTTTTTGTGTGTGAATTTGCTAAAGAAGTTGACTTTGTGGAAAATGTTAATTATTTAGAATAACAATGTGAATTTTTCTACTTTTAAAATATTTTCAGTTACTTTGGCCCATTAATAACATTTAACATTTTCTGAATAATATCTTTATTAAGGTAATATATATATATATATGATTAGAAATAAAAACAAAAACGTGACTCTTGGGAGTATTCATATTGTCAAAATAATGATCACCAAGAGAATATCTATCTAAAAATAGAATTTAATCCACCAAGCTTTCGTCAAATACATTTGACATCGTCAGGGTTAAAAGGCAAACGCCGGGGAAGTCTTATATACAGTTGTTTAATGCCTGTTTCCGGCTCCTGGAGCGTGTCATCGGCCCCAGCTGATCGAATTGAGTCCCAAGTACACCTCCCACATCAGCACCTATCCTCTTTCCATTGCTAATTTGCATTCTGTCATATATTACTCCGTTTGCTGTTTCAGGGTTGGTCAGGTTGGGGTCAGGATCTTTTCTCCTCCCCTGCTCATAATTCCCCCACCATCCCACACATGACTTCCCTTAGGGAGCGGGGGTGGGCAATTATTTAAATCGCTTCCAATGTCCCTGCAAACCCCAAGACCACTTTGATCTTGTTTATCTATCCCTCGGGGTTTTAACACAGGCTCATAGTCGCAGCCCATGCTATTCCTCCTCCCCTCCTCCTTCCCGTGAGTTCTCCTGAATGATCTGCTGTTCGTTTTCACGCTCTCTCCCTCGCGCATACTCAGGATGTTTTCTGCCATCGTCCCATTGTCAGCGCCTTGTTGTTCCGTCCATTGTCGGTGAGCACCATTCCCACAATAAGATTTTGAGGCAAGATATAGTTTTGGCTTTAAAAGGAGTTGCTTCTGTTCTTGAAAAGTTGAATTCCCGTGTGGAAGAGGTAGATGAAAAAGTGGAATTAATGGAGGGAAAAATTGAAAGTATGGAAAAAGAAATGGAAAATGAGATTCTTATGCTTCAATACGGACAAATGGAATATGCCTTAAGAATTAGAGGCTTGGGAGAGTCCTTGCAAGGAGATCTGAAAGAGATGGTTGCAAAGGACTTTGCTGTGATTTTGAATAAAGAAAAAGAGGAAATACTTAGTGAAATTGAAAAATTATTTAGAGTTAATTCCGTGGTGGCAGTGCAAAAGAACTTGCCAAGAGATGTGGTAATTTACTTTGGGAAAAGATCTCTACGCAATGAAATTATACAAACTTTTTATAGGAAGAGATTTCAAATTGCTTCACAAGATGTCATAATCTTAAAGGAGATCCCATCTAAAATTTTAAGAAGAAGAAAGGAGTTGCTTTTTTAGGAGATGAACTTAAAAAGAGACGAATCTCGTTCAGATGGGATGTTCCGATTGGAATGGTGGTGAATTACCTGGGGATATGTTATAGACTTAATACTGTTTCTCAAGCAAAAGATTTTTATACTACGGTCCTGGGGGTATGCTCATCGCCATTTATTAAGTTTAAAGCTTTTGAAGAAAAGAATGTAGAATTACAGTTTGAAGAGCCTATATTTATGAAAATTGGGGAACCTTTGCTTGAGAGGTCTCATCAAGTTCAGATTGAGGAGCAGAAGACAACTTGTGTAGCATATAACTGTAAAGAAAAGCAACAACAGAAGAAGGCTAAGGAAGCCTCACATCTAGTGGTTTCTGAATCCGCGGGAGAAGCAAGACTTATAAAGCCTTTGGAGCAATCTTCAAGGGTGGAATTGTTGTCTGAAGAAGTGGAAAATGGGAAATCTCAGCTTGAGGGGTCTTAACAAGCTGAGAGGAAGGGGCAGAGGACAACTTGTGTAACATATAATTGTAAAGACCAACAGAACAAGGAGTTTAAGGAATCCTCACATGTATTGGCTTCGGAGTCGTTGGGAGACTCAGGAATTTTGGAGCAATTTTTAAAGGCAGATTTCAAAGCATTTCTCTCGAGCTTGACAAAGATAAAGACGGAGAATGAAAATTAGAGATTGATAAGGATGGAGAATGAAGATGGACAATTGAGACTGATAATAATATCAGTATGATAAGGATGGAGAATGAAAATGGACAATTGAGACTGATAAGGAAGACTTAAATGTTTAATGTGTTTATTGTGGATGAAATTTGTTATTGATAAATTTGTGTTTTGGAGGGAGTTTATAAAGAATGATAATAATATCAGTATGATATCAAAAGGTTTGGAGTATACTACAATGTGTTTAGTGTTTGGTTTTTTTTAATTATTATTATTACTATTTTTAAGATGGAATAATGTGTTTAGTGTTTGGGGTTTTTTTTAATTATTATTATTATTATTACTATTTTTAAGATGGAATTTGATTAAATGTGTATAAGGGGATTCTAATGTTTTAAGTTTTAAGTAATGTTTAAATTTGTGTTTTGGAGGGAGTAAAACTTGTTTATTCTAATGTTTTAAGTTTTAAGTAATGTTTAAATTTGTGTTTCGGAGGGAGTATAACTTGTTTAACTAAATGTATTCAGATTTGTTTATGATTTATATTAGATTTTATATTGTAGGTATAGATGTTCAAAGAAAGTAGTGTTTAAAATTGTGTTCTGGAAGGAGTTTATATAGAATGATGGATAATATTATAAGTATGATTAGAAGATGTTTAGAGTATATTATAATTTGTTTAATGATTCCAATTACTATTTTTTTAGAGAAGATAATTTATTTAATTTAAGGTATTTAGATTTGTTTAGGATTTATATGTGTTTTAAGTTTTTTTTTTCTTTTTTTTTTTGAAGCATTTTGGACAAGCCTGTAATCAACTCTGGGAGGGCTAGGGGAGGGTTAGGGAGGTTTGGGGAGTTGGGGGAGAGTATGGGAGGGTGGGTTTGGGGAGGGGATTTGTCTTGTAAAATTTAAAAAACTTTCAATTAAAAAAAGAGATTTTTTTTATAGTATTCTTTAGAAATGGTGCAAGTGAAAATGGACGTAAATATTTTAATGCAGACATGGCAAACTCGCGACATCATGTGACGTCGCACAACGTATCAGGACTGTTTTGCCATTGCCGGCAATGGGGTGGGCGCGGCTTCCGCATGACGCATCCAGCCCACGGGGTGGCAGTTTGACACCTCTGTTTTAATAAATGGTAAAAATGTATTTTAAAATGAACTCTGATGAACTGTATAAGTGCCTTATTTATTTAGCATAAGACAATAGTGCCTTGCTAATATGGATAATAAAAATCTAAGAGGGAGAGAAACATACATTTCTTAGATATATGGAATATGTTTTGAATACAGGGCATTCCATTTACAAAAAATTGTCTAATCAGAACTCAGAAAAAAAATACAAAACATTTTTATTATCAAACAATGTCTCTGAATTCCATTTGGAAGTTAGAGGCCTATTTGAAATGCAGATAATGTTAGAGGAGGTACTTATTTTCAGTATGCCAGCTTTTCATATATTTATTTAAATCAGCAACAAAATTAAAGTGTAGTCTGGAGGGCACCAAGGGAGATATCTATGGGCATACCTCCTATAGCTCTTTGCATCTGTTGTAATATTTAAACCTTATGGAGTTTATTTACAATCAACTGCATAATTCGTGTTTGTGGCTTCTGTGGACTTTCATATAAATAAGCAATGAGGCAATATGTGTTTGGGTGTGTGCACACTAACAATAAATAGTAATCCATCTGATTAGTTTGAAAAGTGTTGTGGATAAACATTTTATTTTTTTAATGGCACAGTCACTTATTTTTTTATTAATACTTCAAATATTTTTGGAGCCCAGCCCTCTGAAGGAAGAAAAGATTTTAAGTAATTCTAAATACATGTGTCATATTTTCTCTTATTTTGATGAAACACATAGAACACAAATTTTAAGACGTGTGAATGTGTGAAGCAAGGACTGGCATGCCATAGGGCCTTCACGCTATCCCACTGATTGAAATAATCAAGTAGTCCACAGCTGTAGTAGAGCTAAACTAATGTCTTAAAAAATGTAGCAAAGCAGGAGTAGAGATAAGTGGGATGGGGTGGGGGGAATAGCTCTATGCATGTGTCAATTGGCACAGAATAAAAAATCCTAAATGTCTACAAGAGGCAGGAAAAAAAACTGAGCAGCATCAGGATACCCTGAAAGAAAGTATACAGAGCATCATTACTGCGAAGGAACAAATTAGTTGCTGCTGAATTCCAGGAGAAAGATAGCCAGGCCAGATGTCTGTATTCAAAGTCTATTGCAACAAGCTTGGCACTGCTGTTAAGGAATTGCTCTTTATATGAAGATAAAACTCTTTATCTCTTTTTCAACTGAGTTAATTTCCTTGGGTAGTAGACAACATCCAAGTTGAGTTTTCAGTTTTTCCCTTGTGTAATAACTTTTTATTAAGTTTCATTATACAGGCAGCAGAGATTTTTATTCTCCCTTTCTATAAAGACTTGGGCTGGCGAATTACTTTGTGAGAAAAGGGCTTCCAGCTCTAGCATAAATAATTACTGACTTTCTCTTCTCAGTATCGCTGATAAAGTATGCTTATATAAATGTATCTATACAAGGGTCTAGATTTTGTGAGATTTTGTTAAAATTTTATCAGAAGCAGTATTTTAAAGAATTTAATAACATCAATACCACATCCGGAACTTTGAACCACTTATTTAGATCATAAAGAGAGACTGAAGAATCTATGTCTCCCTATGATCTCTCAATAATTATATTTGCCATGGTTTTTGAGTTCTATTCTACCATAGACACACTAATAGGAATTATAGAGTCCATAATCTGTAACTAGGGAGATTAGGGGCATGTATAGCAATGGGATATGACATGCTGGGATCCTGATCTTTGCTATAGAAACCACTGCAATAGAGATTAGATACATAGGCAGAATTAATCTTCAAAGATTAATGGACAGTTTGTCTATCAACCCTGGATGTTTGTTAAATATGAGTGAGATTTTATATATGCATATTTGACATTTTATGCAGATGTAATGCAGAAGTTGGATTTTATGTATTTTGCTCAATATATGCATGCATAAAATGCTGAGGAAGAATTAGTCCACTGCATTCAGAGTCTGATAAATTGAGGTCTATTTCTCAATATTTGAATATTTAAAGTAGGGACTAGATTAGTGATGGCGAACCTTTTAGAGACCGAGTGCCCAAACTGCAACCCAAAACCCACTTATACATTGTCGGGTGCCGGGTGGGTGTGGCCCATTGGTTGGGTGTGGCTGCAGACTGGGTGGGACTAAAAAGTTCAATCAATCAATTCCAACTTTGCAAGATCTTTTTTTTTCCTGTGAGAAGTTGAAATTGACTGATTGAACCTTTTTTTTTTTTTTGCACACGGAGTGGAGGCCTAAAGGAAAAAGGTTTTATAAAACCCAGCCAAAGGCCTAGGACTGGGGTGACAGTGCGCGTGCCCACAGAGAGGGCTCTGAGTGCTGCCTCTGGCACCCGTGCCATAAGTTCGCCACCACTGGACTAGGTCTTTCAAATAAATAAAAATATTGCCAATTAACAAGTGGAAGACATTTTAACCTTCCATATAAAAATTATGTTTATATGTTAAAAAATTAAAGCTAAAGCCATATCTCAGGTTTATTAAATTATACACTATATATGATCAGAACTCTATAACCCCAATTTTCAGAAATTTAAATTTCCCCCTCAAGAACGTTACTGCTTCCCTTTTCAGTGATCATGGCAAAATGTCTATATGTAGCTTTATCATTTAAAAATTGTTTTTCACCTTCCTCACAGTTTTGATTACTTTTGATTTTCATGTAGTTTTATATATGTATTTTAATTGCTGTGTATATTTTAATATTTGTTGATTTGGTCTTGGTTAGTAAAATAAATAACATGAACTGTCAATCAAGCAACTTTTCCATCCTTCCACGCATTCATTTAAACTTATTCTTTTATTTTATTACTTTCCCCCCCTCAGTCTGTATTGCCTACTTACTGGGAAAAAGAAAGTGCCAGGATAAAAAAAAAAGACAAGGATAGTAGGACATATACTACACACAAATTTAATCATATGACAAATTCACTGCAGATTTTGTTCTCAATTCCTAGAATCCAGTATCAGTTCTTACATAGTACTTGGACTTATATACTGCTTCATAGTGCTTTTCACCATGTAGTAAAGTAAAAAAGAAAGAAAGAAACTATAATATTTTTTTTCATCATATTTATATAGGTGCCCATTTCACAAATTATGACTATTGTATTCTGCTCTGAGCAGCCTACAATAAAAAACAACAGTAATAAAGCATTCTACTATTTAAAAAATCAATGTTACTATTAACAGAGTAGCAGAGAAGATTTGATATTACAAACAATGCAGCCACGTCACTAGTTCCCAATCTATATGTTCTGTCCTTTAGTTTGAATCCATCTAGTATGGAGGCTAATACCATAATGTTTTAGTGAGTGGCAATTGAAAGTTTGTTTCCTAAGTCTTCCCGAATAAAATAACAAATCACATGCACATATTTTTCTCATTTATTACTTTTATGATTTTTTAAAAAACAATGACATTTAAAAACTCTCTAAAGCTTTCATATTTCAAAAAAGATGAAGTCACCTTTGGTTATTATGTCCATCCAGTTTTCTTGGCAGCATTAGGGAAGTACTTTTGGCAAGAAAAGCAAAGGGGTTTTGTTGAATTACAGAAAAGCAAAGATTTTAGTCCAACATTCGATTTCCTGCAGTTCCCATCTTGATGTATCCAAGAAGCCAATAAACGGGATGAAGGCAATAGCTTGGTAATGTTTTAAAATAACTCTTAAATGATATGCAGCCTCTTGATCTAATTCAATACTCAATCAAACTCGTAGAATTATGCAAATAAATATAACTGTTTATCAGAATTCTCAAGTTCTGTTGGATTGTGCACTTTACATCTATATTAAAAATATTTGGTGACTGATTCTACCAGACCCTAGAGTTGTCCAAATGAATTCCACCTCTTATTTATTTCTCTTTTGCACTCTATACCATAACTAATCACCCAAATAGTGTTCAGCAGCCTAGTGTTCAGGGAATATTTTGGTAGATTCTTGGCTGAAAGGAAATAAAGCGATACAGTCAATTTCTAACCATACTTCCAGAGGAATGGATTTAATCCAATATATGATATTGTCAAATACAAACATGGCTCATAGTCTAACATTGTTAAATATTTTCAGGTCTCATTGTTTTCAGTACAAGGGCATGTTTGAATTTTTCTAACTGAAATTAATGTAATACTTTGTCATTAGGATAATAATTGTATACACACAGCCATCTGGTAGAACTATCTTGTATGGTTCAAGGATTTGTGCCATTTATCCTTATAAATGGTTAGTGGAGTCAACAGCCACTTGTTATGATTCATTGCAAGGCACTTTAGATTAACACCCCGAAACCTTCCTAATCTAGATGCTACAGTTAATTATTATGACCACAGTTTCAATCGGTCAAGCAAGAGTTAAAATTGAAGGGCTGAGGGTAAAAATCTACTTAGAGCAAACTTAATAAACAGAAATATGCCCAAAATCTAAGAAAGCTGTGGCAAAACATTTAGTATTGACAACCACAGTTCAGAAGATTGAGCAGCAAGAAATAGATCCTGGCATAGGTCAATATTTTTAGAAAATCAAACGAAGTTTCAGTTAAGGCAAAATGCCAGATTTTCACAGAAGGTGTTCCAAAATAAGTCAGAAGCATTTACAATAGAGTTTCTTAGCCTTACTTAGATACAGCTGACATTAATTAATGCTGAGTGGAAAAAGGGCTAATAGGGAGAAGATACCCCCTTTAAAGTAGAATGTTATTCCTGACTGTCTCTGATCAGATCTTAGTATAGTGCAGTGGTTCTCAACCTTTTTAATGCCGCGACCCCCAACCGGTCGTAAGTCGAGGACTACTCAACTGGTCGTAAGTCGAGGACTACTCAACTGGTGCAGCACCGTTTGCAGAATGGGACTTTTGGCGGGCTCAGCAGGGCAGAGACAGCCTGGACAATTCCTATTGGCTTTTGAAAGCCAATAGAATTAGACTCTATTCAAGAGAGTCTATTCTATTGGCTTTCAAAAGCCAATAGAATAAAAGGGAGTAGCACAGCTAAGGAAAAGGGGGAAAAATGGCGGACTGTGTTGTTTGGCGACCCCCGTGAAATAGTCGTTCGACCCCAAATGGGGTCCCGACCCACAGGTTGAGAACCACTGGTATAGTGGCAATCCAGATAAGAGCATAAAAACAGCCCTCCTGGAGTAGGATGACCTGAATAATTGTTTTCTATTAGATTTTACAAAAGAAGTTTGTTAATGCATTAAAAAAAATCACTGAGCAATGGGATAAAAAAGAAATGAAGAGAAATCAAATCTTATGACAATATTTGAATGAAATATACATTAAGACTGCTAAAATAAAATGAAGGAATATAAAGCTTTATTTGATCAAGGTTAAAATAAGACAAATATGTTCTTTAAGGAAACCTTTTGCCTTGGAGTTCTGTTTTTACTGGTCTCATCTATCGGAACCATGACATATTGTTTCTCTACTAACCCTGTATAGACTTTCTGCTAACACCAGAACTGAAAAAAATAGTTTTTTACAGATTTGATTTTAAATAAGTGCTGGGATAGAGGATGAAGAGATAAATGTTTGTAGCCTTGGAGGAGGTTTAAGTCACTAAATCTGTTTATACTTCTTGTGATGAAGGTTGGAAATTCCTTCTTTTTATATTTATTTTCTCTTTGTTATATTATTTTGTTTTCCTTCTTTTTTTGTATCTTTACTCCTTTCTAGTCTTTTTTTCTTTCTTTAAGTTTAGCTTCCATTAACTTCTGTTGTTATACAGGTAGCCCTTGACTTCTAACCATTCATTTAGTGACCGTTTAAAGTTACACAGCATTGAAAAAAATGACGTATGACAAGTGTTCACACTTACGACCTTTGCACCATCTCTATGATCATGTGATAAAAATTCAGATGCTTGACAACTGGCATGTATTTATGATGGCTGTAGTATCCGAAGGTCATGCGATCACCTTTTGCTTTCTGACAAGCAAAGTCAATGGGAAAGCCAGATTCATCTAACTACTGTGTTACTAACTTAATAACTGCAATGATTCACTTAATACCTGAGCCAAGAAAGGGCATAAAATGGGGCAAAACGCATTTAACAACTGTCTTGCTTAGCAACAGAAATTTTGGGCTCAATTGCGGTTGTAAATCAAGGACTACCTGTAATCAAAATTCTTTAAAAATATTAAAAAATATATAAAACAACCTTACGGGATCGGGCCAAAATCCACCATAATCCAATATTTGTTTCTCATACTGGCTGCTCAGATGCCTTTTAGGTAGTCACAAGGAGAAAGTAGAGATATAACTTCTACTTCTGTTTTCTTTTAACTGATGTTTGGAATCTAACACTTAGTTTAATGTAAATGGTAATTTATTGTCCATGCTTATATAGATTGGCCCTGAGCATTGGTGAGTTCTGAAATACCATGAAACATGTCTAAAGTAATTTTCCATGTAAGCCTGTTAATTAGAAAGAATAGTTGTATTTTAACATCCCATGCACCAAGAAGAACTAAGTTCAATATTCAAATGTAAAATATTCTGATTTTGGATATTCTCTTCCTGCATTAATTTGTGCTTTATGGAATACATATATATCCTATATTTTCAAAGGTGATTACAGAATAGTAAGGCGGAAAGATGTGTAAACTAATATTATTTTGCAAAAATTCTCCTCTGTAAAAGAAAATTTCCTCAGAGGAAAGAAATACAAAACAATGTTATATACCTTATAACTTATGTTGTAGTTCAGTGTCTGAAGTTTATGACTATTGACGGTTGGTGTGATTGTTTATTGAATAAAACTATATTTTATGTTTTCCATTGGCTGTGTAGAAGAACAAGTGTAAAAACTGAAGCTATTGGATCTGGAATGGTGCAGTTATATAAACAATAGATTTAAGATTATAACAGTTTATAGGTGTTTGTTCGCTCCCCACCATCACCTCCACCCTCATTTATCTATGCCTTGTGCATGCCTTTGACCTGTGTTATCCCACTGGCATATTATAGGAATGCTGTCACCTTACCTGTGAAAGAGGTGAAAAATATGCCCCTTTACCAGCATAGTGGAACTTCCTCCAAATTAATCAGCTTTTCATTTAGCAGATGTTCTGTACATTGTTTCCAGATTTTTAAAATAAGATTGATGTCTTAGATAAGAACTTCTAGTGATGGAACACCCACAATTTCTGGATGTAAGCCATTCCACTTATTAATTGTTCTAGCTGTCAGGAAACTTCTCCTTAGTTCTGGGTTTTTTCTCTCCTTGATTAGTTTTGTACATTGCTTTTTGTTCTGCCTTCAAGTGCTTTGGAAAATAGGTTGACCCCCTCTTCTTTGTGGCAGCCCTTAGATATTAGAATACTGCTATCATGTCACGATAATTCTTCTTTTCATTAAACTAGACATACCCAATTCCTTCAACTGTTCTAGCCTCCAGTCTTCTAACCATTTTTGTTGCTCTTCTCTGCACTCTTTCTAGAGCAGTGGTTCTCAACCTGTGGGTCGGGACCCCATTTGGGGTCGAACGACCATTTCACAGGGGTTGCCAAACAACGCAGTCCGCCATTTTTTCCCCTTTTTCTTAGCTGTGCTACTCCCTTTTATTCTGTTGGCTTTTGAAAGCCAATAGGAATTGTCCAGGCTGTCTCTGCCCTGCTGAGCCCACCAAACGTCCCATTCTGCAAACGGTGCTGCATCAGTTGAGTAGTCCTCAACTTACAACCGGTTGAGTAGTCCTCGACTTATGACCGGTTGGGGGTCGCGGCATTAAAAAGGCTGAGAACCACTGTTCTAGAGTCTCAACATCTTTTTCATATCATGGCAACCAACTGGATACAATATTCTAAGTGTAGTCTTACCAAGGCATTATAAAGTGGTATCAACACTTCATGTGATTTTGATTCTATCTCTCTGTTAATGCAGCCTAGAACTGTGTTGACTTTTTTGGCATCTGCAGGACACTGGTCGCTCATATTTAAGTCATTTTTCACTAGCACACCAAGATCCTTCTCACAATGTATAAACATAAATTATAGTAAACTCAGTTTCACTATTCCCCCAACCTTATGTGATGAATATATTTTCTAGGACTTGATATTTTTCCTTTTAGGTTAATAGGGACTTGATAGTAAACCAATAACGTATTTTGACATTCTTAGTATTTTTATAAATATCAAAGAAAGGACAAAACTGTAATTTCACTACATTAAAATTAATAATCATTTATCTGCCAGAAAAACATTTAAATATCACTTGACATTTGCAGAGAAAGATTAATGTTTAATTTGCTACAAAACCTGAAATATATTGAAATAAAAAATGCTTATATATTCGGTAAAGTGAAATAACAGGCAAAGGCTATTCATTTGAAAACAGTGTAATCATAAGAAAATACCAAAATACATTAGTATGTTTTAAATGTCACTTTAAAAAATACCAGGAATTTATGCAAAATGAAGGGTGTGAAGAATATCACATAAACCAGATAGCATTTTCAGTTGGAATGAGTAAATGAGAGCTTACAAGATGGTGTGTTTAAAGTAACATGTGGAAACTGATATTCTATCATAAGAAGTACTAATATTGATTTTTGAATGCTATCCGGAGTTACAGAAAATTGCATGATTTTACATGTTTTCAACCCGGTAAACTGGAAAACCTTCCAATTTATGAATTCAAGTATAGCATTAGAGTGCAAGAGAGAAGTTTCTAGTTAACCATGGAATAAATTTAAGCTTTTACTATTGCATATTATCTTTTGGTGATCTTATGTAATCCTATGTTCTACCACACAGACACAGACCCACTGTTGGCCTACAGCAGTGATGGTGAACCTTTTAGACATCGAGTGCCCAAAAACTGCCCCCGCCCTCCCCCCATCCTGACCGTTCTGCCCCTGCCCTGACCGCTCTGTCCCCAGACAGTTGAGTATGGTCAACTTACAACTGCACTGACTGATTACTGAAATTCCACTCCCAATTGGCTTTCTTGAGTTATGTTGAGTTCAAACAGGAATCTCCAGTACTTACATCTTCTAGCCACTAAGAGAGAGGAAAACACAAGGTTCAAGGTTAGTCAAAGCTATTTAATTAATTATTAAATTGCTGAATTCTAATAGGTTGTAAATGGCTTACAAAACAACAATGTTAAAAATAAAAGAACTCCAATTTGTAGACACCTCAGAAACCATGACAGCATCATTCTGTGAGGTAAATTAACTCTCCATATCTCCAAATGCCTTCTTAAATAGCCATGTTTTTTCAGCACAATAATATGGAGCAGAATTGGATAGGGAGTAGCACTCTTCCCATATCTATTGTCTAAAATATGTATTTTATTCTCTTCATTTTATATCTTTTTTATTATCAAATACAAAAATAAAATTGATTGCATTCAAGAGAGGGAGGCTGTCCAAGAAGATTCCTTTGAACAAACTATAGATCTCTAAAATAACTTTCTGTTGTATTACCTTCAGTGAAAAATCTAATATTCATTATTTCTTGTAGTATAAAGTTCAATAAATTTTCAATATGTTTGAAAGCAAAGATTAAGGTTTTTTTATTTTAAAGGTTTTATATGGTTATTAATAATTTTCTTGTCTCTATGTAGATATTATTCCTTAGATAAAAAGTGAAAACTGGCAATATATTGACAAAAATACTTTTGAAAAATTATTTGACAATGTTCTCATTACTGCTACTTATTTTGAAGAATAGATTATTGGGACCTTTTAGTTAAGGTTTAAGTCTTTATATATTTTTGTTCATTGTACTGCTTGCTATTCTATATTTAGTCAACCCAGAATTATATTCTAGAAGCAATGAACATAATACTTGGGTGTTTTAAGTAGAAAAGAGGGCATCTGACCTTTTGTTACTAATCTGTGACAGGTGCAACCTATTTTCTTCCAAATAGTGTTAATTTACATGTGCAAATCATCCTTTGAAATGTCTATTCTGTGCAACCACCACAGGGGAATTGATCATCGTCATGAATAGTGTAATGGGTAGCTGAGAGAGATAATTACTGATATTTCAGCACATTCATGACTGCAAGTTGGTCTTTTAAGTGTATTTTTGTTTTCACAGCTTATTGAGAGAGAGAGAGCAAAGTTAGTTATTTATTGCTGGCCAAAAACAAAAGTGTCTGTAAAAGTTTGTATATAAGGACAGCACATTGTTACAAATTAGTTTCCTTTACCATTTTTGGCAAACTCATTGCAAAGTAATCGTGGCCTGTGTTGAAGTGCACTTCCTCTGGGACCAATAACTGTAAATAAGCAGGGCTGCAAGCTGGCTGATAAGTTGTTGTTCTGAAGATAACAGTCCTTTTTAGCAGTGTATTTGACCTTTTCCTTTATATTGCCTGAGGCTTGTCTAAGACCCTCAAGGACTATTTTTCCATTTTAAAGTTCTCTGTAGAAAAGCACAATGTGTGTTTTAAGAAGATCTTAAGGTTGCTTAATGCATCTATTTTTTTTTTTTTTTGCATTTTTATGATAATCGTTTGGCACATATAGTAACTCCAATTAGCATTTAATTGAAACAGGATTTCAATGTTTATGACATACAATCTTTCTTATTTGCTTTATTTTAACATTTTATGATGTGTTTGTTGAACAAGTATTGAGAGATAACTGAAGCAGTATTTTATTCCTTTTCTTAATATACATAATTCTAAATGACACCCACTTTTACGTTATTTTATAATTGTACATGAAATAAAACAGTAGCCTTACAAAAACAGCTAATGAAAATGTGAGCAGCAACTGATGAGTAAATAATGCTAAAAGTCAGCCTGTATGATTTTTTTTATAACATTAATATTCTTTATGAATATAGATAATATTTTAAAATAAATATTTAGCTGCTGAATACTGTCTTAGACATCTTTAAAATAATAATTTTTATTATATTAAAAGATTAAGACATTTTATTCTCTAAAAAATAAACCTTTTTTAAAAAAAAGAATACTTTTTAGGTGTGTTCACGTATGTTTCTCAAGACTGCATGGATGATTCTAATAGTTTTATTATGGTCTCATTATAACTAAAATGTGAAGATGCAGACAATCCCAGTGTAAGCTGAAGAGTGTTTCATTTAAAAACTATTTTAAAACTTTGTGCCTCAAGTAGTACTTTGTGATTATGCAGGTATCTATCAGTTTTGACCAGGGTTGTACAATCCATTTGAATTTAAAACATATCTGGTACTGACTATTTTAAAAGCATTTCAACCTTGAAACTGACCTTGTTTGAGCTTAAAATACTCATTTGAAAATCAAGGAACTTCTGTATTGATCAGAAGAAACCATTTCAAAATCAAAATAGAGCATTTAATACTTAAAATATTTCAGATTGAAAATACTCTGTAGATCCTGTTTTTGAATTTTGTATTCTTGCTACCAAAGAGGAAAAACATTATTATATAATTTAGAACTTAAAATAATCGAACACATACTGGACATATGTCATTTCTCAAGTATTCTGCTACTACTGAGGATATATCCCAGTGTTTTGCATTTGTGTAGAATCTGTTTTTAGTTTACTATATTGTATACTAATAATGTAAGCAAGGGATTCAAGGTGTTTCCAAACTGGAAAAATCTAGCATTATAAATGAATGTTATTGTGCTACTTTTCTTTCAAGTAAAAAGAAAAAAGATTGAAAAAGCAATGGCAAAAGATTTTGGGGGTGGGGGGAACAGTAGAAATTGTATACAGGTAGTACTCAATTTACAACCATCACTGAGTCAAAATTTCTGTTCCTAAGCAAGACAGTTGTCAAGTGAGTTTTGCCCCATTTTATGACTTTCTTTGCCATAATACTTAAGCAAATCACTGTAGACATTAAGTGAATCATGTGGTTGTTAAGCAAATCTGGCTTCCCCCTTTGACTTTGCTTGTTGAAAACCAAATGGGAAGGTTACAAGTGATCACATGATCCCAGAACAGTGCAGCTGTCTTTACTAAGTGCCCAGTGATGGGATTAAAATATGTGAACAACTGGTTCTCTGTGTGGATGCCACTTCTGGAAGTCCATTCTGGGCCTGGGCAAAAATTAGCTACCGGTTCTGCCAAACTGGTGCGAACTGGCTGAATCCCACCACTGTAAATGCCCCAATTTGATCACTCGACCATGGTGTTATGTGCTCCTGGCTACTTTCCTTCGTGACCAGAGGCAAGCTCGCCTGACCAATAACCAGCCAAGACACAGTGAAGGCCTTTTGTTTCGTTTATTGCAATAAGCGGGGAGAGAAGCTTTCAAAGCTTGGTTCTCTCCAAAGTTTTAACCCAAAATATCTCCTTCTTTTATTCATCCCTATCACCGGCCGCTACAGCCCTCCTCTTTCCCCATTGGCTGAGGTAGTATGAGGTTACACTCTTTCCGTCCGCCTATACACATTTCCTGATAACACACTAAATCATATTCACTTATACAATAAGAATAAGAAAAATTAGACATGGAAATGGTTATTTTAAACTCAGATATATTTATGTCCCCATTTTAAACAATAAGTTCTTTTCCTGCTTTTCAATTCAATGTGCCTCTCTTCTTATCTTATTTAGCTTATTTTCCTTATTCTCCATTCAACCTTCCTGGCTAGCCATTTCCTTTATATTTTTATAGCTTCTCTTCTTCCTTTCTCAGACCCAACTATTTTTGCCTTATCTTACTTCCTTAATCTCTTCCTGACTCTCACCATCTGTATTTTTAACTGACTGAAGATTTATCATATTGATGTATATTTATCAATGGTGATGCTACAACAGTTGTAAGTGTGAAAATTGGTCATAAGTCAATTTTTTCAGTGCTTTTTTAACTTTGAATGGGTCATTAAATGAATTATTGTAAGTCAAGGACTATCTGTATAGAGAAAGTTTAGTTGACTTTTTCTCCCATCCATAATGATCTATATATGAGCTTGGATAACTGATTAACAGAAATTCAATCTAGAAGTAGCAAAGGAATCAAAAAGGGAAAAGTTCCTGGGAAACTGTAATAAAAGCAGAAGTTTTGGAGAAAAGGAACTGTGCAATCATTAAACATGTCTGACTGAGCACTGGGAAGCTCCACAAGTAAAGTATCTTATGGTTTATGCAACAGGGCAGTTTGCTGTTTTTTGCTTACTTTCCCATCCTGTTTTTTTTTTTTAATTTGAAGTCAGTTTTCTCTCCCCATTATATTGAAATAGTGGACCAATTCTTAATCAGGCTATAAAGCATTTCCCATTTTAGTTTATTTCCAGGCACTCTAAAAACTTAATGTGGCATCTTTATTTTTTGTTATTATTATACATAGAACAATGCGAAATCACAGCTGCCAGTTCTTTAACTATTATTGGCTTTCATACACATTGACTTCTTCTCAAGGACTTAGGATGTCACACTGTACCGCCATAGTATATGTGTGGATACAAGCAATATGGCCTTTTGCAATTGCCTAATGGGAATTTTGTCAATGTGCAGGTTTTTTAAGTGCCATGCAAGAGATTTTGGTGGATATCCAGTGTGCCAATAACCACTGGGATCACCACAACCAGTTTATGCCATAAACTTTCAATTTTGATTTTCAGATTTTGATACTTTTGTCAACTTCTCCAATCCTCTACTATACTCTGGTATTGCCACATCAATTATCCATACTTCCTTCTTTTCATGTACAGTTAAACCTGGTATGTTATGAGCTAAGGATATTGAAATACATTCCTCCAAGTAGTCCTGTCTTACCTTTTATTTTATCAATGATATATGCCCTCCGCTCAAGTGGTCTCTGCTCACGTGAATAGAACTTCACATGCTAGTGCAAGCACCTTCCACTCGTGCGTGAAGGTCCATTTGCACGAGTGGAGGACACATGCATGCGAATGGAGCTTTGTGTGGGCCTGCCACTCACACATTTCCCCTCCTGCCAGGCTGGATCGCCGAGCTGGAAAGGCTGGGGACTGCTATACTAATCATGTTCGTCCATCGATTTCGATGAGGACCTTGACATCTTGTGGATTATGGGCTACCAATGATGTGTCCGTAGATGGCTGATAAGATCAATGTTAGCACGGAATGTTCTGCCACTGAACAAGAAATGTAGACACTGTTACTTCAGCATTTACAGCTCTGGCTTTGCGGAATGCTCGCTTCTCTTGTGTAAATATCGTTTTATGAAAGAATGTTTTTTGTTCAATAAATGAACCAGTAACCAGTAACTTTTGATTGTCACTTTTCTGCTAAAGTAACCATAGGAAATGCCTTTTAGTTTCAAATACAAAATTGCTGGACAGCTATAGTGATGAAGGGAGTTACTGCCCTAAAATGACAAATACACATTTACTGTATTTTAGAAAATGAAATGTGCTTGTATGGCCAGCTAGTACAGCGGTCCCCAACTTTTCCAGCTTGGTGATCCAGCCTGGTGTGGGGAGGAAATGTGTGAGTGTCAGGCCCACATGAAGCTCCATTGCATGCATGTGTCCTCCACTTGTGCAAATGGAGCTTTTTGCACAAGTGGAGGGTGCTTGTACTCGCGTGAAGCTCTATTTGCGTGAGCAGAGAGCACTTCTGCTCGTGCGCAAAGCTCCACTCACATAAGTGGAGGGTGCTCGCCCATAAAGATCCATTTGCACAAATTGAGCTTCCCACATGAGTGCATGCACCCTCCACTTGCATGAGTGGAGCTTCAAGCATGTGCCCACCCTTGCCCGCCACTCACTCAAGTGGAGCTTCATGCACATGCACTTGCCCATTTCTCCCATGGCCCGGTTTTGAAAAGGCTGCGCCCAGTAGTGGGCAATGGCCCAGGGATTGGGGACCCCAAGCTAGAATATTTGGGATAGCTTTGTCCATATAATTTTATTAGGCCTTTTGGTTAGATGACTATGACATTACTATAGAGGGATTTTGTGTAAACCTTAACCTCACAATTTGTTTTGCAAATGTTTCTAGGCAACCTTGGACGTGTTGACCATATTACTGAATTTGAATATGATCTTTTCATCAGACCAGACACATGTAATCCACGTTTTCGAGTCTGGTTCAATTTCTCAGTTGAAAATGTAAAAGAATCTCAGGTAAGCACCATTTATGTTGAAGATTTAGATGTATTATTGTTGAAGAAATAACAAATGATGTGTAAACTAAGAAAGTACTTTGTTGGTTGTTTAGTATAACTGTATTGTAGTGTATTTGTTTAATCAGATTGTACATACTAAGTTGAGAACATTTTTTGATTCATATGATTGCCTGGATTACTTTGGCAGCCTAAAAATATACTTGAAAGCCTAAACTATCACTATTATTAGCTTATTGTTCATAGTTTCTTATAAAGCAGTTTCTAATGTTGATCCTTCTGTTTGCTTATCATTTATTACCCAGAAGGAAAAAATTCTTCTGTTGAATGTTTTCTTTATTAAACTTCAGAAGGATTGGTATATGTACTTTGCATATTCTTTTAATTAGTTTATGTCTTTTAGTTGTTCATTTATATTAAAATATAATTTCCATGTTGGTTATCCCATTATTAACAAATATTCTTTTTTACACAAAGCACGTGGAATATACTGAATTTGAATTTCTTTCCAGGAGTCTTTCTTATCCTGCTTTATTGACTTAGGATTTTAAAATTTAGCAGCTGTATTTCATTGAAGTGTCCAAAACCATTTTGCTACAGATGGAGTAGAGTTTTCCATATACAGGTAGTCCTCGCTTACAACCATTCATGTAGTGACTGTTAGAAATCCCAACAGTACTGAAAAAGGTGTCATGACAATTTTTCACACTTATGACCGTTGCAGCATCCTCATGGGCACATGATTGAAATTTGGATGTCTGGCAACTGGTTCATATTTATAATGGTTACAGTGTCCCCAAGGTCATGTGATCACCTTTTGCGATCTTCTGATAAGCAAAGTCAATGGGGGAATCTAGATTCACCTAACAATCATGTTAACAGCTGCAGTGATTCACTTAACAAGGGTGGCAAGAAAGATTGCAAAATGGGGCAAAACTCACTTAATAAATTTAGCAATAGAAATTTTGGGCTCAATTGTGGTTGTAAAAAGAGGGATACCTGTATCTCCCTATAAATCCTAAACAGTATATTTCCAGATTTTTTTTTCTCTTTTTGCATTATTTTGATGCTAAGTATTTATCTTGATTTAAAAAAAAAATAAGAGATCAGGAAAGATTATTTGTAGCTCAGGGCTGAAATGGAGGGTTCTTGGTGCTCTCTGAGAAGCCCTCAAATAGTATAACACTGCTGTCATGTCATCCCTAGTCCTTTTCAATAGACTAGACATATCCAATTCCTGCAACCATTCCTCATATGTTTTAATTTCCAGGCCCCTAATCATCTTTGTTGCATCTGAATATATTTTCCAAGGAATTCATAGCTATTCTTATCAAGTGTTAGTTTATGGCATATTTGCTGACTGATTGTTCCTTTGCTGTTGATGGTTGATCCTGAAAGGCTATCTACCACTTTGATATCTTTATTGTCGATTTAAGTGGGTTTTCTACCTATTGTTATTAGTTTGGTCTTCTTCATATTTCATTTTATCCCCATCTAACTAATTAATTTAAAAGGCTGTATCAATCTGCTTACCATCTATTGGCTGTTAAGTACTTGATATACCACATTTAAAAGATAACACTAACTTTATTTTAACCTTCAGCAAACAGAATATTAGCGTTAAAAAATATAAATGCAAGAAAAGTCTGTACAACACTATGTTTACCCAAATTTATAATAAACGTGTGATTGTGATACATGTTCATCATGTATGTGTGTTGATGGTTTATGGTAGAAACTGCACTCCAAAGAAGTGCAGAGCAAAACAATAAAATAAACAAATATAGGACCAAATAAATGGATATTAATTTAATATTTATTGATTAAAGTGATTTGTTTTAGAACAAGTATACCACTCTCTATTTCTATCTTGCAGTACATGTAAACTATTTCACATACTATATTTTATGATTATTCTACCAATGTTAGAAGGAAAAAAATGAATATATTATCAAAACTATTGATGGCGTATGATTGATTTCATGTTTTGGGCCTTAGTCAACACTGATGAGAATATACAGCTAAAAATGAAAAAGAGGTTGTCTCCTTGACATTGAGATATGAAGAGATATAGTACATATTCAGAATTCACAGGATATTTGTTTTGGTGGTTGTGTACATATAAAATAATGGATTCTCTATTAGTAGTGAACTTTGTAATGTATCTTCATGTAATCTTTTTATCATCTTTCAAATTTCCGGTAAAAGAAATTGTACCTGAATGTAATAAGGCTTTAACAGTACCTTGGGAATCCATAGATACTGTATTTTAGATGTATTAAAGAAATATTTCAAATCATTGCATTAATATGTATATGTTTTATATTAATTATATCGTAAGAACAGTAGAGGTTTTTTTATTCTGAACAAGTCATAAAATAGTTAAAAATTATTTATTTAAGATTATTAAATATCATATATTTTGTTCAAAATCCTCTTTAACTACATTCAAGTCACAATATAATTTATGCCATACCTGTTTAAAAGCCATATATATGCTTGTGTGTGTGTGTGTGTGTGTGTGTGTGTGTCTCAAATATAAAAAATGAATAATTGATCTAAATTCTGTGTGATTTCAATAAAAGAGAATATTTGTGATTCGGGATTGAAATGAGGGGTGCTTGGTGCTCTTGGAACATCATTGTTTTCTTGCAGACCTTTCATTACCCAAACTAGCTAACATCATTGGTGCTAGTCATCATCATCAACATCATCATCACTAGCACCAAGAGGATCAAGGATGCTTTACTGTGTGCTTTAAATAACTTGATCATTACTTTATATAAATTACTTTATATAATATTCATAGTTATATTAGATACATTGTAACCAATATGGTATAAAGAATGCAAATACCATATTTTTTTATCTGTGATGGACATGTTCATGTAGTCTACCAGGAACTGAGTTTGACTCAAAACTTTATTGTCAGGCATAAAAAGTAAACAATGTACAGAAGAGAAGAATATCCAGAGAGTAAGAAGTATAAAGAGCTATGCGTTGTTTCTGCTTTATCACTTCTATGGAAATTGTTGCATGGCTTCACAAAGACTTGGAAGAGTTGGTGTAGAATTGGAAAAGAGCACATAAAAGTAAACTTCTGTGCATTCATACCTTTCAATGTTACTTTTACTCTGCGTGCAAAAGGCTTTTTTCTTCATTCACAGTAATATACCACTCCTTGATCAAACTGATATATCCCTTTATGTAAAGGGAGAAGGTGTCCTCTATAACAGGGCTTTTCAACCAGTGGTACGGGTACCACCTGTGGTACATTGGCACCTGGCAGGTGGTACGCGACCATCCTAGAAAAGTAGAGGTGGAGGGGAATAAGCTGAACTGGTGGCAGCACCGCACAAGCCTGAGCGAGAGATGGCTGCAGGGCTGCAGGGCTGTCAGGGCTCAGCGGAAGCTCCAGGATCAGCACCAGGCTCCAGCTGTAGCTCGGCGCTGATCCTGGCACTTCTGCTGAGCCCTGAAGAAGCACCAATCAACTGGAAAGCAGCACTGATCCTGGTGCTTCTGACAAGCCCAGAAGAAGCGCCGATCAGCTGAAATGTTGCAGCATCTCCAGGGTCTGGTGATTTACATTCAGATGCTTGGCAACTTTCATATTTATGATGGTCACAGTGTCCCAGGGTCATGTGAAGTGACCAAAACCTGCTGCAACCACCCAGCAAATGGGGGGAATAAAAACCAAACATCTCCCCACCCCACCCCCGCTGCCAATCCTCAACAGAAATGCTCACAACAATGAAAACCTCAGACAGGAGGAAGAGTGCCACTGGGTGGGCAGGCAGGTGTCTTGCTCGGCTGTGGCTCAAGGAGCACTTTTTACAGTGCCATTGTAACTTTGAACAGTCACTAAGCGAACTGTTGTAAGTTGAGGACTACCTGTACTTTATCACTTTTTCCTTTTTTTTTTTTTGGTCATCAAGTTTTTGACACCTTGCTAGGCGACTGGTGGTACTCGGATGTTGCCATATCCTAAAAGTGGTACAATGGGTGAAAAGGTTGAAAAGCCCTGCTCTATAAGGACGTACATGTAAAAACAATATAATATAATATAATATGTTATATTATGCTTATGTTATGCATCAACAAAAGTTTATGCTTTAGTTTTGTGTGTCTGTATTAATAAATATTGCCTTTAAATTTAGACATTTTAAAATTATGTGAAAGGGGACTTTTGATGAATGGAATATCTGGCAGTCTGCCAATACTTTACTGAGAAAGAGACATGTTTTAATTTATAAACATTAAATATTGTGTCAATTTTAGTTTTTGTTTAAACATAAGGATTTTAGTTATCTGACTATTAACAAAGTACTCATTTGATGATATGATTTTATTTCATATCATATCATCACTTATTATTATGAAATAATGTTAGTCATATTATTTCACATACCAAAACTACATACATGTGTACATATCTGTGTGTATTTTATGTATGTGTACACACACACAATATAGTTTCTTTCTTTTGAATAATTATATTCTGTTTTAAAGCACACTAGATTTATTTGCTTTTTTTGCAAAAAAGGGAAAGAATATGATCTAATCTGTTACTGTTATTTTAGTCTACAGAATAGAATGAATATGAATTGATATAGATAACATTGTGTAAAATTGATATGCTTAATTGTTAATATTTGTAAGAACATGTCAGCTGCCAATTTGTAAGAAAGATAAGTATATTTTGTATTTCTGATTAAGTCTGATCTTTGATGAATAGAATATAAATACTCAAGTGTATCTAATTTCTAATATGATGACATGCATCTGTCAAAAGTGAATTCTTATGAAAAAAGAATGCTATATTGTGATTATCATAATTATGAGTGATGTGATGCATTTAATTTAGTTTCTATTTAGCAACTTGTAACTTATTTCATAAGCCACAATCAACACTTCATAGGACATATGCAGCATATAGAAAAGACTGCTGCACTGTGCTTTTCTTATTTCTGTTTCTGTCTCTTTATAATATTCTTTCCAATTAATGGTGCCTGTCTGCCATCTTGCAAGTGGAATGGATTTCTATTGCTGTGTTCTTTTTTTTTTTTGGCAAAGTAGATGTTGGCACTCAGGTTTCTTACTAGCAACTGCATTGAATGTCGTTTTGCTGCTTTTTGAATAACCAGGAGTGCTAGAAGAATATGTATTTTTAATTTTTCATCCACTATATCTTTGTGTTGCTGATCAAAATATATTCAGTAAGAGAATAATACTATGATAAGGGCAAAGCAAAATGGAAAAGGAAAGAAAAATTGTAGAAAATATTATAGAAATGTTGATCATAAATTATATTCAAGACAGATTTTCTAGTTGCTTTCTAAATGTCTTTTCAGATGTCTATGGAGATTCTCAATCATCCAGATCATAGTTGTTCAAGAAAGTCCAATTGTCTTGTGAAAAATACTTTTGTGTCTTTTCAGATACTGTAATTTTAATTTTTTATTTTAAATTACTCATAGTAATGGCTGAGCCTAATCTGACAGCTATAGTAACTACCTAGGACTAGTTGTATACCACCTATCTGCTAGCAGCATTCTTTGAATTTTGCTGCAATTGCCAGGATATCAACTTGTATAAATATTTTGTTTAGATACATTTTTAGCAATATCATTATCTTTCATCAATAATGTTAATACTTCAAGTATTTTTTTTTAAATGCAGTTAATGAGAAAAATGTCTATGGAGATTCTCAGAGATTCTCAAAGAAAAACATTAAAGTCCAGTTGTCTTTTGAAAAAGCACCTTTGGACATTAATGGGAAAATGTTTTAGGTCTATGTCTATTGTTAAACAAATTGATTTCCAAATCTATAATGGGAACTTTCTCATCCCTCTGAAAATCTCTCTAATGACTCCCTTGAATGTCAAATAATATGCAATATGAATGAATAGGGCCCCATAAAACAGAGTTCCCCAACCTCTCAGGATTGGCCAGAGTGCGGGGAAGGGGGAAAAGTTGGTCTGGTTTTGTGGAGGGGTGAATGCATGTGCTCATATAATGCCCATTGCTCACATGTGTGAGGTGGTGAACACCTATGTGAGTGGGGCTATGAATGCCCACGATGCTCATGATGCTCATGATGATGCTTGCATGAGTGGGGCTGTGTACCAGCCAGCCTCTCATGCAGCCCGGCAGCTAATAGGCTGCAGCCCACAAGTTGGGACCCATGCCTTAAAAAATAAGAGCTATGGATAACAGTAATGAAATAATGTAGAAACCTAGAGCTGACCAGTTGGGCTTATTCCAATATCAGAAACATTGCTGTTTCGCCAAGTACCTTCTTTATAATAAACATTTAAACCTTTTGCCTTTATAGTAAATTGTTATTAAAAATAAATATTTTAATGTTTTAAATAATATTCTAAGCTCAGAAAATTCTTGTATTTGTAATAAATAATCGTAGCAATACCTAATTTCATGCCTCTTTTAGGTACTTCATTGAATTGAACATAATAAACAGTGATTTATCACCTTCATTTTACACTCATGAAAATTGAAATATTTTCAACAATTTAATTTTGTGGATCAAATACCACTTCATTTCAACAATGAATATGAAGAAATTGCTTTTAATCACAAAACTTCATAAATTTCTGAATGTATAATTTAATAATTTATAAGATATCTTAAAACTCTATTACTATTACTATTCTTTTGGATAACTTTGTAATTATTAGTATTTTGCTAATTCATAAAATTTCTGTGCCTTTTTGTGTGTTATATTTTTCAGTAATATTATTTTTCCTTGAGTTGCCTATGAGGAATTATTACACATATCTAAGTTTAAGGGAAGAATAGAAAACTGAGCCTTATTATCTCTATAGATTATTAGCTGTGGCAGATTTCCTGTCACCCTAAAATCATTCTATGAACTATGTTATGATCTTTCTTCATGGTTCATAACCCTGAATTCATCAGGGAGAAATGCTTTGTGGGTGAGTGTAGAAAATTAAATCCCATACTGGAATAGGCTTCTTGACTGATCTAAGTAAATTTCTGCTGCAGAGGAATATAGCAATAACTTAATTCTACAGAGAAGAACTTCCTCACTGATGAGTTATTCCCTGTTTTGGAGCTAAAAGCAGTTACTTGGAATTGTCCCATGAGCAACTAATACCGAAGCTGAGCAATGAATACAGGAAAAAGGAAAGATAGTAAATATAGATCAAAACATCCTCATTTACTGTCAGAAATAAGATACGAACAGTATTAAGGCACATCAATGAAACAAAACAGCACTTATCTGTGGTGAAATCTGTAAAGTGTCTTCGATTGCTCAAGGGATCTTTAGATATAGCATTATTTTTTCTGCTTTATGGGTGACTTGACTATCTTTGTTATGAATTTTTCATGATTTTCCTGACCCAGCATCTCTTGCCTGTGGAGAGAGTGATACAGTATTGATTTGGGTGTTAGGTTTCTATCTTTTTTTTTCTTTTGCTACAACAAGATTTTTTAGCCTAGAAACTTCAATCTCTGATTACTCATTAGAGAACTGAGGGATTCTTCTTATATGTAAGTTGAAAAAAAAAGTATGCTTTTTACAAGAAATGATACCCATACCAGTGTTGTTAAAAGCTTCTTTAATGGAACTGTGCAGGTACATATTGAAGAGACAAGGCCTCTATCTGACAATTTAGAATGTTGGAAAAATGTTTGCATTTAAGTGTGAATGTTTACATAACCACAAACTAAAAAAATAAAAGAAGAACTCAACTGCATATTTTTATTTTGTGACTTCTATTGCCTTATTTTTGTGCCTTTGGGCATATTAGAAAATTGAAAAGAGGCCATGGTACTGCCACTTCTCAGCTAAATTGCTTTATAAAAGGAAAAAAATCTATATCTTATATCTCATGCAAACTTACTGCTGGCATTGCCATGGAAACAAGATTTTTTTTTAAAAAAGCAGAGAACTGAAATTTAGAAGCATTTTCATTTCATTGTGATTCATACTTCATAAAAATGCAAATCTCACACTAATACATGTTTTACCTTAATATTTTATACTTTCTTTTATATTTAACTGATCTAATGGTTTGCTTAATTAAAATTTGAACAACTTTGAATGCTTTTACTTTTCTTTAAATGTACTCCGGTCCTATCAAGCTTAGGATTTTTACTTGGATACATCATGCAGAATATGTCATAGAGAAAATCAGTCTTTTTAGTATATAATCATATTTTAAAAGCATTTTAAAAACAAGATTATCCATTATAATATTTATGTTACTATATTAGACTAACTAGCCTCTCTTCCTCCCTTCTTTATTTGAAAAAAAAAGACATGTACATATTTTCTTGTTTGAGGCACTACAAAATGTAATTGTTACAAATCCATCAGTTTTTGAACTTTCTGATATATTTTCCACAGTATGGTCTCTTTAAATCTCTTTATTTTTTGTGGAGGGAAGGAATGTAGTGATTTGTGTAGCTCAGAAGGATAAGAACTGGGCAGATTAGTAATTCTCAGATTTGAACATGCACTTAGTCCATATCTTCAGGCCTCAATTATTTAAAAATTGGCAATTTCTAAGTATGAACTAAGATGCCTTGACTAATGAAATTTTATTAATTGTGAAATCCAAGATGTTACTTTGAAAATAAAACCTATTGCAAACTTACCTGTTGATAGCAAACATGCTGTGGTCATGTCATCTCTCTCTTTCTCTCTCTAGGCCAGATTATAATTTTTTTTCTTTACTACATCATTAACAAAATGTGCTTAATCTGCTTTACTCAAACCTGGCACATGTATTTCTCCTTGTACTCTAAAGTTACTGCTTGTTTTATTTTAATATAAACAGCTCAGACTTTGAAAGGAATGCTAGCTATATAAGACCGGTGGGTAAGGTCCTCAACAATACCTGTGGTGGTGGTGCAAACTCCCAATTTGGTGCTGCATCCATCCTTAAGGCAGTCCCTCTTTTTCCAGCTAGGTGGCCCTGCCCTTGACTGTGTACTGAGTGATTCTGGTGGGGAAGGATTGATTAGAGTGGTTTTAACTGAAAGGGAGCCCTGCCCAGTCTGGTGAGAGTGGCTGGGTGTGCGTGGGTGCTGGTTTGCCTGACTTGTTATGTGAAGGGAGGAGGGGATTGTAGATGCCCTTGGGAACTGGGAAGGTTGGATTAGAGGAAGTTGAAGTTTCAGGGGAATTGGGGTGGGTTGGAACATAACACTGGTGATGGGCATGAGTAGGTATGTTTCATACCTATGTATTTATATTATTAGATTTTATACAGTTATATCTTTTAGTATTTTAAGCCACCTAGAGTTACTGTGTGGCGAGATGGGTGGCTAATCAATTTTACAAATAAATAAATAAATTTTGGGAAGCTGGGAGTTTGCTGTTCCCCAAGAAGTGTAGGATCACTTCAGGGTAAGCTGGTGGTGTGACAAACATCATCTGAAAGTCTCTCAAGGCTTTCAGGGATGCTGCTTCGCAAGTTGCTGAATGTGAGACCCTGTTTATTAAGGTGGACTCTAAATATCAGTTGAGATTGTTGCTGCTAGATCAGCCTCCCTGCCTGAGCTCCTCAACTCTGTTTCTGGACTGGTGGGTGGAGTTCCCATGGAGTTCTCATTCCTCTCATTCCAGGCTCCAGAGTATGATTTAGGAAAATGGAGATCAGCCTTTGGCCATATAGTGTAAACACCCCCCCCCTTCAGAGGGGCACATTTCTTGCTGTTTTTAAGTAAGAAAGGTTCCCTTCTAGATTTTTTTGTCCAGAATTTGCTCAGAATTTTCTAGAGGAAATTCAGTAGATATAGACTCAATCTGAGAATATAAATGCCTTTACCACCACACGACTATGCAGTAATACCTGCTTTAAGTTTTTGGACAGAGCTGGAACAAGCTGGTTCATTATGTTCGGAGGAAGAGATTGATATTAGTGGTTGTTTCCTGGGCATCCTTTCTGGTGTCAACATTACTACTATCTCTCTAATATCTATTCCATAGTCTGAGACAAGCACAGTGTGTTTCATACTGTATCTTTTCCTTGGGTGTGTGTGTGACTTTTGACCATACTAGTTACTTGTTCCAACAAATTCTTCAGCATTTTATAGTCCTTTGTATTTGCAGTTTGAATGAGAGGCATCCCAACCTTGCTCATCCATAATCTTTATGCTTCTCAATCAGTGCCTATTCCCATGATCTCATTACACATCCACTTTTGTGATTGGAGGAAATCAAAAGTGGTCTTATTACAAATCTATTGATCAGGCAGTCTAATATTTTCTCTTCCTCCCAATGTATTTTACAAAGGTAATTGCCAAAGGATTTTCAAAAAGTGTATACACCACCCCTCATGCCTACACCTACCTTTTGCCTGACTGCTGCTTTGCAACATAACATAAGTTCAGTTTTGCGCAGGGTTCTGATGCAAGAGTCTGCTTTAACTGAATACAGGTAGTCCTTGACTTACAGCACTTCATTTAGTGACTGTTCAAAATTACAACATCAGTGAAAAATGTGACTGATGACTGTTTTTCACACTTATAGCCGTTGTAGCATCTCCATGGTCATGTGATCAAAATTCGGACTCTTGGCAACTGGCTCACATTTATGATGGTTGCAATGTCCCAGGAGCATGTGACCTGCAGACAAGCAAAGTCAACGGGGAAGCCAGATTCATTTAACAACAATATTACTAACTTATCAATTGCAATGATTCACTTAACGACTGTGGTAAGAAAGGTCATAAAATGGGGCAAAACTCACTTAACAAATGTCTCACTTAGCAACATAAATTTGGGGGTCAGTTGTGGTTGTGAGTTGAGGACTACCTGTAAAAATCTGTCCTAAAGTCTTTTGAACCACCCTGAAATTGAGCTTCTTTCAACTGGAATATAGCTTTAGCCAATTCTTCTGAAAACATGATAAACATATTTATCCTGATAGATAGTAGCATAAACTTATAAACGCATAATCAGAAGTAAGCTGTGCTGAGTTTATTCAGAAGAATTGTGTAGGATTGATTAACTTCTACCTTGTTCTTTATTACAGAATTTAACACTAAATTACACTATATATAATCATAGCATAATGCTTAAAAATATATTTAATAATGGATGTTGCCATTTCATTGCTATGAAACTCACTGAGGTATGCATTATAACTCCAAGATCTCTTTGCTTATGTACTTAATCAGTTTAGACCTCATCAGCGTGGATGGAAAGCTAGAAAATTTTCTTGTCCCATGTGCATCACTTTTTATTTAAAGAAGGAACAAAGCTGAAGTGTTTGTTAGAAATTATGCAAATTAGCCACCATAATTAGCTCAATTTATTTGTGTGTTATGCAAATTATCCTTATTTAGGGGCTGGGTTATAGCAAGTCTACTTTAGCTGATTAAATGGTGATCCTTGCTTGCATAAAGAAGGCAATCATTTTGAAGTTTGAACTAATTTAAATAAAATTACACTGTTTTCCAGTGTTTTTCTTCCTGGTTTCTTTTCCCCTGAACATGTAAATTATGGCTTCTTTGGCAAAGCCTTCACTGTTTCTCCATTTATAAAGAGATGGGCGGGAGGAAGAATAGTTAATTACTGGGTTATGTCCTCATATTGAAAGGTTAAAAATTGTTCCTTACTTTCATTGGAACTGTAGATTATAGAGGAATAGGATGGAAAGCAGTAATTTTAGTTAGGGGGTTGTAGTTCACAGGACAGATTTTCCAAGATAGAGCCAAAACAAATTAGGATCATATTACAGCTGTATAAATAAAAGCTTGGATCGTATTAATTATTCTCAGTATTTACAACTTATATACCAGAAAAGAGAAGATGAAGAACTTCTAACACATTATATTCTTATATCATCTTATAACTGGTTTGTAATATCTAGCACTCATATTTGTGCTTAATATACTTGAACTTTTAGTTTCTCTTCCAAAAGTAGGTGGAGGGATCTTTTTTTTTTTTTTTTTTTTTTTACAGCGGCACTATACTTCCATCACATTTTCCAAGAGTTTTCCATCAGACAGCTGGAGTTGTGCTTCTTTGTTGTGTTTCACAGTTAGTAAAAGTTTTTAAAAATGCAAGATTCTCACTTCTTCTCCATCTGCTATTTGTTGGTAACAACAAAACAGAACTACGTAAACAACCAAGCAAAAATCCCAGTGCATTTGGTCCTGTCTGCAGAATATATCTAATTGGATCATGAGGTAGTTTCCCAAACAGCTACAAGCTGTCAGAACTGGGGATAAGGAGTTACTTTTAGCCCTAAGCAGCCCTAGTGATATTTGAGCCTGAGCTAACTTCCCATAGTCAGCATATCATCTGAACAGAAATGAGAGATTGACGTAAGGTTGGCATTGTAAGCTAGGTGAAAGAACAGGCCCCAAACCCTAAAGCAGACTTGAAAATAGATCACTGTAAAAACTACTGATTGCCTTTCTTTTACTTTCTCTGAAGTTACACAAGAAGGTATGAGGGCAGTAATAGTGAATAAAGAATAGAAGGGGTGGGGTAAAGTAGCATGTTACCTATGGTGGCTCAACCTTTACTAAATCATCAGAGATCCGTATTCAGTTATTTTTAAAGAAAACTTTTTACCGTTCAGAGACATATCCATTTACTATCGGATTGGCAGATTTATGATCATGTGTTGCCAGCACACTCTTGTTTACTGTGTCAAATTTGTTAGAAATACAGAGTTAATCCTTTTGTATTAAAGGATTGTCTCCTCTTCCACTAGCATTACTAATGGAAGGAATTAATATGTGTATTATAATGAATAATCATAAAACGTATTAGTTTTGTTAAAAGAAATTAATAGCTGTTGTGAGGCCCCTATTTGGACAAGATTTACCCTTTGCCTTTTCAATGCAGAACTAAGAAAATAGCTTTCTCAGACTGCTTTTAGTCTTAGAAAAAATGTGTGCATATAAGCAAGTATGTGTCTTTCCAAGCATGTCTGCATGCAATACAAACTTAAAGGCTTCATTCTAAATTTAATTCCATCAAGAAGGGCAATTTTCATCAAGACTAGCTGGACACAGAAGGTTAAATATAATTGTGCATAGCAATTAACTTTGCCCCCCCCCATGTTTTCTATGTGTTTATCATGATGGGGAAAAAAAGAAGGTAGAAGGAAACTATCATGTGTTTCAGTGGTGTTATTATTCAGTGAATTAAATTAATATATTGCCTGGAAGACCCCAGCTGATGAACAACCTATTATAAAAATAAAAAACTTTGATAAAATGAAAACATAAAATAGATAATTTTGTTTATTCATTTAATTTTTATGCCACCCAACCTCCCCTATAAGTCAACTCTGGATGGCATCAAAATATAAAAGAAAAAAAAACCCAATTATGTGGTTAAAAACCCATTACCAATCAAAGCATCCCCTCTTTCTGTGCTATGTAAGCCAAGTGGGTTTTAACAACTTTCCCAATGGTAGCTTGCTGAATTTCTTGCTTTTACTTTCCAGAGGACCGGGGAAGGTCCCTACTGAAATGCATTTTCCATTCCCATTCCTTTAAGAGCTAGGATGACCCTAGTCTGACTGTTATCTAAGCTGCAATTCTTCTTCCTCCTATCTCACAAGCTTATTCTCACTTCCCATTAAGGATCTTCTCACTGACTCAGAAGTACACTTCATGTATTTGTACTTTGAGCTAATACGATCTTGGAAATGATAAAAAAATGGCCTGTGTTACACTAGGCTCAGTTATAGGCTGTTTCGGTTAATGGGCTATGGATGAATTTTGGAATTCAGTACAAATAGGTTCCAACTTGTGTAAACACACTTGGGGTGGAAAAAAAATAAAGTTGTCGTAATTTCTCCGACAAGGGTAAAAGTCTAAATGGCTTTTAATATAAGGGTAAAAGCCTCATAGGGAGAGGTGGTCATTAACAGTGAAGGAGGAAACAAAGGTTTGTTCAGCAAATTACCAAGTTGCTAGTAATTAACATATTATCAAGTATATTGGCTGTTTTTCCTTTCCAGAAACTGAGCCATTCAAGACTAAAAGATTAAATTTGATAGTTATGACTATCTTAATACCCTTATCTTTGGAATTATGCAAGTCAAATAAGTGGCAGGTGGTTGAATATAAAAATAGGGCATTAAAGTGAGAGTGCTTTGTTATTGGAATCTATCCTGGCATTGAAATTATCTTCTCAAAACAAAAACAAAACCCAAAACTAGTGTGTGACCTTTCATATAATAGGCCCTCAGGAGCTGAATCAAGTCCATGATTGTCAGGCTGGACTATTAACTCCTGGGCTGCTCCAGCTTCCTTGCCAAGGGAAGACAGGTTGAAATCCCTGAAATCTACCACTACCCCAGCAGCAGGTGAGTAACCCAGCAGGGATGCTTATGGGCTATAGGAGGACTAGTACACACTAACCTTACTGGCCTTTCAGTTACAAATGTGCAAATAAATCTTCACATTTAGTTATCTGCAGAATTGCACCTCTCTGACAGTAGAGTCCTCCAGGTGAGAACAGCTAACCCTCCTCCCCATCCTAACTTGTGCCAAACCTGAAATTCAGACAGCCATATTTCCAAGAGGAAGACAATCAACTTTCAATGATTCAAGTCAAATTATTAATGCATGATTAAATTGTGGATGAAGATAATTTTATTTTAGTCTTACCTGGCATTTAGAAGTAACACCAAAGCTCTTAGACTCCAAGTATTTTGGGAGATGGGGGAAAGCTGGAAGACAGATTACTTGAAGATATCAAATACTTCTTCCCTAAATTTGATTTGTTTTTAGCCTTCTGTTACAACCATAATTCCATTCTCCTATACCCCCTGCCCTCTTCCACCACGTTTTATACACCAACTGAAAAGTCCTCTATTGTCTAGCGCAAAATCACAATCAAACCCCAAGTCAACCAGGGCTAACTCAGCTCCTCAGCTACCTCAATTCACTCTAGAACCAATTCACTCTAACCTCCATCCCAATTGCCATTCTGCCCTACTCTTACTTCTACCAAGTAGACCAGATCAGAAAATCAACCCTATAGGAAGATTAAAATTATTTTTAATGAGACTGGGTATAATGTGATTGTGTTTTATATAATTCTTAAATTCCAATAAAGTGGGGAGGCATTCTGCCTTAATTGCTTCAGGATGTTATTGTGGACTTAAGTGTTTTAGGCTACTTTGCCTAGATAACAGTTCCTGCATATTTCCGTCTTGCTTTCTCTCTACACTACTTGAATTCCTAGGCAGCTACTCATTGCTCTCACTTAGGTACAGCTTGCCATGGTATAGCTTGCCTGGTCCCATCCAAAGTCCCAAACAATACAATTTTTAACTTCCTTGTGTCAGGAGTAACTGCTGGCATTTTCATGTTGATGGAATCCAGCTCCCACACTCTTTCAGCTTACATCAGAATGACAAGCTACAGGGAGCCACATTCTTCCCTTTGTAGTAATCTCAGTGTAACACAAAGTCCCTGTAACAAAGTCAAAATGGAGACGTCACATTTTCAAGACAATCCTTTACCAGCTGCCACTAGCCTGACCTCCTTCAACTGACTTAACAGTTTCTTTGGACATCCTGTCTGCTTGTGCTGGCAAGGAAATTCATGCTTAAACAAAAGTGTGAAAACACAAAATGGTGACTCCAAGTCAGAAGCTGCCCAGATCTTCAGTTGTCAGAGGTAACCAGGCCTTCAGTGTTTGGAAGACAAACTCCTAGCCAAATGGTGGTTTGGAAATTTAGCACCATATTCTTCCCCCTGTTGCTAGGTCACTAGTGGCCTCAGAATATCTTCTACTGAACTTCCCAGATTGTGATTTGTTGCTATTGCCACCCTTTATCAGCCAAGTGGATCAACATTACATCTCTGCAGACACTCCAATCCCATAGCTGGGCTCTCAACCTCCTTCAAAATCTTTGTCACATTCTAATTATTATAATAACTTTTCTGTACTTCTTCAGTTACTCTGGATTTTCAAATCATTACATCCCAAGCCTAAAACAGGATTTGACAGTTGTTTTAATGTGTCCAGTTAAATTCGTTGTGATTTTATGCCAAAGACCAAAATTTAAGAGCTTCCTAAAGTATCTGTAACTTGATTCAATGCTAGGAACTCCAAAAGACTAGAATGCTTTTAAGAAAAAAATGTAATTCTGATACTTAAGCCCTTTTTCACATAGTAATATATTCAATACAAACTGATAAGTCTTTTCTTATTGAAGTTTAAAATCATTAGGTTCAGCCACTCAGTTTTTTTTTTAATTTGCTGGAGAGATGTTTGACATCAGAAATTGAGTGTTCATTGGATAAATTAGCAATATTTCTGTAAGATGCTGACTTTATCATATTTTCTAAAATACTGTATTTCTCTCAGAAATAAGAAAGCAGAATAATTTCCGTTGTATTAATATGTAAGCAGAAGCCCACTCTTTTATTGAACATATCATTTCTGTAAAAAACTGCTTATGTCTGAAAGTTAAGATTCTGTTCGAGCAGTTTATGTAACTAGCTTAGTTGGCCTAATCAATTTTATCAGTATTATATGCAGGTGAACATTGCTTTTGTTTATTTTCCCTGTTTCCCATTTTCTAAAATTTATTTTTACACGTTATCATTTATATTTAAAAATAATTTCTTCTACGGAAACCTTCAGTATAAGTTGCAGTTGGTTCTTTAGTTAGTTGGTTGTTTCCTTTTGGATGAATAAGATCACCATATAACCTGAGAATATCTAATCATGAAGTAAGTACCATTTCAAAACTGCATCTGATTCAGAAAACAGAATATTGAACGGTGCTGCTTCTCTATGAACACGCAGAGCTATATGTAGAAAACCAGTGGTTTAGCCTCTACTGCCTTAAAAAGAATATTGAAAATAAATATTTCAGATGACTTATCTTTGATTTGAGAAAAAGTTGAGAAATTAATAAAAACTTGAGAAGTGATCAGAAAAACTGCCTATAAAAGCCTTTTATTGACACTTATTATATCAATGAGTTGTATCAACAGGGCTTTTTTTTCTCATAGTACGCCCAGAATGGAGTTCCGGCACCTTTTTTGGATGGAACCTTATAGGGTGGGCAAGGCAGGTTGTATGATGCGTGTGAGTTCTGACACCTTTTTTTTTTTTTAAAGAAAAAAAGCACTGTGTATCAAGCATCATTGTAAATCTCACCAGACTGTATGGTGGTACAGTGATTCTTCAGCTCTTATTATTTTGTTGAATTTCAAATCTGCACTGTTGTTTGCTGCATTATCTGGAATATGGTTTCTTTTATTCTTCTTTGTGTCTTTGATTTCATTTTCACATTCAGAATTTTCTGCTTTGCTATTGAGACTAATTTAGTTTACTTATGGATTATGGTCTGCTGTGTCCTCTGCTTTTGCTGACTCTTTAGAAAGACCAGCAATGTTTGCGTTCTCTCCCATTTCTTCAGTCTTGAATTCTAGTCTTCATGCAGGAAACTGCTTTTCCTTGTATTAGTTCTCTAGAAATCCATTGGGAAGAAAAATCTTCCAGAAGGTATTAGAAATTTCCTGCAGGACAGTTATATATTCCACATGGTTCAACTTGAGCTGTGGCAATTTACTGCAACTCTTTTTAGGGACAATCCTTAGCAGAAGTTTAATAATATCTCCTCTTAGAGTAGATCAGAAGAGGAGGACTTCCCAATATTGTTTATTAAATTATGTATTTCGTGTTTAAGATAAAGAATAAAACTTTTTGTATTTTATTTAATATTAAAATTTATAGTTACTTAACAAAATTATTAGAAAGTAAATCCAGCTTAAGCAAAATAAATATTCATATAGCAAACACTTTGTGGAATTCATTTCCACAAGGTGGTAGTGTTGACCATAAGCTTAGATGGCTTTAAAATGGCTTTGGACAAATCTTTTGTCCTGTTTCCATTATTATTGGAATGATAATTAAATGGAACCAGTTTTAGATAAAAACAGACTGGGACCCTAATCTAATTCTATATCTTTATAGTCTGCTCTGAACTTTTCAGAAATATCTGAATGGCCGTGATGGAAAATAGGAAGCATGTCCTGGTGGAACTTGGGTATGATTCAGAAAGATGTTCAATATGCTCTGTTCCATCTCAACAGTTCAATTACTGATGGTCTTCTCAAGTTTAATTTCAGATATTGGTACAATTATTTAAATAAACAAAATCTATAATTATGCAACAGCAATCTCAAGTTATTTAAACTTATGGTTGCATGTATACTCTATAGTATGTATAATAGCAAACAAAAAGTGCATAACACTAAAATCTTGACATATAGAGAACTGAGATGATAGGGTTCATTTTTCTTATAAGTGAATCATATGTCTTGCTATTTTCCATACTTTTCTTTCTACAAATGCAGATACATTTGTCTACAGTATTATTTCTTGCTTTCTTAAGTAGTCACATTAATATCCTATCAGACCATTCAAACAATAATATTAGGGCAACATTCTGTAGTTTGTGGAGAAAATTGTTTGGTCCAGAGAGGTATTGATTTTCCTGCCTCTCCCCCCCGCTTTTTTTGAAATTCTAACTATTTTATCATATTCTACAAAATTGTCTTTTTGTTTTGAAATGGATTTTTCTAAAAATAGCCTCATATTTTTTAAATTTTAAACCTGGCATAGTTTAGCAAATGATTCATGAAAGCTACTATTATTATTATTATTATTTTAATTCTGGTGTTCATTTGCTGAACGATAAGCTTTCGTATAATAACTGCTAAAATGAGCCTGATTCTTTTTATTTTTGTTTAAAAATAAGAAAATAGAATCTTCTATCACATTTTTTTTTATTTTTTTAGCAAATAATTCCTGTCTCAAATGCTGTCTACGAAATTATTTATAGTGGTGTTGAGTTTATTGGAACTCTTCAGAATAGACTATAAAAAATCTTTGTTAAGCAGCTAATTTAAAATAGGTGGTTGCTTCAAAGAATAGTAGACTATTGGTGGCATTTCCTCTTCCATGTGAAGGTAGTTTTTATCATTTCCTCATCTTTGGAAGGGTCGCATGTCAATATTTCTGGTTTATAGTTTTTTCAGTTGTCCTCATTCACCATGGCTTACAATCTCTTTCAGGTAGTCCCAATTTAGGACGTTAATTCCTGGTAATAGTTCAGTTTATTTTCCCCTTTCTTTGACATTGCGTCCTTATCAGCTTCTCCTATATCAGTGATGGCGAACCTTTTAGAGACTGAGTGCCCAAACTGCAACCCCAAACCCACTTATGTATCATCGGGTGCTGGGTGGGTGTGGCCCATTGGCTGGGTGTGGCTGCGGTGGTAATGGCAGACTGGGTGGGACTAAAAAGTTCAATCAATCAATTCCAACTTTGCAAGATTTTTTTTTCCTGCGAGGTTGAAATTGACTGATTGATTGAATCTTTTTTTTTTGCACACAGCGGCAGAGGCCTAAAAAAAGAGGGTTTTATAAAACCCAGCTGAAGGCCTAGGATTGGGGTGATGGTATGCGTGCCCACAGAGATGGCTCTAAGTGTCGCCTCTGGCACCCGTGCCATAGGTTCGCTACCACTGTCCTACATTATTGGTGACTGCCTTATGACTTAAATAGGGAATCATTCTGAGGACTCTGTATCATCACCCCATCCAATTCCTGGCTCATTTGCCATTTCTTTCAATTACTCCACTAACAACAATCACAAATCCAGAGACTCAGATCACGACAACTCAGAATGTGGGTCCAATGATGATCAGAGGTCCAACCTCATCCTTGTTGCATTTCTTTATATTTTATGTTAATTGTGTTTCTCTTTATTAGAGCTATCTTTTTTAGATACAGAATTTTTGGGGGATAGTGTGGCCATGGACAGAAAATTTATCTTTTTAAATGATTGGCTATAACAGTCGCAATTAATGATTTGTTTCATAAAACACATTAAACCATGATTCATTGAAGAGGCCATACACTAAGCATACAAACCAAGTGGTTTTGTTCATGCAAAGCAGTATAGTCAAACTGTTGGATAAATCATCCATGTTTACCAAATTTCTTCTTTCATGGTGCAGAATAGACAATGTTTACCCAATGTCTGTTTCTATTTTGCTACTACAGTAGTATCTTGGTACTCATCTGGGATTCATTTTGGGAGGTGCGATAAGTACTAAAAACAATGAATACTAAGAAACCATGTGACTTACCACATATTTACCACGTTTATTTCAGCCAGAAGGAGTAGTAAATCACAAGGCAGCTGACACCAGCAAATTCTACCTGGCGCATTGAGTACCAGGAGAAAGATGAGTACTAGGACAAAATTTTTGCTTCAAAACTCATAGAATACTGAATTTGACGAATTTTGAAGCAGTCGAGTACCAAGTTACCACTGTATTATGTAAAAGGGTTCCAGCTGAAATAATCAAAGGCCCTTCTATTAGAGATTGTGAGCCCTTTTATTTGTTACTTGTTGTTTATGCCTCTTTCTGTTTGCTTTTGCTTGCCTTTTCTCCCATGTTTTTTGGGGGGGGATCAGTTAACTATTTTTGACGTTTGCTGATATTGCAAAGTAGATGAAAATTCTGCTATATTTTTGCTTGCTCAGTGATGGATATTCTGATCTGGATATGGGGATTGACTGAGAGTGTGTTGGATACAGGCCATATTTATACACAAACATTTACAAAAACAAACTATATTATCATCCTAGTGAGTATCTGTAATCAATAAATTATTTTCAGAAGTAAGGCAACTGTAAGGCAGAATTGTAAAATGATTCTTAGTCTGATCTTTGAAAGGTATGATTTGAGAAATGATTAATATGCAGTTTCAAGCCTTGATTAATCAATATAAAGGATTGTATTCTTTTAAGAACCTTATAATGCCACTTTCATCATATTCTGAAACACAGGATAGAAACAAAGGGATGAAATTTAGACATACAGATTTGTTAGAGATACAAAATGCTGAATTCACTAGAAATGTATCATGATTGAATTCAAGCTGCATGTAGTTTTTGGCTTGCATTTAATAAAGTACAAAGTGTAAGATGTTGGCATGTTAGGAAAAAATACAAAATGTGTATCTCTGTCACCTAATGTATTCATTTAAAATTTTAAATGGATTTTTCACTGGCAGACAAATATAGTTCAGTCTGTTATAGGTCTGCAGAGCAGCTCAGTAATGCAGGCTATTGCAAGAAGTGTAGATCAGCATTAGTAATGCCTGGGCTGAGCTGGGTTGCAAAAATTCAAGTGACCACAAGATGGTAGAAAAGAGAAATAAAAATGCTAATATCTAGTGGTCCCAAAAAGATGGTTTTCCAAAAGGCAACTGGTCTGGTTGCTTTTGGGAAAAGCATTTTTGGGACAGTCTTGACCTGGATGATTGAGAATCTCCATAGACATTTGCCATCTAGTGGCAGATAAAGATTTTGCAGACATCATGAATAAAGATTTAGGTTTTTGTAAGAAGTGAATATGAAAAACACTGTTTTGTGTGTGTGTGTGTGTGTGTGTGTGTGTGTATGTACACACACATGCATATATATACACACACAGACATACACACAGACATTTTTATCTCTGTTTTTTACCATCTTGTGGTCACCTACTCTGCAGAGCTATGGCAGACTGAACTATATTTGTCTACCAAATATAATGTATTTAATGAATACATTACTATGTGTGTGGGGGGGGGCACGCGCGCGTGTCTTTGGTTATTTGGGTTTTCTCCCGCATCAAATTGGAAATGTCTTGGCGACCTTTCGACGAAGTCTCATTCGTCATCTTCAGGCTGGTATTTTCGGCTTCGTGCTTCTAGGAGCAATGTGTGATTGTAGCTGTTTCTTCCTTTTAACTGCCAGTGGGGATATGAACTGATTGGATGAGAGCTTGGCTGTGTTTTGATTGGATGGAGGTGTGTTCTGATTGGTTAGGAGCTTGGCTGTGCTCTGATTGGATGGGGGGTTGGCTGTGCTCTGATTGGTTGGGGGAGTGTTCTGTTTTGGTGGGGGCTTTGTTGTGCTCAGGTTAATCTGAGTTGCAGGGGGATGTGAGATGGTGAGCATTGCTATTGTTTGGCTTTGCCTATAAGCCTAATTGACTCTGCACTCTGCTCATCAAGGACGTGATGGGTGGAGAGTGATAGGAGGAGAAAGGACGGCAGGACCAAAATGCGAAAAAGGGGATGCGAGGTGGTTAGAGCAATTATGATTGACTAGAGAAGACAGGCCCAGCACACGTTCGATGAGCAGAGCACAGAGTCAATTAGGCTTATAGGCAGACTCTCCACCTTCCAATGCATACTCTGATGATGCCGGCAGAGGACCGGCAAAAGCTAAGGCAGTAGATATTTGTTTTTATGAATGGTTGTTTTTATTGTTTTTGCCTCTGTTGCTTTTAACAATAAACTGCTGATTTTATCTATCCCAGAGTTCGAGAATTTTCATATCTTTAACACACACACACACACACAAGTTTTGAAGATACGAATGTCGGGTATATTCATATTCAAAAACTAAAACACAGATCACTGAGAATTTATTTAAAAACTTAGCTTTCGTCAGCAATTGGCTATACGGCAGAGGTAGGATTGAGGCAGCCAATTGTAGGCGGGCGGGAGATGGACGGACCCATGACACACGCATTGTCCAAATTGTTAAATTCTAAAGGGCTATAAAAATGAGCGTTCCCAGATCCTGGCTTATACTTGACAACGTCAGCAGTCGCTGATGAAAGCTTAGTTTCTAATAAAGTTTTTAGTCTCAGAGATCAGCATTTTTCTAATTTTTATCATGAATATACCCGGGACTCGAATTTTTAAACAATTGTAGGTATATGTGTGTGTTGGGTAGAACATCCGGTCTACCAAATGTAAAGCAATCTGTTCTGCGTTTCACTCCAGAAGGGTAAGACTAGCTGATGAGAGCTAAAGAGCTTGAAATAGCTATACTAGTCTCCCATTTAACTCTTTGTCAGCCACAGTAAAATTAATGTATGCAACGTTAAAGATTTAAAATGCAGATATTTGCAAATATAACTACCTTTGAAATAGAAATTCATTTCTTGCGATCTCTTTTGCACTCTAATAACTTATAGAATTTCACTTTATCATTACTGCTAAAAGAGCATGACTCAGAATTTTGCCTAATATGTCAGATGCTGCTAGTTTGAAATCCTTGAAACTTTTTAAATTCATGTTTTCTTTCCTATAGTTAATCGATGAATTTTGTTTTGTTTTGTTTTAAAATGATGTTTGCACCATTGTTTCTCTAGCCATTTATGATAAAAACAAATTCACACAGCTGATGAATTTTTGTTTTCCCTGGGCAGTTCCCTGGGCAGTTTTGGTTTGCAGTCCATCTTAATCTGGCACTATATTCTTTATTCCAGCAATGGCTTATTTCAGGGACCAGAGTCGTATTTGTCACCCAACTGTAGTAAATCTGGTTTGATGATTCAGCAAATACTTGAAGCTTCCTGAATTTAATTTAAATATCAGAATGTAATACTTATGTCGTATCATTAAAAGTGTATTTTGGCTAATATTATTGCCTTTCATATTCCTGCTCTCCCCCCCCCATGCCTGCCCACTTGATGACCAATCTTTTTATGTCTACTTTATGGAATTCATTTCATTTCCAAGATTGATCCCTCAGTTAAGCCTGTTGAATATTTATCTATTGAGTTTATGATTTCTTTGTTTTACTTGTTTGTTAAAGTATAATCTTTGCATAGTGACTAAATTATTCAGCAATGTTTGATGCTGCCATGGTGCTAAAAAAGTTACAACTAATGCCCACATTTACAAACTTTGCAGCATCCCTCAGTCAATTGAATGCCATTATTCCCTATGTCTGATTGGTTTTTTTCTTCCCCCTCCCTTGCAGATTGGTGAGGAAGGAATTGCAAAAGAGTAAGCAGATACACAATGTGGAATACACATCAAAAGGAATGTGGTGGCTCTAGCATCCCTAGTTATGTTTCATATTCCGGTGTATTCTCCATTGTAAACCTGTTTATTCTCATACAATCCCTTCCCCTCCAGTCTCTACACTATGTAAGGTTGAGTACGTGTGTGTGTGTGTGTGTGTGTGTGTGTGTGTGTGTGTGTGTGTGTGAAACACAGGAGAGATTGCCCACAGAATTCACTTGTTCCTTTTCTTTACTTTGCCTCTGCAAAAATACCCCAAGCAGTTTCCAATCTTAGAAGCAATAAGGCCACATTGTCTTGATATAGGCTTCAGTTACTCAGATGAGTATCAGTTTACTACCAGGTTGAAGAATTTACAGTGAAACAAAGGAATGTAAATGAAGCTGAGGCCTGTGCCTTTGCTTTGAGAACAGGAGCATGTCAAAGAATCATCCAGAATCAATCCAAGGTTTCAGAGCCAGGTCATTGTTGTCAGTCAGAGACCCAAAAAGTACAATCCACATATGAATGTCATAGACAAGCCACATGCCAGACATTCTTTCCAACAAAGATAACAGAGGCAGGGCAGATTCTTATGTAGGCTGCAACTAGCTGTCATTAATCAGACTGCTTGCTTTTTTGCTTGGCAAGTAGTCTATAGACTTTTGCTATTTGCTCCCCTTTCTACTTGTCTTTTGATCTGCATAAAACAAAATATTACTTTTCATAACTGCCAGTGCCCATCCAAATAATACTTTTTGTGAATTAGGAGCACATCACTTTGTCTATAAACATAGGATTAGTTTTGGCCATAACTTGACTCTACAAATGAAATCAGAGGGGTTTTATTTTTGTTGCTCCACCATTGCTCCTGTATATTTTTCAGTAAAGCAGCAAAGCAATAAGCACAGATCAGAAGTGGAAAGATTCCCTCTAAATGCCACTTGGAAATCAATAAATGAGTCTACAAAAAGGAGAAAGAAATACTTGAGAATCTGACATGAAGTTTCCACATAACAGACAGAAGACTAATGATTCTATATTTTCCTGGATAATTGAGTTGACCTTTTTTGTTAACTGGCACTAGGGTGGTACTTTTCCAATTTGAGAAAATTATACCAGAACTATAAATTAACGAATAGAGAGACTAATGGTGGAGCCCACCAATGTTGATTTAATTAAACAAGCTCAACGGGGTTGTAATCAATCCCAGATGCCTCCCCCATCTTAAGCTGATAGATTAGTGAAAGAACATCTTTTGCTTTAATGGGGTTCCATTTTGGCAAATTTATAAATGCAACATCAGAAGGGAAATTAGAATAAAGTACATTATGACTGAAACAATAAAATCATCCTGTTTTGAGCTTGTGACATAACAATTCCACTCATGTGTTTCAACAGAGAAAAACTAGAAATTCCTTTGGTGTTTTGGGTTCTGCTTGAATAAACATAACATTTAAAGTTCTCTGCTGCAAGAACAATGGAAAATTGAAATAAGTCCCTGTTTCCTTGCTTTTTGCCATAGGGACACAATAATATATGGGGTAGTATTCCATGTGACATATTCCTATTCTTAACTAAGAAAGATTTCTCAAGCGTTTTCTCCCCACAAAGAAAAGTATAGGTCAGGGGTAGTCAACCCCTGGTATAGGTAGTCCTTGACTTGCTTTCTGCTGTACTCAGTATAGTTTTGTAATGCAAAAAGTGTGCTTTTTAGTTCTATCATTTCCTATGAGAGTGTTAAAAACAGTTTACAGGTAATCCTTGGCTTATGACTACAGTTGAACCCAAGATTTCTGTTGTTAAGTGAGACATTTGTTAAATGAGTTTTGCCCCTCTTTATGACCTTTCTTGCCACAGTTATTAAGTGAATTACTACAGTGGTTAAGTTAGTAATATGGTTGTTAAGTGATTCCCCACTGACTTTGCTTGTCAGAAAGTCGCAAAAGCTGATCGCATGACTCCAGAATGTTGCAACCATCATAAATAAAAACCAGTTGCCAAGCCTCTGAATTTTGATCATATGACCATGGGGATGCCGCAACGGTCATAAGTGTAAAAAAACTATCAAGTCACTTTTTTCAGTGCCATTGTAACTTTGGTCACTAAATGAACTGTTGTAATTTGAGGACTGCTTGTTTTCAGTGTATGATCATTGGATCCATTCTGGCATTTGATTTAAGAAATCAAAATACAAGAATTTTATCCAGGCCTTCTTTAACTGAATTATAAGTTTAAGAGCAGCAATCTAAATATAACTAATTATATAGGCTTTCAAGCATATCCCAGAAACAAATGAATCACAATCGTTCAAATAAGTTTTTTTAATGCTCAGTGGAAGTTGAATGTAGTATTGGACAGTTTTATTGCTTTTCGGTCTGTTCTCAAATAATGGATTATGAAATTATACAAAACTGAATACCTTCCTTAAGCCATATATTTATGGCTGCTGGTGAGTTGATTCCATTTGATCTGAAGCACTGTTTTCCTTGTTTTGTGGTCAGTATAATAGTCTTTAGCTGTCATTGTAGTCTGTTCAGATGGTTTGTTTTTCATTGCTTCATTAATCTATCAATTTTAATTTCTGCTAGAAACATACTATAATTATTTATATTATATTCTTCAGTGGGATCTTCATCAGTAAATCATGAAACTTTAAAGTTTTCATATTACTGGGCTAATTAAGACTGTTAGCATTACAATCATAGGAAATAGTTTACTTAAATTGTTTAAAAATTCATACCAAGAAAGTATTGAAAAAAATTAAATATTGTCTTTCTCTGAACAAAATTTACAGAGATGACTTTTTGAAGTTCTGAAGAACTCTCATCTGCAAAACAAAATGAAATATACTTGAATCTAATATTCAATAATTGTCAAAGATTAATTATAATATTTATATTCAAATATGGTATAAAATAATAAATATAGAGAACAGTGCTTTAATTACAATATACTACTGATTTTGCTGCTTGTCTGATGAATTTTGTAATACCCAAATTGTGATTTTATGCCTTCTTTCCTTCTATGTCCAGTTATCTCATCCTCTATTCTCATCTTTAATTTAGTTTTGTTCTTAACTTATTTTTTTTCTTCTCTTCCAAATGCAACTATCTCTTACCTGATCTTCCAAATTTTTTCTTCCATTTTGTCATTTCTTCTGGAGAGAAAGAAAGAAGAGTATGTGCATCTGAAAATTTTAATAAAAATATAACATTAGAAAAAACTATGATTATTACAAGATGAGGCTTCACAATTCTGTATTCAGTTGTATTTTTGTGATGAATGGTGAAGCACAGACACATACGTTGCTAAGTAGCTTCAAGTTCTTTCAAATAATTTATATCACGTCACCTAGCGTATCTGCATTGGCGTTGGGAACTGCCATTCATTCTTTGGTAAAGCTTAACCTTAAGTCTGAAGAATGTGTTGAGTAGCTAGGAATCAGGCACAAGGGACAAAACCCATAAACAGAAGTTGTACCTAAAAAGTACCTAAATGATATTATAGAGCAGTGATGGCAAACCTTTTAGAGACCGAGTGCCCAAACTGCAACCCAAAACCCACTTATTTATCACCGGGTGCCAGGTGGGCATGGCCCACTGGGTAGGCGTGGCTGTGGTGCTCATGGCAGACTGGGTGGGTGTGGCCAAGGTGGGTGTGATCGCCTCAATGTTGCTCGTGAGGAGGGATGCCTGTGGGGGTCGGGCAGGGTTGGGGGAGATCCAGGGGATCTTTGGCAGGTGGGGTGGTGGGTAGGAGGCTCGTCCTGTGGGATGAGGCGAGGCAAGGCAAGGCAGGGCAGGGGTGCCATTGTTACAGGGCAAGGTGAGGCAGGGGCCCCATCAGCCCCCACACACAGAGGCCAGCGAGCTCATGGGTGCTGGGATGTATCCAGCCACCTGGGACCTAGGCGAGTTAGTGGGTGGCTGGTTGAAGAGGGACAGTAGCCATCTCCGAGGCATGGAGTGTGTGCCCACAGAGAGGGTTCTGAGTGCCGCCTCTGGCACACATGCCATAGGTTCTCCACCACTGTTATATAGCATGGAGCATTTGAGATTCAAGGGTCATTTTTCATAACTACATGCCCCAGGAACATCAGCAAATGCCAACAAATCTTCATTTACCCAACTGCCTTGTTTCTCCAGCTCCATGTGGCTCCCCGACCCACCCCAGCAGCAATCCAGGAAGCATTTGTTTGCTCCATCGCAAATGCCAGCAAGCATTTATTCACTCTCTGTTTTCTATCCCAGTTCCCCACATCAATCTTTCACCTTTTGCACCCAGCAGGTCACTGCCTTTGCTGTCTCCTTTTTGGACCCAGCTTCTTTGGAAGTGGGAGGAAGGTTTTACGGCTTTAGCCACTTTGAAAACCTACGTTGTCTTAAGAATCTACCCTTTCTTTTCTGAATTGAATAAAGCTGTGGGTTTTTGGGGGAAACCTCCCCCCCATTTCCAAAGTGGCTTTGGAAAAGTTTCCAAAGACAGTGCAGCTTTATAAAGTGGCTAATAGCTTTAACCATTACTGAAGAAGCTGGATCTGAAAAGGAAGCAGCAAAGGTAGCAAGGCCCTGGGCACAAAAGGCAAAATGCTTGACACAGAGAATTGGGAGAGAAATCAGCTGGGTGAATAAATGCTTTCTGGCTGCTTGCTTTGCTTGCTGGGGTGGACTGGAGAGCAGAAAAGGCAGCTGCACAAATGAAAGCTTGCTGAAGCTTGCTGAGGCTTTCATGACAAGCAGTTGCAGAGCTGTATGGATCTGAAGATGGCTGCTGCTCTACTTGTCAACTTGCAGGGCAGGGTGCAGAGTGGCCAAAAGGACAGAGATGGGTGTGTGTGTGAGGAGAATTGGAGTGAGTTGTTTACCTTATGAGGCTCAGAGCTGGGAGGTACCAAACACAGAATGGCTTGGATTTGTGGTGGATACTTATTTTATGACTCACAATTGTTGGTTAACAACTGCAACAGGGGGAGCTAGGATTGGGGTTGTAAGTTGGTGTGATCATGTGATGTCTTGCTTTATGACCACATTGACTTACAATAGAAATTCCGGTTCCAATTGTGGTCATAAGTCAAGGATTACCTGTATAGTAGATATACATGTTGATTTTTAGTTTGTATTTCAATATGCAGGATTTTCTTCCCACCATACTACGGGAATTATTATTGTTAAATGATATTGTATTGTTTAAATTTCACCTTATCTCTTAAATCAATATAGGTACAATAGTAGTCGATATAAAAAGAACAATATCCATTTCTCAAATTGAGTGCTTTAAACAAGAAATCAAATTGATTGGAGATAGTATAGATACCAGACTTGTATTGGTATGCAGAAATGCAGTGATCACGAGGTACCTTGCTAAAGAACTGCAGAAGAGCCCTGAGCAAAGCAAGGCTACAGATTATTTACATTTGGTTTGTTATACATCAGAAAGAAAAATAAAGGGAAAATTGCAAAATTAAATATGTCCCTTATCCTAGAACGCCTTTGATAAACTATTAAATGATCTGTCTGCTACTTTTCGTACTGGTAAGATTCTTTCCTTTTAGATAATAGTAAGATGTACAATTAATAATATTGTTGATTGTTAAGGTGACCAACTGTCCTCCTTTAGGGAGGACAGTCCTCCTTTTGTAAGTTCTGTCCTCCCTCAAAAAGTGTCCTCCTTTTTGATATTTGAAGACTAATCTGCAGGGCTTTTTTTCCCCTCATAGAATGCTCAGAACGGCGTTCTGGCACCTTTTTTTGATGTTTTTTTTTTCAACTTTTGCATGAGCTATGCTACTCCCACTATTGGCTTTCGAAAGCCAATAGGAATTGCTGCTGAGCGCGCCAAAACACCCAGCTGGCAAACTTTGCACATGCAAGTCGTCTGTATTATTGTTGCAATGAATAAAATGTTTCTTTTATTTACGATATTTTTTTCTTCAATTTATTTGTATCCTCCTTTTCATTCTAAAAAAGTTGGTCACCTTATGATTGTACCCTCATACTTTTGCGCCATTCTGTTTCCAATTGAATGAAAGGACAGCTGTCTAATTTTGGTTATCTATTTCCATTCCAGTATGACAGCACTGATTTACATGCCTCTTAATACTCATGCTAACTGAATATATGATTTATTTCTAAGGCATAAAAATTAATCTGCCACAAGTCAAATAATGATCCTTCCCTTTTGGCCTATTCTGCATTATGAAGATATTACTAATTCAATTTAAAGTGTTATTCCGAACATTCTAATATATTGTATTAGTAACAATGTTAATTACTAAATAGATGATGAAATAAGTAATTACAGTGATAGGCCACATAGATAAATAATAATACTTACTATTTAAGCTGCTAAATTTGATAAGTGAAAACTGGAAAGTCCACAAAAATGTATGTCGTATTTCCTGGAGCATTAGATTGTGCATCTTTGTATTAAGTTGTAATATACTTTGATTTATTGTTTTATCTAAACCTAGCAGTATGGTGACATTATGGTCACAGAATCTCCTCTAACCATAATCTATGACTATGTTTTGTTCTTGATTAAACAACATCAGGCACTGCTTAGCATATCTCTGAACCCTGACTAATGGTTAGCTTATGTTTAAGTTGCCATTAATTCTCAAGAGTATTTCCAAAGTGGGGATTGTTTGCAAACAAACAAGTAACATGGGCAGCCCTAGTTTGCTGGGTCATCTGGAATCTATTTATTTGGTGAGTGCCTTAACTATGATTAATGTTAAGCCATGTCTTGTTTGTCATGCAAATGTGGTTAGAGACTATTGATTGTTTCTGAGAAAAAGGACTATTTTTTAAAAATGTAGGTATTTTGGGAACCTGTTTCAGCAATTTTAAATATATCTCCAGCTATACAGTGCTGAGATAAAGTCTAACTAAATGTAAAATATTTTTCTTAAAAAGAAAAGATTATGTATTCTGTGTGGGCATTAAAAGGAAGACATAAAAATGAGGTTAATAAGGTCAGTGAACAAATTTTATGTAGATGTCTAATTTCTTGTTTTATATGTTATGTTAAAACATCATTTTTTTCTGCATGAATAATAAATTTAACTTTTTTGTTTCAAAATACTCTAAAGTAGTATTATCTACAGTAATTACCATTGTACCAGAATAGCTTCTGTGCTGGATCAAGCAGTGATAATGAGTTGTCTTAATATGTCATCCTTAATATGATCATTGCTCAGTAATGTGAATGTAAACACATATTTAATATTTATGTATGTTAATCAAAAACAGCTTCATTACTTAGCAGTTTTCAATTTAGTTTAATATAGGGATTTGTTCTTATTTATTACCAAATACATTTTTTTACATGGTTCAGAAAAGTTAAAAAAAGAGTTTACCCTCTGTACTAATATGAACTAGAAAGTTATGGCCCTGATAATTATAGCTGGGAAGCAACAGATACCTCTTTTTCTAAATTTGCCCTTTGAATTATAGAGAATCCTGAATCTGTTGCACTAAAAGATTGTGATAATAGTATTTTAGATGATTTCTCATAGGAATATATACTTTCAAGCATGACTGCAAACCTTTTTCTTGGCAGAAGTCTTGGAATTTAAAGATTAAGGTTTAATCTTGAAATTCTGTTTGCTACTAGTTTTGCTCATGCCTCTCAATATAACTGATAGAGATAGCATGCTAATAGCTAGGTTTTGAGGCTTCAGGTTATTTTATAAAAAACTTGGAGACATTTCAGAATTTATTTACTTTCCAGCCATTAATTTTTGTAAAAATAAAATAGAGATATCTGGAACACTGTTACAGATAATTCTAGAATAGAAGAAAAATCTGCTTTGCAAGAAAATAGACAAATTAAGGAAATATATTTCCTGTATAATAGAATCTTCCAAAGAGTCAGGCAGATAGCTGAATTGTGGGACCTGTACTGTATTGGTGATCCCTTTTCAGCAAGTAAGTAGCCTGGCATATTAAGCATGGGAACTGCTCATCTGTAGGTTTCTTATGCAGTACTTTCAAAATTATAAATAGCTTATGTATATGAACGAGCGTTTCATGTATTGTGTTGGGTAACTCACTGTGTTAAAGTCTAATTTGGATTGTTTGGTTTTTAGCTACTATGGCTTTAAACCATGGCATATGCTTACTGTATTTGTAAGTGAACAGAGTCATATAGATTCTTTCTTCTGTCCTACCCCTTTCTGAGGTCGGAGGCTGAAAATAAGCCAGGAGCAAGCTACATGTCTTTAAGCAATGTCCTTAACTTGGTAAATCTAAGAGATCAGATCTCTGTATTGCTCTGCAGATGTTTTATCATTTTGTTCCAACAATTTCAGGATTGGCATTCCCATAGTTAAGGAGGTAGAGATATTTCAAATCAGAGTTCAGAAACAGCATCCAGTGTTATCATATTCATCCTTTTTGCTGTCACTGTTGCCTGTTTATAGAAATTCCAGCTCAAGACACTTACGGTAGCTGTTTCCACATTAAAAAGGTTGGCTGGGATCATTCTTCTCCAGTAATCTCCATGGGGAGAACAATGCCTATCTTTTCTTCTCCTTTTTATGGATTATCAACATGTCCAAGCTAATTGATTGTTACAATGTTAAGATTTTTTAAAGAGCATTCTAGTATGATTTCTCTTAATTTTACATTGCAATAATAAGGAATAAGGAATGTTTTAACAATTTTATGTTGGCTTGATTAACATCATAATGTCTGGTTTTAGTAAAGGCAGAACATTTGCTGAGTTTACATATGTACAATGAAATTCTTGGAACTCCTCAGTCAACCACTTGGGTGTCCAACCGTGGCAACTGTAAGACTTGTGGACTTCAACTCCCAATTCCCTACTGGCTTGGGAACTCTGGGAGTTGAAGTCTACAAGTCTTAAAGTTGCCAAGGTTGGACACCCCTGATTTACACTAAGTGAAATCCTGCTTATTATGTTAGAGTGAAGAATATTTTAGTTCTGTGTTCTGGAGTTCACAGTTTGAATGCTTTAAATAAAATAAACCTATTCTCAGAAATACAGTATTTCTGTGTATTCAGAATTCATTTTTATCTGCAAATATTTTTTCATGTATGCCTACATTCTAATACATATATTGGAGATTTTTCAAGAGTATATTTAGATTTATTTGTTCATTTAGCAGACATATTTTCAGAAGATCTTGTTCACAATTATCTCATAACATCATTAGGAACTAAAGTATAACTGAGAGTAGCTTCTTGCCCTACTTTGGGTGTTAATAATGTGTTATCTAATTTTTGCAATAAAAATACAGAGATACAATGGTTTGAACTTTTATTTTAAAACATACTTTATTTCTCCAATGATTACATATTAATTTAGCAGAATGTTGCTACTTTGCATTATTTAATTTAAAAAAAATACAGTCAGTAAACAACAAACCAAGTTTTTTGCCTCATTTGAGATATTTATTTTATCTCTGAGATAATTCTAGGCAGATTTACTTTAGAATAAATTCCTTGAAATAAGAGCCGTATCTTCAGAAGAAAACACAGCCCAGGCTGCCTATATCTGTGCCTATGTATTTCTCGAGCTATAAAAATATTCAGACTAGATTTTTAAGAAATGAAGTTCTAAGCAAACTTCCATATCTACCACATTCTTGCCTAATATTACTATTGAGCATAAGAGATACATTTCTTTGTAAAAATTTACAATTGTTTCTTCCATTGATGGCCAATATGAAATCTATGAGAAACAAATTGTTCTCTTTTTCTCTTGGGAAATGGCACAATCCCTATATTTTAAGATTAGCTTTATTAGCATATAACTAGGGAGTGCAAAAAGTTGAAGCAATTTTTAATTGAACTATTCCAGAAAATTGTTTTTGACATGGGATTGTCTAGTAATTAGCCAAAAGTTACTGCTGCAGTTGTATCAAGGATGCTCTGTCTTGTGGACACTTCATGTTGCCTCAGGCTTCTAATTCTTTGCATCTTTCCCATCATAAACCCACACTTGGTTTCTGGGGAAGCACTCAATTATTTTTGCTTCTGTCACATTCCATTTTTTTTTTCATAAATGTGACTCATTTAGGCTGCAATCCTTACAAATATCTGAAAGTAAATCCTCTTAAAAGTCAAGGAGTTAGACGGCATTGTCCTATTCAACTAATTTCATATTGTTCAGAAACATATTTATTATATGACTGAGTTAACTAGCATATGGAAAATTTTGACTCAAATTCCTGTTTACTGAGAAGCTAATAATAATGAGATAAACTTTTGCATTTCAGTTGTACCAAGTGGAGACCTCTGAAATTAGATGAACGTCTGCAGATAATTGTGAAGAAGTTCTCTTTATAATCCCTCTCAAATATTGGAGGACTGCATTAATATGACACTAGAATGTCATTTCTGAATTATATTCTTTTCGTTTCCTTCTACATATTTTATATAAACTAAATGATGGAAATGATTATTATTAAACTTTTTAAAAGGCCTTGCTGAAACTGTTCCTGATTATTTGAATTTTCTAAGCTCTAATCTAGATCCATGAGCCATTTTTAAAAATTATTTATTTGGTTTGCCACTTTTTATTTCAGTATTACTCTTCTAAGGCCGATAACAAATTAACATGGCATGGTACAGAAGAAGAGATATGATGAATTAGGCTATCAAGTCCATTTTTTTATTTCTACAGTGAACATATAAATAAGCATCCTCTTTATTACTTAAGAATTGATACTGGATTATTGGTACAGAAGCCATGTTAATGCATTTATAGTAAGACTTATTCTGTATGTTTGCAGAGATAGTTTAGTTACATATCTGTATTTTCCTGTTTCTGTCCTACGTTTTCCATTTAAATAAATATTATTAAGCATATTATTTGGGACATTTTCCAGTTCTTTAGTTTGGAGACTATTTTTAGGGCCACATTTTATATTTTTATCAGAAGACAGTTTCATTTTTCAATTCTTTTAAATTTGGGCAAGGCAATATGTATGTTTTCTGTTTATCAATAAAGTCTAGCATCCCCCCACCACAGTATTTGCTTCATATTTTCAAAGTTCTTTCCTGAAAATAATAAAGATGCAGGTAATGTCCTTACAACTTCTGGAATGAAAATTTACACATCCGTTTAGCATTTCCTTAGCCTTTTTCAATACATCTTTAATTAATTTATTATCCATTGATCCAAATGCCCTTTTAGCCAGTTCCGTACTCTTAATATATGAAAAGATGTTTTAATTGCTGGTCTTAATTGTACGAGTAATATATTCCTGAAACAATGTGCCTGTTATTGTCTTCTTGCATTTGTTATGTGCAAATTTGTGCAATTGTTGATTTTCGTCCTTTCAGCAACATTTCCGTTTTCTACAGCCCTTAATTGTAATAGCTACCTTGACAGGAAGATTATACTGTTGGTTTCTTGGACTTTGTGATATGTTTTCTGATATGCTATATACATTCTAGCTGAGTTTCCATTCCTGTGATTTTAGATAACCCTCAAGCATTCAAGATACATTATTCTCTTGATGTTCTATTTCAACGTATTTTTATGATACAGTAGAAATAACTCTTCCTGATCCTGTAGGAGACTCCACTTTTAAGAAGGCTCTGTTTTCAATACAAAAAATAATAAAATCTACAGGATCTCAAGAATAGCACCCGCTTGCAGAATATCACAAGGCTGCCATGAAGCTGCCTCTGTACTGTAAGAAAGCTAAGCCGCATATTGCATTGGCTGGGCACCTCTCTCAGAAGCTGTAAAAAAAATATAAAGGTGGGCTGGGAGTTGCTGGGCCCTGAAGCTGGCTGAGGTGCAGGCTAAATTCTGCAAATCTCTGTATAGCTGAGCGGCTGACTGGGAAGCAGCCAAAGGCCTGCAAGCTGCAACAGCCTCGTGTGCACTGGTAGTCTCTGCAGCTGGCTGGAGGTTTTCTTGGGTGGCTGAGGGCTAGTTGGGAGTAGGCTGAGAATTCACAGGAAGTTTCTTCTGAGGCTCTTTTCTGTAAATGACATACTGCTAAGGAGTGTATAAAAAAAAAATCATACAGCGACAACTGAACTGAGTCATATTTCAGGCTTTAATTATATTCTTTCAGTGTACAGGCAAAATAGAATATGAAAAAATGCATGAAAATACAAGTGCGAAGTAGAACAAAATTAAAGCCAACAGAATGATTAAAAATATAGCCATTAACACATACTTTGTGCATGGATATCCATGCAACAGATATATCTATACAAGGGATAAAGGTTAAATTGCATAGCAAACAATGGTAATATATTGTTTGTTGGCACAAAACTAGATAAAAGCAGTTATGTCAGCCCAAAAACAACATAAAACAATGCAGCCAAAGATCAGTTCTGATTTGCATATACTATATAGACAGAATCTTACCAGATTAAACTATTCTCTGAGGAATTCTAGGGAGTGGTTATCCTAAATCTTTTCCCCTTCCCATGATGCTGATCCTGTCTGTCTCTTGTCTCCCCCTTGGAATGTGCTCCCTCCTTTCTGGAACTTGCTGCATTACCATAATCCATCCCATCACCTCCTTCTTCATAGACACACTGCATTACATTTATATATTCCATGCAAGTAATAATATTTTTTAAGGATTGCAATTCATTGTGTGTCAGTATACTGTATATAACTCCTATTTAGTGAGGCATAGGCAGCAATATGTTGGCATGCAAGGTAGTCTCTATATTGGTGAGCCTAGTTGCATAAATTAACACAGGTATGTTTGGATTAAACTTGACTTTGATAATATTTCTATTATACTGAACAAATCTGCCCAAACTATATTATGCTGTTCTTATTGTTAGGGAATCTATGTACCTCAGGTATTACTGAGACTGGTAACTTTATCTACTTTTTTTCTATTTTATCAAAATTTATTATATGAAACTCTCAACTTATCAGAACTGTAATGGAGGAGATCAGTGTTCATGGGACTATGTACTGATGACCGTGCAACATGAAAGATCGTGACTTGGAATGTAAGAAGAATTAATTTATTAATTAATTGAGAATTAATTAATAAATTAAACAAAAGAAAGAGACATAAATATATTACATGAAGAAATTGAAACTAAGAGAAAGGGAAAAGGTTTAAATAGATATGAATGAAAGTGGTTTGTAGTAGAATTTATGAATACAGTCAGGCAACTGAAGGTATAAATTATTTTTTTATGAAAAGTCTAAAATTTATATAGAAATTGTGGATTGGTATCATTTAGGTACTTGTAAATGCACATGGAAGCAAGACTGTTGACTATTAATAGTTGCATTTAGTTGCAAATTGATGAGTTCAGAAAAAGATTTCAATATATGGCTTAAGAATTAGTCAATTGATATGTGCATATATATATGGTAAAGGAATAAATATAAATCCAATAATTTAATAGCTTTTGGTATAAGATTGTGTGAAACAATGAAAAATAGAAGAATATGATGTTCTGAATATAGGACAGGTCATAAGTGGATCTTGGAGAAAACCTGACATGCAAGAAATGAAAGGAAGTGAAAGAAACAAGATTGAAAACAGAATACGGTAACTGTTTTGTATTTTGACTTTCTTTGAATAAACTAAATTTTATATACAGGAAGTTTGTGAAGAGAGCTAAACAAGATGTCTTGGGTAGAGTGAATGGAATTAAAAATAGAAGTGATAAAAGGATTTGGGCTAAAGTTAAAGTGTGAAGGATGGCTGGAATGAATATTTTAGAATATGGAAATGACACTTTAAAGAGTGAAATTGAAACAAATGCTATAAATATTAGTGTACTCTACAAATATTGAAAAGAAAGTACTGTGGGAGGGTAAAAAAGTAAAATCATGAGACTATATGATATAATTGGAGAAATGTTTAATTATGACTGTATTTTGCTTAAAAAGCAACTGTGTGATTTGTTTAATATGGGTCTGAAGACTAATCTGCACTTGACACTTGGAAGAATGGCATTAAGAATAGGTAATATGTGAATGCAAAATTTACAGGTAGATTAGTTTGTTAAATGAGAAGATGTTACATTCTAAATCTGGCAAGTATGGAGTTGGCCAGGGACTGTGCGGACTTGAATTTTATTGTTTAGCAGTTTGTTGAGAAATGTATAAATATGAGAATGTTTATTTTATTGATTCAGAGAAAGCAGATAATACAGTAGGCTTTAAAGTTTTGCTTAGGTGTGAAGTTAAATGTTAGTTGCTATTTTTTATATTAACAATTAAGTTAATTAAGGGGCCATATAAATTGATAAACAAGCCAAACAACCAGCCAGCAAACAGTACATTGTGGAAGAGAATTTTTTGATATTGATCAGTGAATAAAACAAGAATATATTATACCTCTTTGGTTGTTTAATTTATGGAGAAATGTATAAGAAATTGTATAAAATTTTACAGGTGCATTAGTTGGGGAAATGAATGCATGTATACTTTTGGTGCAGTTTACACTAACAACTTGAGTATTTTGTAGATGATAAATGTTGAAAAAAAATCAAAATTGTTCCGTGTGCATATTTTTTCTTCTTTTACATTTCATATACAGTCATTTTCCAGATCATATATAGCAGACATGTCAAACACAAGGCCCGCAGGCCGGATGTGGCCCGCAAAGTGGTTTCACGTGGCCCGCGAAGCCATCCTGGAAACGGAGGGAACGGCCTCCTCTGCCTTGGCCCTGGCCCAGGCCAGCCGGAAGCCAATGTACAATTTTGTGGTGGCCATCTATGCTGAAACGCATTCAGTCTTAGCTCCATAAGCCGCCCCCCTCCTTGGCTGAGTGGAACAGTGAGGCTCCTCCAGTGGACCATGCCTTGGCACTTGCCCTGGTCCCACCCCCTGCTGCCAGAGACCCTCAGATCTGTCCCACTCCTGCCCAGGCCCCCACAGGCACCCTTGACATGAATGATGTAGAACTGGTCACGCCCACCCAGTAGGCCACACCCACACCATCCACGCTCACCCAGTAGGCTGCACCCACCCTGGCCACACCCACCTGGCCCCCTGAGGGCAACCGCAATGCTGATGCAGCCCTCAATGAAATTGAGTTTGGCACCCCTATACATAGCATTCATGGTAAATTAGATTTTTTTAAAAATAAGAAATGAAGCAATTTCTCCTATTTTTCTATTTTTTTAAAAATCCTGCATATTTCAAAAATATTTATTTTCAATGTGTATCCTAAAATAATTGGCAAACTTCTCTTGGCTTGCAGCAAAACATAAATGTTCATAAATAATACAAAATAGTAAAAAATAAGTCTTACAGGAACCTTAAATAATATTATGGAACTGAAGAATTTAAAAAAAGACCTGTTTTAGAATAAAATCAAAGTAACAACACTCTTTTAATAAATACTTTTAGAAAATTGTTAGAACTTTACTCAGAGTCTTTTGCTTACTAATTTTCTCAACATTATTTGTAACACCTTTTGTATAAGGATCTCACAATATGAATATATCACCAGCAATTTTAAGTGAAAACATTGTGAAATATTATTATTGTTTAGACAATTGGAACCAAAATGATTACATGAAGAATGATCATTATGCTGTAGGCTAATTACATGGCTAATGACTTTGCTTTACATATCAATAGATACTTTCTGAGACAATCTATATCTATGGTTGCATTATCACTTAAACACAATACACTAAAATTAGTCACCATTTACGAATATTGTGAATACAGGTAGTCCTCCTTATGATAACAATTGGGATTGGGATTGTCATCGCTAAGTGTCACAGAGATAATGATGTCATGAGATCACATTGCTTATGACAGCAAGCAATTCAGGTACTCCCAGTTGTCATTGTAACTCCAAAACATATGGGTCTTTAAGTGGGAAGTGGAGGGAATCCCAGATAAGGAGCATGGAAGTGCTACGGGGGGATGCCTTTGGAGGCTCAACATTGGCTTTACAGAAGTTGAGGGTGTTGCAGGGTAGTGTGAACTCAGGGAGATTAGGAAAAGAGGATGCGGGGTGTTGTGTGCATTCAAGTCCTGGGAGGCCTGGGGAAAAAGATGTGGGGTATAATGCAGGGAGGCTGGGAAAGAAGAGTGCTGTTGGATGCGAGAGGCTGGGGGGAGAAGAAGGGCATGTACAATACAGTTCAGATAGCAGTGTTATGATGTTGATACTTAGAATACAATAGTTACAACAGTGTTTCTTAATCATAGCGACTTTAGATATGTGGACTTCCACTCCCAGAATTCCCCATCCAGCATTCAGGCTGGGGAATTCTAAAGAGTTAAAGTCTACAGAACTTAATATTGCCAACACTGGGTTACAAAATTGCATAAAGGCATCTTGTATTTTGGGGAGATGAGTACATTTTGAATTATAACATCAAAAAATACAGTTTTTGTCAGAAAGTTTGGCATTATCAATAACAGCAAAACATTTTTCAAAAAGAACATTTGCCATAAGCATCCCCTTAATATTGCATCTTTCTTTCTAAGTGTCTTATCTATTATATTGTAATTTATTTTATTCTAGGTTTATTATTTGTTTTATTGCATTCTTTTTATTAAAACTACAAAGTCCTTGGAGCCAAAATGTTTACTTAATTATGCATAATAATCCAGTAAACTTTTCAATGCAGTAATAATAAGAACATACAACCAATTTTACAAGTCACACAATTCCATAAATAATATATTTCCCCCAAATCCATTAATACAGTTTAAATTAGCTGATACTCCACCACAGATCGTATTTTTCTTATCTAAAATTATATCTTCACTCTTTACCTGTAAAGATGATAGTCTTCAAAGATTATGAAATACATAAACATTTTTCTCCTCAGAATGTAATATGGTGTGGGTATAATGTCATTACAGATTAAAGTATCTTTGGTAGGTGTTAGTTTAGCACATTAGAAAACTGTCAAAACACATTTCTGCTTTAGTCTTATATATAGTAAAGTATTTTCTTGTTTGCAGCAACTTAAAATAAGGAAAGATTAACTGTTATTAATTACAATAAAGTTACTTTTTTGCCTGATCAGTTGTAAATTTAATTCTGTAGTAGGTAAAAGTGCTTTATTTTCTTAAAATATTAAATTATCAATGTAGTATTTCCCTACATTAGAAAATAGTTGGGTGGTCTTTTCTAATCATACTTGATTTTCTACTTTAACTTGAATTTCTTTCGTTTATTCAGCCAAATAAAAGTGCTTCCAAGGATTTGGCACATGAGTACTTACTGATTTTTCTTTAATGGCTATTTTCTTTTTAAAAATACATGTATTTGATGTTTTAGAATATCTCAGCATTTAGAATGTAATTATTTTCAGATCATTATTATTCCTCTTTATATGTGTTGCCCAGAATTAAAATAAAATTACTCAAGGGTATGCTCAGCTTTTTTTGGTGCAGTATTGAAATATTTAAAGAGAAATCAAGAGGAAATAGATTAAGAAGAATAATTTGCTCCTTATCTTTACTTAAAAGTTGCTAAACTGTGGATTTATGGCAGAAAAGAAGGCATTATTAGAAAAAAAAGTCCTCATATAGGAAATAGAACAAGCTGCAAAATATATTTCATAATTTTAAAAGTAAATTTTTATATGTATGTATGTGTGTATGTATGTATGTATGTATGTTCAGGGGAGGGGAAAAATTGGAGAAGGGAGGATTGATAAGAATGGATGATGGAAGGCAGAAATGGTATATAGAACGGCAGGTCAGGAGAGGAGAAAAACCGGAGGAGGGAGATGGGATAGGAATGGATAATGGAACGCAAAAACGGCAGGCAGACCAGCAGACCAACAAGGAGAATAAAAAGGGAAAACCCCATGGCAGGACTCTTGTAATACTGGATTGGAAGGTGTACCCAGCAACGAGTAGGAAAGAGCAATTGGAGAGTATATCAGTAACAACAGTACAGGAAGGAGGAGGCTGGACAAGGATGATAGAGCAGAAAAATGCAAAATTGGAGTGCAATAAAGAGAGGGCGGGGTAACTAAGGCAGTTACAGGCAATCAGGAAGAATGGCCCTGTCACGCGAGCAATGAGCAAGCAGTTAGATCGGCAAGGGGATAAAAAGAACTTCCCCACCCCCTGAGCTTCACTCTGAGGATGTTGGCAGAGGACCAGCGAAAGCTAAGTTGTTTTTAACTTTGTATATAACTGTTTTTATTGTTTTAAATATTGTTTTAACAATAAATAACTAGATTATACTCTTCCCGGAGATCGAAGATTGCATTATTGAACAAATATGCCCCGGAGATATATATATATATATATATATATATATTAAAAAGGATATTAAAAATAGAAGCATGATTCCTGGGTGTGTACATGGTGAGAATAAAATATGATCACCAGGAAAAGTTAAACATTAAAAGTTTTAATATAAAACAGAAGTTTTAAATAAAAACATTAAAAGTTTTAAAAGATTAGCAACCTAGCTTTCGTTGGCTCCTGCCAACTTCATCAGGGCGCATTGATTTGTGTGCACCCTGATGAAGTTGGCAGGAGCCAACAAAAGCTAGGTTGCTAATCTTTTAAAACTTTTAAAATTTTTAATGTTTTTATTTAAAACTTCTGTTTTATTTAAAACTTCAATTTTACGCGGGAGAAAACCCGAACAACCAAAGACCTACATACCAACACCCGCGAAAACCTCAGAAAACATATATATATATATATATATATATATATATATATATATATATATATATATATATTTGTTTTCTGAGGTTTTCGCGGGTATTTGTATATAGGTCTTTACGCGGGAGAAAACCCGAACAACCAAAGACCTATATATATATATATATATATATATATATATATATATATATATATATAGGTCCTTGGTTGTTCGGGTTTTCTCCCGCGTAAAATTGGAAGTGTCTTGGCAACGTTTCGACGAAGTCCCATTCGTCATCTTCAGGCTGGTGTATATATATATATACACACACACATACATACACATACACACACACACACACACACACACACTCCACTATATCCAGCAATTCCAGTACAGCAGGAGCTCATGATGCAAACATGGACCCACAGTAGAACTCACACACACACACACACACACACACACACACACTCCACTATATCCAGCAATTCCAGTACAGCAGGAGCTCATGATGCAAACATGGACCCACAGTAGAACTCAGGCCTATCTGGTTAGATTCTGTTGCTTCTAAAATAATTGGCTCCATTCATCAGCTTGAATCAAAGCTCAGTCTCATTTCCTGTAGAATTTTAAGTACCTTGATTCCATTCAGAGGTATCTAGATCTCCGTCTATTTTATTTTATTATTTATTTTATTTTATTTTATTTTATTTTATTTTATTATTTTATTTTATTTTATTTTACCTTACCTTACCTTACCTTACCTTATTTTACCTTGTCTGAATCTATACTCTGTTTTATTTAACTAGTTCTCTTGAATGGCTCATTGCTTTGCTTGATCCATTTTATCGAATCAGAAATCTGAACACTACTCATTTGACTCTGCCTTACAGAAACCTAGCCTTTACTTTGATTAGCTTTTAAAAAACTGAATTGTGAATTTAGAAATATATTAATTGCTTTTTTAGAACAAATCCTTAACAGATGTCCCCATTCAAACTCTTTTGGCTGGGACCGGTATGTAAATCTGAACACTCATAACTTATGATTTGAGAGTGGATACAGTTGATAGGTACTGTAGACTGGATACAGTAACATAGGCAATATTGAGAACATACCAGATGAATTCCCTAAAAGTACATAATGTTTCCACATTTAACTCCTCTATTATTTGGGAAATATTATTGATTTATTAGATTTATATCTCACCTTTCATTCACTAGCAAAATGTGAGAAAAATGAACACTGCCTCCAATTTTGTTCCCCCAAGAGCCCTGAGAGTTAAATTGGGCTGATTAGCGGAAGTCACATTGTGACTAAATTATATTTTTAAAAGAAAGATTGGAGTCATCAAGGGACATAAGTAATAATAATAATTTATTAAATTTGTATACTATCCAACTCGCAATGACTCTGAGTGACTCACAACAATGTTGCCTCGTCTTGACACACAATCAACTGAATCAAACTCACCACGTCAGGAACGAAGAACTTTCAATTTTATTCAGTAAAGTAATGAATTAAAGTCAGCACTGACAACCATTGCACTCATGGCCTCTTTATACAGTTAGCAAAAGACCCCGCCTAACCCACACCCATTCTACCGCCCATGCGCCACCACCCTCATCCGGACTGCCCAACGCCCCTATATGGCAATACATCCGATTACCATGACCTGTAGCAGCTGCTCCTAACGCATCCCGACGCCGCGGCCGCTTCCCGACGCTTCGGCCGCTTCCTGATGCTTCTACAGCCTACCAGCCTCCATTAGTAAACGCAGCTTCCGTTTAATGTCCTCACAGTCAGGGTTACCAACTGCGCATGCGGTATGCTGTCCAGGGTATTCCTTACGCATGTGCGGCTCCGGCATCTCCAGCTGAGCGTCGGAATGGCTTCTGCGCATGCGCGCCGATCAGCCGGATGTCGGGCCGGTCGGACGCCGTTCCATGCGGTAGAGGCTTCATTGAGGTAAGTATGCCGGACGGCCTCTACTACGGCCCGACATACTGCCCCCCTTTCACCAGGGCTCCCCCTAGGAAAAAGAGAAGACATGTTATATCGTTTCTTTCGCCCCCCCCCTTCCAACCTCCTCTGTCCTACTGGGCTTCAGTTTCTCAGGATTGTGAGCATGGAATTGTTTAACTAATCGAGGGGCCCTTACATCATCTACCCGTTCCCACGTAGCGTCAGATAAAGGGTAACCCTTCCACCTAACCAAATAATACAATTTATTTCTCTTAATACAGGAGTCGAGTATTTCCTGTATCTCATAATCACCATCACCAACAGGGCCTGGTTTGGTTTCTTTTTGATACATATAAACTGGCTTTATGAAGCTGCAATGAAACACCGGATGTACTTTCCCCAACATCCGGGGTAGCTGCAATTGTACAGTGACTGGATTAACGATCTTAACAATCTTAAACGGGCCAATGTATTTAGGTCCTAATTTTCTGCATGGAACTTTCAGCTTCAGATATTTGGTGGACAAATAAACAAATTGACCCACAACGAACGGTTTGCAGGGCTGCCGTTTTTTGTCTGCCTGCTCTTTCATTTTTCGCCCATATTCTACCAGCGCTGCTTTTACAGCCATCCATGCTCCGGAAACCCTTTGGACCCATTCTTGTGGAATATATCGCTGCGTCTCCATATTCTGACACTCCGGTATGGGAACAAAATCTTTCCCGGACACTATCTTAAATGGTGTATAACCTGTACTAGCGTGCATCGCGTTGTACGCTACTTCGGCGAACACCAACAGGTCTGCCCAATTAGTTTGCTGGTAGGACGCATAGCTTCTCAAATACTGCTCTACTGCTGCGTTAGCCCGTTCCGCGGCTCCATTGGTGGCAGGGTGGTACGCAGTGCTAAGCCCCTGCGACGACCCTAACAAGGCGATGAAGCCTTTCCAAAACCATGCGGTAAACTGAACCCCCCGATCTGATATTATCCACCGGGGAGCCCCATGAATGCGGTATACATGTGTCAGGAACATGTGGGCCAATTTTTGTGCAGTTGGCAACTTCCTACACGGAACGAAATGTGCTTGTTTTGAGAACAAATCGATTACCGTCCAAAATAACCGTATATCCCTTACTCCTCGGAAGTTCCACAATGAAATCCATGACGATATCCTACCATGGATGTTCCGGATCGGCCACTGACTGCAGATACCCTACTGGCTTTCCTGGCCTAGATTTACATGTAGCACATACAGGACATGATTTCACATGGTGTTCTACATCCTTTCGTAAAGTAGGCCACCAAAATTGGCGCCTGATCAAGTGTAACGTTTTAACAAATCCGAAATGTCCCGCCAGTTTTGCATCATGACATCGCTGAAGAACCTTGGATCTCAACTCCAGTGGTACATATAATTTCACTCCGTACCACGTCAACCCGTCTCTATGAGTCAACAAATTACTATGTTCCTTGTACCATGGGTCCCGCGGTACTGCCGCCCTTAACTCTACCTCAATATTTCCTATATCAGAACGGGTGCTTACCCTACTTACTCCCTGTGTATATGGTGGTAATATAGCCTGTATCAGCTCCTCCCTTTGGCTCTCGTACTGGGGCAATCTAGATAAAGCGTCCGCCAAGAAATTACGACCCCCAGGAATGTATTTAAGCTGGAATGTAAATCGTTTAAAGTATTGCGCCCATCTCACATGTTTCGGGGCTAAACGTCGGGGCGATTGCAGTACCGCTAAATTTTTATGGTCCGTCCATATTTCTATCTCCCGTTTAGCCCCTTCCAAAAGATGTCGCCACGTTACCAAGGTCCATTTGATAGCAAAGGCCTCCTTCTCCCATATCGCCCATCTCCTCTCCGTCTCGGTTAATTTGCGTGAGGTATACGCACAGGGCTGTAACTCGCCGTTGTTATTTCGCTGTAATAACACAGCCCCCACCGCAACATCACTTGCGTCTGCCTGAACGATGTACTGTTTATCGGGATCTGGATGCATGAGGATGGGCTCTTTGGCAAACAAAGCTTTTAAATGTTCAAACGCGGCCTGACTTTCCTTGGACCAAACCAATGCCTGGCTAGGTCGTGCCTTTACAGGAGAATTCCGTGTTTTCAATAATTCCGTAAGTGGCAAGGCCACTTGTGCAAAATCAGGAACGAACTGCCTGTAAAAATTCGCGAACCCCAGAAAGCTCTGCAATTGGCGTCTCGTCCTGGGAGCCTGCCACTCAAGTACTGCTTTCACCTTTGCCGGATCCATTTCTATCCCTGAGGCGGATATCCTGTACCCTAAATATTCAATACGGGTCTTGTGAAACTCACATTTTGAGAGTTTCACGAACAATTGGGCCTGGAGGAGTTTGTGTAAGACCTCCCTAACCACCCGTATATGCTCTTCCATTGTCTTAGAATATATCAAAATATCATCAAGGTACACCAACACCCCGCAATATAAATGTTCGTGCAATACCGCATTAATGGTTTGCATAAATACTGCAGGTGCTCCTTTTAATCCAAATGGCATGACAGTGAATTGGAAGCTCCCTAAAGGACAGTTAAACGCGGTCTTCCATTCATCTCCTGGTTTTATGCGGATGCGATAGTATGCTTCCCTGAGATCAAGTTTAGTAAATATCCGTCCTTGGGATAGGTGAGTTAACATGTCTTTCAATAAAGGTAATGGGTACATGTTTTCAGCGCATACCGCATTCAACCCCCTAAAATCCACGCAAAGTCTCAGTCCTCCATCCTTCTTTCCCTGAAATATCACAGGAGCCGCAATTCGAGACCGGGCCAGCTGTATAAAGCCACGCCCCAAGTTTTTATCAATATACCTTCTTAGTTCCTCCAACTCCTTGGGAGACATAGGGTACATCTGGGGTTTTGGCAATTTTGCCCCCGGTATGATATCTATCGCACAATCGGTAGAGCGGTGTGGCGGCAACGCATCACACTCCCGCTCACTAAACACGTCCCTCAAATCTTCATATTCCACAGGGAACAATCGTTCATTTTCACTAGCTTCCACCGCCACCTTGATCCTTTCTTTGCCTAATGGCTTGACAGGTGGTGATTGTATATATGGCTTCTCCTGAGCCTTGTCCGGAGGCCGGAGACCTACAACTAATCTCATATGGCGGTATCCACCTGCCCACCAGATAACCGGTTGCCATTTGTCAAGCCAGGCCAACCCCAAGATCACTTCTTCGGTCATTGAGGGAATTACAATAAAACGTACTAACTCCCAATGATCCCTCATCTCTAGCCGTACCAGTTCAGTTACTTGAGAAACAGGCGCCCCGCCTAGCAAGGATCCATCCACCTGTTCCAAATTGATCGGTTGGGACAACTTGATCAATCGAAGGCCCAACTCATCTGCCACTTTCCTACTAATTAAACACCTGGTATACCCCGAATCTATTAACGCTTTACACGCTATGCGTTGGCCAGATTTATAATTGGTCAGAAAGATTGGTATAGTGAATGGTACCACTGGACTACTTACCATGGGATCCTGTCCCGGATCTTCCCGATCATACTTGTCAGACACCACCTCTGAGGTTGACACCGCCACTGTCGGTGAAGGCCCATAGGGTGTGCTGCTTTCATCCTGCAAAGCTCTCATTTGATCCGTTCCCCGAAACGGCGTGGCCTCCTGTCTTCGTGTCGCTAGACTGGACTGTCCCGAAGACATTCCCCGTCCGGATGATATTGGACACTGGGCCACCCTGTGATCTGGCTTATTACATCTGAAACAGCGGAATATTCCCCTTGGTGCTCCCGGTGGAACTGGTTGTGCTGGAACTCCCAAAGCCCTCGGCTTACTGGTTGCTTGCTGAGTGGATGCCGGAAGGAGAGCGGGTGCACCTGGCCGTATCTCCTTCAACCCAGCATAGAGTTCGGTAGCCGTCTTATATCACTCGTGTAGACGAGCCGGCACCCCCCTCACTAGACAAGCTTGACGGAGCTCCACATCAAGTCCATGCCGGAAGTGATGCACCAGCAATTTCTCAGGCCAAGATCTTAATCGGCCTGCCACCCGCTGGAATTCCCTAATAAACTCCCTTACTGGTCTTCCTCCCTGTCTCAAAGTTACTATCTCTGCCTCCGCTCTCTGGGCCCTAGTAGGATCCTCGAACCGAATTCTCAGGGCCTCCAAAAAAGAACCTATGTCGGCCAGCTCACTAGCGTGATCTCCAAACAGGTCTGCTGCCCAGGAAGCCGCCTCACCTTGCAGATGGGCAGTCACTGCCACTACTATGGCCCACTGGGAAGTGTAATGGGCTGCAAAGCGGTCTAAATGGTTCAACACATGACCTAAAAACATGGCCAATTTGTCAGGATCAGCGTCAAAGGTAATACCAAGAGACGGAGGAGTCCATGGTATACCCGTAGGCCACACCAAAGCCGGTTGGCCACCATGTTGTCTCCCCCGCCATATTAGATTGTCGACCAAGATCCCCAGGTCCCAAGGGCAGGGAAACAGGTGTGGTACGGGTGGCATGTGTGGGTCCCGTTCGCACACCTCCATGTCCCCCTTGCTCCAGCTGCGCTGTTGACACCTTCAGCTGCGGGCTAGCCAAATGGAAACCGGACGAATCAATAGGGCGCTGGGAGGCCACCCCTTGTTTGGGAAGGAACCCGGTTTCCCCAAACCTAGCCCTTAACACATCAAGGGTGTACTGTCCAGGAGCGGTGGAGTAACTCCAATCTCCCTCCTCGTCGCTGAGCACTCTCCTTTCCCTCCAACCCACAGCGGAGTCTCTATCACCCAGCATGGACCGACGATCAACGTCCACATGTTGCAGGGTGGGACTCAGCCACCATCCAGCCGCCTGGGTCACTGGCGGCCTCTGCTTAATTCCAGGGTCCACATCCACAGCTGGTGGGATACTCTTTTCCTTCGGGCGCACTACCAGGCCCTCCACCACTGCACTGGGATCCACAGACGAGCCCTGGCCCTCAGCCTGCTCAGGAGTATCTTCAGCCAAACCGGCATCTTGCACCCCTTCCGCCATGCCGCCCTCGGTCTGCTCCACGGTTACTCCAAGGAATAAACTTAGGGAGTGCTGACTTACTGTTGCCTCGTCTTGACACACAATCAACTGAATCAAACTCACCACGTCAAGAACGAAGAACTTTCAATTTTATTCAGTAAAGTAATGAATTAAAGTCAGCACTGACAACCATTGCACTCATGGCCTCTTTATACAGTTAGCAAAAGACCCCGCCTAACCCACACCCATTCTACTGCCCATGCACCACCATCCTCATCCGGACCGCCCAACGCCCCTATATGGCAATACATCCGATTACCATGACCTGTAGCAGCTGCCCCCTAACCCATCCCGACGCCGCGGCCGCTTCCCAACGCTTCGGCCGCTTCCCGATGCTTCTACAGCCTACCAGCCTCCATTAGTAAACGCAGCTTCCGTTTAATGTCCTCACAGTCAGGGTTACCGACTGCGCATGCGGTATGCCGTCCAGGGTATTCCTTACGCATGTGCGGCTCCGGCATCTCCAGCTGAGCGTCAGAATGGCTTCTGCGCATGCGCGCCGGCCAGCTGGATGTCGGGCCGGTCCGAGCTTCGGGATGGCTTCTTCACATGCGCGCCGATCAGACGGATGTCGGGCCGGTCGGACGCCGTTCCATGCGGTAGAGGCTTCTTTGAGGTAAGTATGCCGGACGGCCTCTACTACGGCCCGACAAACAATCAAAGAAATTATGCTCAAATCAATTCAATATAAAATATAAAAATTAAAGATGCCACATACAGTGAAGTGAGGGGAGCTCACTCTCCCTTCACTTAAGCTTTCATACCTCTTCTAAACAGCAGCAAAGTGGGAGTTATCTGGATCTTGGTGAGTGGGGGATCCTTATTCCAGACAGCAGACACTACTGCAGAGAAGGCACACTTCCAAGGTCCCAATCAATAACATTGCTTACTTGAAGGAATCCAGATTGTGCCAACCTGCAGGATTTAATCAGATGGGCAGATACTATTGGAGACAGGTGATTCCTCAGGTAATCAGGCCCTATGCCATGTATAGTACAGTTTTATAGGCAACAACCAGCACCTTGAATCCCACCCAGAAGCAAACTTGCAACCATTGCAGTTTGCGAAGTAGAGGTGTTATATGGTCATACTGAAGCATGCTCATTACTGCTCACCCCACCGCATTATGGACAAGTTGAAGCACCTGGCTGGTCTTCAAGGACAGCCCCATGTAGAGTATATTGCAGTAGTCAAGCTGCAAGATAACTAGGGCATGGGTTACTGTCCGAAGGATGCCCAATCTAGGAAAGGACACAACTGGCATATTAGATAGAGTTCTTTTCAGCAAGAACTACAGGTTTAGGAAGACCCACAGATTGCTTACCAACCCCGAAGAAGAAAATGCTATCCCATCCAAAGACAGAGATGGAATAGCTGCAGATGTGCATGGGACATTAATAGCTATTTGGTCTTAGTAGAATTGAGTTGCAGACTGTTCCACCACATCAAAACTTGCACAGCCTCCAAGTACTGGGTCAGAACTTTAGAATATCTTCTAACCCTAGAATACAACTAAGATATAGATTTCTCTCTCCTTTCTATCTTTTTTTAGTATAGGCAGCAAATGCCAACTTTCAGATCCCTTTATGTTTCATTCAAGGGATAATGACTCTTTTCACTGTTATGCTATTTCAGCTTTTTTGCTAATCAAATAAAGGCCATAAAATGCAGATAGATAAACTGATCAGAAACAGAGGCAAGAGCCATTCCTGCCAGAAACACAATAAACAGCTCCTGGATTTGTATCCAGCATAAACATTTTGTTATTGGATGCAATAATTTTAAAGGGTTCACAGTCAGATGACTGTCATGCAGGTGAATAATTTAAACCCATTGTTATCTTCTTAGGTTGCTGACAAAATACAGTTACTTGTCTAAGGCATGAGATTGATAAGGAATTGGACACATACTGACTGCATGTGTGAACAAGATATTCTGTTTAACAGTTGAATGTTTCTATGAGCATTACATGCATAATAATAGCAGGTAACCATATCAAAAGGTCTTTTCACAAACAATTTTTGCAGTTGATAAATTCCCATCACAAATTCTTATTGCAGAATTTGATATTTTTCCTTGATTAGTAGAGGTATGTTTCCTACTGCAGTGAGATTCTCTGAAAGGCGTTTAACTGAATCTGTTCTTCTAATCTGTACATTTTAATCAGAATCAATTATGTACTATTTCCTGTCTTGATGAATGGAGTATAACTGATAAAGTCTGGCTAAAATTTACACCTGATGCTCTTTCATTAACTGTCTAAGCAATTATATCTCTAAAGTTCCAATTTTATTCACTGTTGGTCCTTGTGGAAATGCAGAAAAACAACTTGAATTCTTTATTAAGTTAAATATATATCCCCTTTGCTTAATTTTTGGGGAAAGTGGCTCTATAGCTTCAGAACTATATTTGATAATTTGAGAACCCCTCCACAAACTTCTCATGTTTTTTCAATCTTAATTAGCCCTTTTGAAAACTCTCTGAGTATTCACAAAGAATTTAACATGTTTCTTTTAAAGAAAGTTTGTCTGTCGCTACTGGAACAAATATAACATACATAGCCATCCAGAGTTGCCCTGTGATAAGATGAACGGCCAATTAATCCATTAGCAAAGGAGTGACAGACTTCTCATTTCCCTCCCTCCCTCCCTCCCTCCCTCCCTCCTCCATGCCTCACCTCCAGCTGATGGTGCCTTTCTTCATTGCTGCCTTTTTTCATTCCTCGTGGAGGGCGACCCCTCCCCCACTGCATTTCTTGCCTGTTTGCTGCTGCCAGCACAGGTGGCTGCCACAGCAGTTGTAGATCAGCTCATGGCTGGCCTGCTTGATCTCCTCTCCTCTCCTCTCCCCCCAGCCTCCTCCTCCTCCTTCTTCTTTCCCTTCGGTGCAGCTAGAGCTGATTCTGCCTCCTCCCAAGTCTGCTGCTTTTTCTCTCTCTTCCTCTCCCGCCCAAACTGCTTCCTTTTATAGCCTCTCCTGTCTCCACCCCCTCCTCATCCTTTCTCTTCCGGGTGAATCGGAAGTGAGCCTGGGGACTTTGCCTCACCCCAGCCACTCTGCAGCTCTGGAAGACTCTCACAGTAAGTCCTTACCTGTGCTGGTTCGTTCCCTCCCCCATTACACTTGGCTGGGCAGGGCTGCGTACCACCTGCCACATGCTAATGTACCACAGGTGGTACGCATACCACTGGTTGAAAAGCCCTGCTCTAGAAGATATAGGTCTTTGAAGAGGCAGCTGACAGCTTCTGAGAAGTTTGCCATGTCCTCATTCCTTCTTTAAGCTAAGCTGCTTCTTATCTGACTGGTGTTTAGTCTGTGGCTCCTCCTCCTTCTCCTGTCTCTCAAGGACACTCTCACAGAGCAGTACAATTGCAAAACAATGTATCAATATGCATTGCAATGTTTTTTTTCTATAGAAGCTTCTGGGCCCCACATAACTTCCACAAGTATTCTTAGAATAAAAGTGGGGAATAGCAAAAAGTAGGCGATAATGCTTCATTCACTTGCCCTGAAAAAAAATAGTGTAGGGAACTAAAATATGCTTTCTGGGTAACATGTTTAGTTTTATTTTTGATATGGGGTGTTTTGCAACTTGTTATACCTATCATAGTAGTCATTATGAACAAGAAAGTCTATTTCCAATGAAGCCATTTTCTGCTTTTCAATGATGTTGAAATGTTGTCAAAATTCAAACTAAGCCTGCCAGGCTAAAAAATTGCCTGTTTCAGGATATATCATTGAAAGTAACATCACATGGCACAGCAATGAAGACATTCCACATCAAGCTCCTGCAACAAGTTGCTGGGACTGAAAGGAAGATACATGAAAAAGAGTAGCTCAGAGAAAAAAGGTGGGGTGAAGAGAGATGATGGTGGTAATAGAGAAGATCCAGTTTCTAGGATTTTGTTTGAAACGCCTTTACTTTCTATGGCAATATATCTTACCAATGCAATAAATACAAAATTGGTCTTTGTTCCCTAAGTACCAACTGTAAGACAGCCAAAGGGCTTGATAGTAGGGGCTTTCTTTCTTTCTTTCTTTCTTTCTTTCTTTCTTTCTTTCTTTCTTTCTTTCTTTCTTAAACACATTTTATTGGTTTTTTAATTCTTAAGAAAAAGTACTCAGGACACACAGTGGTGTTTGGGTAATCAAACGTTCAAAAGTGAAAACATATATAAACAACCCAACTCAATACATTCGCTGTCCCCTCTCTATTTCCCTCAAATAGCATAATACGTTTAAAATATTCCATTTCTAATTTAAATTTCTATTACTGCTAAACCTGTTTTAAAACTTTGTCAGTTTGCAATTACCATAATCAAATTTAACTTTATATCAACAAGTTATCAATTCAGGTATCCCTTCCGGATATATTCTAATTCTTAATCTCTCACATCCCTCATTTTATCACCAATCTCATTTATTTCTTCTTCCACTACACAATAGATATCCTAATTAAAATAAATTAATCTACCCTATACATATATAATCCCACAATTGATCAATCTCTTTAAGATAAGAAAATAATGTTAAACCTTAAATCATTTCAATTCATTAAACAAAATTCAAATTTCATCCAATTGGTTATCATGCCTTATCACATCTCTGTTATCATACAAAAAGGTCCCCTTACTAATTTAAAACACTCAGTTAATTATTGAAACCATCCAAATCTAAAAAGCCAACATTTTTTCAATTCCAATGCATAATAATTTTCATCAAAATAAATAATTGTTCCAAAAGGTACATTCTTAATCTATTTAAAATATCTATTCTAATAATCACCCTTCTATTTTTTTCTTACTTCTAACTCTAAATCTTAATCCTTAAAACAGTCCATAAATCCAACATTGCCTTTTAATCCATTACACAATTTTAAATTTCTCTTTTCAGTCTGATGCTGGCTTTTTTTTCCTGTGCCAGGCAGGTTTCCATAACCAAGCTTCCCTTCAGCCAGTAGATCTATTTTTGTTGCTTGCAGTGGCCTTTGAAAGGATAGGAATCCCATCCTCTGCATTAGGCATCTATTTCTCTCATCCTTAAAGCATCGTTGCTTTGTAGTTTCAAATCTCAGTCTTTGCTTCTTCTGTTCCTCAAAGTTACAGATGGAAAGTTTATAAGATAGAATAAGTTCCTCTTTTATCTCTGTTGATTCCTCTTCTAGTATGTTTTGATTTATAGAATAGTCAGATGCAGTCTGGACATCAGTTTGAATGTTTGAAGTGAGATTTCTGGATCTTAATTCTGTAGTAAACTCTTTCATTGTAGCACATATTTCTGCAGTAGCCTCATAAATCTTTTGCAATATAAGTTTACAATTTAATTGTAACTGAGGTTTCTCCATTTTGATATTAATTAAAAAGAGTCTCTTTTTTCTTTTTTGTGGAGGCTATATTTAATAAAAGTTAGGCAGTGTCCATCCCCACAATTCCCACAGCTGTACAACTTATCTTTTCTCCTCAAAAATAATTTGAATCTTCAAAGAGTAACCAGAAGTTGCAGTATTAAGTTTTCGCCACTAGATGTCCTCAATAGGTTAAAAAAAGATCTTTTGCAGACACCATTTCCTTTTTTCTGTCTTTTAAAGTATAATGTAAAAAAAGAAATAATCTTCCAGCATAAGATGATAGTACAGTTCTTAAAAAGAAAAAAAAACTCTGTACCCCAAAAAATATGGAAATAAAATATAGTCTTTAAAATTTTGTTCTGTTTTTATACAGCGCCTTTCTTCCAAAACATGTAGAAGCTGCTTTTTCAAGCCAGAAAAATAATTCCAACAAGGCTCTTGCAGGCACAAAAAACAAAATAGAGTAGAGAGAGTAGCAAGGAAAAGTCTCACCCGGATTCACCACGGGGCTTCTTACAGCTTAGATGTTCTTTGACTTGCAGTTTTAAGCAGCAGGATGATCGGTCATTTTACTGGCCGATCTTCTTCTCCGTCAGCCCTCAGAGATAGCTCGGACAGCTGGAGAAGCCGCCGCTCCTCCGCAGCCAAGCAAAGCCTCCTCGACAGAAGTCGCACCCTCCAGGGCGACTTTTGACCCGCATAAGGGTCTATCGGCAGAGGAAAGCTAGCTGATGAGGAGACAAGTCTCTTCGTACGGCTAGAGGCGCCACGATCCAGAACCGAAAGTCGGGGCTTTTTTTATTTTTGAACAGTTACTATACTTTCACAAGCTATATGCTATCATATTATTTTTTCTTCTTTATATCATTTCACTTCACATGGGATGAGTTATTTTTTATCTGAAGTGGAATATATATATTTATATTCTTTTCCCCCCATTATTATTCCTTACTGTTAAAATACTTTGGAGGTATCTGTGTAGAGAAACTAAGTTCTTTTAGCCTCTTTCTTTAAACCCTTTCTCTGCCTTTTTTTCGAGATCCTGTGTCTTACTCCATTACCTGTTCTACTTTCCTCCTTTTCCAATATTTTGACTTTTCAGTCCACTGCCTTGGAATATTACTTCTGTCCCTAATGACAAAATGGCCTCTGGGCATATATCATGATTCAGGCTACTGTTGGTCCTTGGAAAATGAAATTCTGTAGAACTCAAAAGCTTACATACACTTTTGTGACATCTTGTTTGGTGTTGACAAAGTATTAGTAGGCTAGGTTTTTGCTTTCAAATTTATTTTCTTATAAGTACTGTGAAGACACAGGTGCCTTATGTAATAATATCTGGATAGCATGTAGTAATCTTGCAATACTGTAAATACTTTTGCTTTTTGTGTTACACATTTTATTGTAATAGCAACAATTATTTTTGGCAAAAATATTTTCTCTGTTTGCCTTGAATTTTTGGTATTTGAATGCTAAACAGCTCCTTAAATTTTAGATGATTTAGTGGTAAATTTCTGGTGAACTTCAAGAGAACTGATATTGTGTTCCCAGTGAAAAAAATAAAAAAATAGAAGCATCGATATGCAAAATGGTCAGAAGTATATTGTGTCCTAAATCAGGTGCCAAATTTTGTAGGAGTTTGTAACATCAGATCTAACAATGAATATGCTTTATCAGCTGTTGTATCACAAGGCAGATTAACAACATTTATGTTTCTATTTAAGCTTCTGAATAATAATAAAAATATCTCTCATTGAAATGTGAATAGACTAAATAAATAGCTTTTCATGTTTTACTCCTCTTTCTTCAAACCTGCTGTTAAGGTTCCGGCTAATGAAACACTTCAAAGAACTTCCAGGCATTGATTTTCCTAAAAGTCATTTATTATGTTACAAAATGTCCGCATGGCATAACGAAGGTATGCTAAGATCTAAAATCCCCACTCACCGAGCAGTTATTTTGCTAGTATTTCCACTCCCTATTTTGCTGTCATGAGTTACGTTCACCAATTTGTGTAAAGGGCAAAGGTTCCCTTCCTTTCTGTTTTCTCGGGCTTTCCCCCCCTCCCTCCTCTGCTCTGCATTAACTCTAAAAATACCAGACAGTTTTGCATATTTTGTCAAAGCAAGAATATACAGTATTTGCAGCGTTGATACCTGCCATATAATATTCTTGGATTCAGACATTGAAAAATGAAGTATTCACAATAAAGTACAAATCAAAGAAAAAGCATTTGTTAAAATAAATCAGCTTGTAAGATCCATTAGCACCCTTGACTAGTCAATTGTGCAGCTCATTTGTGGAGTTTTGGAATAAATGCTATTTTTGTAAGGGAAATATTTTTGGCTGTCAATTTTGTAAAAATAAATAATTAAAACATTGTGTTCAGTAACAGAATATGTACCAAAGCGACATCAGCTCTGTAGATTTCCATTGGTTTGTCTTGTTTCTGTAAATTTATTTCATCAGGATAAGTTCTTAAACTCTGTTGTAAATTTATTAAAAAGCTTAATAAAACAGTTAATGGAGTAGTACATTGCATAACATTCAAGTGATTGGGTACAGTTTTCTAATCTAAGAAACACTTGTACTTTATAGAATCTGAATACCTCAATCTCCTAAAACAGCGGTTCTCAACCTATGGCGATCCGCCATTTTCCCACCTCAGGGGGTGCCGCCGCGCATGCACGCCGCGCATGGGGGCGCCGCCGCGCATGCGTGCCGTGCAGGGGGGCAGCGCCGCACATGCGCAGCACGTTTGTGTGACGGGGGTCGCCGTCACACAAACGTTGAGAACCACTGTCCTAAAACATTCTAAAGTTGACAAAAGTTCTCTTTCAAATTTCACTAAGTGCTTCTAGTTTGGGCATATTTTTATAGAATTGACATTAAAATATTGAACCGCTACTAATATTGTTATTTATCTGTTGATAAATTTTATTTTGACTTATTTATTGTGAAGGCACTTAGATCTGTTGATCGGCAGCATACATTTAGGCTGTTATCAAGAATATTATGTTACTAACTAATAAAAATGTTTAGAGCATTTAAGAATTTCTCTGATTAATCCTCAATAGCTAATTGCATTGTAAATTAATAATGAAGAGCTAAAAAATTAGAAACTATTTTATTTAATCTGAAAAATATAAAGTATTGTTGTTTCAAATCATGCAAGCATTAGTTCAAAATATCAAAAGACCATTAATAATTAGTATAGGAGGAATGAAAAAATATTATGTAGTGATGTTAAGTATTTTCTTCTGAAGTTTGATTTGTAGCATTTGTAAGAGAAATCTTAACATTTTTTATTTTTAAAAAAGAGTAAAAGGAAGCAAGTTTTCCATTTTTAGTGGAAAACATATTTTAAATTATAATTCCTTTTAATAGATAACTATCATACAGATTCCAAATTTACCAAACTGGGAGAAAAAATAGATTAAGAACTGAGATTTGATACAATATTATGATATAATATATTATACATTATTTTTGGAATGAAGCTACTGCCACCTTTATCATATTTTCAAAACTGATAGAACTGAAAGATTGTGAGTCTAGTAAGGAGGAGAAAAAGAATGGTTAGTTACTCCTCTGATGAACCATATTCCTCTCATTTTCAACTTTCATTTTTAAAACCAGCAAGTTCTTACTCTATTAATAAGTAGGGCAGTGATGGCGAACCTTTTAGAGACCGAGTGCCCCAAAACTGGCCCCGTCCCCATTCCACCCCCTGCCCCACCCCCGCCCCGCCTGCCTGCAGGGCCACTTACCGCCTCCAGGGCTTGCCGCAGATCGCCCAAGCATCCCAGCAGCGCCATGGTGGCCACACCCTCTGCCCGCGCCCTGCAGCATCAACTGTGCATGATGGGGCGTGAGGGCAGAGTCTTGTCTGCATTGCCTGGCTGCCATGTCCTTGGCTGCACTGCTCTGCGTGGGCGACTCTCCTCCAGGGGGGCTGCTGGTGGGTCATGGCGGGAGGCAAGGCTGCGGCGACGGCACATGTGCCCCAGAGAGGGCTCCGTATGCCACCTCTGGCACGCGTGCCATAGGTTCACCACCTATATAGGGCAAAATTGTAGTTACCATTTTGCAAGAAAAGACTGGGTTTTTTTAGTGATTTTGGTCATAGCAAATGTATGGTTAATATGTATTATCTACAGAAGGAAGGATTTTTTTGTGTGTGTTTTCCTTTTGCCTTGGTTGTTCTTCCATAAAAATCATTTTGTTGTGAAGATGCTTAGAAAGAAAGCCTAGGAGATAAACTGCAAAATGATGCCACTTCACAATTTTTGGAAATAAAATTAATTATTCATTTACTAGATTTATATTCTGTTTTTTCTACCAGCAGATAACAATAGTACTTGAATATTTTTATTTAAAGTACGGTATATTTCAACTTTCTATTTGGTGAATATTCATGACAACTAATAAAATTTAAAACAAATTCAATCAGTTAAATGTACGCATTCGTTGAACAGAAAAATTGAAACTTAAAATTTTTGAAGTGGAAAGGACATATTTTCATAGATTTTTTAAATCTAGGGGGAACAGGACTAATATAGGAAAAGAACAACTCCCATGTAACAGAAAGCGAGCTTGTGAGAATGGTAATATCTTCAAAGGGTCTCCTCTCACAGTTTTTTTTTTTTTTTTACAATTGGGGAGATTTATAAGGTGGTGCTGCAGATTTTCTTCTCAGTAAAAGTGGTCTTCCTTCACCTGAACGTGACACCTTGTGATTGTACCTACACAATAATATAGTTTTCTTGTCAAGAACACAATGGTTTGCCATTAACTTTTTTTAAATTTTCCAATCTAATCTATAGCCCTGGGATTTCCTACTGTTCTCTCTTTAAATGGCAACTGGGTTCAATCCTGTTTACTTTTCTGAGACCAGACAAGGTTGGTTAGGTGCTGTCATTTGGTCTGATTACAGACGAGTATCAATATTAGCACATTAAATTGTATTTTATATGCTCTTGGCAGATTTTTCAGTGTAAATATTACATGAAGGCATTGTCTTCTCCATAGCAATGTAATTATCCTAAAGCCCAGACACCTATAACAGTATTAAGGATTTAGGACAACAGAGAGGGTAGGATTAGAAGACCTTCAAGGTCCCTTCTAACTCTGTTATTTTGTAAAGTATTCTGTAAAGTATACAACAGTTTTCTTGAAAGTGATATAAAGGTAGAAGAGGGGATCTCCAGGTAAGTGCTTATAGAAATCAAATACAGGCAGTCTTCGACTTACAACCATTCATTTAGTGACCATTTGAAGTTATAATGGCACTGAAATGTGACTTATGACTATTTTTCACACTTATGAGCGTTGCAGCATCTCCATGTCACATGACCAAAATTCAGACGCTTGACAACTGACGCCTATTTATGGCAGTTTCAGTGTCCTAGGGTCATGTGATCACTTTTTGTAACTTTATGACAAGCAAAGCATTGGGGAAGCCAGATTTACTTAACTACTGTGTTACTAACTTAACAGCTTTAGTGATTCCCTTAATAACTGTGGCAAGAAAGGTCATAAAATGGGGCAAAACTCACTTACCAACTGTCTCACTTAGCAACAGAAATTTTGGGCTCAATTGTGGTTGTAGGTTGAGAACCACCTGTAATGCATCTGCTTAAGAAATGCAAAGATGTTAGTTTGTGGTTAATAGAATTTGTTTCATTACCCGTTTGCTTTTGCTCTGGTAATCTGTCATATTTGCTACTACCCTCTCCCATGTTTAAACTGGAAGCAAACTGCATTCATGCCCCAGTACTAATGGTTTTTGGTGTCCAAAATATTGGAACATTATGTGTTGATCTCACACACATGCAGCCGTTCACATATAACCTTCCCAAGTTGTGTTTCACTTCCTTTTCTGATACTATATTTAAGAGACAAACTTTTTCTTGTTTCTGTAGATTGGCATACAATTGACACTTTTTAATGAAATGTTAGAAAGTACTATAATAAATGGACCATAACAGTTTAATGAATAAAAACTAATTATAACTTTCATTCCTTAAGGGAAAAGGGTAATTTAGAATATCTTGAGGCACATCAGACTTGGAATATCTTTCCTTTATGTGAAATAACTACTTGAAGAACATCATTTGTGAGCAGTCGGTACCTAGATTAGACAACATTTATCAGACTCTTAGATTTAGAACATCTAGAAATATTGTTTCTTGTGACTGGAAGATGTATTCTGCCAAATTCAGAACTCTTTCAGACAGCCACTTTAAAGAGATTTCTGCCTGTCCTTGAAATGTTAGAGACATATGCTAGCATACTTTGTACTCTCCTCATTCTTAAACCTTATTTAATCTCAGCAATAAGATGGCCAAATAGTGCTAGGCTTAAAGTTTTAATGTGGGGCAGGTAAAAAAAAGTATTTGTTGGATTCTCATGGACTTGTTTTCCTCTCATGCCTGGCAGGAAAAGCAACAACAATCACTGTTCTTAATGTGGGATTGACTGGGACTGGGAAGGATGTGATTTTTGATAGACAGTTTAGCCATCTGTTGAGAGCTAATCTGTAGGATGGGTATAGGCTACTTAGTAGAGCTGCAGGTGAATTGTCTGTGGGTAAAAAGACATTTCTCATTTCTGTTTCCCCTTCTAGTCCTGGTAGCTGCTACCCCATGGCACTATATACATACTAGGTCTGTAATTGCACAGATCTGATCCATAGGATTAGGGAGTTGGACAGATAAAAAAAGCTGAAGTGCTTCTTACAGCTTTACTCTAAGCCCTTCCATATTTTGACGTAAATTTACTATTGTTTGTGGCCAAAAACTAGCATTGCTGAAAGACTGCATGCAAGGAGGAAATGTGTGGGATAAAGGAAGGAAAAAGGAATTAAAATTAATATATTGTTAATCATGACCATAGGACATCAGTTGAAATATTTCCCACCCTTGTTATGGACTGAAGGAAGGGATTAAAGGGAGAGAAGGCAGCTGGCTTGATCATGGTAACTAAGCTAATATTTCATAACTTCTATACTATTGCGCAAGTTACAGAACTTCCTACAGTAGGAATAGTGTTGGAGAAGAAAAAGTACCGATTGTGTGGATTTAGTTGTATTGATTACTTAGGAAAGATTGCTCAGCGTTGTCCACAAAAGAGGTGAATGTAGAGAAAGACTGATTGAAAGAGAGTTAGCAAAAATCCAAGAATTCTTTTCCTCAGATACAAGCTTATATGCACAGGGACATTCAGTAGGAGGAATTTTGGACCAGTAGTGGATTCCTAAAGCAACTTGAAAGGAAATTATATTTCATGTCCATATTATGATTCAGCTGTAACCTGGAAATTAAAGCAAGATTGCATGGTTTCAGTGTGCTTAAAAGAAAGTACCTTCTTGCTAACAAATGTATTTGGCAGCATCATTCAGCATGCTCTTCTTTCCTCTCTGCAACCTCCAGCTAGGCTGCTTTGGAACACATGTCTAGAAGCACAGTCCCACATATGTGCAAATGCTTCCAACTATAGAGTAGTAGGAAGAGAAACAATGGAGAGTTGAGAAGTGGAGAATAAGGATGGAAGGGCAATAGGAATTTTTCTGACAGAGCTGATGGTATGATGAATGAATCTTTATTATCAAAGTATAACATGTATACAGTGAGATTGGCTGAACCTGCCTCCATGTCCCCCCCCCACAACTCAGAGTGACTACAAACCCCCAACTTATTACACCCTGTGAGCTAATTGCATTAATTGATGAGTGAAGTACCAAGTTACTGGAATAGGGTTATGTTGTACCTATGTTTTCGGCATTGATATCTGAGAATATTCTAAGATAGATCTTACACAACATCATACATAAATGAACTGATTCATAAGCACTTGAAAAATACAGGTAGTTCTCATTAGCAAATGCCTGGAATAAAAATCCACCATTTTCAGTTTTGATGGTAATAAAAAAGTAACTTTGCAACCAATGCCCTCATTTACAACCTTCATAGCATCTCTCTCTCTCTCAGTCATTACAATAAGTATGTGTTGTTCTGTGCCTGACCCAATTTTTTCCTCTCTTGCAGAGCAGAGATATTGCGTAAACAAATCAACTAAACATCTCTTCCTGAGCTGCTTTTCTCCCCATCTTTAAAAGAACTGACCATAATTTAATAAGCTAATCTTTGTGACCTTAATTAATTGATTGGAACCTTCCACTGATTCCTGCTGCTGCCAGATACTGACAGGACCCTATTCAATTGCACAGTAAAGGTTTTTGTTTGCCTCCTAAGCAACTTGTGGCCTAGTGTGAGCCTGCTAGACAAATAGCGGGCTCTAGCACAGTGGTCCTCAACCTTTGTGGCATGGCAGGGCGTGCAAGTGCACACAGTTCAATTTGTGCAAGTCGAGCTATTCACACCTGCCCTCCGCTCATGCATCCTGTTTCCAAATAGGCCATGGCCTCATAGTGGGCTGAGGGCCGGGGGTGTGTGTGTTGGGAATCCTTGCTGTAGCACATTTCTTTTGTTGTGTATTCCCCATTGTGTGCCTGCTTTCTCTCTTGCAATTTCTTCTTCTTCAATGAATGTAAATACAAATATCAATTATCTTCTTGCTAATTATCCCAAATTGGGGTGAGCATTCCAAAGTATGAGGGAGTGAGGAAGTGCTTTGGACTGCAAGGATATCTTGGGAAAGGAATGGCTGCTTTAATGAATTGCAGGTGGGTGGTATACTGCACCATGATATTCTGAATCATGTTTTTGGAATAAAATGTGATATGCTGTCTAGCTTTAATCATGAGCAAGGCTTATCAGGAAACAATGTATTTCATTGTTTGGGTGATTTCCTAAATAGATAATGGACTGCCCTAAATTTGGCTTGATTAGAATGAAGTGTGAAAAGAATGTGGCAATGTAGTTGATCAAAAACTCAGTATGAGATATGGCTGCTAAAGAAACAAATGCACATTAAAGTTAAAAAAAATGACACTTTCAAATTACAGGAAGTAACAGTTCAAGTATATTTTTTGTTGATTAAACCCTGCCTTATATAATCCGTAATAATTTCTCTCAGAGTACAAGACACAAAATAATAATACTGGATAAATATTTTTAAAAGATGATTCTAATGGTGAAGAAACGACAATGCACTAATAAATTATCAGAAAAAAATACCTTAGATCTATGGACTGGTAATCATTGGTCTGAATGTTCTTTCAATATTTGTTTCATTAGCAACAGTACAAGCAACTATTAGTCAAATACTATTTAGCCCAACAAGCAGCCATGATTTTCACTCTTCTTTTGGATTCTGAATTTTGTATTTTCTTGCCAATAATTTTCATTTAACATTTATATTTGTTTAAATTAGACTGTATAGAATTCTGCCAATCCCAAAACAAATGAACAAAAAAAGTTAAAATAAACAAAAACCCAGAAAGAAAAAAAGACTGCCTTTTTCTGTGGTGTACAACAGTCTGATTTCTTAATTCTGGATATCAGTAATAGAGGGCTTCCTGGTTATTGAATCTCGCTTGTTTCAAAAAGCATGATGACATTTGCCAAATGCCAGGTAGTCACTGCTTTTTAAAATTAATTCATCACAATAAAAGCTAAAGAAAAACATTCCTGTTTCCATTTAAATTACATTGAGTGGTGATACTGATGCTATGTTGTTTTTGAGAAACAATCCTTTTTTTCCCTGGGGAGCGGCACTTGTCTCTATATGATCACCAGTTTCTCCAACATAGTTGGCCACATCATTGTAATGTTGAGGATACAGTGCTTACCTTCATAGTGAGGTGCATCTTCAAAATTTGCTTTGTTGCACTTCCAACTTTGCTAGCAATTTTCTAGCCTTCCACTTTTTGTTTTTATTTGAGAAAGGATAAAGTTAAAATAAGGATGATTTCCTATTTGCTGCAGTTCCATCCAGACTGGGGAAGGCTGTATCTTATATTTATATTGCCATATTGTGATTGATTGATTGATTGACTGAATTATTTCTGAGGAATTAAATTTCATTTTAGCTCAGTGGACAATACATCAATATTAATCAAACTGAATTCTGTAGAAAACATGATGCAATTCTTAATGTCCAATAGTTGGTAACGCAAAGTTTTGATTGGAAAGATTGTTACATAACTCTCTCCTTTCTATCTTCTGTTGGAGTTTTTCAAATATATTAGCCTCACCTTCCCCGACCACTAGGTACCAAAGAAGTCTGATTTTTTTCTACCTGCTGTAATAACTTCAGATGAAATCTCACTTTACATCGCAGAAGCATAAAAATCTCTGTGATTCAGCCTTATTCAACTTGAGTCTGATTTTATGCTTAATATATAACAAACTTTATAAAGAACCCTATTATTGTATAGTTTTATTGCTTAATAATACATCAAAAAGTTTTATTTTCAGTGTATAAATTAACAATTATGTCCATTTTGATTTAGTACTTACCCTATAGATATTGCCATTTGGTTCTATTCATTTTGCACTTTATTTTGTACTTTCATAAAATGTACCAGTAGGCCTTTAATTATCCTCCAAATGATTCTATTAAGCATTTTCCTTGCATATTAAATTCAGGAGGTATTGTTTTGAATTTCTATTGCCTCCTGTGAATAACACAGATACTCTGAAATTATTTGCGAAATGAAAGCAACTTGATCATAAGGAATAATTTAGAATAATGACAATTTGGTTGAGAATATCTCCATTTCATATCAATTTATTCTGCATTCCACATCTGATGGAAAGTTGAAACTGTGTCTATTAAAAATAAGCAGTGACAGTTTCTTAGTGGAATAAATAATGAAGATTTTTAAAGAGAAGAAAAAATGTCACAATGCTGAAACCTTATGTATGAACTATAATTCTTGGTTTGGTTATATTTTTCCATGATAGGTATTATTATTTGATCTGTCAAATTGGAGTGACAACATTTCTCAATGTAGACTGCTCATTTATGACCTGTAACATCCTATTGTATATTTATTTTCCTTCTTTAAAGTATCATTATGAATAAAAACTAATTATTGGCCAGAAAGTTATTATATCAAATTGAAAACAAAAAGCACCAAGAAAGAAAACTAAGAACCATACTCCTATCAAGAGAAATCTACTCCAAATCAAATTCATCCAAGTGATATTATTTCAATGGTGTATGGTACATAATTTAAAATATAATTATTCACATTAATGAGTAATTTTGAAATTACTATGTTACTCCATTCTGAATGATGCTGGTCACTTGGTGTAAATTTAAATTTTGGTATCTCTTTACTGAATTCATCCGGGTTCATAAGTATTCCATGGAAATTGGGATAAAAAGATTATTTCCTTCACAGGATTAGAAAATGGTGCATTAGTGGGCCATTGTTAGAAAGGATATGTGAATTCTTATTAAAATTTTGAATATTAAAGGATTGTTTTCATTCCAATTGTCCTATAATACAATAGGTGCCTTCTTGAATTGTTTAATGCTCTACTGGATTATAATAATAAGAGCCAGTTTGATCTAGTGGTTAAAGTACCAGGCTAGAAAGCAAGAGACCATGAAAGTTAGTTGGGTGTCCTTGGGCTGGTCACTCTCTCTCAACTCAACACACCTCACAGGATTGTTGTTGTGAGGAAAATAGGAGTGAGGAAAGTGTGTTGGATATTTGCTACTTTGAGTTATTTGTAAAAGTAACAAAAAGGTGGGAAATAAAATTAAAATAATGTAGCATTCTCAATGTAAGAATTCTGTTTGTATATATAATATATTCACAATTCCTAGATCAGAGGTCACCAACCTTTTCATGCTGGCAGTCTGGAGGGAAAGGGGGCAGCTGCCCCATTTGCATAGGCGTGCAGGTGCTAGCCACCGCTGCTAGCCCCATGCGCATGTGCAAATGGGCCACACAACCTGCTCGGGGCTAGCGGCCCTGTTTGTGCATGCACGTAGACACTAGCCGCTATTGCTAGCCGCCACATGCATGTGCCACCGCTAACCCCGTGCGCATGCGCAAACAGGTCCACGGGCGCTAGCATGAGTGGGGATGAATGCTCGCACTGGCCAGCCTGTCCTGCAGCCTGGTGGCCAGTAGGCCACAGCCCGATAGTGGGCCGTGGCCCATAGGTTAGGGACCCCTGCTTTAGATCCTTATTGAATTTTCATACTAAAAGTACATTTGTGTGCCAGCAGAGAAGCAATAGTATATTGCAAGTCTATTTTCGAAAAAGTGAGGGTGTCAACTTTCAAACTATCATGGCTGCAGCCATCTTCACTTCGTTTTCAGTTGCCACAGCAAGGGGAGGTGGGAGTTGTATTCTTTTAGTTTAGACATAACAATAACTTTCCTGTGGGAACCAAGGTCAAGCTACCTAAGTTTTGGCGGGCTGGAGTTTCTGTTAAAAAGCCCACCAAAGTACTTAACTGGGGATTGTGATTTATGATAAATTGCAGGGGTAGGAAGTTCGACTTGTTACTTTGCAACCTTGGGGGAGGTAACTTTCAGTCTTGGTTTCACCTTTGTTCGTGCCATTAAATGTGTTCTTTGAGGAAAGCAATTGCCTCGGAGTTCTTATTTCTACTGGTCTCATCTATCAGAACCATGACAGAGGGTTTAATATGAGAATGTGCACTTACTGTATAAGGGTGATCCATTTTATATTTTCTTTTTTTCTATATTCTATATTTCTATATTTTTTCTATATTCTATATTTTCTATATAGATATGGGGCTCAAATTATTCTTATACTCAAAACAAGGTAGAGAGACATATGGGTCTCCTTGATCCCAAAGCAGAAAATATGCATGGATGTGCTTCCTTTACCTTCAGCATATCCTTAAAGAAGCAGTGACTTTTCCTGGGTGTGTATACCAGCAGGACCTCCTAAATTCAAATATATATTGTCCTGGGACTGTGCAGAGTCATGGAATTCATTGCTTTTTTAGGGGTGAAATGACCTTACTCATATCCCTCTTTTTGCATTTTAGATTGAAAGAATTGCACATCACTAAGTCAATAAATTCTAACAATGACACTTAGCAAGAGGTGCAAGCCCAGTCAAAACCGCAGTTTGTTTAGATAAAGTCTGTAAAACTATTTTATAAACTATTTTCTACTTAAGCTTTTAACATTGGTTGCCTTAGAAAATCAATGCAAAAATATAATTATACAAATTATACAAATTTTGGTGTGTTTGATATATTTATTTAAATTTCCCTTACCTTGGTTAGACCACAGAGGACATCACTCTTATTTCTATTATTCAGGGAGAAATGATATTGAAGTATTCAGGTCCATTGTTTTGAAATGCATGTGTGGAAAAAGCCAAAAGGTCACAACTGTAGAAAATATTTCTGAAGCTTTTAATTTGGCTCTTTTTCAGTTATAATGTAGAATATAAAGGTAGAGATTAGCTTTAATTATTACTTTATTATTGTTTATGGTAACTGGGCATAGATTTGTCTGCAATCTCTGAATTATTGGCTATTCTAGGAAAATAATTTTTCCCCCAGTATCCTTAGTGACTTTAGCACAATTTAAAGCCTCATTATATGAATAACAGAATTCATGAAAAAACTAAGTGTCATCAAATATAATATGGACTTTCTTTTTAAAAGCAGTGTCTTCTAAATATAGATTATAATAATTTACTTTCAAACAACTCATTTTCAGCATGTGACATGTTCATTAACCTCAGGTAGAAAAATTATTGTAGTGCATTAATTTTTCACCAATGAAGGCATTACTCATATTTGCAAGTATCATTAGTGTTTGCCACTGAGGTGGAAAAGTCTTACAATCTTGATCCAAATGGAGGAAGCATTTGAATGTTAATGAAAATCTGTTAAAGTTTGTGGGTTATCAACTCCTGCCCACTTTTATGCTTTGAATCTTAATTAGGGACCTCTACAGCACATCATTAAAGGTTTTTTTGTAAAGAACAAGGATAGATGTGTAATCCTTTAGTGAAATGAGGTAAAAAGTTAAAAGATTTGGGGAAAAAATATTTCTGTACGATCATATTCAAAGTGAGAGCATGAATTCTTCTTCATAGAATTAAAGTGTTTTGATTTTTTTAAAGATTAAATTGGGATTTCTCAGATTGAGTCAGAAAAAAATAACTTTGGAGAACTAGAAAAGATTGGGAGAATAATGTAAAGCATATTTTTGCACTTTCACTCCAGTATGTAATTTGAAAAAAGAAGATTCAAATGGTTCCCACAAATCATCACTCAGTGGTACCATCAGAATACAAATAGGTAGGTGGATGGAAAAGCACAGATACTGCTTTCTGTTCTCTAGGTTATCTGACTGCATAACAAAATGAAATAATATTTTACGATATTATGTAAATTAGTTCAGAAATAGGAATTATTTAACCTGGATAGTGGAACATATTTCTAAGATATATTCCAAAGCATTCTTAAGGAGGAGCTTATTAGTTTAATTTATTGTTTCAAGAAAAGCAAGAAAATAATATCTATTTTAAATAATAAAATAATGATGACACAGTTTTATCTTTTGTTTATTTTTTACATTGTTTCAAATGTAATCTTACAGCTGTCTACTTAGAAGTAAGTCACATACTGAGATCAATTGCACATGTTTGTAGGTGTATGCAGCAAGGATAGGAAGGGAACCTGGCATTGACTAAACAGTGTATTTTTAAGGTGAGATAGCTATACACATTATTTATGGATATTCTCAATCATCCGTCATGATTGTCCCAAAGGTGGTTTTTTTCAAAACTTTCTTATTTTTTTTTTCTTTGAAAATGTTTTGCTTCTCATCCAAGAAGTGAAAAAAATGTTTAAAAAAAACACCAAGAAAGTCCAGTTGCCTTTTGGAAAAAGGACCTTTGGTGCAGCTGTACACATTATTCAGAATTATGAAAAAAATAATTTGGAGTTTAGTTTTGTTGCTTTAATTGTTTTCTGAATGTATTACCATGAGACTTGCTTTTTACTGCCACTGCTGATTTTCACTCTTTTCCCTGATGCAGTGGTTTGTAGCTTTGTGTTAAATCACATGACTTTGTGTTAAATCACATGTGCAGAACCCAGGTTCAGGCCTGATTGTTTCCAAGTACAGAAAAACTCTTGATTGAATCCTTGCAGAACACTATCATTCAGGGCTGGCAAATCTGGGTTACAGTGTTGTAATATAATGCAATTTATATTTTATATTTCCTTTTCAGTGTGTATGCTTTCATCATACATGTGAAGTTAAGATTTTTTTGCACACAATATTTCTTATTTGATCCACAGTCCCTTCTGTTAGAAATAACAACTGTTTTCTAGGGATCTAAAGATTATATCCTAATACACTATCTTATAGTTAATATTATATTAATCAGTGATGTCAGTTTTTATTCAATGACAAACAATCTAGCAACAGAATAGTCACTGGCAGTAATCACTTAAAAATACAAATTCAGCAGCCTCTTGGGGAGAAGGATGGATGATCTTGATACCTTCATATAGTAGTAGTAGTAGAGACTATCCTTTCGTTGAGTAACAAATAATCCCCGAGGGAGGAAACATTATATTTTTCAACCGCATCTTCTGAACAAGGATAGGTTTGGTCTTATGGTTACAGGAGACTATGACTTCTAGTCCCACTTTAGGCATGAAAGCCACTGGGCGACTTTGGGGCAGTGATTCTTTGGGGCAGTCATTGGGGCAACTCACTTCACAGAGTTGTAATGGGGAAAAGGAGTATTTAGATATTCAGAGTGTTGTTGCCTTAAATTATCTAAAAATAATAAAGATGGGATTAATTTTTTTTAAAAGCATTATTCAAATCTGTTGAATAATTTATTATTAAAATTATTATTTTCCATTTATCAATTATTTCAGTTTTATAACAAATAATAAATGCTTTCAAAAGGAATGTATATGTTAGAAGATTCAGCACTAACATGTTTATTTCCTGTCTTGGAATGAATTACTAATGGTAGCTTCTATCAATTTTGACATTGGTTCACATTTTCTATATCCAACATGACTTTCTTTGTGTTTACATTTGACATAGAAATAATAAAGAGCAAGAGTGAAAACAGTTATAACAGTTTTATGGTACTTGTACCTTATTGTAATTATGGAAAATTCAACCTCTGAATAATGCAGTAAAGATTTTATTTTTTTAGAAAATAACAGGAAACCTGAATGCTTCTTAAATATTATTAACAGATCTGCAAAATCAGATTGCTATATCTTTTTCTTTTCTTTATATCTGTTTCTATGACAATATTCTAATAAATATATGGACATTTCTAAAATGCTAATGCTAATTTTTTTAGGTTTAAATATGTAAATTTTACTCCAGAGGGTACTATAGAGGAAGAGAAATTAGGAAATATTGCTTCGTTCCCTTTTGCTTCTACATCCTAGTGATAGGATACTGTATATCTTTAAAAATAAATATAAAGACCCAAATAATTGCGGGGGCTGCTACTGCCAGCAAAAACAAATTAAGGTTCTCTGCAGTCCGTGAAGTATTAACATATCATCCAATATAACATTGAGTAAAATGAGAATAAATCAACTGAGTCCCTTTGCCAGAGAGCATCAGTCAGGAGATTAAACCTTGAATGAGATGCTAAGCATTTGTGTAGAACTGCAAAAATCACTATATTTCATTCTAACCCATCATTTTTTTTTCTCATACACTTAAGCATCCTATCTCAGAAAAGGCAGCCTAGGCTCCAAGAAGCAGTTTCCTTCAAAAATTCAATTCTGTTCCTTCTTTATTTTATTTTACACATTTTATTTCTTTAACTAGTTTGCGATTCTTCCTAGTTGTTCTCTTTGGCTCTTTTCCACATAAATGTAGTAACTCTATTGGCACATGGGTAGTGTTACATTGCAGGCATATGTAATTTAGAGCATCAGTAATTTTAAGGAATCTAATATTGGCCTAAAATTCTGAAATTGACTTTTTAATAATCCTGTTTATCTACTATTTGTCTTTCTCAAATAACATCTTCAGTTATTCATTATTTCAGTTGATTGTTCACCTGTAAGTTATAAAACTTACTTTCAGGAAGTTCTAATTAAATGCATACTCTTTACTTTCTTATTTAAAAATATTAAAAAGGATATTCAAATGCAACTTTACAAATACACAGATGAGAATTTGTGATGTGATAAGCAGGCATCAATAGTCTGCTGAGGCTTTTTTATTCACCAAAACCCAAATTATAATTAGAACATTCAAATGTTAAGTAGAGACCTGGGACAAAAAATCAAATAAAAAGTACTTTATATTAATGAAAGGTAACACATATATTTAATTGTGTGGATTGATGCACAGTGTTAAATTACTGCATTGCCACATTGTACTTTTTGCTTTAGCAGAGCTGTGGCTGGAAATATTGACTGGCTTTTTAGAACTCAAAGAGATTTGTAAATGAAAATGAAACTGTTAAAAATGGGATGTATAGGAGCTAAAGCATCAGAATGCTACAGATTTATTTTAATAATAGACAAATGCTTTGGAAGTGAACAGTTTAATAATGTCACTAATGTATTTATTAAACATTACAGTTACTGTGTAGTTAAAAATTAGTGTGATATGGCTTTAATATATGCTAAATATCACTGGGGCAGTGAAAAGTATTCTTGTCACTTGAAGATAAGATTGCTGGCAGAGACTCATCATAAAGGTAGTCATGACTGAAAACATCTAATCTTGTAAGGGCAAATTCATTACAATTGTGATTTCTTCACAAGGCTTTTTAAATAATATGTTTGCTACACTTGCATTGATTCAAGGCTTAGAATTTGCTATAGAATGCTTTAAACCCTAATAGAATAAAACATTTAAGGACTTGCTTCTTTATCACCATAAAAATGTTTCCTTGGCCCTGTTATTTATTGTCTCTATAATCTCCTTCATATATTCCCTGTGTTAAGCATCACTGTCTGCACATTGTAACAAATAGTGTTCCATTACTCCTGACCAGAGGATCAAACCACATATTCTTCCTTCCTAAGAAGAGTTATGGGAAACTAGATGGTCTGTTTAACAAAACAGTCTGGTAGTGCAAATATACAGTATCGCCCTCACTTCATGCTAGGTTACATTTCCTCCCCAGATCTCATATAAAATAAATTCACATAAAATGAGACATGGAACCAGCAGAAAAAAATAGGTTGTGGGCTGTAGTGTCAAATTATGTAACTCATGCATTGACAAATGTGCTTTTAAATTTTTAAAGCCTTATTCTTACCACTAAATTACTAAAATATGTTTTCTTCCTTGCCTATTACTTTATATACAGAGAAAGCATTTTCTCCATATTTTCTACAGCTTGATTCTTAACGTGCATAGTCATCATGGCAGATGAAGAAATAGAGTGCATCACAGCATTACACATTTTATAAGCATTCTTCATTATGTTCCATACTCAGGTTAAAAGCTCACCTGAAAATCCGTTACCACCGCAGTCTGCAACCTTTCTGGCTTGGTGGCCCGGTGGGGGAAAGAGGAGATAGTTCCTTGTGAGTGGCAGGTGGGTGCGTGCAAGCATGCACAGCTCCATTTGTGTGAGTGGCAGATGCATGTGGCCACCGCTCACATGAAGGCAACTTCACACAAGCACAAGAGGCCTCTGCTTGCATGAGGGGAGCTTTGCATGTGGTCATCTGCTCACTCGCCGCTCACACAGCTCTGTTCCAAACAGGCTGCCACCAGGAGGTTGGGGACCTGTGTTTTACCAGCTTCAGCATGACATAATATGTCCAACATTTTTCTAGAGTTACAGAAGTCCCTTTCCTTTTATTTTGGCTAAAGAATTTGGATAAGATGTTGATATTGACCTTCATAATAAAAATAATAAGTCTTTGACTATCAGTCTAGTTTTTCTCTAAGGTCACTTCCTTTCATCTTTGTTTCTAGCTATATGCACAAGCAGAGTATATTCTGCTTTGATTCTGTTTCAGTAGGTTATATTCAGTAGGTTATATTTAGCTAGGTGCTAAATTAATATAAATTCATATAATGAATTTCCTGTTTTTTTTTAAAAAAATCTCCTTTCTGCTATAGTTATATAGTATGTTTAACTAATCATTTTTGCTCTGAGGAAAGTCACATCTTAAACACTACATAGGTTAATTGGTATAACTAATCTACTTCAGTAAGATTTAGTGAATTGAGGATGCCTAATTATCATCGTCAGTCCCTTTTTTGGGGGGAAAGAGTTCTTTTTTTATTTTAGTATAAAATTACACACACACACACACACACACACACACACACACACACACACACTAACCAGCAGATGTATCAGAATAAAAAGATAACCAATAGAAAACTAAAAACAATCAATAAACAGCAAAATAAAACTTAACCAAAGATATAAAAAGAAAAAAATAAACAGAAAAAACTTATAAAACAAACCCTAGCAAAACTTAAGAAATTACAACACTAAATATCTAAAATTTATGTTAAACACAATGTGAATGTCAAAACATCACTGGCTTACAAAAGCACCTCTTAATATTATATTGTTATCAAATACAAAAATATAAAATATTGTCTAAAATACCATTGTAGTATTGTGAAATACTGTAAAATTACAATTATTGTAATTATTAATGCTGATAATCTCCAAGTCTTAGTAGAAAATAGGTAACAATCTGATATTGTTCATATCCGATAGTCTTCAACCCCTGTCAGCCCAGGCAGAATGATAAATCACATGACATTGTGAATTAATATGAAATATTTAGAGTTTGCCAAGTTGTTCATTCTTCTTTCAAAATTTAATTTCTGAGTGACATTAACAATTGTTTACATATTATATTTTTGTTTAGTTTCAGAACTGACAAATAAATCATGCAGAATGTAGAGTGAATGGAGACTGACTCAAACCATTGTCTTGTACATATACTGCTAATTCATAAACTATAGAACAAAAATGATTAAATGTAAGCAGCATTTCTTAGCTGAGGGAGCCAATGTTGTCCAAAGACATTTCTGTGGCCATGTGTTCAACATGACTTTGCATCGAGTGTGCAGTGGATGGTAATGGAATGTTACTGTCTCACTGAAGTGGTATCTATTTACTTGCACTTGCATGCTTTTGAACTGCTAGGTGGGCAAAAGCTGGGGCGAGTAATGGGAGTTCATCCCATTGTGCTGTGCTTGGGTCTTAAACCCGGGCTGTTAGTTTTCCAACTGACAGGGTCAGCGTCTATCTGCTGAACCATCACACAACACATGAAACCAAAATCAAACACTGTCTTACATATAGTGCATAATTATTGTTTGTAGTCCAGTCATTATTCTCTTTGAAGGAAATGGCTTTCAAAAGTATGAAGATAAAATTGTACTTATGATTATTTTTATAAGCATTATACTTGATAATGGGAAGATTTCTAAGGGCATTTGATAAAAAAAAACAAGGCAGACATTTTATTTATAAAAGAAATCTGTCCATATCTATCCACCCATCTAAGCACATTTACAGACCCTGCTATTTAGAGTGACAGGATGGATGGTTAAACTGTCAAAAGATAAAGGAAGTATTCAAGAAAGCAAACTTGGATAAAAGACCATATTACGTTTAAAGTGGCAGCCAAATATCCAGGCAGGAAAATCAGAGCTGCTATTAAGGAAAGGAGGATTGTGTGAACATTTGTTCTTCAATCAATATCCACCTTTTTGTTGTCGTTATAATAAGAATTGGCTCATATTCTATGTTTCTGCAGTATGGTTACTGTGAGATTTCCTTTGGGCCTTGGAAGCTGAAACTATGAGAGAATCAAAACTGCTAAGACTCTAGAAAGAGGCAGAAAATAAGGACTTTTATGAAACAAAATGGGATTTTTCCTAGCTTATGGCATCTACTGAAGTAGAGAGATCTCTAGTAACTCCTCTGCCCTATTTGATCTGATCTATGCCCACTTAGTTCCTTTGCGTGTTCAAGCAGGAATGTAATGGACTGAGAGGTACTCATTGTGGGAAGGAGCTTGCTGTAGCTCTGAAGGAAGCTATGATATGCATCTTTCTTTTAAAAAAAATCACTCTGGATCCAGCCTATTTTGAGTAATATCACCCAAATTTCAAATTAACATTTTTACACATGGAATGAAAATGATATTTAGTTGTTGTCAATTTATTTGCTTACCTTTTTTCTTGACTTAGATGAGGCACTGTCCCTTTCATGGTCCTACTGGATTTCTTTATGCATTTGATACTTCTGATGGAATGGGGAAACCCAATCCCCAGCTCTTGCTGGAGTAGACATGCTAGAGTTAGTAGTAGTAGTAGTAGTAGTAGTAGTAGTAGCAGCAGCAGCAGCAGCAGCAGCAGCAGCAGCAGCAGCAGCAGCAGCATCAGTAACAATAATAATAACCATCAAACCATCAAACATCCAGATCTGCCTATCCCAGGTCCTTGGTAAGGACTGGATAGGTGGACAAAAATGCCAAATCCAGTCTGAACATCTGGCTGACTGTGCGATGATCAATAATAATAATAAGCTGGAAGGGACCTTGGAGGTCATCTAGTCCAACCCCCTGCTCAGGCAGGAAACTCTATATCATTTCAAACAAATAGCTGTCCAGTCTCTTCTTAAAAACTTCCAGTGTTGGAGTATTTACAGCTTCTGGAGGCAGGTTGTTCCATTGATTAATTGTTCTAGCTGTCAGGAAGTTTCTCCTTAGTTCTAACTTGCTTCTTTCTTTGATTAGTTTCCACCCGTTGCTTCTTGTCCTGCCTTCAGGTGCTTTAGAGAATAGCTTGACTCCCTCTTCTTTGTGGCAGCCACTGAGATATTGGAACACTGCTATCATATCACACCTCATCCTTCTCTTCATTAATCTAGACATACCCAATTCCAGCAACCATTCCTTATATGTTTTAGTGTCAGGCCCAAGCCCAGAAATGACACAGCACTATCCAGTTGGATCTAATTCTTTATTTACTTATACCCAATGATCAAAATCTTGCCAAACTAAAGTTATAACTTTCTAACCTATTAGATATACCTTAAGAGATTCTAGGCTGTGGCTACCCTAAAGCTTTTTCCCCCTTCTCCCTACAGTTTAGTACTGCACAATCTTAATCTGGGACTCTCTCTGGAAAAGCTTTGTGTTGCCCAAACTCTCCCCCACTACTCCTGCAGGTGCACATTTTTTCTTTTATTTATTTATGTATCATATTTCTAAACTGCCCATTTCCCTCAAAGAGGGGTTTTGTTTTAAGAATATACTTTGGTACAGCATCTGTGTAAAATAATGTATTCTCTGATTCCAATCACCTGGTAGAAAAGTACTAACTTTTTCTATCTTTTTTCTAAAGATTAATATTCTAGCCATGCAACCAAAGAAATTTGTATTTTAGAGGAAAACTGTCAAAATTTGAAATAATAAGGAAATGAATTTGCCAATGTACAACAATGCTTTCTATTGGCTTTTTATGTAGAACATAACACTAATAGATATAAATTAGAAATATTCCCAAAGGAATAATAAAGTTGTATTTTTTAATTCTGTAAAGTGCACTATTCCTTATAATTTACTTAATATAGCATTTTAATGTACCAAGATTTCCTGAAAAAAGTGCATTGAAAGTACCTTAGAGTTAGCAAAGGAGTTCCAGTCTGATAACCACTTGAGTTTATAATGTGATTATTAAGATAACAAGCAGCAGTTAGAGAATCTTCTCTCTCTTATTAGTTGTGCAGATTATATTTTACTGTTCCTAGTGTTAAAACCAAAATAGAATCTTTCAAAGTAGAGGGGAAAAATGCACCTGCCATATATGATTTCATATACTACTGTTTAGAAACTAAAGGGAATGCCATATGATCATGACTCCCCTGGACTGCAAGACGATCAAACCAGTCAGTTCTAGAGGAGATCAACGCTGACTGCTTTTTTAGGCCAGACCCTGAAGTTGAAACTCAGATACTTTGGCTATCTAATGAGAAGGAAGGACTCACTGGAGAAGAGCCTAATGCTGGGAAAGATTGAGGGCAATAGAAGAAAGGGACGACAGAGAATGAGGTGGCTGAATGGAGTCACTGAAGCAGTAGGCGTGAGCTTAAATGGACTCCAGAAGATGGTAGAGGACAGGAAGACCGGGAGGAACATTGTCCATGGGCCGCGATGGGTCAGACACAACTTTGCAACTAACAACAACATGATCATGGCTTTCATTTATTTCCTTATGCCTTTTGCAGGAACCAGGTTTGAAAGACACTCAAAATATATTTCTACAGTATCTAGTTTTAAAAAAAAACATGTGATGGCTCAACTTTAGGTCCTAGAAATCCATCTAACAGGATTCCAGGCCATGAGATAAGAAGGGCAAGCCATCATGAATCAAATATTTATCTCTATAAATATCTAAATTGATTTATTCTATAGTGGTTTCATATATGGTGGGAGGTGGGAGAAAGATGGGAGAAAGAACAATCCATGCATTTTTTAAAAATTAAGTTTCAGTAAAAGAAAGCATTGGTTACATGATTCTCTTTTATTGCTTACATTTCCTATGTACTGTTTATTATAATTCAATGTAAATTTTAGCCCTTTACTCCATATATTCTCCCATTGATCAGGCATTATGTTATATCCAAATTTTGCCCATTTACTCATATGATATATAAATCTTTGATATATTCATTTCATATCCAGTAAAAACTTATACATCTTAGCTATAACATGCTCATCATTAGCAACCCAGTTTTCTCATTTATAAAATCAAAATTCTTGTCTAATTTAAGTATTTCTGTCAAATGAATATAAGTAAGTCATTGACAAGTATGATTGTCTGTTTCTAATTCTTCTCTTATTTTTTATTTAGGTTTTCCTTTGAAAAAAATTAATAAATCAATAGATTATGTAAGAATTCTTTGGATGATGACCATAAAGAGATTTGGGGAGTCAATCTCGCTTTATACCTGCTGCAAACCCTCAATGAGGCATGCATCATAAAATAATTTTAAAAACTTAAAAATTTTAACCTTAAATTTGTCATACCCTAAATAGCCATTCATTTTTAATATTTTTTTTTGTTACAGGCTTTTGCTCTTTAGGACAGAAATTTTTTGTAAACAGTACAAGAAATCTTCCTTGTTTTACTTTTTTCTGGAAAACATACCACACGTTATTTTAAGGGATATTTAAAAAAAAACCCATATCATATGACATATAACATTAACTTCTACATATTATATACATATAACATATGACAAAACTTCTACTTTGTCTCAATTCTAATCCTGCCAGTCTAATTTTAATAGGATAATTTTAGAGAATTATGGGAAAACTATAGGCATAACATATCTTTATCTCAAAAAGCACTTGACAAAGTATATAGTGACAACTTAATTAGCAAGTTAAATGGGATAAGATAGTATGACTAGAAATAGTACTAAAATGCTGAGCAATGATTCCTCAATGAACTGCAGATATTTATTGTGGTGCTACAATTTTAAAGGCTTCACCTATTATTTTACTTTTTTATTCCTAAATGGGGAAAAATGGGGGAAATGCTTATTGAATTTTCATATGTGTGTGAGTTCCATCCTCTCAAATATTTTTTCAGCTACCGTAAACAACTTCTCTTTACTATTGACTAATTGATGGAGCTCCTAAAGTTGTTGAGGTATATACTAATCTATTTCCTAATGTGGTTTGCATATTGCAAAATAGAACATAATTATTATAATTGCTTTTGTACATAGGAGCTCCTAGTAAGTATAAAATACCACAATTACAAGTATGTACATTTATTTCTTTGTATATGTTGTGGCTGATTTCCAGAAGGAGAATACAACAACCTTCATCAAATGGCTCTACCAGTTTGGGAAATTGTTTTAGTTATCCTTCAGTGGGAAGCAGTATCTATGTCAGTGAAATGGGGCAAGTTATTATTCTGAAATGATTTTTTTTGTCTCCATTTTGTTCATGAAAGTTCATAGTAGTATGAGCTGTGTTACTGAAATAAAATTTGACATCCTGCTGATGTTATAGAATGCATCATTAATGTACATTAAAATAATTGGGGGGTCATTTTAAATTCTTTTTTGATGTGGCTTTTTATTAATAATAATCACTTTTTGCTTTCCTCATTCCTTTCCCAGTTAATAACTCACTTATTAACCCCACTCACTTATGGGAGATGTTTCTGAGAGTTATAGAAAAATAAATGTTTCTTAACTTCAGTACATACCACCAATTATAAAAGCATTAAAATAAATAAATACAAAATTATATCCATGTAAAAGATGGTAAAGTGATCAGACGGAAAGGATCTCAGCCCAGAGAATTCAGTGCATCTTTTCTTGTTAATAATAATAATAATAATAATAATAATAATAATAATAATAATAATAATAATAATATAATAATATAATAATAATAGTAAAGTAATAAGCAACTGTAAAGTAAACGGAGTGTGTATGAAGTATTTTAGTTTATCTCTCTATCCTTGCTTTTGTATACAGCTTCTTTATGTTATTCAGGTACCGCTGAATAGAGGCCTCTTATCAAATCTATACTTATAGAAGACAATAACACATTTTACCAGCATCTATCTTAATCAAAGTTCTATTCAATCTCAGCTCTTTTGTTGCTCTTCTATTTTTTTTAAAAAAAAACACTTTCTTTATGAAACATACCATTTTATAGCTTTAAATATATTTTCATTTTTTCTATGTATTGCAGTTTTATCACTTTTCAGTTCCAAAGACTACTCGTAGCTGAAATGCCAATTTTTTCTCCCTTCCAATACTTTGCTGTTTTTCAATATCAATGCCTTTAACTTAGGATCTGTAAAATTATGCTATTCTATAAAATAGTGACCTATACATTCACATCAGGGATTGTAAACCAGAGAACTCACTGATTATCAGGTCTCTAATATTTTGGGAGAATATGCTGTTTATTGTCAATACACCTATTCCATATGGGCACTTCATGGGGTAGAAAGTGTCATTTATTTTATTATCTGTTTATACTCCATGTAATTTTATCTCAGTAACTTTGTCAGTTTCTACTATACTTTTTCCTGCCAAAGTTTAGGGACTTCAGTACACTATCTTCTGCTTCATTTTGAATGAATCTTTTCATCGTAATATGAGCATCTCCATAGAAGTATTTCCATGTAGGTTTATTAAAGCTGATGAAAACCAGTTCTGATAGTCAGGAATTCTCCACACATGGCTGATCCATATCCGTTACCTTTTTTAAAAAAAGTCCAAGATGATCTCTACTTTACACTTTCTGTGGACTTTAGTTCAGATTGTTCTTAGAATTTTAATAACAAGGATGCAGTATTGGCAGCATTAGTCAAAAGCATTTAGTTTTTCAAAAGTCTTCAGCTCTTTTTAAGGAGGTAAATTTAGCCCTTCAGTGTGTTGCCTTCTTGGACTTTACAAATGCAACCTTCCCAAGAATGAGTTGGCTCCTTACAATTAGCTGGGTCCAGATCAAGGGAGCATTATGCCAAGATTCACATACTGAATTAGTTTAAAATTTAGTACTTTGTTATGGTTAAAGATCAAATGTGTATAAAAATACAGTACATAAAACTGTGCCAATAAAATAAAGCTTTAGTATTAAATAGTCAACTCTCTGCAAATTCTATGGGACTGTAACAAGATTTAGAAACAATTAGATTAAGTGACTGATCTTACATTTGGAGTGAACATGTTTGAGTGCCCTGAGAAATTAACTATTAATAGAGTTCTGTAACTACTAAGGGTGACTTTACAATAAATACAATATAAAAGAAATGGGCTACAATTTTGGTAAGACTCATTTAACAGAGACATGATCAATCTTTATGTGGAATGTTCTTTTATTTCCCTTCTAGTATAGCTATTGGTAACACATTAAAATATATTTCAGTTTGGTATAAGTATTTTTCTACTCTGAAGCTAATAGACTAATAAACAACTGGAGCCCCACTGGGTCATCGTTTCAGAGACATTTTCTCACTTAAACAGAAACTGAATGACCACAGGTAAACAAAAAAAACATTGAGAATGGGAGTGACTTCTGACTTCCTGCTGGCTTCCTTATTGAGTTTCCTTATGGGAAATTGGCAGATTAGAAACCTAAGATAAGATAGGCAAGAAAATGGTAAATGAGCACCTGTCCAACCTAGACGAGTTCAAATCACCAGGACCAGATGGACTACACCCCAAGGTTCTGAAGGAACTAGCAGACGTGATTTCAGAACCACTGAATTATATCTTTCAAAGATCCTGGAGCACCGGGGAACTACTAGAGGACTGGAAAAAGGCTGATGTAGTTCCCATCTTGTTGTAATTTAAGTGAGCAATAAATTAATATTGAATATGCTTACTGGGGATCAAAGAGGAAGTTTCTTCTTCTACTTACTTTCTTTACTTTCTCCTCTCACATTTTGTCTTTTTTAATATACATTCTTGTATTAGGTTTCTCTGTTAATCTTACCTGTTTGATATAATTCTTAATAAAATTATTGGAGGAAAAGGAGTATATATGCTGGATTAGCCAAACAGAACTGGCAGCTAGTTATTGATAAGGACTCATTCCTTTCCTAGGCATTTCTGATTGCCCCAACTGCTTCAAAACTTTCTTTGCTCTCCATGGCAAAATAGCTCATACAGAGCATGTTGTACCCTGCTGTCTTGCCTAAAAACTGCATTGGGCATGATGTTGTTCTGTTGGTAGCCCTTAGGAATTGTCCTATTGCTTAAATGCTGCTTCTCTATTGGATGCTGTTTCCCAAATTATTGGAGCTTCCTCCTTCATAGCCTTTTCTCATTGATCTATTGGTGATCATGTGACCATGGGTGCTGTGACCTGAGTAAATATGCGCCAATTGCCGAAATTGTGATCACATGACTATGGGCATGCTCCAGTGGCTGCAACTTTGAGGACCAGTCGCAAGTCTCTGTTGTCAGTAAACTTGACTTGCAATTACAGAATGAATCAAGATATTCTAGGACTGAAATATTGAAATATATTTTTGACAGATAGATTCAGAAATTAATATTAATAGCGCCAAAAGTTATCTACCTCTGTGAAGACATCCGCAGAAGACATCTGCCTGAATCTAAACGATGTTATGAAAGAGGAACAACTTTTACCTGACAAGGTCGAGACTGAGTTGAAAGTGGATTTACAAATGACGGCTACAAAAATGATAAAGGAAAAGATTTTATACTGAACATACAAAATAAATTAGCTGATGTTTTAATAATTAAAAGAAATAAACAGTAAACCAGAGAGTGATCTTGATAATTTTATTATATTGGGTTTACAAAAGAGGCTTATTAAAAGTTTGAGGAATCTCATGAGAAGAAACAAATAAAAAAATAAAAAAATATCAAGTTCTATTTTATTTAAATGAACTAAAGACTAAAATTGTTGTAAAAGAAAAAAACATAAAGATAAATCAAGAATAAAATAGATATGTTGCTATTTTTAGTAAACTTTAACGGACAGTAATGATGATGCTTTATGGATTTGTTTATAGATAAGAGATGGGATATGGGAAGAAAAGATTATTTGTTGTATTCTAGGAGGAGGTCATACATCACTAAAATTATACTTGAAATTGAGAAGTTACTTCTTTATACATTACTTTTTTCTTTAATATATTCTTACTTTTTCTCTTTTTTCCTTTTTCCTTTTCTGTACCTACTTTTTTAAAATCTTTTTTTACATTTGTATTTGTTTTTACTGTTGGAATTATAATGCTTAATAAAATTGCTATTAAGTATTTAAATGGTCTTGGAATAAATGATTGGTAAGTGAAGGCTACCTATATTTGTTTTGGGAGATTCCATTTTAAAATTTTCTTTAAGAGACCTTACTTGCATATCTATATTTGCTAGTTGTTTCCTGTTTAATAAAGGAAAAATTTATTGCTGCCTGAAATAGGGACTCTATTTTAATGTATTTTTCCATTTATAAATTTTATAAATCCATTAGGAATAAAGGAATGATAAACCAGGTATTTTCTTGTTTCTTCGTTTTATGCTTTAATTCCTTATAAAACCTCTCCTTTTTTAGCAGTAGATATGCAGTCTTTGTCACTGTCTAAATGACAGTGCCCTTTTCCCTCCTTCTAGACTCTTTGCTCATATTCTTGAGTAAATTTAGAAAGGGCAGGAATTTTGGCATCTCTGCACAGGTCCCAGTGACTTTATATGAGAGAAATTAACTGAAGAAAGATTTCTAGGAAGACAATTCATCACTGACTGAAATTAGGGGTCCCCAACCTATGGTCTGTGGCCCACTGCCGGGCACGCACTCACCCCCACTTGCACTAGAGCCTACAGACCCACTAGCGGTGCTAACAGAGGCAGTGGCTAGTGCCTGCATGCATGTGCGAATGGGGCCGCTAGCACTGTGCGGGTTGCATGGCCCATTTGCCCATGTGCATAGCGCTAGTGGGCACTGCAGCTAGCTCCTGTGCACATGTGCAAATGGGGCTGCTAGTGCCGTGCAGGTTGTATGGCCCATTTGCGCATGTGCATGGCACTAGCAGAGATGGCTAGCACCTGTGTGCATGCACAAATGGGGCTGCTAGCGCCATGCAGATGCTTGTGGCCCATTTGTGAATGCATGTGGGGTTAGCAGCCATGGCAGCTAGTGAATGCATGCATGCGCAAACGGGGCTGCTAGCGTGTGGCCCTCTTTGTGTGCAAATTTTACAGCTGCTCCCTTTCCCTCCGGGCTGCTAGCATGAAAAGGTTGGTGACTTCTGCATTAGATTGCAAAATGCACTGTCCTTGTAGAACTGTCTTCTTTCTCTTTGCAACAGAGAAACAACTGTGTTACTCATGCAATTTTGCTAATAACTTTTAAAGCACTTTTTTTTGTAAAAATGTTGGAATGAATTCTAACAGGCACCTGTGTGAGGCCCCAGGCAGGACATGATGATTTGTGCCAGAAGGTGGCTCAGGTTGATTTAATGAGTAGTTGGTGGGAGCAAACTTTAGGAAACAACAAAGTGTTGTACTTTAAATCTGCCAGTAATCACTTCAGAGAACTTTCATTTCAGTGGAGATTTCAGGGTGGATGTTTTTCTTGCCTTCATCTTTCTCTCATGCAAGTTCAGAAAAAACACGCACAACTTACTTTGCAGTACCTTGGTCTCTCACTGCCACAGAATATATGCTTGCTAAGCTAGTCTTTTTTCTTTACCCCTCATCACCATCACCTCCTGGTTTCCAGCATGTTGCTTTGCCCTTTTATTTCACTGCTTGTCAACATGTTCAAATATCAGAACCAGCAAGATGGCAAAAGGAGAGTTATATACTTGTATTAATGCTGCATGCATATTCAGAAGAGGCAGACTGGAGGTTTATTCAGTGTCACTGTTGCATCACCTCATCTTAATTATTTGCTGCCTGTCTTTTATGGCAACTCCAGATTTTCTAGGTCTGAGTGCCACCCTTTGTATGATTCCAGCAATGGATCTTCAGGGAATATGCCCGAAATTTGTATATTGACCCATGTACAAAAGAGGGCCCCCATCATGACATTCCACGCACCATCTGGCTGCTGATTCCCCCCCCCCCCCCACATTGCAGATGTTGCTGATTCCAGAATGAGTTATTATAGACGTATACTGTCTTGTTCCCATTGTATAGATGCTTGTAATCACACACTGAGATCATCTCCTTAGCATTCCCAAATCCTCCATAGTGATTTGTGTTCAAAATTTGACGGAAACTTGCCCTTTCTGCCCTTGAGGAATCCTCACTAGCCAATTCAGTCAGTGGCTGTATTTACTTAATAGGAAGATGCTAGAGTTGAATTGGAATGGCTATTTTCGGTTTGTTGTTGAAAGTTGTTGAAAACAAAAGAAAGAGAAGATAGAAAGGGCTGTAGACTTTGTTACTGAAGAGTAGGACTGCCTTGAAGATTAGCTATTGTTTGTGGGGCGGGGGGGTGTTCTTTCCTGTTAAACTTAACTCTTTTTGTAACGCCTAAACAAGGTTTTCCTCTACCTACCTACCTACCTACTTCTACCCTTCCTTCCTTCCTTCCTTCCTTCCTTCCTTCCTTCCTTCCTTCCTTCCTTCCTTCCTTCCTTCCTTCCTTCCTTCCTTCCTTCCTTCCTTCCTTCCTTCATCTTTAGAATGGAGTTTATGAAGGCCAAATGGGAATATAAAAATGCAACCCATCTCACTGATCACAGTGCTCTGGCTGCTGCAGGGTTCAGATCAATTTTCAGATCATTCTCTGCTCTGACCCTCATCAGTTGATCCTGTGGTATCTGAGCTGTGACTGTCCTGTACTTCTGTGTTAGCTGGAAAATTCCCATACAGTATTACGAGCATTCTATTGGTTATACAACTTCAAGTCTTAGAAATGTACTTTGATTAAAATGGAAATGTGAATTTTAATTATGATCATTATTTAAATTTTCAAGTGTATTGCTTTTCTATGTTTATTGTTTCCTCTCTCTGGCTTCCCTTTGATTTACCATATTTTTTTGCAAGCAGACCTGAATGGATAAGATCACTTTCATCCTCTCTTTCCAAGCATTTTTAAAACAGCACATTGTTGTCATAGTGATACTGTAATATCATGGGAATGAGAACAAGTCTTTATTAAAGGATGAAGTAGAAATGTTCTGAATTGTATGTAAATGCAAACCCAAACAGAATTACTGATAATATATCTTATGAATGATTAATGATAAGTGAATATTTGATTAAATGTTGTTTTAATTTTTTTCTCTTAGTAAAAAATTATTCTCCATGGCATAAAACCTTATCTTTATATGATAACAAATTCAGTAGTTTTCAGTTCACAGTACTGTAAACATAATTTGTTAAGAAAACTCAAGGGCTGCTTTTGTAAAATCTTTACAAATCTTTACAGTCAAATCTGGAAGATGGATGATTAGCCTTTCTGGAAAAAACAGATTCAGACTGGTCTCTGAGAATTTGCCCTAATGAATTCACAGATAAGTGAGTGCTACAGTTTTGCGTTATTCATTTTCCAAGATTCTGCATCTTAACTCCTTTCCTTTGTGACAACAGACCTAAATAAGGAGAGTCACAGTCAGCCTTTCTTTTGGGTTATATTTTACTTCTAGGGGCTTAACAAATATCAAGAATTTTAAATGAGCAAGAATAAAAGTTGGTTTCTATTTGATATCTGCAATCCCAATGGTTGGGATCTAGAAAGCCCTTGTGGACATCCAAGTTAATGAGCATGCTGAACTTTTTTGCATCGGAAAACATTCACAAGATTTTGGCTGTGGTTTGTTCTCCAAGGTTGTGTTGATATAATTCCTGAATGTTTTGTTACCAGACTAGGTAACATCATCAGCAGGATTTTCTTGTCCTGTTCTCCTTAGCTCATAAGTGTCTTGTGTGCCAGCGTGGTCAGTAGTTTGGAGCTATGTTTGAATTCCGAGCAGCTGCTTGGTTCTCTTGTTGATTGGCACTTCAAATGGTCTGGTTTCTTACATATTGATATGTTGGATCTAAATCAATATGTTTGTGAACTGCTCCTTTGGTGGAATATTGGGTCTCAGGAAATATTTGTAGCTCAGGCATCAGCTGCTTGGAATTCAAACATAGCTCCAAACAACTGACCACGCTGAGACACAAGACACTTATGAGCTAAGGAGAACAGGACAAGAAAGTCCTGCTGATGAGGTTACCTAGTCTGGTAACGAGACATTCAGGAATTATATTACAACAAGCTTGGAGAACAAACCACAGCCAAAATCTAAAACCCGAGCTACAAATATTTCCTGTTATTTCAAAATTCACAAGGTTTCCCTGGATATTGGGAGTGCTGTTGTTACAAACCTCTTGCAAACTGAAAAGAGGTCCTTGAACAGCCCCGATAACTGTAACCAAAATATGTAAATTTCACTTAATTTCCATACAATATTTTTCATTTGCTGTTTTGCGTTATAACTATAACTGGAAATTCTGCAGGAAGAAACTGAGCGATATAGGTATAATTCTGATCCTTTCAGTGGTCTCAGAAAAACAAAATTCTGTAGTATCCAAAGCACTGGCATTCAGTCTATGTTTTTTATTTTGTCATTTTGAATAAGGCAATAAACTTTATAGAGTCATTACTAGCAGTGGGCAAACGCTTCATAATACTCCTTGAACAAACTCCTGCATATTCTAAAGAATCTTTTTGAAGGATTTGCATAGCTCTAGTGATTACATTTTTACTGTTTCCTATTTCTGATTTTCTTAATACAACATGGGAAAGGAACTATCAAACACATATGAAACTTATTGGTGTATGGAACTTTTTACATGTGGAATTTAGAAGTATAACAAATTCTGTATTATTTGTTTTGGTATGAAATATTTATAGAAATACATGAATATCCTTAAATTCCCCTCCCCCTGTTGGCTTTATTGAATCTGTTTTTGAAAAATTATTAAAACATAAAAATTTAATAGCACTTTTATTACCTCTTGCTATAGCTATCATCTCTAGCTTTTGGAAATTATTAGGAGGTATTTAAACAGAAAGTTGGTATAATAAACTAAAGAAAATTTCTGTGTTAGAAACACTGACTTGTAAATTACATGGAAAAAAAGCAAAGATCATCAATTCTATTTACATCAATTTGTAATATGGAGGAACATAATAAAAAAGTCAATATCAATATATATATTTAAAAGTCTGAAAAATATAATTTAACCCAAGTCTTTTTCCTGCTGTATTATTGTTGTGGTAGATTTATATTGGTTAAATCCCTCTATCTTGATTTGGGTTTATCTTCTGTTCTTGGCTATCTTGACCTTCTGGTGGACCACAATAAGTCATCTAGTGATGTTATCAGGATGTATGGCCAGAACAATTCAGCCCTTATGAAAATATATATTTTGAGGGGGATTTAGAATGACTTCTATTCCTATATTAATTACTCCCCCAACAATACCCTGAATTTATCCAGTTAAATTTGATGGCAAAATGGCGATAGTGGTGGTTAGGGTCAGAAGTGATTTTTCATGAGCTCTTGTCATCTCATCATTTCCACTCTTGTTTTGGAGGAGAAAAACAAATATATATTTTAAAATGAAATTGTTTTCTACTAAATTTAGCATTTTGATCTTGGGGTACTATGCAAATGGGTCTTCATGTAGCTCTAATGCCAGATATTGCCCATCCTGATCTGTGGCCTTTTGTAATTAGTTATTTCTTCTTCACAGTTTTATATATGGGAATATGTCCTGTTAAAATATTACTGTTTGAGGCAAAACAATTTCTCTGCATGAAAATAGAAAAAGCTAGTTCATGAAGTATCTGTTTACCGATTGATACTTAATTTTTTAAAAGTTCTTAAAGTCTTTTCTTAAAGTTCAGTAATTTTCATTAGTCTTCAATCAAGTAGCATTGGACAAAGGTAGGCAATCAAGCACCCTATAGATATTTAGGGTTTGCCTTAACCTTTGTAGTCCATCTCATGTACATTATGCTGTTTAACCATGCATTGTAATATTTTATAGCAGTGGTTCTCAACCCGTGGTTTGCAGACCCCTGGAGGGGGCACGATATCACAGGGGGTCCATGAAGGCTTGAAGAAATGTTATTTAAATCTTTAGTCAAGTCTTGGGGGTCAGAGGCCATGGTTCATGGCCACAAAAGATTTTTAAAGGGGGTCCATGGTGAAGAAAAGGTTGAGAACCACTGCTTTATAGAGTTACAATAATTAATTATCCTAAATATAAGCTGTAGTTTTTAGTTATAATAGGACAGTATTTATGATTTGCTTAGGCATGCAAAATATATGCTTAATTTTTTGTTGTCAATAGAGTAGCCCATTATTTTTTTTTCTATTTCTACACAGATAATATATAGGTTAATGCAGGCAGGTGGCTAAAAGAGATAGAGAGATTTAGATACAAACATAGATACCCAGGTTATAATTGGGCATGCACACATAATAGAATAGCAAAGACAAAAACAAAAGCAATGGTTTATGTGAAAATTATATACAAATAAATATCTGTGAACATTAGTATAAAAGCAGGGAGAGCTATCATTGCTAATCAAACTTGAATATTCTGCCTTTTACAGATGTCTATCAAAAGTTATGTACTAAAATAATTGTAGTGTAGTCGCTTTCATAATTACTGTTGTTCATTTCAGCATGTTGTGTAAAAAAGGAACAAAGAAAAGAATCTTGCAGACAGCAGCTGCAAATCTCTAAGGAACAAGGAAAAAGATAGCAGAAGGATGATAGTCATCCATCATGCCTGACAATTTCACAGCCTAGAATAACTTGACAGAGACCCAGAACAAAATGTTATTGAAAATTGAATGCTGCTAAAGCTGAGTGAACTGACTTTCAGATGACAAAGTGGGACTTGCTTAAAGTGTCTGATCACGTTCCTGTTTGTTTTGTTTCTGTATCTGTTCCACTGCTGGACTTGTTACAATGTCTTCGGTACGCTATGCCATGCCATAATTCTATGTATTTCAGAAATTATTTATTTGCTAGTTGCTTAAAGAATACTTAGCTGATTAATCGGGTTCTTAATCATTTAATTTAATTTATACAATGTGCATATTAACACAATTTTCCATTGATTATTAGATTAAACAGCTAATCTTAATTTTATTTTTATTTCTTAATGTAATAATAATTAATTGATGCAGCCTTTTAAAAAGTATGCTTTTCATCATAATCCCACTTATTCAGATTAGTTCAATAAGGTAATTGACAAAGCTATTAACTATACTTCTTTTTCCTTTTTGCCTGCAAGGATAACTTTAGCTGATAATGCACAATAGCATATAGTATCTGATTTCGGTTCTGATGTGATTACCCACGTTGACCTCCATTAATAAATATTTTTAAAAAGGAACTCAGTGTACATAGTGTGAACAAAGCAGTCAGTTTCTGCTTTAGTTCAAATAAAGTAGATTATAACTACTTTTGCTCTTAATTATGAGTTGGACAGTATTTGGAGGCCTCCATGCTTTAAACGAAAAATAAGTGAATGGTTTATTCACATTCCCTTATAAATTATTTATTCATTGAATGGAGGTTTTTTTTTTTTAATCTTCAGCCATTTGATTGTAAGCATCTTACAAGCAACAATATGCAAATATATAACAGAGCAATTACGAAATTGATTGATTGATTATATGCCACCAAGTAATTTTTGACTCTTAGCTACCACATTTTCTCCACGAAAGTTTATCCCTAACCTGGTCTTTCAAGTTTCCCAATTGCCACTGTAACTGAGTCCATACATCTTGCTGCTGGTCATCGCCATCTTCTCTTTCTTTCACCTTTCCCAGCATTAGAGCCTAGAGCAGTGGTTCTCAACCTTTTTAATGTCACGACCCCCAACCGGTCGTAAGTCGAGGACTACTCAACCGGTCGTAAGTCGAGGACTACTCAACTGGTGCAGCACCGTTTGCAGAATGGGACTTTTGGCGGGATCAGCAGGGCAGAGACAGCCTGGACAATTCCTATTGGCTTTTGAAAGCCAATAGAATTAGACTCTATTCAAGAGAGTCTATTCTATTGGCTTTCAAAAGCCAATAGAATAAAAGGGAGTCGCACAGCTAAGGAAAAGGGGGGAAAAAATGGCGGACTGCGTTGTTTGGCGACCCCCGTGAAATGGTCATTCGACCCCAAATGGGGTCCCGACCCACAGGTTGAGAACCACTGGCCTAGAGCCTTTTCCAGAGTGCTTTGCATAATGTGTCTAAAGTAGGATAAATGGAGCCTAGTCATTTGTGTCTCAAACAAGAACTCTGAACAGATTTTTTTAAACGAAGCATTGGTTTGTTTTCTTGATTGTTCGTGACATTCTCCGTCTTTTCCAATACCAAAGTTCAGAGATACTGTCAATACTCTTCCTATCCTGCATCTTTAAAGTGTCCATTGAGTGGGGAATACCATGGCTTACACAGTTCTGATCATTGTACACATAGAAATGTCACAGTGTTGGAATATTTTTTCCAAGGCCTTCATGGCTACTTTACTAAATGCTAGCCTGCACTGTATTACTTGACTGCTTGTTCCTTTACTGTTGATGGTTGATCCTAATAATAATAAGATGTTTACCACTTCAATATGGTAAACATATTGGACATGGGGGGACATGATAGCAGTGTTCCAATATCTCAGGGGCTGCCACAAAGAAGAGGGAGTCAAGCTATTTTCCAAAGCGCCTGAAGGCAGGACAAGAAGCAATGGATGGAAACTAACCAAAGAGAGAAACAACCTAGAACTAAGGAGAAACTTCCTGACAGTTAGAACAATTAGCCAGTGGAACAACCTGCCTCCAGAAACGGTGATGCAAAAGTGTTTTATAAAGTCTTTAAGTGTTTTATAAAGTCAGAATATTGCCCCCAACTATTTGGGTCCTCATTTTACCGACCTCGGAAGGATGGAAGCTGAGTCAACCTTGAGCTGGTGAGAATTGAACTGCCGAACTGCAGTCAGCCGGCAGTCAGCAAAAATAGCCTGCAGTACAGCATTCTAATCACTTCGCCCCCCACAGCTCAAATGATCAAAAGCACTTTCTGATAATTGAACTCTGACCAGTCAACCAAATTATAGCCTAGCTTGTTGTACAAATCCAACCCATGTATTTAGTTTCAGTGTGACCAATCCCCCCTCCAAATTATATGAATATAGCTTCTATGTTGCATCTAGACTCGGTGTTATTCTGTATGATTTGATAAGATGATCAATAAATATCAGTTTGGAAAGTATGCTGGTGTGTGTGTGTGTGTGTGTGTGTGTGTGTGTTTGTGTGTGTGTAACAAAATGATTCGTTCAGAGCAGCTTCCAACATTCCCAAATCAAATTCAACACAATTTGTTAAATGCAAAGGTATGTAAATAGACTGAAAGTATCTGAAAAACTAATACTGATCATAAGCATAAATTCAAGAATATTGAAGAGCTTATATATGACAATAATTTAGCAAAAGGAATATTAACCAGCAAAGCAGAGGCTGAATCAGTAGTAACTTTGGAATTGTCTTTGAAACACACACAAGAGACATGATATTAGCTGTACATGAACTTCCTACTGTTTCATCTCTCTGGCAGCAATCTGCTTGACCTTGGAAAGAACTAATTTGCTTGCTGATTCTGAACTAGCTGTGTTCTAGTCTACGTGCCATTTTAATGTTGTACACCATCTGCAGATCCTTTATAAGACATGGATTATTAAATGAATGAATAATTAGGATATATGTTTCAAAATTTAAAAAGCAAAGAAGAGCCATTTCTACAAAAAGCCCCTGAATATTTCATCTTCATCAAAAAGATAGAATTAAGCTCTCATTAAGGAAGGCTATGAGAAAATATAGTAGGGAATACATGAAGTTATTGCTAGCTAAACTTCTTTCTGGCTACTTTCAGAAATGGAACATGTATGTGTGTGTGATTTCTGAAAGTATTTTAATCTGATTGATTTAATAGATGGTTTATTCCTTCTATAATTTTGATTTCTTAATAGGCATGTTTTGTAAGACAGGTGATAAGATACTTATCTATATTCAGCATCTCAGCTTGTTTGTAACATGATCTTCATTGAATACTGAAATAGTAGAATGAAATTCTGTATGCATATTCAATCCACAAAGCTATATTTGAACTCCCTACAGTTCAGCCCCCACATCTGTTTTCAAGGGGAGAAAGAAAATGCAAAATGCAGCATAAGGTAATCTCTTCCCAGGGGAGCAAGATATTGAAATGATAGTTGATGCAGATGTTCAAGGATATACCCCAGTATAAAATTGATTCTCATTTTACACACGCACACACACACACACACACACACCTTAAAACTGAGAATAAATAAATAAATAAATAAATAAACATGTAAGTTAAAGGCATAATTCCGCACTTAAATTTGAAGAAAAACCCCACAGTATGATTTCTACAATACTCTTGAAACCTGAATTGAGCAACATTGAGCAAAATATTTTACATTTCACATTAACAAAGAAGATTCTTTTAACGGAGCTTAGGAATTTTCAAGGTTTTTTTTTTTTTAGTTTTCATTCAATTCAAGCACCACCAACTCCAAGTCGAGTCTGGGTGTTGTACAAGAACTGCTGTAACATATTCTTTTTACACTTTTTATTACACAAAAATGCTTTCTTTGTGAAATACTGGTCAGTTCTGCTGCAGCTCGATATATGAAAGCATAATTATTTTGACAATAGCAAGGGTGTTATCTAGATGATTCAGTCCACCGCATGCAAAGTGCTTTAACATTTTGTTTTGGCTCTTCATGACCTTTTATCTGAGAGGTATCATATAGGCAGATGCCCTGTATCTGCATGTCTGCTTTATTCAGCTATAGGCTCGGTGACTCCTGTGCATCTCTACATCTTGAATGTATATGTGGTTACAATTGGATTATCCTGCTAGACCAGGAGTAGGCAACCTTGGCTCTTTTATGATTCGCGGACTTCAACTCCCAGAATTCCTGAGCCAGCCATGCTGGCTCAGGAATTCTGGGAGTTGAAGTCCACGAGTCATAAAAGAGCCAAGGTTGCCTACTCCTGTGCTAGACCATCACACATGATCATTGAAACTAGGTTTCAATGGCTTAGTTGGGTGACACCCCTGGTCACCTAAATTAGGTTTGTCAGTCTAAATGGACCTAATTCAGGGTAAGAACTATGCTTATCTGAGGTAGCTTCCCCCCCCCAGAAATATTGTTATGCTAACTATGCAAGGGAGTTATATGATAAATTCACTATGATTAGAAAAAAATGACAAATATATAAAAGGAACTAGCTTTGTAATTGTCAAGCTTGATAATCAATGATGGCAGTAAACACTGTGATTGGCATAAAAGAGTAAGGTTAGCACCTGCAAAAATTCAGAAACAGATTCTACTCTCATGAAGGTAGCCTGTCATTGTTGTGACCTCTTCTATCGCATATGCTAATGCGGCCCAGGAGAATGCTTCAAAACTGCCACTGTCACAGCACAATGAGTATATATAAATAATTAATATTTGATTCTTTTTGTGCATCTTTGTGTGTTTCACGAACAAATAATCTGAATTATTGATATTTCTTACTTGTTTGTTTTCTGCTTTGTAAATCAAAATGTTATTTTCAGAGCATGAATCTCTTACAGATATCTTTCAGGGAATGCTGAGATGTCATCTTTTTGACAAAGATATTTTGTATGAGATATTCATCATTTTGTGACATTTGTATTTTGTTTACACCACCTCAGCAATTCGCTTCTGGGACTGCAAGTTGCTTTTGAGGTTTAAACACAGAACAGGACGCCAAATAGGCATCAGATTCTTCTGTATTCGAAAGCTTTTGGGCCATAAAGTGATCAAAACCTGCCAGAATCAGACTTGAGATCTGCCATTATAAATAAGGCACTGACAATTCTTATTGTGAAAGGTCATCCCAAGGGGTGAAAAAGCAACGACAACTGAATTGGTTTTGTTCTTCATTACAGTAGAAATACCTATGCAATGTAGTGTTCTTTAGGAGTGTGTGAATATTAGTGTTTGCTCAGTCAGTTCAGTATTGAAATTGATGCATTTGGATTTCTTTCTAAAAAAACTAAAATATGTACTCAGACTGTTAAAAATAATAGTTCAGTTAGTTATTCTACTAATTGCTGTATACCAAGCATAGCATGGTATCGTAAGATGCCTTTGCAGTTACATTGAATTAAAATCAGTGGAAGTCCTCCCCGGCTCAGAACAGACTTCTAGAAGCATTGTCCATGCACTTCCAGCAGTCCATTCTGGACCTTGCAAAAAAGGGCGAGGGCGTCATTCAGTTTGCTGAAGTCAACAAAAAATTAGCTACCGGTTCTACTGAACCGGTACGAACTGGCTGAATCCCACCATTGATTGAAATGGATTGAGAGTGAGGTACTGAGTTGGATCTGACCACTGGTGGCTGTACAACACATCCCCACCATCTCAGATTGCATCTCATATTTTATATTGTGGGATGAGGTTCTTTGACTTGGAGCGAGAAGAAAGGTAGGGTGATGGGTTTTGTAAGGGAGTAGCAGGCAGGAGCTACATGGTAGTGACAGGCATGAGGAGATAAGAGAGAGAGGGGGCCACTTTTGGGGAAGGTGGCCTTGGTGTCTTCTGTAGATGCCATGTTCCATCCCTATGATCAGTCCTGAGGCTCGGTGATTTCAGTTTCAGTGGCTCTGGGCTTTACCTGTTGCCACCTGGTCAGTCTGTAATCAGGCCTCCCTCATCCATGAAGTAAGAGACTGACTTGGCATGCATAACTTGGATCTGGTTTGGTGTATGTGGGAAGATTCCTCTGTCAGAAATGTGCCCAGCTGAATTTCAGGTACGATATCAACTAAAACTTCAGGGTAACGGTACAGTGTGGCCATTATCATTCAGAAGACTCTGGAGACTCCAAAGACAACCTTATGTAAAACCCTATTTGTATAATTCAGTTACTGAGTTTGACTGAAGCCTTAGTTGCTGCTTAAATGAATAGGTAACCACAGCCTTAGATCTCATTGGTCTGTGTAGACTTTCTGTGGGCATGGATTCCAAAAGCCCCTTGGTTTACAGAGGAGACCAACAGGTTAAACAGCACAAGAGATGCCTAGAAGCAGGAAAACAAAGAGTAAGTCAACTGAACACAGATAACAATCTACCTGAACAGTGATAAGGGTGGTGTCTATTTTTCTGCCCTTATTGTATCTGCAGATAATCACTCGTTAATCTTTTTTTGGGTGACTTGATCCTTTCTGGGGTGACTTGATCCCTTGCAGAATTGTTGGGAGAATTACTCCAAATATCTGATAGATAAAGTTACTCATATCTTCTCAGAGTTAAAATCCAACTGTGTTGGTAGTGGAGGTGATTGGGGTGGAGTTTGATCTGGGTATTCCTGAAAAAATGGACATGGACAATGGGCAGTGGCACCTTTGTATAATATCTGTTTCTCTCCTAATTGGTTATGGCCTTTTGGAAAGTGACACATGGGTGGGTGCAAGCAGTCGTAAATGCCCACTGCAGGAATGAGTGGATCCACCTGTTTTTAAATAGATGGTGGTTCACTCCTTCTTGAGAATGTTTGTCCAGCCTCCATTCTTCCCTTTTGGGGTGTGGCTGTTGAGAGGGTGATAAGCCCGCAATTCCAAACAGTTCTGGAGGAAGCATATTTCAGATTGGGATATATCACTGAGATGATATTTATTATACTTATAGATAACCTTTTCTGGTCATGTGTATCTACCCTGGCCCTCTTTGATCTTACTGTTTTTTGTTGCCACTGATTATGATATCCTTCTAAGCTGGTTAAGGGAGATGGGAGTGAGAGGCATTCTTTAATGGTTCTCCTATTTTGTGCCAGGGAGAGAGATCCAGCCCTAGGCACTGGCTCTGTGGGCTACTATAGGACTCAGCTCTCTTCTGGCAATGTTGTCTGTCAGCATGCAAGTATGTATTATCACTGCTCTGGGCCATCCAAATGAAGATTTGAAGTGCTCTCCAGTGCACTGGGCATGAAAGTTTTGTCTGAACCTTGAGAAGACTAAGTGGCTGTGGGTTTTAGGATCCCTTCCTCACAGATCTAGTGATTTTCCATCATTAACTCTAAATGGATGCGCCCTGGTGGCGCAGTGGTTAGAATGCAGTACTGCAGGCTACTTCTGCTGACTCCTGGCTGCCAGCAGTTTGGCAGTTCAAGTCTCACCAGATCAAGGTTGACTCAGCCTTCCATCCTTCTGAGGTCGGTAAAATGAGGGCCCAGATTGTTGGGGGCAATATGCTGCTCTGTAAACTGCTTAGAGACGTTGTGAAGCGGTATATAAGTCTAAGTGTTATTACTAATTCTATTTCCTACGGCTGTGTGTGCTGCACTGGCTTTCACTTAGATTCCAAGTACGTTTCTAAAATATTATTGACAAACATGGTTTTTATACTTTCAGAGTTTTAGTTTTAGTTTGGCTTATATTTATTATTGTTGAAAAAAGGAGAAAAACTCTTTTATCCTAACAATCTTCATAATTGAAAAGTACATTGTATGTTGCATTAATAAAGAGGAAAAACTGACAGATTCTCAGAGCAGCTCTAGGCACAAATAATTAACATCTGTGAAGTATGTTTCTTACTTTTTGAGGCTTTGAGACTAGATTCTTAATCTTCATTAAAAGAAAAAAAAACCTAAATAGAGTCTTTTTTTTAATTATAAACCCATCAGGACAGTGATCATCAATTGACTTAGAATGGTAGGAGGACAAAACCCTAGAATTTCAACCCAGGAGTATACAGAAAGGGCTTCAGTTTCTGTGTATTGCAATGGACAAACATGTTTATACATTATTTCATTCTTGTCCCCAAAATAGAGCATAATCTTGCTGAATTGTATCCTTGAGCCTTCTACCAATGAAGTCTATTTTAGAATAATGATATTAAGTGTCTGAAGAGCTAAGATATACAGCCATCCCTATGTAATGCCTTTGGTGGCTTATTCTGAAAGGGAATAGCATGATGAAGATATATGTAATCCAGATGCAAAGCTAGATCTCCCTTTCCTGTGAAAGGAGATTGGAGCTGCTATGCATGCTGCTACTTAGTAAATGCTGCATTTTCTCTGATCCTCTAAGCAGGTTGAATTTGTGAAATGAAAATTAATTTAAGAGTAGGGAAGCAATTTTAGAAAACCCTCTAGCTTGGAGAGGTAAAGACCAAAATCATTCTTTTCCTCTTAACTGCTCTTTGAAAAGTTGGAATGTGGTCAAATTATTAATAATGTAAGATTACTTTCGTGAGTAGATAATATTCATTTCAAGTTTTAGCCTTTTCATTAGTACTTTCTAGGTAAAGAATTCAACCAAAAACGAATAGAGAAATTGTAATTATGCAATAGAAATAAATTAGTAAAATTTTGACTAAGGCTTATTGAGATACAGCAAGGAATTTGAACATTAATGTTTTTGTCAACAGCTAGAAAGGTAGGTTAAATAGCGTGAAAAGAAATAATCTTTTAAATGTCAGGATGGAACTAGAGCTGTAGATAAAATGTAAACCATATTTTATTTTAAGCGCTGCTTGCTAGAACTTTTCAAATTAAATTGTCCCTTATAGGGACAATTCCTGAATGGGGGGAAGAATGTCTTTTGAAATTGAAGGCTTACTTCAGTTTGAAATATAGATTGAAGCTTACCTCTTCTTCTCCAGGACCCAGATTCATGTACAGATGACATATAAACACTTAAAAAATTAATCCAAATCAATCTTGTATTTGTATTCTTTAAATTAATATTTATGCATGAAAAACAGCAATGAACATGCACAGCTCTGAATGTACTAGCTTTATGTACTTTTCCAATCTACATATAAAGACTAACTTTGCTCCTCAAAGCAAAGAATATTTTTAATAAACAGTGCTTTACTTTCTGGACTGGTAGATAATGGCATGAATTGACAAGTCGTTCTTTATTGTACCTGGACTTTGGATTCCTTGCCTACCACCACTGCCTCCATCTATACCACACATGTTGTATGGAGTGTGCAACCTCCATAGCTGATTTAGCTAAACTGGGGAATATAGTAAGGAAAGAGGGCGTTCCTTTCCCACTATTGGCCATATCCAGGTGGTAAATAGTAGGCAGGTGGGCACCAGTGGGCAGGTGGGTACCAGTGCTCTAGAACAGTGTTTCTCAATTTCAAAAACTTCAAGGTATATGAACTTCAACTTCAACACAGCCAAGAGCCAGCACTGAGGTTGAGAAACATTGCTCTAGAGCAGGAGTGTCAAACTGCCAGCCCGTGGGGAAAAGCTCCGATACATCACGCAACATCACGTGATGTCGTGAATTTGCCACATCTGCTCTAGAGGTAGGATAAGGAAAATAGCTCTCCATCTTCCTTCTATGGCAGAGTAAGGAAGTGCGGTAAGTCCTTGACTTACGACCCAATTGAACTTAAAATTTGTGTTAAGTGAGACATTTGTTAAGTAGGTTTTGCCCCATTTTATAACCTTTCTTTTCACAGTTGTTAAGTGAATCACTGCAGTTGGTAAGTTAGTAACACAGCTGTTAAGTGAATCTGGCTTCCCCATTGACTGTACCTGTCAGAAGGTCATGGAAGATGATGACATGACCTTGGGACACAGCATTGGTCATAAATATGAACCAGTTGCCAAGCATCTGAATTTTGATCATATGATAAAGGGGATGCCGCAAAGGTCGTAACTGTGAACAACAGTCATAAGTCACATTTTTCAGTGCCATTGTAACTCTGAATGGTCACTAAATGAATTGTAGTAAGTTGAGGGCTATCTGTGTAGCATGGAGAAGGTGATCTGAAGAAAGAGGTTCATTCATCAAGTTATTTATTTAGGCACTGAATTTATTCAAATGAGTAGACTTATAATGAGCAGCCTGCTCCAGACTTATTAGAGCAACCTCTATCAGAGTTGTAGGCAGTTGAAGATAGGTAATCATCAAAAGCAGTTACGGTTAAAAACAACAACATCCCTACTTATTTGCTTGCTGTGTTGGACTTGTAAGCTTAGAAGGAAAACTTGTTTGATTTGGGGAACTTCTTTCCTGCTTGTGTGTGTGTGTGTGTGTGCTCCCTATTGCAACCAGCTCTCTCTTGTGTTTGTGTGTATTTGGCCTGCGGAGGATAGGCATGAGTGATTGATTATCATCTCTTTTTGATCATGTTAATGCCCTCACACTTAAGAGTGTTGTTGATAGCTAAGAGAGGAGAAGCCATAACTAAGGACTTGTGTTCACCTCTAACAGTATTCCCTCAGAGATAGGGCCCATATGTCTTCTGTAACAGAATTTACCATCAGGCAGATAAGGCATAGAAGCCTCAGAATAGTATTGCTCAAAATAGGTGTGCTTGATTCCAAATATGACACACCATACTATTTTGTTCTGTGGCTAAAATAAAACTCTTGGATTCCCCTTGATATATTTTGAATGTGGGATATAGAGGTTCAAGATTTAAATGGTTTACTCTTGGAATGCTTTCCATATTTCTAGATATAGCAGTCCTTGGGCTATGGCCACTTTTTCAGCAACTGTTCAAAGTTATCACAGTAGTGAAATGATAACTTATAAACTTATAAAACCTATAAACTTATAACAAATAGCTGATAACTTATAGTTATCCTTGGATTTCTGACTATTGCAGTGTCCTCATGATTGTGATCTGGTGCTCAGTGCCCAGCTTGTGATTATGATGTCACAATGAGCCATGACCACATGATTGGGTTTTCCAGCATTCGCTGCCAGATTCCCACAAGCAAAGTCAATGGGGAAACCAACAGTTATTTGGAAATTGCTCCCACTCCTTCATTTTTTTCCCCAAATTGCTGTTGTAGCCCAAAACTTATCTCTAGAATATTTTTTTTTTGTGCATTTTAGATTAAATTTGAGGCTACTTAACTTGACTGAATGAAGGAAAGAATTTGTTGCTAAAAGGCAGAGATATAAAGAAGAGAGAACTAAGCAGCACTTTGTCATCAACTGCAATAGTATTTTTTAGTCCACTAATGCAATCATGTTTTTAACATTGTGAATAAGTAAATTGCAGCTGATAGTAACAGACAAGACTGGGAAGTAGCAATGGTAAAAGCAGATCTGTTAACACCAATTATTCTGGGACCACAAAGAATAGGGATGAGTTTAAAAATAAGAGTAAATTCCAAGACTCGTAGATCAAACAGTTCTATATGGCATTAGACATGAAAATGATATACTATGCATTCATCATGTTACAAACTGAACCAATTAGACTTATTAAATTATGATTTCTTGCTTTGATTTATGCATCTCTTTTGACTTCTTGCCATGACAACATTGATTTATTAATAAAAAAATCAAAAGGGAAACTATATGCATCTCTTTTGTCTTCTTGCCATGACAACATTGATTTATTAATAAAAAAAATCAAAAGGGAAACTATTGACTGATTAAAAATCAATGAGATTTTATAAAAAGGCCGCTATAAAGAATGAAAATACAAATTTTCTCCTATGAATTATAATAAATATAATTATAATTATAAGATACCATATATGAAGAATACAAAGTATTATATAGCTTTTTTGAATTCGATTTTATTCTAAACATTCCTTAGCAAATTTACTATGCTAAATGGTATAGGGCAGGGGTGGGGAACCTTGGCTCTTTTATGACTGGCTCAGGAATTCTGGGAGTTGAAGTCTACAAGTCATAAAAGAGCCAAGGTTCCCCACTCCTGGTATAGGGTTTCCTGCCTGAGCAGGGGGGTTGGACTAGAAGACCTCTAAGGTCCTTTCCAACTCTATTATTATTATTAGGATTGTGTTTGTGTGTGTGTGTGTGTGTGTACTACATACTTTGGGTTCTTCTGTAGTAATTTTCTACGCTGACATCTACTCAGTGGTGGGATTCAGCCGGTTCGCACCAGTTCGGGAGAACCGGTAGCTAAATTTACCTGAATTTGGAGAACCGGCTGGCTTCTGGAAGTCCAGTCTAGGCCTTGGATGCCTCCCAGGCCTAGAACAGCCCACTGGAAGTGCATGGATACCGCTTCCGGAAGTCCGTTCTTGGCCTCGGAGGCCTGGAGGAGGCCTCCCAGGCCTAGAACAGCCCACCAGAAGTGCATGATGCCACTTCCGGAAGTCCGTTCTAGACATCCGAGACCCAGACCTGCATCACATAATAGAACCGGTTGTTCAGGTATTTGAATCCTGCCACTGCATATACCATAAATGGAATTGTTAGAAAAATTTAGAAATAATGTGTTAAATGTTTGCCATAATTTTGGCTTTTGACTTTATAGCCAGGTGTTTATCTAACCAAGTAGCAGAATAACTGAGAAAAAAATTGCAATGAAACTCTCTTCCATACAATAAAAATTCTTGTCTATGCCTACATGAAAAATAGGATCCTACTGAGTACCCAGTTTTCAAGGAAGCATTAAATACTTGAATTAGTGGCAATTTTTTATTAAAGTTTATAGTGTTGCTTCTCCCTGCATAATAATATTTTATCATTAAGCATGAAAGCAGTCCCAGCTGCTTCCTCTTGAGGATGTAAGATAGCAGCAGATTTGTGCAAGTAAACTTCTAAAGCAGCCAGCTGTTGCTATCCACCTGCAGCTGTAATATTGATTGAGCAGAATATGGATGCCTAAACAGAGAGACTATCTCTAATTATGTGGAAACAGAAGTTTAATGCATGGCTATACTTAAAATATGACTACTGTATGCTTGTAACATATCACAATGTCTGTTGCCACTCTAAAATATATATTAGAGAATTATACATTCTGGGGAGGTTTTTTTGTATTAAGCATTGTGCAGTTATCATCAAAATATACAAAAATATTTTCCCTCTAAAAATATTGAAAGGGGCACAACCATGAGATCCAACTTTGCCACTGCTTTTTGAGGGGCTTGTGAGTCATAAGGCCTAGCGGGTTGCCACAACGTTTCCTTCTTATGCTTTTGAACTCTGCTTAATCAGTGTTTGAAAGCTTTGAATGTTGCAGTGTAGCACTCTAAGTTGACAATGGTGTCATATAAAGGAAATCCATATCAATAACGTAAGTGTAGCCCTGAGTTTTCCTGTCAAATCTTGGGTTTGTTTTTTTTTCCCCTGCAGATGAAGCTTTGCGATGATATGTCATGGCTGGACGATTTGTTTCTTGGTCGTAATGATGAGCCTATATTTCATTGACTATCACAATGGTTTGAAGAAATCATGCAGAGGCCACGCCCATCCCAGCTCTGGCAATGTGAAAAAAGTCATGATATATCGTGACACATCATGTGACGTGGCAAGTTTGACACCTGTCAGTGGTTCTGAGATCACAGCTGCTAGTTCCTTCAGAACCTTGGGGTGTAGTCCATCTGGTCCTGGTGATTTGAACTCATCTAAGTAGATAGGTGCTCACTTACTGTTTTCTTGCCTATTTTAACTTGTGTTTTTTACAGTACAGTTTTTGATAGGTTGGACTGTTTATTCCCTTTATGCAAAGACGGATGAAAAAAATGAGTTAAGCAGTTCTGCTTTCTCCCTGTTGCTTGTCACTTTCTTGCTAATTTCTTCCACTAATGGATCAATAACTTTTTTTTACTTTTTTCTTATTTTTCACATATATTTATCTTCTTCCCCAATCAACTCTTTTAATTAGCAACTCCAGAAATCACCTGTTCATTTTTTTACCATTTTCAACAAAAAGTCCATAAAAGGTTTCCAAGCTTTTATAAAAGTACTTACTGTTTTGTCCCTAATCAAATAAATATATTTTACTATTTCTGCAAATTCTGTCATCTTCAAAGTCCACTTCTCCTTTGTGGTTACTTTCCAGATTTTCTATCTTTCTGCATATCATAGCCTCATTGCTATATATAAAATCAGTCTTCTGTGGGATCTTTCTAATTGGGTGTCCATAAGTCCTAGTGCAAAAAGTTCTGGTTTCATATGGATATTAATGTTTAAAATTTGTTGTATTTATACTTTTTTATTTTTCACATGTTCATCATGCATGATAATGGTTCTTAGACTGATGCCATCAGAAGTACTTTTGGGCCATAAAAAACCACCTATATAATAGACATATTACTTTTCATTTGACTATTCAAGCAAATCTGGTAGAATTGTGAATTGATCTATAGAAATTAAAAGGGTAATGGCTTAAAAATATCCATTGTTCTTCATTTTAGTCTTTTGACATCTTTGATACTATTTTTTTCTTCTTATAATGTAATTCCTCATTGACTTAGAAGTAAATCTATCAAATTGTTTTCTCAAAGCATATTTAAAAGGAAATTTAGATAATGGAGAAATCTGTGTATTTTACTTTTCTATTGCTTTATTAAATGAGTTTTGTAGCTATGCATTGCTTTAGCAACTTGTACATAACAAGGCACAGATGCTCCTGTAACATATTTTATTTTTATTTTATTTTATGAGACTTATATACCACTTTAAGTGCAAGCATTCTCTAAGCGGTGTACACCAGTAAGCAATGTATATATATATTTACATTGCCCCCAACAATCTGGGTCCTCCCCTATAATTCCCTCCACAATTGATAAAGTATTTTCCTTCGTTAATAGTAAATGAGCCATTAATATTTGTAAATAGATAGGAGACTACTACATGCTGAAAATATTTAAACTCAAAAATGATAATGTATTCCAAGGGAAAACATTAGATTTTAAATATAGTCAGTATTTTTAAACTAAAAAAAATAATCAACATAAGGACTTTATAAGCTCTAAATAGAAAGTTCAGAAATGTGAAATGTTTTTGTATAGTCAGTAGAGTATAAGCAGTGACAGTTAGCATTTCTGGTGAATGAGACCACTCAGCCAGATAACTGGACAATCTAGTTTAGTAGATGTACACATAGTGGTAAGAGTCTCTTAGGATTACAGACAGGAGTTTTAAAGTTCTATATCTGAAAATCCTAAATACTGAACTATTTAATTTCTGCACATAATGCCTGTGCTTCTCAACTGAATTATAGTTCTCGTCCATGCTTATGCAAGATAGCAATATAAATTATACAAAATTCTGATCACAGAAAGTATAGGTAGTGCTCAACTTACAGCAGTTCATTTAGTGACCAGACCATTCAAAGTTACAATGGCACTGAAAAAAGTGACGTGATCATTTTTCACAGTTACCACCTTTGTAGCATCCCCATGATCATGTGATCAAAATTCAGATATTTGGTAACTGGTTCATACTTATGACCGTTGCTGTGTCCCAAGGTCATGTGATCACTTTTTGCAGTCTTTTGACAAGCAAAGTCAATGGGGAAGCCAGATTCACTTAACAACCAGTTTACTAACTTTATCAATTGCAGTGATTCACTTAACAGCTGTGGCAAGAAAGGTTGTAAAATGGAGCAAAATTCACTTAACACATGTCTCACTTAATAACAGAAATTTTGTACTCAATTTTGGTTGTAAGTTGAGGATTACCTGTATATGGCTTCCAGATGGTAATCAAAACCTCATCCCATCTTACAGTACGTATTCCGGAAAGTATGCAAAAGATTAACACATATCTTCTTCAGTAATTTTAATTTGATACCTGATAATATGAAATACTTCTTTCTTTGGAATTTGCATAGTTCAGACAGGCTATGATTTGTTTAAACCTTTGTGTGATTTATTATGGGGGATTATTACTTAGCCCATTTTGGACTTTTTTCCTCAACATTAACAAAAAATATTGTTGTGAGAAAGGAGTGAATTGTATTGCTGTTATTAATTGAAGAAATGTAGGATGTTGAGTTAACCAGTTAGAGTTAGTAGGTACCTGCAGCTCCATTTCATCACCAAACAAAGCTTAAATAGGTGTGTTTACGTGTAAAATATGCAGATATGCATAGAAACAAGCACACCTGGCTTATCGCCAAACTAGTTTTGATACTGCAAAAATATCTTTGATAAGTGCTGCTGATTGTGGTAATTGTTGTCAGCTTAGAGAGACGTAATACCAAATATGAGTTTGTTTAGAAGCTGAATTCAGATAAAAATATAAGATAATTCTAGGTGAGAGTCACTTGACTTTTCTTGGGTTTTTTTTTGTCACTTTTATGCTTTACAAACGTGTAGTTAAGTAAGTTTTGGTAAATTATGAGAGGTGCTCATCTAAACAGTGTTGGAAGTCATTCATTTCTTTACCATGTTCTCTTTCTTTCTCTATTTCCTGAGACATGACATTTTAAAAAGCCTACAAATAGCATCTTTTTCTTCATCCACTCGAACATTTAATAGAGAAAATAACAGCTACTTCAATATGTGGATCACACATATACCCAGTCATTTGTTTCACCTGCCATCCTCAAATTCAAACTGAATCATGTCAAATGAGAAAAAATACATTCTTGATAACTTTTTTCCTGTGCCGGATTCTCAAACTATTCAGAAAAATTTCTGAATCTTCCTGAGATGCAGTTGAATATGGAGTTCTTGGTCCCTCAAGGGAGATATTGTTGGACTAATCTTTTAGAATGCAAGGACTCTTCCTATCCCAATTTTAAAGATCAAAGGCAATAAAAGACATGCCATTCATTAATGAAGTGAGCAAGTAACTACTGGGGAAAAAAAACTTTTTCTGGGAAGAGATTATTCACAAATAAACCCTCTCCTTTGAATGGAATATTCTAAGAACTGTTGATGAACTGGAGCTGAGCCTTAACTATATCTACAAAGCCCCTAATTTCAGGAGCAATTTCCAGGAACAATGCTTGTTTAACTGGTTTGAAGCAGCATTTTATAAATTGCTCCATTTAAGACAATTACTATGAGAGAGAGCAGGATTTGGGATGTTCTACCACCTGTGTCAAAATAATCTGGCCAAATAATCTACTATGCACAGTGACTGAAGAAGAGTGTTATTAGCTACTATTCCTCAGGTAGCAATGCACCAAGTTTATCAAGATTAAACTAACTATAGAAAGCCTTTCTTTGTGATTACATTGTTTCAACCATAAACTATGGGTGGTTTTTTTTCCAGACAGTCCCCAATTTAAAAGGTTCAGTGTGTAGTAAAGTTCTATAACTGAGTTCAGTGGGTAGAATGAAGAAGGCAGCATTCTTACAAATACAAGATATAGTATTTCAATTTATAGAATAAATAAATCATAACACCTCTTGCTTTTGGGGCCTGAATTGATATATGTATTGAAATAACTTTGTACTAACTGATCAGATGGCTGTCACTGAATGGAAATAAGGATTATTTGGAAGATTTAAACTGAAAAAAATGGTTGGAATTAAGGAATATTGGAGAAATTTCATTGTATGGCTAATATAACCGTTTTTGGACTATTGAGTAGATATCAGTAGTCAAAAGAAATCTTATGCTTAATATAAGATGAATTGAATAAGTATTCTATGATTGGTATCATAGAATAACCTGAATCATTTCATACCCACAACAATTAGCAAGCTGCTTATCTCCCATATTGCTTCTGTCTTATTGCTTAAGCCAATTTTTGAAATTCCAGACTGGCTTATAATGAGCTGTTACTCAGTTCAGATGAGTTATTTTATTTATTTATTCATTTAAAATATTAAAACACTCAACAGCCAGTTCTCTCTTGGTGGTTTACAACAGCGGTTCCCAACCTTTCCAGCTTGGCAGTCCACACGGCGCAGGGAGGCATGTGAGAGGCATGCGCACACATGCACGCATCTCCATTGGTGCAAGTAGCAAGTGTGTGCACCCTCCACTTGCGTGAATGAAGCTTCATGTGTGAGTGCTCTCCACTTGTGTGTGTGGAGTTTCACATGCAAGCACAAGCACCCTTCACTCAAGCACCCTCCGCCTGTGCAAGTGGAGCTTCACATGTGAGCGCAAGGGCCTGCCGCTCGCCCAAGTGGAGTTTCGTGCACAAGTACGCTTGCCCATCACTCACATGACCCAGTTTCAAATAGTAGTGAGCCATGGCCCAGGGGTTGGGGACCCCTAGTTTACAATACACATAAAATTACAATTTGAATAAAATGTAAAACAAAAAACTATTTAAATTAGCAGCTTCAATATTATATTATATTGTATTGTATTGTATTATATTAATTATATTATATTATATTATATTATATTATATTATATTATATTATATTATATTATATCATATGGTATTTGCTGGAATGAGTGGAGTTTCACAGGCAGTACAACCAGTGTGAATTAGGTTACTTCTAGAATACAATGAAATGCTGGAGATTATCCACTTTGATGAGCCTTTGATGATGTTCTTGGGTTGGAGAACACCAATTTTGAATGAAAGTTGGCGAACACTGTTTTGCGGTGTATCAGCAATGGGCTGGTGATAGAAGAAGAATGATGGGCAGTACTTTTCAACATCTTCATCAGTTATTTGGATGAGGGGATAAATGGGGAACTCCTCAAATCTGCAGATGACGCCAAGCTGGCAGGAATAGCCAACACTCAGAAGATAGGCTTAAGATACAGAAGGATTGTGACAGACTTGAACATTGGACTCTATCTGACAAAATGAAATTTAATGGTGAAAAAAGTTTCTACATTTAGGCAAGAAAAACCAGATGCACAGGCATAGTATAGGTGATACCTTGCTCAATAGTAGCAACTGTGAGAGGGATCTTGGAGTCCTAGTGCAGTGTTTCCCAAACTTGACAATTTTAAGGTATGAGGACTTCAACTCCCAGAATTCCACAGCCAGCAATGCTGGCTGTGGAATTCTGGGAGTTGAAGTCCACATGCCTTAAAATTGTCAAGTTTGGGAAACACTGTCCTAGTGGACAATCATTTAAATATGAGCCAGCAGTGTGCTGCAGCTGCCAAAAAAGCCAACACAGTGCTAGGCTGCATTAACAGAGGGATAGAATCAAGATCATGTGAAGTGTTAATACCACTTTATAATGTCTTGGTAAGACCACACTGGGAATACTGCATCCAGTTTTGGTCAATGAAATGTAAAAAAGATGTTGAGACTCTAGAAAGAGTACAGAGAAGAGCAACAAAGATGATTAGGGGACTGGAGGCTAAAACATATAAGAAACGGTTGCTGGAATTGGGTATGTCTAGTTAATAAAGAGAAGGACAAGGGGGGACATGATAGCTGTGTTCCAATATCTCAGGGGCTACTACATAGAAGAGGGAGTCAAGCTATTCTCCAAATTACCTGAAGGCAGGACAAGAAGCAATAGATTGAAACTAATCAAAGAGAGAAGCAACCTAGAACTAAGGAGAAATGTCCTAACAGTTAGAACAATTAGTCAGTGGAACAACTTGCCTCCAGAAGTTGTGAATACTCAAAACACTGGAAGTTTTAAAGAAGAGATTGAACAGCCATTTTTCTGAAATGTTATAGGGTTTTCCTTCCTGAGCAGGGGGTTGGATTAGAAGACCTCCAAGGTCCCTTCCAATTCTGTTATTCTGTTATTCTGTTTATTCTTGCACTTGGGAAGCAGCCATGGTGGCAAGGAAGTTCTGCCCTAGAACAAAACTTCAACAAAGCCAGTAGCGATCTTAAAAAAACATTAACAGTATATACATATGTATATGCACACAGATATATACCAGCAAGTTTCTTTACCTGTTCAGCAAATGTTTGCTTACTGTATCACAACATTGTATGGCACTATTTCACTTCCAGAGATGAAGTGAGCAGGCTACTTAGCTTTCTGGTTAAGGTATGTACTGAAGTTATTAAATTTTATACACTTCACTGGATGGGCTACATAGCAGATTTCAACACTGAGAATATTCCATAGTTTAATATTTTAGTGCCTCAGGTTTCTGTGCTCCATTAATCCTGTGGCATAGTTTGATAAAGTTAATCACTTTTATAAAAGAATTTCAGTGGCGCATAGCTTATCGAAGGGACTGCAGCATTTTGCTAACTGCACTATGAAAGTGATGAAAATGTTGCATTATACAGTTTTAAATACATATACTCTGCTTTATCTAGTTGATTACATTTACCCAAATTATTAGTAGAAGAGAAGGAACGTTTGATTGAGATGGGACTATTTTCAGTCTCTGCCAGTTGTTTTTTGTTAGTCACTTTACATTTAGCAGAATTAGAAACTTTCTCATATTTGTTTCTAAACATGCATAATTGTATCCAAGCACTAAAGTCACTGGTTGAAAAGCCTGTCCTCCTGTCCAATTTACTGAGGAAAAACATGAAGTTTAACTAACCCCTTTGCTGTTACTAAAGGTGCATTTACAAACATAAGCCAAATTAAAACAGTAGTCTTCCTCCCAGGGGCTCTTCTTCTCTTCAGTTTGGAATAAATTCAATTTTATTTTTGATTATAAACATCATAATTGCCATATTGCTGTTTTGGAGGATGTAAAATACACAATACTTATATAATATGAAAAAATATTTAAAATTTTTATATTTATTATTTAAAATATTTATATTATATTATGTAAAAATAATACTCTGCTATTCTGAAATCTAGTTTGATCAGAAAAGGGGTAAAATTCTCACACACAAAAATCCATAATTAGAAATAACATTCCTTTCTCCTCCAGATAATTTGTTAGATACAAATTAACCATCTCATGAATGGAAGTGCTGTTTGGAAATCACTGAAAAATCACTAGAATCAACATTGTCTCCCTACTATGCAAAATAAGCCAAGACATCATCTTAGCCAATTTTTACATATTCCATTCAACTGCCTGCATTATCTCACCCAGTTACTAAGATTTGTTTATCATTAATTTAACATGCATAGTTATATCTCTGATTTAGCAGTTGTTATTAGACAATATGAATTTGTTTATTTCGTATTAATAAACTTTCTCCAAATGATTACTTACTCAAATGTGTTAGTAGTTCTTAATTTATTTCATGTATTCAGTAATTGCATAATTATGCATGTTTTGAATCAGAACATTATGCTGTTTTTGTCATAGTCTGTGGGGCCTTATTAGAAAGAAAGCACTGGGCCCATCCACCTGGTGTTTTCATTATGTGGTAGATTCAAAACATGCTCCCATGAGTTTTTTTTAATATATCTTGTTTCTGGTGAAAAATTCACAAGAGGTTTAGTAGTAATATATGTTCTATTTTTGTAGTTTTGCTCATCATCCTCTTCTCCTTCATTTTCTACTCCTTTCTGTGTCCCACTGGAATGATTACTAGTGGAATGCAAACAGCAACTGTCAAATGCAGACCACAGCAAAATTTTCTAACAATCCTAGGCAGTTTGAAAGATTCCTACGTGGAACCATTGTCATCTTAAGTAATTGCTCACTTAACTACAAAATGTTTTTCAGTCCTTGGGCAGACAGTTTAGATACAATATAAAAAGTACTCTAAGAAGAATGCTGGAAATGTTAAATGCACAGGCCTGGAGAGATTTTGTAAATGGTTTCTTTATTGTCTGTGTTTTAAGCTATGCACCATTCAATTATAAAGATTTAACGTTAGAAACCTGTGTGAATGTATATATATACATTTACAATATAGCTGAGATTCTCTTCTTATATTGTGTCTTTCAGAGGGTAATTTTCAATATTGTCAACTTCAGTAAAACAAAGAGCCTCTATCGAGATGGAATGGCTCCGATGGTAAAGTCCACAAGCAGGCCTAAATGGTAAGTTAACACTCAATGAATATTGTCTTTATGGAGCAACCTTTGGCTATGATATTTTGGAATCATTCCTTTTTCTTTATGGGGTTCATTAAGATCTAGTCATCTTTATTCTCTTTATATGTACTTCACTGTTTTCCTTCTAAAGCAGCATTTGTTCTGATAGCATGGTTCACTAACCTCAGAGTCCTAGTAGACAATCACGTAAATATGAGCCAGCAGTGTGATGCAGCGGCCAAAAAGGCCAACACAGTACTAGGCTGCATTAACAGAGGGATAGAATCAAGATCATGTGAAGTATTAATATCACTTTACAATGCCGTGGTAAGGCCACACTTGGAATACTGCATCCAGTTTTGGTCAATGAAATGTAAAAAAGATGTTGAGACTCTAGAAAGAGTACAGAGAAGAGCAACAAAGATGATTAGGGGACTGGAGGCTAAAACATATAAGGAACGATTGCTGGAATTGGGTATGTCTAGTTTAACTAAGAGAAGGACAAGGGGGGGACATGATAGCAGTATTCCAATATCTCAGGGACTGCCACAAAGAAGAGGGAGTCAAGCTATTCTCCAAAGCGCCTGAAGGCAGGACAAGAAGCAACGGGTGGAAACTAATCAAGGAGAAAAGCAACCTAGAAGTAACGAGAAAATTCCTGACAGTTAGAACAATTAACCAGTGGAACTCCTTGCCTCCAGAAGCAGTAAATGCTCCAACACTGGAAATTTTTAAGAAGAGACTGGACAGCCATTTGTCCGAAATGGTAGAGGGCTTCCTACCTGAGCCGGGGATTGGACTAGATGACCTCCAAGGTCCCTTCCAACATTATTATTACTATTACCGATCATCGCACAGTCAGCCAGATGTTCAGACTGGATTTGGCATTTTGTCTACCTATCGAGTCCTTACCCAGGACCTGGGATAGGCAGATGTGGATGTTTGATGGTATTACAGATATCGTCGCAGGATGGAAGCAGTTCCTAATAAGGCCGCCTTTTGCAATTGACTAATAGCGAATTTGTCAATGCCAATTGTGTTCAAGTGGTGCTCCAGTTGTTTTGGGATTGCACCCAAGGAGCCTATGACTATTGGTACTACCCTTGCTTGCTTTTGCCACAGTCTTTCTATTTCTATTTGTAGGTCTTTGTATTTTGTTATCTTCTCCAGTTCTTTCTCTTCTATTCTGCTGTCTCCAGGCACTGCCACGTCCACTATCCAGACTTTTTTGTCTTTCTTATCGACAATTGTTAAGTCTGGGGTGTTATGTTGCAGGTGCTTGTCTGTTTGAATTCTGAAGTCCCAGAGCAGTTTAATTTTATCATTTTCTATGACTTTCTCTATTTTATGATCCCACCAGTTTTTGCTTACAGGCAAATGATATTTTTTGCAGATCTTCCAATGCACCATTGTTGCTACTTTGTCATGCCGCTGCTTGTAATCAGTTTGTGCAATCTTCTTGCAACAGCTTACCAAGTGGTCCACTGTTTCTTCAGCTTCTTTGCATAGGCGGCACTTACTGTCTGTTGCTGTCTTCTCAATTTTGACTTTGTATGCATTTGTCCTTAAGGCTTGGTCTTGTGCAGCCAGAATTAGTCCCTCGGTCTCTTTCTTCAATTTTCCTGCTCTTAGCCATTGCCAGGTTTTATTATTATCTGCTTTCCCAGCTATTTTTTTCATGTATTGGCCATGTAGTGCTTTGTCTTCCCATGCCTCTATTCTGTTCTTCATTTGGTCTTTCTTGTAGGCCAGTTTGGTCTCTCCAGTAGTTAGTAAGCCTTCCTGATATACTAATTTCAGTGCATCTTCATCATTGTTCTTCAGATATTCTTCCAAAGCCATTTTTTCTTCTTCAACCATCTGATGTACTTGTAGCATTCCACGCCCACCTATTTGCCTTGGTAGATAAAGTCTATCAATGTCACTGCGTGGATGAAGGGCATGATTCATTGTCATTATTTTTCTGGTCTGCCTATCCATTGCTTTTAGTTCTGCTTGAGTCCAGTCCACTATTCCAGCTGTGTACCTAATGACTGGGATTGCCCAGGTGTTGATTGCCTTTATGGTATTTCCTCCATTGAGTTTGGACTTTAAGATCTTCTTCACTCTCTTGATGTATTCACCTCTAATCTTTTTCTTGACTTCAGTGTGCTTGATGTTGTCAGCTTGAAGGATACCCAAGTATTTGTAGTACTCTTCCTCATCCAGACTCTTAATGTTATTTTCGTGGGGCATCTTGATTCCTTCAGTTTTCACTATTTTTCCTTGTTTGATAGTAAGTGTGGCACATTTGTCCAAGCCAAACTCCATTACAATATCTTGGCTATATATACGGACAGTGTTGAGCAGCGATTCTATTTCAGATGATGTTTTTCCATACAGCTTCAGATCATCCATGTAAAGGAGGTGGGATAGTCTGGCAGATGTTTTTGATGTTTGATAGCCATGTCCTGAGTTATTCAGTATTGTTGACAGAGGAAACAGTGCAATAACAAATAGTAATGGTGATAATGAATCTCCTTGAAATATTCCTCTCTTGATATTAACCTCTCCCAGCCTCTCACCATTGATCTGCAACTGTGTCTTCCATTGTGCCATCGATCTTTGCACAAATTTTCTGATGTTTCTACTGACTCCTGTTATTTCTAGGCACTTTATTATCCAATCATGTGGCAGAGAGTCAAATGCCTTTTTGTAGTCAATCCATGCCACATTCAGGTTGGTCTTCCTTCTCTTGCAGTTTTCCAAGATCATTTTGTCTATTAGGAGTTGATCTTTTGTTCCTCTGCTATTGGGGCGGTTTCCTTTCTGCTCAGGTGGAAAGAGATTGTTTTCAACTAGATGCTGTTGTACTGCATCAGCTACCACACCAGTTAGTAATTTGAAAGTTGTTGGTAAGCAGGTAATTGGCCTGTAGTTACCTGGTGTTGCCCCTTTTGCTGGATTTTTCATTATTAGGTAGGTTTTCCCAGTTGTTAGCCACTTTTCAATTTCTCCTCCTTGTAGTATATTGTTGAACTGCTTGGCAATGAGTGGGTGTATAACAGTTAGATGTTTCAACCAAAACCCATGCAGTTCATCTTCACCTGGTGCTGACCAATTTTTGATTTTCTTTGCTCTTTTTTCTACCATTTTTGTTGTTATTACTAGTTCTTTCATTTCAACTTCTGTTTTATTTGCATCCACCTCTTTTAACCAAGCCGCATCCTTGTTGTATTTCTTTGGGTTATCCCATATCTGCTTCCAGAACTGCACTGTTTCTTCCTTGTCAGGTACTGACTGATTCCTTGCAGTTTCTCCATTGATGGATTGGTAGAAACGTTTCTGATTGGATTGAAATTGGAGGTTCTGCCTATAGTTTGCAATTCGAGCTTCATATCTACTGATTTTCCTGGCTATAGCTGTTATTTGTTGCTTTATTATTTCCAGTGCTTCCTTGATCTTCCTTGTTTCTAAGTGGTATTTCTTGATTAGGTATTCTTTGGTCTTCTTGTTCTTCAGCTTCTTTTCTTTCATCTGTTCTAGCTTGCTTGCATGTGATCTTAACTTGCTGATCTTATTTTCTAGTCTAACCTTCCATTTTTCTGGTGCACTGTTTGTTTGTTTTTCTTCTTTGTTGATTTTGCATCCCAGGTATTCTGTTATAACTGCAGCTGTGCTGTACATTAGTTGGTTTGTTTCTTGCAATGAATTGGTGCTTATACTTGATATTGCAATATTTGCATCTTTTAATGCTTGTGCTAGCTGTTTCTTTGGAACAAGCTTCAATGCAGGTAGCCTTATTCTGTTGTTTTTGTGCTGTTCTAGATGCTCAGTTATTCTTTGTTTCAATTCTTTTATTTCTTTAGTTAGAGGGTTTTGTTCTTCCTGAGGTAGAGGTGCCTGGTTTCCAAATGAGAACAGTTGTATATCTCTGCTAGATTCCTTCACTGCCAACTCCCCCTGGTTTGCCTCTACATTCTGAATTACTTCTGGTAAGGCTTTGATTTCTTTGCCCTGGGTAAACCTTTGCAGTTCGTCCAATTCTGTTTCTGTGAATACTTTATTTCGTGTTATAAATCGGCGTTGATCTGCTAGTCTCTGTTCTGTTATTTCTGATTCTGGATGTTGTTCTTTCCAGAACTGGTGCATTCGTTTTAGATATCCTCTTCTTGTTGGACTTGATCTGTAGTAACAGATCATTATTTCTTTGTTTTCCATCACTGTGTATCTGCGACGGGTAAACACCTTTTCTTCCAGTAGTTCTGCAGCTGCTGGCCCTGGTTGCTCAGCCAACAGTCCTGAGTCCTGTAACCCATTTTTCACCAGATATCCAGGAACTCCAATATCTAGTGCGGACCTTGTTAACCCGGGCGACGTCCGAGCCGGTATGGCATTCTGAAATTTACGTCTCACCATATTTTTTATGGGAGAGACACTCTTTGTCTGACTCCTCTGATGAGACCTGTCCAGTATGGTTGAACCTCTGGCATAGCTCTCATCTTCCTCAGAGTACACAAGCCCCACAACCACGTCAAGGTAGTGCCTCACTGGGGGACTATTACTATTATTATTATTATTATTATTATTATTATTATTATGGGTCATCGCACAGTCAGCCAGATGTTCAGACTGGATTTGGCATTTTGTCTACCTATCGAGTCCTTACCCAGGACCTGGGATAGGTAGATGTGGATGTTTGATGGTATTACAGATATCGTCGCAGGATGGAAGCAGTTCCTAATAAGGCCGCCTTTTGCAATTGACTAATAGCGAATTTGTCAATGCCAATGGTGTTCAAGTGGTGCTCCAGTTGTTTTGGGATTGCACCCAAGGAGCCTATGACTATTGGTACTACCCTTGCTTGCTTTTGCCACAGTCTTTCTATTTCTATTTGTAGGTCTTTGTATTTTGTTATCTTCTCCAGTTCTTTCTCTTCTATTCTGCTATCTCCAGGCACTGCCACGTCCACTATCCAGACTTTTTTGTCTTTCTTATCGACAATTGTTAAGTCTGGGGTGTATTATTATTATTATTATTATTATTATTATTATTATTATTATTATTATTACTACTACTACTACTACTACTACTACTACTACTACTACTACTACTACTACTACTACCTTGTGAATGAATCAGTGTTAGTATTTGGCTCTAGCAAGGATGAGTGATCTCCCTGTAACACTTTCATAGCATTTCACTGGATAGTCAACTCAATTGAATGCTAAAGGATGGAGCACTGTAATGTTAACCAGTTTTTTTACTATGCTTATATAGGGCAATTCAAATGATAAACAGAACTGTGTGGTAGACATAAGTTCTTTTACACATGGCAAAATAAAGCAAGACAGGTAGATCGTAACATATTCTTAAATCAGTCTGTTTGTATTGAGAATGAGAACTAAAAGTTATATCACCTGGTCTATTTGGATACAGTTAGCAATTTTGTTTTGTTTTATTCTCCTATGAAACAATGTTTGTGATTTGTTGTATCAATCAGTATGTTGTTACAGCTGCAGGTATGTGAAATATTATTCCCTTCTGTTTACTCAGATCTTGTATGAGACAGTTTCAAGTCCAATTACGCATAGATAATATTAAGCAAATGTGTGTCACCTTCTGACCTTTCTGTTCCTATAGCATGTCTTAATATTTCCCAATTAACTTTACAATTCACTGAATATTCCTTATTATGCTATTTATGAGGTTCCATATTGAAATATAAATCTATATAAACCATGTAGAAAAGACCCTAAAACTAGGAAACGAAAACTCAGCCTTTTCCAGTATATTTAAAAGTGACATTGTTACATCTTTTGTTCAGTAACATGTATTCCCAAGTTGTTCATATGTATACCAGAATATATTTTTGAAAACAATAAATAAATGAGGCAGAAATTCTGTGCCAAAGATACTTTTTATTTTATTTTCCTCCTATTTATTCAGTATATGTAAGTAAAAGCAGTAGAAACACCCTCTTATTCAGACTAATTATTACATCAAATAACAGAGGATTTAAAATATTGAAAGTGAAAATAAAACAAATAATAAGTAAAGTAGAATAAAAATATAACATTAAATACATAAAAATAGTTTTGGCCATTGTGCTTGGTGGAATGTAATATATGTTATTGACACATCATACAGGTTTTTATCTTTGCACCAGAAAGGTTATGCTCCATTAAATGTTAAGAAAACAACTACTTTCCATAGTAACTTTATCACTCTTTATGTGGGTTTGTATACTATACTATATCTCACTTTTTCATTTAAAAACTTAGGATAACTTATAGGTGTTTATCCTGCCTAGCAATGTCCTGTTTAGATATCATAGATAATTTTATTTATTGAGCTTCTGCATTTGTATCCCAAAACAGATTTTTCTTTCAGGAAATTGATACACATCCCTGAAGAAGAAATCATTCTGTAATAGAAATCAAGCAGTCATAGTTAATGAGCAGCTTTTATTTTATTTATTGCATAGAAAAAATTCAGACGAACAGTGTTTTTGTCATTAAAAGTATTGTATCTACACATTGATTTTCTCATTTACAAACCATTATTGGTCCTTATCTTGTGATTAGTCTGCATTATTTACATATTATTTAAATATACTTTTACTTATAAAATTAATTTAGGCAAAGTACTCTGCTTTTTTAAAATAAAAGATAGCTATAGTGACACGTACTCACTATTAATGGATAGTTAAATGCATTGGGATCAAAGTGTCCTGCTTTTTACTAATCTACCTCTGTATAGAGGCATCAGTTCCTTAGTTGGACCCAACTAGGTGTCTGGCAGAGATGGTTTTAACTTCTTTACCCCTTACTTAAGTTCAGATCAGTGATCACCATAAGAGTAACCAGAGCATAACAGAGGAGCCAAGAGTTCCTTTACTTGCCAATCATTAATTCTATTCAAAATTCAATTACATTTGTTGGCACGTATTGATTAACTTTGGAAATATTTCAAACATAGTGTATCACAGAGTGTTAAAGCAGGGTAATATTGAGTTTGTCTCTCACCCACCTTCTTTTTCAGGGCTGGGCTGATGTTCATACAGCCAAATTCCAATCAATACAGTAAAATGTACAACAATGTAATAATACAGTAAATTGAGTCTGATATCAGTGACTCCAGGTTTAATTTCAAAAGGCTGTCCTGAGCTGCTTTACAACTTTCTGGAAGGCCATAAGCCTGGGGACCATTCTAGTCTTGGAGAGAAAGGTTTTCCACAATAGGGAAGCTTACACAGAATGCCACCATTGGGCCTCCTTGTGTTGCAACTCCTGAGAGATAAGGACCTTGAGCCGTCAAGGACTTTTATCTGGAAAAGTCAGCCTTTTAAGTACTGCATCCTTAAGCCATTGGGTTTCTGAGCAATCAGTATCTTGAATTGCACTTGGAAATGTTCTGGTAACCATGCCATTCCTGTTGTAACAGGTGTAACATGGCACTATTGATACTGATCAATAAGAATGTATTCTCATCACCGAACCCAGTCTTCCCCATCACCAGATTTCCACTTCTCTCTTAATGAAAATACTGGTAGTCCTCGACTTATAGCCACCACTGAGCCCAGAATTTATGTTGCTAAGTGAGAAATTTGTTAAGTGAATTTTATCCCATTTTATGACTTTTCTTGCTACATTTGTTAAGTGAATCACTGCAGTTATTAATTTAGTAATACAGTTATTAAGTGAATCTGGCTTCCCCATTGATTTTGCTTGTCAGACAGTCGCAAAAGATAATCACATGATCCCAGGACACTGCAACTGTCATAAATATATGAACCAGTTGTCAAGCACCTGAATGTAAATCACATGACCACAGGGATGCTGCAGCAGTCATAAGTGTAAAAAATGGTCATAAGTCACTTTTTTCAGTGCCGTTGTAACTTTGAATGGTCACTAAATGAACTGTTGTAAGTCAAGGAGTACCTTGTAGCTTGCTTATCTTAGGAAGAAGCGTTTTCCAGTAGTGAATTTATTATAAGCTATTCTTGAACTTTGGAAAAGGTTGGGGCTACATTTGTAATTGCAACAAGATTTTTGAATTTTGGAAGCCTTCATCTTAAGCATTATTCTTTTTTGTATAGCACAGACCACAGCAGACTACTGATATGCTTGTGCACATCTGCATTGCCATCCCCGTGATTCTACAAGGTTGTGCAAATTTTAAAAAGTGAAGTAAAAATGACTTGTTCAGTGGGAAATGTTTTCTAAAGTCAGCAAATATCATCCCTAGGTACTATAACTTTATATTCAGTAAGAGTTTTTCTCAGTAGAGACATTAGCCTTCAAGTTGTGCTTATCTTTCAAAAGCAACAACTGGCTACTTATCATTTAAATTATCCCAACAGAGATCATATGAAGAACTCTAATTAGCACCTATAGAATAGTAGCTTTTCCTTATGGAATAATCATTGTAGTAGACAAAATATCTTAATAGCAGTAGTAGACATTTTACATTCTGAGATACAAAAAAGGAGGAGGGAACTATAGATATCTCCCTGTAATAATGATTTGCTTCAGAAATGGGTTTCCTTTCTATGCATGATGATGTGATTCACTATTGTTATCAGGACAAACATCAGTGACTGAAATATTCTGAGCTCACAAGATCCAAGCCAGGTTTTAATTTGTTCCAGAGCAGTTCTGTTTGGATCCCAAAATAGATCCAGAAACTAAAACAATAGAATCAGGTAACAGAAGCTCTGTGGTTCAGTAAACATAATTTGTTTTATATATTAGTCAATTGTCCTATTATCATTGCTGAAATGTTGCGATATCTGGGTTATGTTGGGCCACCAATGACCCCTATCAATAGTAGAGATTGCTGCCTAAGTATAGATTGAGGTTAAAGTTATGCTTTCTGTTGCTTAGAAGCAGATTGTTAAAATTCTACTGAATTTATGACTGGTTATTGCTTAATCATCTGCAGAGATAATCAAACCTGCCAGTGGAAGTGAAATTATGTGAACATTGTGCTTTACTTATTTCCCCAATTTTACACTGGTCCCTTTCCCAAAGGAGAATCTAGCCATTGTTGCCTCAATATAAAAGGGTATTATTGTAATCTCTCTTTTGTCAAATCCAAATGAGATCTTTAAACTGCAAGTAGCTAGTTGGATTTCACTCTAGAAAGAGGAAAATCTTAGAAGTGTCATTATTCCATTAATGTGTGTAGGGAATGAGGGATATATTATTTGTTTCTAATCCAGGGCCCCCAACTCTAATTCCTAAAGACTTTAATCTTTTAGGAATTGAGGCTCTAGGTAAGAGCCTCATATGCACATGTCTGTGTGGATATGTGCATGTATCTGTAATTATATTTTTATTTTATATTAGGGTAGCCATGGTAAAATTGTCACTGGTATTTCTTGTTTTTATTTCACTTAGTAGAATGCCTGTTAAAATACAGTTTGTCTTTCTGGTCAAGTTCTACTCTGACATCTGTTGCCTGAATAGCAATATTCTTGCTGTAGTATTTTTTTTCCTATAGTATCTTGGATGGTGGAGAGTTTCCTGTGGAGTAACTTAGATGCTAATTTCTATAGATGTTTCTAAACTTGTTTTTTCTTCACATCGGGTGGGTTATTGTTTGCATTTTATTTGATAGATTTATAGAAAACCAATATGGATATAAAGATCTGTATTTCTTCAGCTTTATTGATCAGGAGAGGGCAAAGCTGTTTAGATAGCTTTGGAATTTTGATTAGCTATAAACTGCTGGTTTCAGAGTTTCTTTCTTTCTTTTGATACATTTGCAAGTTGTTAGTATGTATGTCTTCTGCCTTTGCACTCTGAAGAGAATATTATTTGAGATCAGTAGAGATTAAATGTCATTATATATGGAAAATCAGATGAAAGCCAGAAATATGCATGACACCCTCTCCCCCCCAAAACCACTTATTGACTGAGAGTTGGGGTAAATAAATCTTCTCTTGTATATGCCTGGGGCTTTGTAACCCTCAACATCACTTCAGAAGTACAGGGATGAGAAAAGAAAAATACAAGAACCAATTAACCAAGTGGCATAAGCCTGGTTACATGGGAACTGCCTATCTCCCATAGTATCTGGCATGCTTGGCATGCTTGAGGTTCCCTCAATTAATCAAAGTCATCTCTTGGGATCTGGAAGTGCTCCTTCTCTTTAGCAGCAATTAACTTCTGGAATGAGGTTCTCCCTGAAATCTGAATGGGTCAATGGGTTGGTTTAGAAGAGCTGTGAAGATCTGGCTGTCTTCACCTTTGATGAAGAAGAGTGAGACTCCTTGGTTCATTTCCAACTAGAGATGCATAAAGTGAGCCCTGGAACAGGTAAGGAATCTGGTGTTCACTGAAGTGAAGGTGAATGTCATCTTCCAGGTTTTGGGACAGAGTGGTGGTTGAGCTCCATATCATTTTTATTTTTATTTTAAATGTAAGCCATCAGAGTCATTTGGAGTTGGGTAGCTTATAAACTGTGATTAAATAAATACCAGTATTTTGTATGCTTATTAATGTATCAGTATGTCACCTGCTGGATAAGATGGAAAAAGAATGAAGGATTGGTAATTGTGTCTTTTTTCCTGCTGAAGTACTAAAATATCAAGGACAGATAGGTAGGCCAGGAAATGAGTAAAAGGGAGCATTATAATGTGAGTTAGAGTGAGATTTAAAAACTGTTTATACATTTGTAGTTGGTATTAAAACTGAATTATTAAATTACAAATATAGTATAGTCTTTCATATTATAAAATTTAGATATGTGGATGATTAACATTTAATAATATTGGAAAATTTTCTCTAGTAAATAAGAAAAAAATCATAGAAGTATTTTTGCCAGACATTGGGGTGACTCTGATATTTGTTGGCAAAAGTTACATCCTCTAACAGTTATTTAAAAGATAATATGATCTTTTTGGAACCTTTAATATATTTATTCCAAACTGTCTTCCAGTTATATCACAGGGATAAGTGGAGGTGTTGATGGCAGTCTCTTCTACATGATGGCAGTGGATGACATAGTCAAGGTTCTTGGCAATTTCTCTCAGAGAAATGGGCAGATGGTAAAGAAGAAAGCAAAGAGAGTAGGCACTGTATGAAGCATGAAAACAAGGGAAAACTGAATTCTCAAAAAGAGCCAAATGTTATTTTTCTTCAGGAATAATTGCAATATATATGCTTTGAGCATTAGTATTTGTGGAAGAGTTCAAATTGCCTTAAAGAAATTTTGTAAAAAAATATTAGGCACCAATAAAAATGTAGTTTCTGGAACTTACTTTTTGTTTTTTAAGACAATTTTGCCTGCTTAAAAGCATGGTATTTCAGCTGATTTTAGAATAGCAGTGATATGAAAATGTTTTGAAATATTTAAGATAGGAGTACAGATACCACCAATATATTTGGAAAGGGGCATCAATCCAGCATTAATGGGCAGATATAGATCTAACATCAGATTTCTATTTGGCCTTTGATCTCATTCAAACATCGTGCGTTAATAGATATCTCCAAAAAGATGCTTCTGTATAAGGGAATACTAGAATTTTCCTCGTGGTCCAAATTGTGGATATCAGTTTAGAAATTTGTAGGAGTTGAATTATTGTTCAGAGAGAAGTATATAGAATTGGAATTGTAATAGAATGTTTGTCAACTTTCTGACTGTTTTGCATTTAAATTATTCTGGTGAGGAACTAAAGGCAAGAAAAGGTTCATGTTAGGGTCCTGAATATAGGATTGCAATCAGAGTATTGTTATATATATTCCTTTGCCAATTGGGCCCGCAATACTGGCTGATGTCATGGATCCATCTTGTTTTAGGAAAAACAAATACACACACAGTATATGACCTGCATATGGATTAGAGAACAAATGAAAGTATGCAATATCATCAAGAAAATAAAAGAATTGAAATGGAAATGGACTGATCACATAGCAAGAAGAACTGATGGCACATGGACCAAGGCAGTCATAGAATGGATCCCACTTGATAAAACGTATCCACAAAAGAGACTTAAAACAAGATGGAGTGATGATATCAGCAAGTATTGTGGGCCCAATTGGCAAAAGAAAGCTTAGGACTGTATTGGTTAGAAACATGCAGAAGAGGCCTTCATCCTGCAGTGGATAGACAATGGCTAAAATGACGATATTAATTATATGAATATAGTAAAATGTCAGCTTGGGTACAATTGGGCCACAGCAATGCACACTTCAAAGCAGTATTGCATCTGAATGAAGTTACAAATGATAAATTTTGGCAAGCATTTATATTATTATGTTTCAGTATAATACTATCAGTAGAACTGGAGAAAAAAGATCAACAAAATTCCCTATGTGGAAAGGCTTTGCCCTTCTAAAGATGGCAATATTGAAATATAAACTCATATTCTGTTATATAGTAATTTCTATCAAGACATACCGAAACAGCTTATTAATGCCTCTTTTAACTCAATTTCTAAGATAGACTGAAAAAAATTATGTTCAATTTTTACTAGCAGATAAGGACCCAAGGTAACGCTTGCTATTTCAAATTTTGTTTTCACAGCTTGTAAAACTTGTTTATTGCTAATAGCAAAATAATGCAAGAATACTTGTATATTTTTATCTTGCATTCCTTAAATTATTCTGTACGTTCTACTTTTCTATTTCTACTAGGTTTTATTTTAGGAAGTTTTATTTAATCTGGATTACTAACCTGTAGTAAAGAAGTGAATTAGATTTTGTTTAAATTAGTGGATATGATTTGGAAATGATTTTGTGTCTGTGTATAAGTACCTAACAAGGGTTTCTAACTTGCAGGTTCCAGTAAGAATCATCTAAGAGTTTTATGGGAGTCACGCTACCTAGTTCTGATGTCATGATCATTCATTCAAGCGTTAGTCAGGGAGCATGCTAGATATCTTTGATAATCACTAATATCCAGGGTTTTTTAAATAGAATGTTAATGTTTTTATACACTTTTTTAAAAAAAAAAACAGATGTCCATTGACGCCATCTTGGAATGTAACGGGCTGTATTGCAAACTCCTGGTATTTGCTGCTAGCAAAGGAAAAAAACAGAATTACTTGGTTTAAACACAAAGGGAAAGGGTTTTTTCCCTCAAAATGAAACAAGTTTGGGCCAAATATCGAAAGCTAACTTGACTTTGCATGAGAGACCATTTGTTGGGAATATAAGATATATTTAATATTTTAAATAATACAATATATTGTATTATACAATAAAGTAATAACAACTATAGTATGGATTAGAAATAGTTTTTATGTCAGAACTGAAAATTCTTGGGAATATATTAGCAAGATTTATTTAGAGAAAAGAAATCATGTGGATTTTTGTTCTTGGTATAATTTTTTAATCCTACACATTGTATCTGAGGGAAATATTCAGAAAGAGCCCCTGCAGAGAAAAACATTTGGTCAGTGCAGTTCAGGTGTGGAAGGTAGAGCATTCAATGTGTTTTCTCAGCAGACTGTTGCTGAGGAATAAAATTATTGCACTGTGAAATATTTCCAATTAAAGCTTTTAAAATGTGATTTTAAAACTTTGCAGCAATAGTCAAATTTGAAGTATTGTTCATGTAATCCCCAAGACTATTGTTTCTTGAAAATGCCTGCGTAATTTCATTTTCTCAACAACAACACAATATATATAATTATTCAATATGCGAGTAAGGCTGGTTTTGAAATCTTGCAACATGGGACCTATTTTATGCAAATACTACATATTAGTCATTTTAATATTTATAAGGAATTAAGTTTGTTTCAAAAATTGGAACTTTTGTATATAAACACATGCCGTTTCTGTTGATCAACTGAAGAATGATATGCATATCTGAAAGCAAATGCAGTACATGGGGAAATAATGACTTACTTCAAAGAATAAAACAAAACGTGTAACTCTAGAAAGAAAATTGGAGAAAATATTAGGCTAATGTGAGTGAAAAAAAGCATATTTGTTGAGTTAAACAATGCATAATTCCCTGGATATAAAGAATTAGGACCATAGTTGCTATGTAGATAGTTGCTATGTAGATAAAGGTAGTCCTCACTTAATGACCTGTCACTTAGCACTGTTCGAAGTCACCCCCCCAAAAAGCTATTTATGACCCAATTTTGAAGTTACAGTCATTGCAGTGGCTTGCGGTCATTTGTCCTAAGACCGACCATCAGGATGTTGCAGCACTTCTCTGTTTCTCTCCCCCACTTTGCCTGCCAGGTCCCCCTAGGAATTGGGCCTGCTTCTTACCCTCCTTACCCATCCTCCATCACACACTTACATTTTTAAGGTTTCTGGATCTCAGGTTGGGGAAGGAGGGCAGGTCATTTGTCTCTGGGCTGCTTGCTGCCTTCTAGAAGCAGCTTCCATTTTGAACATTCCTAAAATTCCTTGCATTGCACTGAAATGGAAGCTGCTTCCAGGAGGCTTAACAAGGGCTACACGCTGCTGGGAAAGCTCTGGAGCTCCAGAGACCTTCAAAAAATAAGTGTGCAATGGGTGATGGGGGAGGAGAGCTGGTAGGGGAGAAAAGGCCTGTGGGGACCCAGTGTGAGTGAGAAAGCCCTGTATGGACCTGGTGTGAGAGGAAAGAACTAGCAGGGAGGTAAGAGCTGTGGAGACCCTGAGGGATAGGAAATGGAGCATGGGGTGTGACTTAGGAAGGTGGGGAAGGCCATAGGATGCCCAGGGTAGGCAGGTCTCAGTATTAAGATGGAGTATGAATTGTTGAATAGGGAATATGTGTGAATTAAATAAGTCCACACAAGGCTTGATTTGTAGATAATTGACATGTTTGTTACTCCGAGCAGCTAGAATGAAGCCAATCTTGCAAATGGCTCTACATTCTGGATTTTTCTCCCTAAATATTTAAATCAATATCATTGTTGGAATTCAGTTCAGTTAACAAGAAAATGAAACCATGGCTGAGATCAGTATCATTCCCAATCTGTGGTGAGAAAAAAAAAAGACATTGTGGAATTCCTGACTAAAAGTCACAATTTTTAATGAATTTTAATGAACTGAGAACTATAAAAAAACAAGAAGGCAGGGAGGCAGTATGGTTTGATGCTTAGTGTTCTTTCATTACATAACCATTTCTGTAAACATCTCTGGCCCTAGTTTGTTCATAGACTCCAATTTTATAAACACATGTAAGCTTGTGTAATATAGGCTTAGACCCAATTGGTGTAATGGTTAAGGCAGTCATTTTCTCCAGCTGTAAGAAGGAGGCAGTGGCAAATGTCTTCTGAAAAACCATGCCAAAAAAACTGCAGAAACTTGTCCAGGCAGTCTTCAAAAATTGGACATAACTGAATGGAAGAAAAAAAAGATGCTTAATATTATGCAATGAATATATTTACTTGGGGAAAGAAAGAAAAAGAGAGAAATTGTATATTATTATTGAATTAAAACCACTATATCTTAAGTAGTGATTTAACTGCTTAAATTTTAAAGAATCTGATAGTGTTTTAAAAATTTCAGATGACTGACTCTATCACTTTGAATTCTTTTTAAAAAATAGCCAGTATCTGAGCGGTTCTGTTCATGTGTATTCATACGTAAGGATGGATATGTTTACAGCCTCAGGAAATACTTTTAAGTAAACAGTGTTTGCAATGGGCAATTCTTTGCAGGTATTATTATTTTCTTTTCCCTCTATATAAAGACAAAAAATAACCATTGTTTTCTTGATCAATACGTAGTTAATATTTCAAACAGTGATATGATATCAGTACCTTTGTGGTGTGAATGACACATTACATTTTTTTCCTGTGATCTTAATCTCTTACTTATTTTATAAAGTATGAATTGAAATTGCTATTTACACTGTTTCTTACATCATTCCTTTGTCTTGACAATATTTTACCCAGTTCTGAACATAGGAATGCTTAAAACCTTTGTTTCTGCTGTATATTTACACACACAAACACACACACACACACACAAACATACAAACACATACACAAACACACACACAGAGAGAGAGAGAGAGAGAGAGAGAGAGAGAGAGAGAGAGAGAGAGAGAGAGAGAAGAATTTATTTTATTGGGGGTGGGAGATTGTATCTATAGACCTTCGTGTGGGATGCTTCCGGCTTGATTCTCTTTCCTGTCCTGTTCTACATGAAACAGCTGGTTTATCTGTCTGCTAGTTCAGGGTTTGGTATCATCAGTATGCTGATTATATCCAGCTCTAAATCTCAACCTGGCACAGGTGAAGCTGTTCATGTATTGATCCAAATGTCTAAAGGCAGTTAAATCCGGATGGGTGAAACAGACTTTGGCTCAATCCTAACAAGACTGAGTGGCTGTGGCAGTTTGAACCCCTGAGGTTAGGGATGTTACCAACAATGATCTTGAATAATCCATTCAAGACTAGTACACAATCTGGAGGTACTTCTGGTCTCACAGCTATTGCTCAAAGGTGGCAACTGGGTCCAGGAGGATCTTTTTACAGGTTCATCTTGTGCACTAGTGGCCATTCAGACAGTTATTTATGCCCTGTCACTTCACAATTAGATTATTGCAATGTCATCTGTAGGGGGCTGCCTTTGAAGACTACACTGAAGTTACAGCTGATTCAATATGCAAGCAGTAGTGGGTGCCTATCAGTATGTCCATGTATCACCACTGTTACATGCGCTGCACTTGCTTTGAAGTCCCCAATGAGGAACAAACAGTGGACTTAATAGCCTTTTTGGGGAGTTTCTCATGTCTCTACTAAGAGATAAATACTTCTAAATCTACAGAACTGTTAGATTTTACTACCACCTCTAGCTGAGATGAATATGATTGAATACTTTTTCTTTCAAGGTGTAGTTGGCAAAGTTTAAAAATCACTTTATCAGAAGAGATTTTTTTTTTCTTCTGAGAGGGGCAAGTCACAAAAAAAAGTTGGCCTTAAGAATCCACCAGGGCCTAATTTACTTTAACCAGCGGAAAACTCAACTCTTCTTTCTTTATTTGCCATTTCAGCAAACTCCCTTAATTATGATTTCTTGTATGTGAATAGCTGTGCTCAAGGTAGGTTCCGTAAAATATGAAAGAAATATAGCCCTTTTGTTCCCATAAAAATAGAGTTTAAAGAGGTTTTTTTTTAAACTCACACTATAATTTCCTGGGATCTTCTACATTTAATTATAACTATAGAGATATAATAAATGGGTGGAAAAACATGGAGAAACATGTTTCATATTTGTCCTCTTTGTAAACAGATTCTGCGTTTATGGAATTGGTTGTACTAGAATCTAAGGCAGTTAGTCTAAATAAATGCCTATGTCTTTGCTATATAGAATCCCAATTTTGTCTTTAAAATAGCACAGATTTCATGGGACGATAAATTAAAAAAGAATCCTGCCTTTATTATTTTTATAAATAAAGGTGGCAAACATATCTAATACTTCTTCCTCCTCCTATTATCTCCATAACAACTCTGTATGGTGAGTTAGATTGAGAGAGAATAACTGGCCCAAAGTCACCAAGCTGGCTTTCATGTCTAAAACAGGACTAAAATTCACAATCTCTTGGGAATCTCCAATAGTTAATTCCTCTTTGTGGCTTCTTCATAGAGAATTTGCCCACAATGTCTTTCTTCTTTCTGTTTTACCTCTTCATGAGTATATAAGGAGCACACTGAAGGCAGGGGGAAAGAAAGGAATCATACCATCAACTTTTGTAAAAATGAAAAAAGAAAGATTTGGAAGAGCCACTTGAAACTGGCTTTAAAAGTAGATAGAATACTGGCTTAAAGAAGCAGGGTAATTTAGCTATCCTCTAATTATACCAACTTAGAAAGTATACTATATTACGGGTAGTCCTCGACTCACAACCCAATTGAGCCCCAAATTTCTGTTGCTAAGCAAGACAGTTGTTAAGTGAATTTTGCCCCATTTTACAACCTTTCTTGCCACAGTTGTTAAGTGAATTCCTACAGTTGTTAAATTAGTAACATGGTTGTTAAATAAATCTGGCTTCCCCATTGACTTGGCTTGTCAGAAGGTCACAAAAAGTGATTGCATGACCCTGGGAACACTGCAGCCAACATAAATGTGAGTCAATAGCCAAGCATCTGAATTTTGATCATTTGTGACCATAGGGATGCTGTAATAAGTTTAGTATGCTTAAGTAAGTCAATGTTTTTGTCCTGCTTAAACCACCAGGGATCGGGTCTTCCTTTCCCAGCATACCAAAAGCTAATCTACCATTTGGCCTGTCTTCATGTAATATTGGAGACCTAGACAGAACATGAAAAATAGATCACACAAATGCAGAGGAGGTGCTATAAAATGATGAAGTAGTATCTGATTGCAGTCTGAAACATCCAAGGATTCCTGCAGGTTAAAGACATGGACTGGTTAACTTCCTTCAGAGTATCAGGTTGTTTGATTCATTAAAAAGAAAAAAGAAAACATTTCCTTTTAACTATAAAACTGAAGATAATTTTAGTGTTAGGTTTTTAGCTTTTCTTTTAGAAAATGTTTTATATATAATTTCTACTCATTTTAATTTTTTTCCTTAGATTGTATGCTTAACAAAATAAATGCAAAAACGTTTACTTTTTTGTTGAAAGTATAAACTGTTATAACAACTTATTTAAGATAATCAGGAGAAATTACATTTTTAGCTGTTTGACTGTATGGTTAAATTTGGTCATCTTTAATCTTTCCTTCATGAAAAATCATTTCTGTTTGTAATAGGGTTAAAATGGATATGTGAAGGAGACATGTGAACAAGCCTTCCTTTACTGTTATAACTTCAAATACAGAATGTATATGTAATTATGAAAAATCAGATAGCATTGTCACATTTGATTGGTTTTCTGTGAAGATTTATTTTTATCCCAGTAAGGGGATGAATTCTATTAAAACAAGGAGAGGAAGGAGAGTTACAATGAATAACTGTTACAGCCCCATTTGGACTAGAACAATGAGTGTCTAATTCAAACTACCAAGGAAACATTTTCAAAAGCACTTTAGTGACTTTGAAGTATAAGTTCCATTAGAGTTTCGGCTATCACATGCTAAAAGTACTTTTGTTTTCTCTGCGTTTACTCTAGGTCAGGAAAGGAAAAAAAAGCGGTGCCTTTAATATTGCAAAATGAAAATACTTTTTAATGTCTTCGTGGATGGGAGCGGACTGTTAAAGTGGTAGCATTCTTTTTTGGTCTTAATCATACAAGGCTGCATAAAATTTTACTGTGGTTATAAATGAGGAACATTGTATGTAGTATACTATGTTCATAGTGGATGTTTTCTTTTGTTCACTGTCCTCTGGTTTAAAGTTGTGACATTTTCTGCTACTAGAAAATACAGTTGTAAGATGACAGCTGCTGTTGTCTATTTTTCACATGTTGGGATGTGAAAAAAAAAAATTCAAACTGTTAAAGGCCTTTCCCAGAAATTAATGCCTTTACAGATGACATATAAGAAAATTGTGCAATTATTGAAAATGTTCAAGGAAGTATAGTGTTTTTATTCAGTACAAATTTAGTGATATTAGTCACCACATTTTATAAAGGATTACGTAAATTTACTATCTGACTAGCAATTTATTAAGTAGTGTGAATGAAACAGAAGGGAAAAAAAGTACTTATTTCAGAAGAAATAGTTCTTTTGGAATGTTCCAGTGGTTTGAGTGATTTTGAATAAAATTAACATTTTGAATGGTTTGCTGGAAAGAAGAATGAAATCTCAAAAGTAGATGGTGTAACAGTCTATGCTAAGTGTTACCAACTAATTAGGCCACTTACAGAAAATGATCTGCAGCATGGAATAAACCAATATGGTTTTCTATTTGGGAAACAGGAAGTTCAGTACAGGTAGTCCTCGAGTTATGACCACAATTGAGCCAAAAATTTATGTTGCTAAGTGAAACATTTGTTAAGTGAGTTTGCCTCATTTTACGACTTTTCTTGCCATAGTTGTTAAGTGAATCATTGCATTTGTTAAGTTTTGTGACCTTCTGACGAGCAAATTCAATGGAGAAGCCAGATTCACTTTACGGTTGTAAAGTGAATGTGACTTCCCCATTGACTTTGCTCATCAGAAGGTCACAAAAGATGATCACATGACCCCGGGACACTACCCCACTCATAAATAGGATCCACATGCCAACCATCTGAAATTTGATCATGTGACCATGGGGATGCTGCAATGGTCGTGTGAAAACCGGTCATAAGTCACTTGTTTTAGTGCTGTTGTAACTTTGAACGGTCACTAAATGAACTGTTCTAAGTCAAGGAGTACCTGTAGCTTGCTTATCTTAGAAAGAAGCATTTTCTAGTAATGACTAAATGAACTGTTGTAAGACGAGGACTGACTGTAATATAGCAAGTAAACTTATCTACCAGACAGAGAGTAATATTTTTCGATATCCAAAGTAGCTCTGACTTTTCATTGCACTTACGTTTTATTCCTTTCAACTAAGTCCAGCTTATAGTGTGTAGATTGGCTGAAGTATAATGAAAGTGTCCATCTTTGTTGCCTTATGCATGTAGCAAAACATTTTTGTATTTAATTTGCACGTAGTACGTTCTTTCCATTAAATTTTATGACGGTGATTTTTCTTGTGGTTTTCTTGTCTGTGGACCGATGGATCTGTAAAGGAAGCAGTATCCAAGCAATCTATCTACAGTATAAAACTATATGTAAAAGCCTGTGTTTTGAAAGATTGAAGATGTTATACATATTTTTTAGTTTTATTTCTTTATTTCAGTTTTATATATAGTAGAAGTGGTTTTGAGATGAACAGTATAAAAATAGTTTCTTGGTATTGCAATTTTCATGAATCTGTTAGTTTTTGTTGTGGGAAGCTTTTTATTTAAGCTGAGGCCATGACAGAAGGCATTGTCCTTTTTTCTTTCTTAATCATGAATGTTGAAGTGGTGCTGGGAACTATAATCAGAAGAGTCTGATATTGTTAATTACAGGGAAGGAAGAATTGAAAATCTTGCAGCCCTCCAACCACAACCCAAGGTCACACACATTGGAAGCCATGGATTCAGAAAAATTCTATTAAATGCCAAATCTATCTCTAAAAAAAAAATCTTCTTCTTCTATGGCATGGCATTTATCATTGAGATTTGACTAGATGAGGATGAAAGGGTACTTTTGTCTGAAATTTGCCCAACTGGTTTCTCATGTTTGTGAAACTTGACTCCAGGGGAGGTCAGGAGAGATAGTGTTAATGCTCTGTGAAAAACCTAAAGCAGGGGTAGGCAACCTTGGCTCTTTTATGACTCGTGGACTTCAACTCCCAGAATTTCTGAGCCAGCATGGCTGGTTCAGGAATTCTGGGAGTTGAAGTCCACGAGTCATAAAAGAGCCAAGGTTGCCTACCCCTGACCTAAAGTCACTGGATGCATTATTCCTCAAGTGGGACTGTGAGGTCCTCCATGTGAAATTGAGTATCAGGAGGAGGTTTGCTAATATGTCTCCCCACCTATACCATTGTCATCTCTCAATGATACTACCATGTGCTTCATCTAGAGCTGTCTTGGAATATAGCAATTGCACTTAGACTTATACTGCTTCATAATGCTTTACAGTCCTCTCTAAGCGGTTTACAGAGCATATTGCCCCCAACAATCTGGGTCCTCATTTTTACTGACCTCAGAAGGATGGAAGGCTGAGTCAATCTTGAGCCTGTGAGGATTGAACTCCTGGCAGTGAGTGAATTAGCCTGCATTCTAACCACTGTGCCACCATGGAAGCTATGACCCGAAAGCTGCTGCTGCAGAGGATGCAGGTACGGCTTGCAGTTTGCTGGTAGCCAGTTCAGGAGAGTAACACCTATTTTGTGAGGGCTGCATTAGCTTTTGGTAAAATTCTAGACCCAGTTCAAAGTATTGGCTATTATAAAACCTTATGTCATTGTTTACTTTGGTGAGGTGAACAGAAGCAATCAGATATATGATGAGTTTTATAGATGATAACCAGCATCTTGAATAGTGCTAGGAAGCTCTCTGGAAGTATTGACATATGTTCACGTTCTCCAGATTGCAAATGCTGCTGCATTCTGAGCCACTTGCAGCTTTCCCAATGCTTTTCAAGGACAGCACCAAATAGAGCACATTACAATAGAGAAACAAGAGGTGTGGGTAGGGTCTCTTGGTCCAGAAACAGGTGCAATTGGCATAGAAGGTGAATTTGTGCTCCTAGCATGATGGAATGTGCACCTGTAGCAACAAAGAGGAAGATTTGCCAACTCAAAACTTTCATAGAGGGAGACCTAGATCAGAGGCTAAATAGTCCCAAGCTGGAAGAGGGAAAGAGGTTCTCTTAGCGTAGTTGTTTAGAAAGTTATAGTTTTAGTTTGGCTATATTCTAGCAGGAGTTGTGAGTCTAGAAGCCCCCTCCCTAAATTATAAATCAATTGGGGGAGTTCAACCCTGTGCCTGTCTTCTGAGGAAGAACACAAGAAAAAAAGAATGTGATAAAAAGTAAGTTGCAATTTTAACTAGTCTTTGCAGAAATGCAGTAGGGAATTCTTGACAAAAGCTCTTGAAGGACACTTATTGAAACAGAGTTATAAAATTAGATTTCATTTCAAGTATGAACATTGAAGTGAGCCTCTTTGCTGAAATTGTGATAATAGTTTATTCAGTGTTCTTCTGTTTTTCTCCTCTTCTATTACTGATCTGAAATGTCCCTGAATTTTTAACTAATTCAAAACTATGTGACTACTTAGTCATCTAAACATAAATATTTTCTTTTTCTTCAGAAAACAATCAGACTTTTGTAGCAGTCAGTGCTTCAAAGGAAAAAAAAAACTACATGAATTGAAACTGGTTTTTATCTATGTTTACTTCCACATCATTCTGTAATGGCAAACCATTCAAGAGTAAAATGATTTCCAGAGGTTATGTGCAGAGTTCTTTTATCCTCCAATTTGTTTTGCAGTAAAAACTGTCCATATGCCATGCAGTTTTAGTGGCTTCTTTCATGACATCCAGAAATTATTGGTCTGTTAAGAAGACATTTGAGAACTGAATAGTTACTGTTTTGTGGTCTCTTTGCCAACAGATGCAAGTTGAGTTTGTTTTCATAAGTATTGCTCTGTGTATTCCAGTAGATATGATAAACAGTATGGTTAAGAATTCTACATTTTGGTTATATTTATCATGCTTGGGCTGAAATGATATTCTAATTCTTTTGTTGAAAAGAATTTTGTTAGCATGGCTGAATATGAACGACTGGCATCTTAGCTTTCAATTTATGGTGAAAATGACGTCTGAGAACACAAATACATTCATGTTTTTCATAAGTATGTATGTATATATGTATGTATACTACGCTGAAGCAAGGTGAGGATTTTATTTTACTCTGTCAGCAAAATTGGATCTGGGAAAGTGCATCAGGGAACATATTTCAAAAGTGGGTAAGATCACACCTCTGAAATATATAATCTCTGATATACTTACCCATGGCCATGCTATATTTGCTAATCAGATACACAACAATTTTCCCCTTGTCCTTTCTCTGATCATCTTTGCTTTCAGAATTAGGCTTGAAAATATCCTTAATTAGCACACACACCTACACACTTCACTCTCTTGAAAATTAGTTGAGGATATTTTAAAGCTCATTTCAATTGGAGGGAGTTACTTTGAGGCAAGTTTCACAGTGGAAGGAGGGGAGGCCTATTTGTTCCCCCATCAAAAATCCTCTCTACTTAAAATAAATGCCTCTCTAATCCAAAGACTAGTCTATTTTAAAGTCTTACTGAAGAAAAGTTCTTATTTCCAATGGACCTAGTGAAAAATGCAGGCAATGGTTTATAGCGGGCAGGATAAGGTATTTTAATTCTAAACACTGATATTGCACATTGTAGTTATATGTATTTCCAACATTTTACTAGAGGTAGCTTACTGGAATTATATGATCTGCGTGCCTCTGTAAGATTACATTTTTTTTATTCATAGTAGGTAACAGCATGCTTATAAATAGGCATGTCAAAAACTGATATATAAGCAGGTATGGTTTAGCCCACTAGATCTATCCATCTTTCTGCAATAGTCTTCAACTTTTGGCCACAATTGAAAAGATAATTTCTGTCGCTAAGGAATGCACTTGTAAAGTGCAATGTCACATGACCACAAGACTTAGTAACACCACTCCTTATTGTTGATAAAGTAATTTCACCAGTTGATAGCTGAGGACTCACCCCAATCCAAGCCATTCTGGCCTTGGTCCCTCCCAGCTCTGAGCCTTAGTTTCTCAAAGGTAAGGAGTTGCCTCCCTTTCAAATTTCACAAAAAATTGTTCTAAGTTTGATCTTGTATGGTGGATCAAAGAATTGATAAGAGGGAGGAACTGTTACATTCATTCACAACTGGGACACATTTCCCCATCAAAGATCTCAATTAAATAATATTCCAAAAGATGCTCTGTACAAATGCAGGGCCATTTATGTCAATGTAGACATAACTACTTTAAGAATGGCAGTTACAGCAAAATTATGTGCAAGTACCCAACTGGATTTCGACATTGGAAATGCACATACACCCAATGTTATACAATTAGAGAAAGTAATAATGTATAAAAACATATTAGATGAGAGAGGAGAATTGAAATCAAGGAAAAACTTCAAGATGAAGGGATAGAATTGGAATGGTGGGCATATCTCCAACTGCAATCAAGATACAGGAAAGATAAAATAGAGTGGGGTATAAAAACAGAGCTGATAGAGCTAGATAAAATATCATTAGGAACTGAGGACAAAATGATTAAAAGAATATACCACTACCTTCTAGATCAGGCAATGTATGAAGAGCAGGTCAAGGAAACTATGTTAATGTGGAGTAGGGATTTCAGCCTTAATATTGGTCTGCATCTCTGGCAAGAACTGTGGGAAAGAAACAGGAAACTCACCTTAGCTACTTCTTATAAGGAAAATCTCTACAAGATGTTTTATAGATGGCATTTCCCACCCACAAGGTTATCCAAAATGGCCCCAAATCTCTCAAGCATATGTTGGAAATGCAAAATAGCAATAGGGACCTATTATCATATATGGTGGGAATGCCCTAAAGCTTGTGACTATTGGAATAAGATAAGAAAATGGTTGAAAGAAATATTAATGTTGGAGAGAGAGTTAAAACCTGAACTTTTTTTATTGGGCATAACCACAGAGAAATATGATAAAGGATTAGTTTATTTGATGTTGCACATTTTGACGGCTGCCAGACTGGCGTTCACACAAAAATGGAAGAACAAAGAAACTGCCACAGAGGAAGAAATACTATACAAAATACTATCTTGTGCTGAAATGGACAGGCTTACGATGGAACTGAAGAATAAAAGTGGATCTGAATACTTTGAAATCTGGGATAAATTTTACTATTGGTGGGAATCGAGGAGGATTGTTGGGGTTATAGATTAGTGTTAATATGGAAATGTATATAATCTTAGGTTAGTAAATAGAGAAATGAATCAAATATTGTATAAAAAACTCATATGTATCTATAGAGATAAAGAACTAAATGTAAGAAGAGAAATAATTGGATAGAAATGTTTATACTGGAATGTTACGTCATGTTCAATGTTTTCTTTTTTAACTGTTTTATAAATAAAAAACTTAAAAAAAAAAGAATGGCAGTTACAAGTAAGCAATTTGTTTTTATTTTGAGTGGACATGTCTATAATTCATATTCATCTCCATCTGAATTCTTAGATATTTAGAGTACAATAGTTTCATAGTCTATACATGGATGGTTGGGTGGTTCATTTTGAATAGATATTGAAATTTCTATATGTTGCATTGATATACTGCTGAATTATATTTCATTGATTGATTATTTTAATTGTGAAACTGCTGTTGAACTCATTAATTCTGTGTTGTATAAATATACCTGCATTAAGATAAAATGTAACAATAGGATCTGCTACCAATGCCTTCTAGTATTTGAAAGGGCCAAATTATTGCAACGTAAATACAATAATTTATTTATATTGTACATTTTTCCTTATTTGCTTTGCCTTGGAATATTTTCCTATTTAAAACAATTTGTTACAGGTGATTTACCCTGAAGCTATTATTTGTAGTGAATCACTAGCATAAGATGGGTGCTATAGATAATGAATGAATGAATGAATGAATGAATGAATGAATGAATGAATGAAATTTCAAGGAGTTATACTTAAGCAGGATAGGAGGAGATGGCTAATCAACTCCTCTGGAGCCTTTTCCCAAAGGAACTCATTTTGATGAGGTTAGTACTAAAATAATAATTTTCTTGATTTTAAGACATAGCAGCAATGGTGATTTTATCTTATTCTAAATCAAGGAAAAAAGTTTTGCTTAAATTTCTTAATTAAAATTAGATTTTGATTCATGAAAAGGGAACCTAATTCACTTTCTATTATGAAATTCATCAGTGGCATGATAGTTTACTGCTTCTTCAAAATAAGTCTTTCTGAAGTCAGTTGGGCTTACTCCCAGGTAGGTATAGTCTACATATAAAATAATCTTAAATTATTTCCCGATATATTTAACTTTTGAATTATTGCCATAGTGCACACATGAAAGACCCATATATTCAGAATAATTTTTTAAAACATTTCTGTGAATGAATCCCTATTAGATATTCATTTTTACAACAATGTATTGAATGGTGATGCACTTTGGTGAAATTAAGTAGAAGAATTGCTCTTTGCAGTGTTAATATTCCACTGGGTTTTCCATTTCAGAAAAACTCATTATTATACATGTACAAAGCTGAAAAGAAACAAGAGAGAGGCATATTGTGTGAATAACAGTCAAGGAAAAGAGACAGCTGGCATGATAATTTTCTAATAAAGCATAGAAAAGGCTGCTGTGTCTTGGAAGATAGAAAGAGCTTTAATTTGAGTATTCCCTTTGTTTGGATTTGCTTTGTACTGAAAAGTTCAGAATCATATTCACACCTTTTGTAAATGCTAACATAAAACAAATATAGCTTGTCAAAACTTTCAAGCAATCTTATGTACAGGGTGAAAAAAAACTAAAATAGTGATATGAATGTGCAAGAAATAGAGTTTTTCTTGTACTGCCTTTCTAATGAGATCGTCTCCAGTTCATGACTCAGCTACACAAAATCTCTGCAGATGGTCAAATAGGATAGAAACCAACATTTGGTGGGGCTGAAATGAAATTGTTTTGTTTAGAACATATGTATAATGCTTTATGCATAAACATCTCTGGGTGGCAAGGCTTTGAGCATGCAGTCTACCTTTTGTGAAAATAGAGAACCCAGAGAAGTCATGAGTACACAGTTTGAAAAGATTGTGTTCCAGTGTGGATAAACTAATTAAGATAGACAGTATCATGCCAAACTACGTGATTTAGTTTCAACAGACGTTCTGTGGAATATCTTATATATTTCACTTTTTAAATTTTGTTTTCATTTGTTGGTCTTTCTTTTGAATGGCTATACTTCAACTTCTTTGTGGCTTTTGTTAGCCACCAAAAATTGTTCGTTCTTTTGGATATATCCACTTCATCAAGGAAAAAAATTATGTGCTGAAAATATTATGCAGTCTACTACAATACCATAGATATAAGCAAAATGATTGGGCCAGAAAAACCTGATTCAAGAGATGCTTGGGGTACAAACATATGGACATATGGAAGTATAGTAGACTGCAAGATAAAGAATAGCCAACCTGAGATTTAATATCCTATAGTTGTCTACAGACATCATCAAAGAGTTGAACTGACTAATACAATGCAAAACAGTTTTAATTAGTATTAATAACTCAAGCAAAGTCAAATATTTTCTTTGTTAAGTATTTAATAGCTAATACAACTTGGACATGCTTCTTATTTTTCTGCCCAGAACAGTTTCTCAGATTATAATATTAGCATGGATAAATTATGACATGAGATTGATACAAAACAAGCTACCTTCACTTGCTGGCTTCTCAGATTTTTAAAGAATGTGGTAACTTTTAACTTAGGAATGTGAGCCCTTTCTTAGGACTCTTATTGTAAATCAATCATAAAAGCATTCTTTATGAACACAATGGGAAGTAAAAGTATATTTTTTCTTAAATAAACACAGTCAAATATTTACAGTACATTGCTGGTTTGAGTCCTATATGATTTTTTTTAAAAAACAGTGCATTCCCTTTCGCTCCTTATATTGTATAATTAAAAATTAATGGAAATTTCTAATAAAAAATGTAATAATAATCTTTTAGTAGTTACTGTTTCCTTAATCCAATATAAGGCATCACTCTACAGCCATTTACATATTGTACATCTAACATGTTTGCTTTATTGATTCAGAAAAATGTCAAAGTGGGTTTTCCCCCTCTTTTAATGAAACAACATCTTGGAAAGTTGAAATTTATTATACATATAATCTAATATACTGTACATACTAGCAGTTCTGATTAATTCTTAAAATGTGTGATATGAAGTATGTCCTCTAAATACAATCAGCACTGTAGAAAGCACAGTATATGTTAGTGTTTCCTTGGTGTTTTCAAACAAATAGATGCGACAATGAAAGATGGAGTTCTCAAGATTTCATAATATTAGTCAATAGATTAAGTGCAAAAATCATATGCAGCCTGTAGTCACAATTGTCAACCCCAAACTCTGGAAAATTTAATTTAATCAGGGCTGTTTCCAAAGGAGGCAGAGGAGGAGAGGTCCCGGGGCTTATGGAGCAAAGGAAGTGGATGAGGCTGTTGGCAGGCCCAGAGGAAGAGAGAGAGACTTTTGGAGGAGTTGGAGGTGGGGCAGAAGCAGCGTGCTCCAGGGGTGAAAAGGACTGAGGCCCCTTTAAGGAAAAAGTGGATCAGAAAAAGGAAAGGAGGGCAAGGTTGTCGTGCAGGAATACAAGCTAATTTGAGGGCTAATCCACATGGAGTTCCATTTCCATCTGTTCTGTTTGCCATCGTTCGCTCCCTAGAGACTAAAATGGACGATCTGAAACTTGAGCTGGCCACAAACAAGGAGTATATATCAGAGGTGGTGACCCTTTGAGAGCTGTATGCAATGAAATTTCATTTTGAACTATGCCGATTGGTGTACATTCAAAGTGACAATAAAGTTGTTATTGTTATTATTAATATTAAAAAGCAGTATAAATAATTTTATTGCAGCTGCTCATGGACTAGAATTTTAAGTACTGTATGTAATCTCACTCTGACACACATCTTTTTCAAGTGGGTTTCAGTTTTATATATTTTCTATATATATTCTCCTATTCTTTTAAAATAGAATTAAAATAATTGATCAGAAACGGTTATTATTTTCAACCTAATGGTAAAAATACTATGCAGTTAGGAGTACAGACTAAAAATTCATGAACCTTACAATATTCACAACAGAGAATGAAATGTAAATCTCAAGTCATAGTTTTAGTAGACTGCAAAGTACAGTTTATAACTTGATTTTATAAAGCAATGCTATGATCAGGCTCTTTTAAAATACCTGAAATCTAAACATTGCATTAAAGCACACATTTTCCTGTAATAAGCAACAAGATACTCAATTGAAGAGACATCAGTTCTGGTTTGATTTCCTGATGTGGATTTTGAGGAAAACAAAGAATTGTAGTACTGACATTATCACTAAATTCTCTCCTAGTGATGAATCTAATGAACCTTCCAACATAGAAAGCAAAGGACACAGTTGGTATCTTATTGTATTCTGCAACATCTAAAGTTTGAGTCATTTTTGTTTTTGTAGCTGCTTTTTTGAATTTCTTGAACTGATAGAACATGGCTGCATGTGAGAGAGTTATTTATTTGAAATAAGGGGGTTTCTAGCCTGAGGGCTTCTGAATTCAGAAATATATTTGACATACTACAAGTGTTCATCTGTCTTAAAGGTTCTACTTCAATAAATACACATTGGCCTGGGCTGAGAGAGGCAAGTGATACTTGATCATGAAATTGGGTTTGACATTTCACAGAAACTACTTCTGTTTGCAATAACAGCACAAAGCTTTTTTTTTTTTAACTCCTGCTCTAGTGGAATTGTTACCATGTTGTATAGATATTAGAGATTTTTGCATCCAATTTTCAACTTTGACTTTGAATTCATCCATATCTAAGGTGAAATCTAGTGAAAGCGATACTTTGGTGGATAGAAATCATTATTCAGTTACAATTGCATATGTACCAGCAGATGTAATTTTAAATAAAGGTTCTGATAATTTTGGATATTACGTTGGATGTCTTCTGGCTATTTAATCTATTTAATTAGATTGAGACACCTTTCCCAAATCACTTTGGTAAATCAGATTGACCTAATTCAATGCAGCAAATTTAAAATTCAAGTTTGGTTTATTTTTCTGAATAAAACAAATCAATTAACTCTCCAAACATTTATTCAGATTATATCGGAAACAATCCATTCATCCCTTTTCTAAAATGGCATCTAACCTGCCATTGGGATCATTCTGTGTTAAAAAAAAAAATAATATACCACAGCATCACCCAGTGCTTTTGTGAAGGATTTAAGCTCTATGAGTGCATACATTTCCATTAATGAGTTGATGGGTATATCCATTTGACAGCACATCCTGAACTAGATACATTTCTGTCTGTTCCAAAATGTTGTATATGAAAGGTGGTTTTCTGAGATACAAGAGGATAGAGGTAGCTGTACTGGGTCCAGAGATCCCAAATTCTGAAATTTTGCTGCTTTGTTCCCTGCAACATATTTGAGTGTATCTTTCACATCTTTTTCCTACCTTACAAAGTAACAAATCCATACTTTGATGTACTGGTAGTCCTCAATTTACAACCACAATTGAGCCCAAAATTTATACTGCTAAGTGAGACATTTGTTAAATGAATTTTATCCCATTTTATGATGTTTCTTGCCACAGTTGTTAAGTGAATCACTGTGGTTGTAAAGTTAGTAACATGGTTGTTAAGTGAATCTGACTTCCCCATTGACTTTGCTTGTCAGAATGTTGCAAAAGGTGGTCACATGACCCTGGGACACTGCAACCGTCATAAATACGAACCAGTGCCAAGTGTCCGAATTTTGATCATGTGACCATGGAGAGGCTGCATGGGCATAAGTGTGAAGAATAATCATAATTCACTTGTATTCACTTTTTTTCAGTGCTCTTTTAGCTTTGAATGGTCACTAAATGAATGCTTATAAGTCGAGGACTTACTATATTGTTTAAATCTCTGTTAGCAATATTCTGTGCTATGTTATAAAAGGATTTCAGGTGGCTATTCTTCTTAGTGTAATCTGCCCAATTCCTGAATAGTGTCTTGGAGATGAATTATTTAGATCCTCTTCCATATTTATCTAACTGAATTCCCCGAAGTGTTATAATTTTTTATTTTGACAGGAAGCTTAGACTCCACCCTAATTCAGTGGGGAATAAGAGGGAGGGAAGGGTCAGGACTTCAAGTTTCTGTATAATATTCTATATCAATGAAGTAGAGCCCTAACCATCATAGTATTTTATAGTGGATCCTGATGCCCCTCCTCATCTTTCCCATAATTTGTTCCCAATCATTCCTGTTTTTTTTTTCGGGAGAAATATAAATGTTGAAAAATGTAAAACTGGACAATTTCTTTTGATATGTTGTACGCAAAGCCCTCTATTTGGAAGGACCACACACATCAAAAACAAAAACTGAAGCTGAAGTTTAAGTAGAAGGGAAAAGTGGCAACCCAAGATTCATTTTTGCCATATTAAATTATGGTCTTATGCAAATTTTATTGAAAACTTTAATATGATGTATACTGATCCAGCATCAGTTTTTCTTGATTTTTAAGATTTTTTTTAGAAAAGAAAATGTTGACATTCTTTTTTAAATTAAATATCATTAATCTATGTACCTTTCAGTGGTACCCTCTTTTCTTTGTAGAAGTTTAATTTAATGAAAGAAAAAAAATTAATATGTATTCCGCATACGCAGTGTCTGTATATCAGCAAAGTCTGTGGGGAGATGAATGCCCCAAAAAGCTCCCAATAGTATATGTTTTGTGAATCTTTTTCTGTCTCTAGTGGTAACATGGTTCTTTTAACTGTATTATTTTTTTTAACAATCTAATATATTTCAGGCATATTGCTCTCATCAAATTCTCCCCATCTGTACCTTTGTTTTTCTGTTTTGCCTCCAACATATCATTATCTCCTCAATACCTCCCAGAGGAACATGGACTGGGAACTGGGTATCCAACATGTAGTCTCAATTCTTATATTTCTGTTGCTTACTTCTCCTGAGAGCTTTCTATTATCAGATGTAAATTAATTCTACGGCAAGAGTCAGTTACTAATGGAAATTAAAATAAAATTGACAATCAAAATAGATAAACCTAAACTTCAAAAGGCATCTGATGTAAAGGCTTACCTGAAGAAAGCTAAAATCTTGCTTCTTTTCAATCACACTTAAATCTGGTATGTTGTGAGCCAAGATTTTATCAGTTTGTATTCAGAAATCTCATAAAATTTTAATGTGCTCATTTTTTATTACTTTTGCAATTCTATGTTCCCACCATTTTTTTTATTACTGGCACATGATAATTTTTATAACAGCTGTTTTAAAAATTCAGCTAGAACTACACTAAGTTAATGATGGCTTATTTTCTTTGACCTCATTACACCTGTGAGAATTTTCTACTCCTGTCTATTGCAACTTTGAGTCACTTGAGTGGCAAGTAGGACACTGCTATTGCCACAATTATTCATTGGCTTATCCTCTTAGCATATGGAAGTGGCAGTTTCTTTTAGAGACAAGTAAATATTATTTCCAGAATTTTTTTTTAAAATGATAGATTTTTCAGTGTCTTCTGTTTTATGATCTAAGCAGTAACTGCAATTAAAATTACAATCCTGCTTGTACTAGGAATGGATTTACCTGTATAAGCCTCCAATTAAGAGGAGGCAGCATTTTTTATAATTAGATTTGGTTTTGTGATAACATCACACAATAACAAAACATTTGTCCTATTCAACCCTATTATATTCCAAACAATTATCCACAGGCCAAAAAGAACAGGATCAGCCATCCTAAGTTATTTTTAACTCAGTCCTCGCATCTAATGTCAGCTTTGTCGATTGCACTGGAAAAGGATCTAAAGGATTCCACCATAAACTGGAAGCTGAAAATGACAATTTATACAATTAAGCAAACCTTTTTCAAAGTATATTCAGTATGGAGTCACAGCTAAAAAGCAAACATAGACAGAACCTAAGACAGGAATGCTATTAAAAGTGACTGGAATTGATAAAATGCTTCTAGTCCTAGTTAGCATTGGAACAGGAGAAATATCAGGAAATTCAAGCCTACTGTATAAGCTAGAAGGAAATTGAAAAAGCATTCAGGAATAAAGCAATTGAAAACTATTTTCCTATTTTTTTAAAAAAAAATAACATGGACATCTCCATATAATCAACAGATGTCACCCTTGATTTTCTTTTTATTCAGTCCTTATTCTTGGGGAATCTGCAGTTCTACAATTCTGTAGATCTTACATGTTGACTAAGAATTTTGGAAGCTGTTTTTGACAGGCCATCAGTTCTACAGCACAGCTTTAAAACAATTGCCACCACTTTAATCACCCTGACATCAATTGGGAGACAAACTCTGCACCAAGTGGAAAATCAAACAGAATCTTGACAAATCTAGCAGACAACTTTGTCTCCCAAAAAGTAAAAAAGAGAACTAGGGAATCAGCCATATTGGACTTAATTCTCACAGAGATGAAATGATAGAAGGTGGGGAAATGATAGAAGGTGATAGAACCTTGGGGACAAGGGATCATGCAATATTGGAATTCAACAATATGCAAGCACAAACAATAAAACATAGTCAAAGTAAATTCTTAGAATTTAAGAAAACTAATTTCAATAAACTTACAGAGAGCTTGGGAAGGATTCCATGGATGAGCATCCTCAAGGGGAAAACAACTCAAAAAGCTTGGGAAATTTTGAAAAGTTAGATTATAAAAGCCCAGTCTAGAAAAGCCCAGACTAGAAAAGCCCAATGAAGAAGAAAAATAACAGCTCTCAAAAGAAACTAGCATGGCTGCATAAAGAACTATCTGATAAATTGAAAGACAAAAAAATGGATCCTGACATCAATACCTGGGAAGATTTGGGAAAAGATAATAAAGCAATGAATCAATGAACACCTAGAGGCAAACAAAGTCATTACCAAAAGCCAACATGGGTTTGTCAGAAACAGATCATGCCAGACAAATCTTATCACATTCTTTGATCAGGTGACAAAATTAGTGGACCAGAGGAATGCTGTGGATATAATTTACTTGGACTTCAATAAGGCATTTGATAAAGTAGACTACAACCTACTATTTGATAAGATAGAAATATGTGGTTTAGACAGCATCACCGCCAGATGGATTCATAGCTGGATAACCGGCCATACTCAGAATGTGATTCTCAATGGAACTGCATCTACATGGAGGGAAGTGTGTAGTGGGGTGCCCCAGGGCTCTGTTCTGGGCCCAGTGCTCTTCAACATCTTCATCAATGATTTGGATGAGGGGATAGATGGGGAACTCATCAGATTTGCTGATGACACCAAGCTGGCAGGAATAGCCAACACTCCAGAAGACAGGCTTAGGATATAGGAGGATCTGGACAGACTTGAACACTGGATGCTATCTAACAAAATGAAATTCAATGGTGAAAAAAGTAAGGTTCTACATTTAGGCAAGAAAAACCAAATGCACAGGTATAGTATAGGGGGTACCTTGCTCAATAGTAGTAACTGTGAGAGGGATCTCGGAGTCCTAGTGGACAATCATTTAAATGTGAGCCAGCAGTGTGCTGCAGCTGCCAAAAAAGCCAACACAGTGCTAGGCTGCATTAACAGAGGGATAGAATCAAGATCACACAAAGTGTTAATACCACTTTACAATGCCTTGGTAAGGCCACACTCAGAATACTGCGTCCAGTTTTGGTCACCACAATGTAAAAAAGATGTTGAGACTCTAGAAAGAGTACAGAGAAGAGCAACAAAGATGATTAGCTCCCTTTATTTTCCTGTTCCCTTCTTCTTGCCTGTTGCTGTGGACTGTGACTACGATGGCAGAGGGTAAACAGGAGGTTCCTACTGGGAACCTACTGGCTTGCTAAGTGGGGTGGGGTTGGTGGGTGGAGCACAACTATGTAAAGCACTGGGAGCAATTCACTCCCAGTGCTGACTTTTCTTTTGCATTAAAGTTTGCTGGTCACCTGTTCCTTCTGTGTTTGGAGTTTATCAGCAGCTGGCAGAGGTCAGCTGACAGGGACTGGAAGCTAAAACATACAAGAAACTGTTGCTGGAATTGGGTATGTCTAGTTTAATGAAGAGAAGGACAAGGGGTGACATGATAGCAGCGTTCCAAGAAGAAGCAATGGATGGAAATTAATCAAAGAGAGAAGCAACCTAGAACTAAGGAGAAATTTCCTGTGAATGCTCCATTCCTGTGAATGCTCTAACACAAGCATGTCAAACTGACAGCCCACGGGCTGGATGCTTCATACTGAAACCGTGCCCACCCCATTGCTGGCAATGAGGAAAAAGTCAGGATACATCATGCGACGTCATGTGACGTCGCGAGTTTGACATGCCTGCTCTAACACTAGAAGTTACCACCACCGCAGATATGTATCTACAGGGAACACCAGGAGCCAATAATGTCACATACTTCATGATGTCATCACATAAATATAATACTTGAGTCATGACATAGGTACGTTGTTTGTGTCATTTGCATACTGTCATGACACATAACATTATTCTGACATGATTTTGAGTTCTACTAGTTGCCTATGATTGCCATTACATTTATTCCTTAGGATTTTGCTCACTGAAATTAAACATGAAATGCTTATGTATTTCTCCCATGATTCTAGAGAGAAAAGCCAGGGACAATAATTCTGGTATGCTCACATTAGTATCAAATTGGGCTCAAAGGAAAAGTAAGAAAAAAGGGCAGGAAAGGAAGCCAGATATGGATGAGAGGAACAAAATAACTGAAACTAAAAGGTTTCTAATATGATTACTCTCAGATATGTACAAAAGTACATACCAATATAGGTATATTTTCATATTCATACATATCTGGAGAAGCTTTCAAAATTGGCTTCCAAAGCTGAAACTGTTTTTGGATTTAATAAATTATCACATTTCAGAGCTGAGAACCTAGACAGCAGAGTATTTAGCAGCCCTTTTAGTATTATAATTTATCTCAAGATTCAAGTTATCTTTCAATAGGAAGGAGATTAATTCAGATTCATAATAACAAATATGGCAATTCCATCTATTTTTGATTCAAACTTTTTAATGTAATGATGTGTGTATTCTGACTAGTAGTATTCTGCTGGCAACTGTCTGCAAATCATTACTTTTAACCTATCACATAGCATTTCTGAGTGGTAAAATGCATGTAAAACTCTGTATCTGGTTAATGACCTGTGATATCTGAAGTTTTATTTTTTATGTATCTGGATGTGATTCATTCCCTTTATATTCTTATATAAATTTATTAATAAAGTTGAATTAGTATTGTTAGGTAGTTCTATGATCTTCGTTTTTTTATAATTCTTACCTTCTGTTATTTTTATGCTATACTGCCAAGATTACCTAAGCATTCTTGAGGAGAAATTTCCACTTTAACAGCACGGTGGCTTTCAAGGGATGCTGGAGCAAATTTTGTAAATTTCTGTATGTAATTAGCCGCTCTATACGAATTGAATTAATTCTGAATTCAGAAGTTAAATGTCCGCTAGATTTCAGTCTTATTTAAACAGTGTAATGCAATTTTCAGTATTTACATGTATCAAAATACACATTTAAAAGTGGTATTTTGCATTTAAATATACATTAAAGCATCTATTTTGTATTTTTTAAGAAATATGGGAGCTAATGAAGAAATGGCATGCAATTAGGAATGAAAAGATGTGGAAATGACATGGCAAAACATATTTTCCAGTTCCTGTAATTATAGTGTTTTTATTCTTCATCTGTTTTCCCTCAAAATTAAGAATTGGACCCTGCAGGAGAAAAACAACCAAATGGAATGATTGTGATGGAGCTGAAAGCTGAGTGGAAAAGAGAGTAATTCCCTTCTCTTCAGGGTTTTTCCTCTATTCTATAAATGGATGCTTTGCTTGAAAGGAGTCATGGGATTTCATTAAAAGCAAGTGTATTGTAACAACCTAGTCTTAGGAAAAAAATATAGTGTTCAATAAAATATCTTCCTAGAAATATAGTCTAATGCTACAACAAATCTATATTTACCTGGGAAGAGCCAAAAGAGCAAACAATCACAATGCTTTGGTGGTTTCTTAATTTGATGACTAGTGTATACAATGATACTAGTACTCAGACTAGGTTCTTCTATCACTGATTCCAAAATCAAGGAAGTTAGAGATAAGATTATTGTACTGGCATTGTAGCCTTTTGGGGACCTTGGAAAAATGGCAACAAAACGCTTGATAAATGGAACGGTGACTCTTGAATTCCACATCAAGTAGTTATTCCTAGGTGATTTAGTGGTTTCAGTCTTAACAAATTTGAAGAATGCCAAGATGAAAGAAGTTTCTTAACAAACTCACAAAAAATGAAAGTGACTCAAGTTCTTCAAATTTTACTGACAAGATTATATAGATGCTCAAATTCCTCTGTGATTTAGAAGAAGGAAATACTTCTGCTCACATTTTACCATCAGCTGGCATAGTTTATTGCAGATATGTAGCACTCCATCCTTTTGCCCCAGAGAAAAGGAAAAACGAAGGCAATGACAGGTCTTTCAAATGCAAGAGAAGTTAGTTTCTTCTTTTACCTTCTATGTTTCTCTTCTAGTTAAAATAGGTATATCTTGTTTGTCTACTAGTGCAGACAACAACCCTGGAAAAGGAGTAGTTATCCCCTTTTGGCCCTGTGAATTTTGTGAATATGGGAAGGAGGGGATAGGTTCTGCACTTGGCTTTTAAGTGGCACTTTGGAACTGGACCCACAAAAGTGTGTAGAATCAAGGTAAATTAAATTTGACTACCAAGATTTGAAGGGTTCAGATTGTTTCACTGAGCTTTCAGGCCTTACGGACCTCAAGGAATAGCACAGGCTTAGGAAAACGTAAAGAATCTAGCCTACCCATACTTTCCTGGAATAAATCATTCACTTGCCCATGGTCTGCCTGGTCTCTAATGCTTTTCTTGTCAAATCGGATAGGTCAACTTGATCCCACTTTTTGATACAATTCTATGGTCACCTGGTACATTCCTCAGAATATCATGCTTCAGAACTGACATGCAGTATTTTTGCTGCTAAATAGCCTTCTGCTCTGCTATTTTGAGTATAACAGATATCAATGTTATATCTCTGCTTACATATCACCTTGGTTTACCTTCTGAAGCATCTAAATGATCAGAAGTGCTTTAATCTGGGGGGCATAGTGCAGAAGCCTTAACAGTGTCTTCTTGCTGCTAGAGAGAAGAACCTGGCACAGAGAGAACAGATGTCTTTCAGAGTCTCCATTTTAAATTGTACTATCTCCTTTAAACATACACCATCTGTTTCATTGTCAGTACATACTGGTTGGTTAAATTAAAGGAGATGCTGAAACAAAAAATAAAGTTTAAAGTTACAGTGCTGCTGTATTAAGTACAGGCTCACCAAAAATAAAGTATTGAGAAGCTGTAAAAATATTCATAGTAAGCACAAAAACACTTCCATATTTCAAACAGAAATGCAAGAAGATCAAAAAGTGCAGTTTACTTTGAACATTTCCACTCATATCGCATTGTTTTTTGATGCCTACTCCTTTTTCCTCCAAGAAAGAAAAAAATGTACCTTGGTAAAAGGAATTAGATGATAGATAAAACTCCAGCAAAGGTGGGAATAACCTCCTTTTCATTAGAAAATTATATTCCGAGAAAAATGTTTTGCTAGGATGATTAGGCATGTGGTTCAGATTTGCAAACTTATTATTAATTTATTATTTGATAGATCTACTATATATTCCAGCTTCATCCACTAATTCAAGGCAGCATACTTGGCACTCCTTCCTGCCATAATTTTCCTACAACTAGTGGAGGTAAGTTGGGCAAAGGCAGTGTAAGAGGCTCAAAGACCACCAGTGAGGATTGAATCTGGATTCCTTAATTTTCCTTCAGCACTTTTTAATGAATGTAGAAACATTGAATTTAGAGCAGATGGCAGGATATTCAAATCATCCTCATTTATACATTCCAAATATCTTTTAAGTTGTGAATTGACAACATGAATAATTTAATATTTTGAAAGTAGCTAAAATTTATGACGTAAAGTCATTTCTAGTGGGCAGTGGTGAATTTATTTGTGGGACTTAAAAATCATTGGCAGAAAGAAGAAAAAATAAAAGTGATTTATTTGATAATGGGTAAAATAATGGTTTGTTATTTCTGATGATGCCTAATGGTTTTCTTTCTGACTGAGATTGGATTATGATAATTGGATTACTTTATAGGATTGTTTTCAAAAATGCTTAATTCTTAATTGGGAATGGACTGATTATTTGAAGAGGGATTGGAAGAATTTATTTAAATGGAAATGCAGATATATATATTTCAGTTGTTACTTCTGTTATCCCTTATGTTGATTAATAATAACATTGAAGATTTAAAGATGGGTATATAGAAAAGGGGTCAGATATCAAATGAAGAAACATTTAGTTATATCTTAAGAGTCAGTGATAAGACAGAGATAAAAGAAGAAGTATATACAATACATTTTGGGTGTTTTCTCCTTGCACTTAATTTTTATATATAAAATATATAATGTAAGTAACATAACAAAATAACATGACATGACACGACACGACATGACAAAATAACATGACATGACACGACACGACATGACACGACACGACACAACATAACAATAAGTATATATATTTTTAAATGTATTTCTGTATTAAGTTTTTGTATTATTTATTTGATATACTGTAATTCTTAATAAAATAATTGAACAAAATAATAATAAAATAAAATTTGCAACATGGCCATTTGCAACATTGTAAGATTTTTCTACTGTTGCTTGTTGTTCTTGAATGAGTTTAATTAGATTTTGAAATTAAGTAGCAAAAATCCATTAGCTTTTGTGGTCATAAGAAATTTCTTATAATCTTGAAGTGAGAGTTGCCAATCTGAAAAGATTGCTGGTTTATGACACAACATTGCTTCAGGAGTAATTGGAAGTAACATTTTTTGCCTTTTTCCTTTCATGCTTTCAGTAAATAATGATGGAGATGAGCAAATATCTGATGTATTGATGGGTTCTTCTTCTTCTTCTTCTTCTTCTTCTTCTTCTTCTTCTTCTTCTTCTTCTTCTTCTTCTTCTTCTTCTTCTTCTTCTTCTTCTTCTTCTTCTTCTTCTTCTTCTTCTTCTTTTGCTGCTGCTGCTGCTGCTTCTGCTGGTTTTGAGGGAGATACAAAGTTCTGGTCTTGCTCTTCTGGTGACCTCAATGATTATTATTTGTTGTAGTGTGTCTTTGATGTTGTCTCTCCATCTTGTTCAGGGTGTGTCTCATGTTCCTTGAACTTCTCTACTTTTTGTACAAGCCTTGTACAGTATGGAATTCCAAAACATCCTCTCCAGGTGAGCAAACCACTTGCTGTTTTTGTATGTAATTTAAGATTGGTTCTATGCCAATTCTTTCTCTTATGATCTCATTTCTGATTTTATTTCTTGGTCATTCCACCACTTTCCTCAAACATCTCATTTCCATGGTGACTAACTTTCATTTATATTTTATTGTAAGTGTCCATGCTTGGCACTGGTAACATAGGGTGGGGATGAATATGCTTTGTATAAGATGCTTCTTTGTGCTGATCGGTACTGCCTTATGTTGTTGTAGTGGAGCTAGTTATCCCAAAACCTGGTTTGCATTACTGCATTGTATGCTAATTTTCCTGTCCGTTTTACCATCTTTGGTGAATGTTGTTCCTAGATATTTGAACTTTAATACTTGTTTTATGCTTCTTCCCTCTACTACTATGTTTTTTCTTCCAGTTGCCATTCCTTCTGTTTTCTCTTTGCTGTTTCTCATATTACTTGTCTTGCATTCTTGGTTCATGGCCATAAGATGCCGTTGCAGTTTTTTAGCTCTACTTTTTATCAATGCCTGAGCGTCTTCAAAAAGTAGCTTGTTGATATTATTTCCATTCTTAGTAGGCTGGGTAAAGCAAATGAACCAGGGCAGGTTACACATCTGCACCAACTCATATTTTCATCATTTTTTAAAAAAACAAAACAATTTAATTAAAAAAAAACCATTGTTTTTAAAATATATTAATTTCTTTTTTGGGGAGAATAGTGATACAGTTTTTGTGTGTTTCTAACTTAATATATATATAGCATATTTTCATATATTTTAAATATGTAGTATGAAGATATTTTTCTTGTTAACAGTATAGAGTTCCCACTACCACTTTTTGAGTATTTTTTTCAAATTTCCAATCTAGATCAGGGTCTTCTCACCCAAATACTAATTATGGCCACTCCTGCTTAGCTTTTTGAAATTAGCCGTAGTTAGCTACTTACTAACAATGTGTAACAGCATGCAGACATTCTATTCATATTAGTATTTTCTAAGAAATTTGGTTCCAATCCTAAAAACTGGACATAAATTGAAATGGCATTTACATAAACATACAACAACCTCTTGCTTTCAAGGTTATAGGAATGGTGCCAAGACTCCAGCAGTTTGTAGAAAGAATGGGAAGAAGAAATCAATTTAAAGTACCACAAGCATAAAAGTAATTTACATATTCTTACTAGCAGTGGGCTATTAATTGATCTGTTCAGCATGATTCTAGACTTCAGTAAAGATTCTTATCTAGCAAAACTTGTCTACAAGTTAATTGCCAAATCAAGCTAAAAAGATGAGCTAATTTTCAGGGGATTTGTAAATTATTGTACTATTGACTCCTGAATATAAGAACTTGATATAAGAAAACGTACTACTTCATAAATCTATAATTGCTTGGCTGAAAGTAGTAAGTCAGAATTTGCTCACAATCACAATATATGTACATGGAAATAATATTCATATTGAAGTATGATCATGTCTTATATTTACGTCAAATGAAACCCCATTGTGACTTAAAGATCTAAATAGTAAACAATGTCAAAGCTTTCTTCTTAAGCAGATTTAATTAGTTACTTAGTTACTATATCACTGAATTTTGATCAAGAAGAAGAATCAAATTAATATGAAAAATTTTTGTCCTTCCCTTATGTGTTTTACACCTCAGCAAACTACTTAAAAACTTAAACTGCAAACTATCTTGCTTTTTATTTTATTTAGGAACTTTGCAAAATAGATCTATAGATATCTGTAGCACTGCTCAACTAATAGAAGAAGCGATAAACATTGTTATAACATATAAAAAGTAAGACCTTTCTACTGGAAAAATATGAGCTTTTTTACATATTTTTCTATGTAAATACTTTTTATATAATAGCAAGTTTATTCATACATCTATGCATTTGATTTTCCACATCACTTAAATGAGCAATTTCTTGGGAGTGTGGAAGGAAATACAGTTATACAGTATTTTGACAATAAGCCCCAGAAGCTTAGAATTTGATTTATCCTTCCCTTCTACAAGTCTTTTTTCAAATGGATTTTCTCAGTTAGGTCTACAATAGCAACTGCAAGTGACTAGACTGGCAAGAAAATGGCAACATATGTCAATTTTTTTATCTTTACCTTGAATTACTTTTCCGTTAATCATTCTTCTAATCTTCTGTCAGCTTGCTTGAGGCAAAGGTCTTTACCTTCAAAAATTCCATCTTTCAGATTTTTATATCAGCTGACAGGAGAAAGATAGAGTGGAGTTTAGGGAAATTTTGTCAATAGCCTAGAGATAAAGAAGCCAAGTATAAAAGGCTCACTATGAAGTTCTGAATGATATGCCAAGGAATCCTTGTATATTTACTCAGAAACAAATCTCACTGAATTCAGTAGGATTTTCTTTCTAGTTAAGTGCATCTGTAAAGGACTCAATAGCTGAATAAAAATGCCAAATCTTGTCTGAACATCTGGCTGACTTGCAACCAACCATAAAATATATAATAAACAAATATCTGCCACACATCACCCTATACTTAACAATTCTTGATAAGAAAGACAAAAAAGTCTGGATAGTGGACACTGCAGTATCTGGAGACAGCAGAATAGAAAACAACTGGAAAAAATAACAAAACAAAATGACCTGCAAGTAGAAGTAGAGCAACCGTGGCAAAAGTAGCATCAGTAGTTTGAGGTGTTTGTTTTCAAAACATCTGGAGCATCACTTGAACACTATTAGCATGGACAAAAGCACTATTTGCAAAAGACAGCTTTACTTAGAAAAGCTTACATCCTATGATTTAATATTACATTTAATTTAATATATATTTAATATTATTAAATATATGTAATATTACATTTAATATATATGTCCTTAGGAAGGACTCTTTAGGTAGACAAAAATGCCAAATCCAGCCTAAATATCTGGCTGACTGTACAATCAACAATAATTATAAGTTTAAAATTAGGAAACAGCTCAGCATGAAGTTAAAAGCTGAGGGAGAAAGGAGGGTCATTTGTAGTTTTTAACTATCACATTTCCAGTCATCTCTATATTCTTCATAACAGGTAAACCATTCAAAGCCATCTACCCATAGATCTCTAAGCTTATCAAGGTTCAACTTCAGCCTTTTCTTCATCTAGTCTACCATTGCATCCAACCATTCCTGTCTTTGATGTCACAGAGAAATTAACCGGCATGCCATTAGCTATCTCATTGTAAACTCTAATGAAAGCTACTTCATATGGACGTTAGAGCATTGGGAACTAAGTGTAGGCTTGTTTCACAAGGGGTCAAGGCACAGTCTTCTTGTGTTATTCAATAAATTTAATCCTTGCAGCAGAAGTGCTGCAAGATATTATTTTTATATTATAGTTCATGAAGCTGATTGAGGAGACTGTTGAGAGATTAAAAGAAAACATAATTGTATTTTTCACCTATCATAATGCCAATTATCTTCCAAAATAAGTTTTCAGTGTAGATTGGAATAGAGTCAGATAATCAGAGCTTTCTGAAAACGTACAGTTGCAATGTGTCTTCAACCTTCCAAGCAATTGCCCCCAAATGTGGCATTTATTCAGAGTTTGAGGGAAGACATTTCTTGTTCAGGAATGGCCTCCTGAACCTCTTTGAAGGGAACAGGAATCACTCTATCATGCAGTGACATATTAACTAATATCTGGACCCATCCAGCTAATGTTCTAGCTGCAGAGGGAAAGAGAAAATATTGAATAAACTTGATATTTAAATAAACAATCCCAATGTATGCATTTATAGGTAATGAGTAAAAAAAAATGAAAGGAACTTTTAATAGTTTCACTCAATCTTTCTTCAGTGTGGTGTCCAATTAACTAGAGACAGTTCTCAATATATGTTCTGACCAATACTAAATAAAGTGTAATTGTTACTTCCTGTGATTTAGAGACATTATTTCTGTTGATATAGTCTAAAATTATTTTTTTCTTGCAGTGATATATTACTACAGTTCATAGATAGAGAATGCTTATTATTTTGGCTTGGAATATATCACACCTCACAAAAAGTAAGAACTACAAACACGTTACATGCAGTAGTAGGCTTTTTGTTTAAAAGTGAGGGAGAGACAAAGAATTTGGACTAAGGTATTTAGCTGTCTGCAGACATACCTTCAGGCTTCTGGACCTAACATAGTTAGTTACTAATTTAATTCATGTTGTCATGACTTGCATTTTAAGAAGCTGCCTAAATTGATCTTGGCCCTTAGGCGACATAAACTCTGGAAGAGCTAATAAATTGGCAATTTAACCAATAGATGTTTCTTTCAGTCTAAACAAGTTTATCAAGAATTATTAGAAGAGCTAGATCCACTGGGCAGAAATTAGAATCAAGATCACCAACAACGATTTTGTACCTTAAGAAATCAGCCCTCAGCCTTCAGTTAGGGATACACTTAGGATATTAGCACTAGAAGGTCATGACCTACAGACAGGGTGGCATGCTACTTTGTGGGAAGAAAGACATTTAGGCCAGCAACACTTCTGGAAGCATTATATTAGGAGAAGATTATTGGATATCTGGAAAAAAATAAAAATAAATAATTATAAGAAAATCCCCAACTGGGTGTCTACATTATAAATGTATACATATCTAAATTTGATAAAAAGTGGGTGTGCTGTCACCTATAAAGATATTTTGAATGAGAAAGGAGAATTAAAAGTGAGAAATACCTTAAAGGAAGAAGGAATTGATCTGGAATGGTGAGTGTATCTTCAAATTCAATCAGAATTTAATAAAGACAAAAAGGAATGGGGTATAAAGCAAGACTCTTCAGAATTAGATAAAATCTTATTTAGCAGGGAAGGCAAGACTATAAGTAAATTATATCAATATTTATTAGAGCAAGATATGATTGAGGAACAGGTGAAAGAAACGATGATAATTTGGTGTAAATATTTTGGACACAATATTGATTTGGATATTTGGCAAAGTTTATGGGAAAAAAATCAAAAAATTACTCTAGCAACCTCCTATAAGGAAAACCTCTATAAGATGTTTTATAGGTGGCACCTCCCTCCCACAAGACGAGCACGAATGAACAAGGGGAAATCCTTGATATGCTGGAAGTGTGAAGAGACCGTTGGGAATTACTACCACATGTGGTGGCAATGCCCAAAGGCACAAAAATTTTGGAACTTATTAAAGAAGTGGTTGGAAGAAATTTTGCAAATAGATATAGAAGCCAAACCAGAATTTTTCTTGTTGGGAATTATAGAAAGAAAATATAAGAAAGACACAAATTATTTACTACTGCATATAGTAACAGCGGCACAAATAGCCTTCGCTCAAAAATGGAAAGAGAAAGATACTCCAACCGAAGAGGAAATATTATTGAAAATTTTCAGTTGCGCTGAAATGGATAGACTTACATGGGAACTCAAGGACAAAAGTGAAACCAAGTACTATAAAATCTGGGAACAATACAATACAAAACTGGCTTCTTTTGAGCAAAAAATATTATAAAACACCTGAAGAGCTTCTCTGTTATTAACATTGTATGCGTAACTTTGGCCCTTTTTTTCCTTGAGGCATAGTATATAGTCTTCAGATATTCAAATCGTTTTACCTGCTGAATGATATATATTTCTGGATGATCCAGTTATTCATCTTGGATCTTTTAGCAAGTATCAGTATAGAAAGGGTCCACAGGACTCCCTTAAGGCAGATTGGAGTCTTGTCAAAAACTCACAGAGTCACCAATCTAAAATAGTACTGGTAACTTTTTTCCAGCTATCTGCAGAAAATAAGAATTCTGACTGTGCAAGCATTTAAGAAGTTATCATTATAAAAGTTGAAAACAAAGGCACCAAGAAATAGATGTGCTTGCCCTGTGGCTTATAAATAAGCAAGAACAGGTTTATCTAAAAGCAAGACAGTTTATCTACTTAAGGGAACAACCTTAAGCTGCCCTCATAAGATTTTTGTAGTGATACATTTCAGGTACATTTAAAAATCAGTAGCAGCTACCTGTAGAAAATACCAATGTAGTGTTTAACTATGTGTTGCACAATCAAAATGTGGTTCAGAATTAGAAGAATGTTGTGCTATAAATCTTGCTTGTTGCTTGGCCAAATGTTCCCTTGAGTCTATTAGTCCTGTATAGCAGATACCTTAATTCTGGAGGCTTATGGATTGATATAATTCATAGGATCATCCTTTTAATTTGTTACTCATGTCTCAATTTGTTAATGCAAATAAAAATTGGAACCATTACCTGAGCTTTGTAAAACATTTGAAAGTGAGGGCCACGGCATATGAAATGAGATGGAGCTGCACTGTGGTAGCTTTCTGTAATATTCCAGAAAAGGGTCGAATCCTTTGAACTAATGGTTAGCATAGAACTTATAGTTGCAATAAAGCATTTTAATAATAAAACATTGAAATTAATTTTTAAAAAGGATGGCATAGCTCCTATTCAACTGTACTGTCCTGCAAATAGATACAGGTGCTTTAATGAGTTGCAGATACAGGTGCTTTAATGAATTGCTGGGTTTGTGCTCGTGTGTTTTGAATTGTTTGAAATTATTTTCAGACTGAATTGTTTAAAAAACAAAACAATGCAGTTCTGGATTGGATCAACAAAGGAATAGTATCAAGATCAGAAGAAGTGACAGTACTGCTTTATATTGCACTAGTGAAGCCACATTTGGAATATTGTGTCTAGTTGTGGTCACCATAATACAAAAAAAGATATTGAGATTCAGAAAAGCGTACAGAGAAGAGCAACAAAAATGACAAAGAGTCTGGAGGCTAAATCGTATGATGAACAGTTGAGGGAGCAAGGCATGCCTAGCCTATTGAAGAGTAGGATCGGCGTGGACATGATAACTTCTTTTAGAACTCAAGGGGCTGTCACAGAGAAGAGGGGATTAACTTATTCTTCAAAGCACCAGAGGGCAGGACAAGAAGTAATGGCTGGAAGAAATTTTCAGATAGTGAAAACAATTATGAAATAACTTGTTTCCTGGAATTGTGCGTGCTCCACCACCATTGGACAACCATTTGACTGGGATGGCTTAAGGTTCTTGCCATGAGCAGGGGACTGGACAAGAAGACCTCGGAGGTCCTTTACTTACTCTGTGTTCTATTTTCTTCCAAGTACAATTCAAAGCTATATCCTGTCATAGCAAGTAGCAGGGGCCTCTGCTATAATAGAAGAACTTCTTTCTATAATTTTTATTTGGTAGAAGAATATTTTTGGAATTCCTCTCCTCTTAATCATCAACATTGATGTTGGAACTTTAGGATTATACTGTACATAATGTTCACAAACTATTAAATAAAGTATTTTAAACTACTAAATAGCCCTCCTACTAATTATTTTTACCCAGTCCAGCAAAGTTCAGATTATAAATTAACCATAAATTTACTTGTTTAGCATTTACCTAACATGCCAAATTTAAATAGAAGTAGCAAGACTCTTGTATGAGTAATATTTGTACTTAATAAATTGGCCTGAGATTTTGAAAGAATATAAATGTAATTTAGTTGCACTTTTTGCTTCTGTTGTTTCTGATTCTTCCTTGCCATTTAAGATATTGATTTTTTAATGATGATTAGGATTGTATTCTATTACAGAAAGAAAAATGTTCTTAGTGATTTCTCTTTTCCAGTACTGGAATCTCTTCAAGCAGAAGTCTAACAAAAAGAGGATTTTTTTTGCTGCTTGTATTTTATGATAGAAAGGAATACATTTGAAACTTGTTTAGTAACATATTAATTGTCATATTGTTACTCTGCCTTGTGATTATGAAGAGACCAACTGAATGCTGATGTTTGTGGTAATAAGAGAAATGTTAAATATGAAAAAGAGAGAGAATTAAGTGTGCCAAGCTGGAAGAAATAAAATACTGTTTGCCTATGCAAGGAAGTTTTGTTTTGGATCTGGAGCAGAATTTATAACTCATTGCTGAAATACATAATCTGCAATTTTACTTTACTATCTGGTACTACTATTTTCTTTTCTCTAGTACTGATGAGCCTCTTCAAACCCAGGTATATTTGGAACTAAATACTGCATTGTCCAGAAGTTATAGATACTGAATCTGACTTGGATACAGTTGGAATTGGAATTGAAGCTAACTGCATCCCAGTTATGTGTAACACATAAAATGACATCAGCAGTTCTAGATTTTGCCTGTTATTAACAGGGTAAGCAGTCTTAAATATTCAAATCTTCATAGGATGTATAATTGATCAGCAACATGTAGATTCCAGTAAACTGAATTTAATCAGAATTTACCGTAACTTTTTGCAAACTTCCTCACGGAGTCATATGGATGAAAAGATCAGAGATAATTCCTGAACAATCTGTGCTGGTGTATGAATGGACACCTCTGCATGAGGTTTTTATCAGAACTGGCCAAGATACTTTATTGCCTGAGGACTAATTTCAACACTGGAGATAAAGTGATATTTTTCATGACAGCCAAAGATAGCAAACTAGGAAGCGTAGACCTTGTGACATACAGAATTATCTTTTCTAACATGTTGCCACTCTATCCCATTTCCCATCATTTGCTGCCTGAGGCAATTGTTCCACTCTGCTTAATGCTAGGACTGGCCCTGCAACTGTTTCATTTATGGTAAGAATAAGGAGCTTCATGAATTAAAGTCTTCTCCTCCTCCTCCTCCTCCTCCTCCTCCTCCTCCTCCTCCTCTTTTCTTTCTGTGGATCTACATAGGGAAAGCTACAAATAATTAGACCATGAAATGAAGTTAAAACCCAGATTTATCACTATTTATCATTATTATCCAGTTTAAAGTTTATATGGATTGGGCTGGAAGATAGGAAAGGATACATTGGTATTTCAGCTTTGAATAAAACACTGCTATGACAAATTAGTGCCTCATCACAGATGTAGCTAAATTCATTTGCTTAATTAAAGAATCTAGGCTTTTCCTAGTGTGGGTCATTTTTTAAAAAATGTTAAAAAATAAAATTAAACACATAATTAAGCTGACAGGAGATAAAGACCCTTGTTCAGTAAGTTGAAGGCAGTTAATTTATAAGGAGCTTTGTCCCTGAAGGCTGCATAGTGTATTAAAGTTACTGAGGCAAAGATGTGATAAAATATTTTATGTGGTCCTTTAAAGGCTAAATTGCTGTGGCACTTTTAAAGTCCACAAAATGCAGACAATTAGAATGTCTTTTTATCATGATGTATTTTTTTAAAAAAAATCATATATAAATAAAACAAATTTGCATACATATAATATAGCTGCCTTTTCAGATATTTCTCTCTGCACATAATAGGCTAATCTGTTTTAGTAATTTTGATAAGATAGTAATCTGTGAGAAAGGGATTCCTTACTTTTGTAGTTTCAGAAGTGACGCTCATAATTATCTAGACAGAAAATTTCTCATGGTTTCAAGTAATTGTATGTGGAAAATGTACGGTATGTGCCATGCAACTTAAATATGTTCAGTGATATCCAGTTCATTCCCACTCTGAGAGATTCTAGTCTAGTTAGTTTCTCTTTTTCAGATTTAACATTTTTATGGCTTGGGGAAATCCATATTTGCCATCAGGAGTTCACTGGTTGAAGAGTAAATCTTATGAATTCATCATATCTATAGATGATACAGAGATAGAAATAGATGTTCTTTTTCTTTATGAAATCATTGTACATACCATATTCCCAGTTTAAATTGGGAGTTCTCAACTATATTGATTCTTGTTTGTATTTCAGATAATCTTATTTTTTTGAAAGTTGGTACCATTTTTTATTTTCTTTACTTACAAAGACTAACAAAATATCTATAATCAAGCAAAGGATAAATCAGACTTTACAAGGTGTGTTATTCCAGATCTAATTACAAACCAAACTACAAGACAAGGCAACAAAGAATTTCATTGTGCACTAGTGTCTATTCTATATAAACAAAAAGCATTAAAGTAGTTCAGAATTAATCAAGTTTGCATCAGGCCACACAAATGTTTTATCCCCCTATAAAGATAAGTACATCTTGAACAATAAATTAGAAATGTATGGTACAAAATTAGATTTATCCTTTCTTGACTTTCAGAGAGTTTAGATAAAATAAAATAACGTAGTAAAAAATAAACCATAAAGATTAACATTTATATAATTTTTCCTGCTCTGAATTATTCTGAATTGCTTTGCTCAGTTTGGCAACATAGATATACAATGTAAAAACTTTTCCCTAAAGATGAATTAATTGAAAATAATTTTGAAAGCTGAAAAAATCCATGTAAAGCAGAGAATAGTTTTGTTAATCTTGCAATGGGCTTGGTTTACAAATGTCTGATCATCATTTTAGCCAATGGATAATAAATCCAGTATTTCAAAAGATATGCACTTGGCCTTCCTACAAAATGAAAAATAATGCTGATTGAAATTCTTCTTCTATTTAGGAAGAAACATTATTGGCAGTTGCTGGTTCTATGGGAATTGTGAGACCATCTCTGAATACCACCAAAGAACACAAGATATCTTTTGGCAAACAGAGCCCATCTTGCAAACTCTAGTTCTATAACTGTAATCTTGCAGAATGTAGAACTGGGTTGAACCAGCATGATTAGAACAGAACAGAATGGGATATTGAAGGTCTTCTAGTCCAGCCTCCTGCTCAAACAGGAGAACCTATACCATTTCAGACAAGTGGCTGTCTAGTCTCTTCTTAAAAATCTCCAGTGATAGAGCGTCCATGATTTCTGAAGGCAAGCTGTTCCACTGGTTAATTGTCCTCACTATTAGGAAGTTTCTCCTTAATTCCAGGTTGCTTCTCTCTTTGGTCAGTTTCCAACCATTGTTTCTTGTCCTGCCTTCTTGTTTTGGAGGGAAATAGTGCTGAGAACCAATTACAATAGTCTATCAGGAATACGTTTAATATCTTTATACTAGAAATTTAGTATAGCTGTTTGACATGGGAATTGTTATCCACTCTTGGGTATATTTCTGAGTAAATTAAAAAATGATTCATGTCCTAAATGAATTTGAATTCATATGACGAAACAAACTGCATTTCTGGTCAGCCTTTATATTAATCAGATTTTTTTTTTAAATGATCAACTATTGTATTCATATTTGACACCCATAATAAATTAGAAAGGTTGTCAGGTTATGTTTGAAACAAAATGTAAAGCATGTAATTACTGATAAAGATAAATTTTACAAGATAGTTATCTTTTTTTCATTGATGAGAACTAACCATATTATTTTTCGCCTTAAATTGGGAAGTTCCATTTTCTTAACAATAAGAGACTCATGCTATGAGCATGTGCTTAGATATCAGCTTACACTTCTGTCATTTACACTGCTAAGAAGGATTAAAAATCCTTTTCATGTGATCTGAAATTGTGCATTAAGAACAAGGGACAATTTAATACCTGCAATCCTGTTCACCTATGTAAATCAGTACTGTCGGTCCAGAAACAATGAGGAACTAGATTTGAGTCAATTCTTTCTCTGTGCATTCATAGTAGTTTGGCTATTGTGAGTGTTTAAATATAGATACTCAAAAAATCTGCTCCATTAAAATATTCACAAACAAAATTAAGGCGAGCATTTTATGAGTATTTATTTGCACCCCTCCCTCTCTACTTCTAATTTATTTCTTTTGGGGCAACTGTAGCATTTTGGAAATATTTGAACAAGGTGTGCTAAAAGTATTTTTTTTTAAAAAAATAAACATTATTTCAGTGGTTTAGTGAAGAACAATCTTGCCCTTAAAAAGAAAGAGAAAACTTTTACTTCTGTATCAAAAAGAATTGTACTTCTTGCTGCTTATGATCCCTGCCTTTCTACAATAAAGTTGATAATTTTAGCCGGTGGGAGTTGTATGCGTAGAGTAGTATATAAATACTATAAATCAGTGGTTCTCAACCTTTTTAATGCCGTGACCCCCAACCGGTCGTAAGTCGAGGACTACCCAACCAGTCATAAGTCGAGGACTACCCAACCAGTCGTACATCGAGGACTTTCCCTGCCCGGGAGCACCACGCATGCGTGGTGCTGCCCCCTGCGCCGGCTGAGGCCTAGCTGGCAAGGGGCAGTGACGGCGCAGGGCGACCACCGGCTGGGTCACCAGCTGGCCCAGCCCAGGCAGGTAAGGCACTCACCGGAAAAGGGGAAAAAATGGCCTGGACAATTCCTATTGGCTTTTGAAAGCCAATAAAATTAGACTTTATTCAAGAGAGTCTATTCTATTGGCTTTCGAAAGCCAATAGATTCTATTGGCTTTCGAATGCCAATAGAATAGAGTCTCTTGAATAGAGTCTATTCTATTGGCTTTCAAAAGCCAATAGAATAAGAGGGAGTAGCACAGCTAAAGAAAAGGGGGGAAAAAATGGCGGACAGCCTTGTTTGGCGACCCTCGTGAAATGGTCATTTGACCCCAAATGGGGTCGCGACCCACAGGTTGAGAACCGCTGCTATAAATAAATAAAATAATTGGTATAGTAATTGCAAAAGAGGAAAAGTATTTTGTAATACCTTAAAAACTAACTTAAGAGACTTTGTTGCTTTTGCCATAAAAGACTAACTTAGCTATGTTTCCAGAAATGTTAGAAATATTTCTGATAACTGGATATATTGTACATGTGTGCGTTGCTGAAGTCAAAATTAATGTTGAATTTTTTACAGTAAAAACCTTTGCAGACATGTAAACACCAACCTTTATTATGAACATACATTATTGGTAGGGTATGATACTTGCAGTTAATATCTTTTGTTTAACATTATGAATCAACTCATCAACACTTCTTGAATATACAATAATATTGATAATATTGTTATCCTTTTAGTCAAAATTCCCTTAAAAACCCATGAATTATCAGAGTGCCATTGTTTCCAAATTAATAAAGTCACAATAGGCTTTCAACTGGACAATCAAAGTGGTAGCTAAATTGCAACTATTTTGGGATCTCATGGCTAGGATATTAGAGGAGACAATGTATTTTTCATCCTGATTTACAATCAATGTTTCTTTTTTTCCTTCTTTCTTTCTTTCTTTCTTTCTTTCTTTCTTTCTTTCTTTCTTTCTTTCTTTCTCTCCCCCCCTCTCTCACACAGTTACAAATGTATAATTCCCAATTCTTTACGTGGATTGGAAACCAAGAATTTTACAGTACTGGGAGTTGTTTATCAAGATCTGTTAACAAGAGCTGAGAGTTTATAGAGAAATCATCTGAGAAGGAATCCATTGGTTTCCTGCAGAGAGGCCAATTAGAGAACATCACAGTAGCAATGGAATAATGGAGAAAGAGAGCACTGAGTCCAGAATCCATTATTACAGTTAAGTGTTCTTCCTATTAACCAATAGAAGGCATGTGTGAAGGTTAATGGCTGCCAGTAGGGTGTCAAGCAGAGAGGAGAAAAGCAGCAAATGGCAAAAAGTGATAGGGCTAGACAGGACAGGACAGGAGTGTCCATGTGAGTGTGCGGTGAGCAGGGATTTTTTTTTTGTCATAGAATGCCCAGAATGGAGTTCCGGCATCTTTTTTGGGATGGAAGCTTGTAGGGTAGGCAAGGCAGGTTGAATGACATGTGTGAGTTCTGGCATCTTCTTCTTCTTCTTTTTTTTTTTAACAAAAAACACTGGCAGTGAGACACAGCGATTGACTGGTAACAGACAATCATGGGGAATCTTTCATAATTTTTGCCATATTTCACTTTATATTGGTATCAAATTTTACATTCTCTCTGTCTCTCTGTCTGTCTCTCTGTCTCTGTCTCTCTCTTCTCTCTCTCCCCCCCTCTCTCTCCATCACTCATTTTTGAATTTATAATTCTTTCTAATTTCTTCCTATCAAAGGGTGATAGGAATGATGCAAAGTAGCCTTGTTCAACTTGATGGTATGTCAGTGTAGTGGGGTACAACTTCTATAGTGATGAGCTTGCATAGGCGATGTTTATACCGTATATGCCGGCGTATTAGGCGACCCGGCGTATAAGACGACCCCCGTCTTTATAGCCGGGCCGCATTCCTAGAACGTCATCTTATACGCCGGAAACTACCAGTATTTCCGGCGTATAAGACGACTCGGCATATAAGACGACCCCCGTCTTTGGCGCCGATTTCAGCGCTCGCGGAAGTCGTCTTATGTGCCGGCATTTACGGTATTTGGAATCATGATGGTCAAACACCTGCAAAGAACAGATTGGGGGAAGTTGTAACAAAGTAATTAGGCAGTGTGAAAGGAAGCTTATATATTAAAGTTTGAAGGACATGAACTCTTCCATCCTATGTATGGGCATAACAATACATGGCTGGAAAAGAGAAGCCTCTTCAGAATTTAGTTAATATTTGAACAGAACTTATTGATTTTTTTCTTCTGGGATTTTTTTAGGATTTTTTTTTTTAAATTATTGAAACTTTGTATCAAACGCATATAGAAATAGCAACTCATAGTAAGCAAAGTGATAGTTAGGGAATATCTGGCTGCCATGAACAAGTTTATATCTCCTGGAACTGACAGGCCAATTACATCTGAGAGTTTTGAAGGGGCTTTCAAATGTCATTTTGGAACTCCTTTCTATGATCTTTGAGAAATCATGAAGGATGTGCATCATGTCAGACAATTGCAGAAGGACAAATGGTCTTCCTATCTTAAAAAGGGGGGATGAAGAACCCCAGCAAGTATGGATTATTCAAATTGTTGTTGATACCAAGCAAAAATCTAGAACAGATTATTCTGTTATTAAACAGTCAGCATTGTAAACATTTAGAAAAGAATTAAAATGTAAATAAGAGCCAGTCTGAGTTTTTTAAGAATGAATCATGCCCAACTAACTTGTACTCCCTTTTAGATAGAGTGAAGAGAATATATTTGGTGTGTCAGAGTTCATTCAGGTGATGGTAGAATGGCCTACCTGAAGCCCATAGAAAACCTCCAATTGTCCACTGAAAACCAATCAGATGTATAAAATACCTTGATTAATCCTTTTAGAAACAATGAGCTATACATTGATTATGGCAAGAACCATGGCAAAAGCAAAACAGTTATCCCCATCTTCAAATCAGATACCAGTTGCTTCAAGGTGAAAACAAGATCCAATGTAACATTTATTTCTTTGCTCTTTCCTTTCTTCTTCTCTTCTGTCTTCTCTCTTCCTCCTCCAATAATGCAATTATTTTCTGCTTATTTAGCCAGTTCTCCTGCAATGGTAAGATGCTGGGCCCTTGAAATTAATGGCAAAAGGAAAAATGCAGATATTTTAGTTATTGGACATTTTTCCTTTTTTAAGAAGCAAGTGCAATATGCTTAGTGCAGCAAAATGTATATTAAAATTGTGAAATTGTTACCTATAAAACATTTCTAACAGTATTGGCCCAATTCAAGATTCTATTCATGTGTTTTTGTAGTCAAACATGAACAAATCAAAGATGTATTTCAATAGGTTATAATGGAGGCTGAGTGGTTCACATAATTAAAATAAGCATGCACACGCACATACATACATACATACACACAAATCCCACCAATAAATAGAAATATCAACCAAAACAATAAACAAGCCAATTAAAAACAAATTAAAATGTAAAACACAATAAGCAGGCAAGTATAAGTCATGCATCAATTAATATAATGATCTAGCGGACTCTAAATCATAACTGGATCTCCTGGCATAATGACAAAACCAAATCTTGAAGCTTTTTAGAAAGCAAGCAAGGTCAGAGCTAATCTAACTTCTAAAGGGATGATGTTCTAAAGGTGGGCATTCCATAATCATAAAGCTGACATCCAATAAATAAAAAGTTCCTAAAAGATCTAAGAACTAGATTTGGATTAAAATTTGAGTATTCCTTGTCTGTACATTCAGTCAAAGTAGACATGAATTCTATTAAAGTCTTTATATATTGTATAAAACACAGATGAAAATGTGAAAGCACACCATGTATTATAGTTTCTTAGGTTTGAATTGATACATATTTGTTTTGCATTTTTCAGTATTATTGATAGTCATCTAATATGATTTAAAGTTCATTTTAAAAAAATCAATATGTGCATAGTTTATAACAGCAGAAATATTGCTGTTACTTCTATGGTTAGAAAATGAAAATGATCACATGTGTTCTGTCTGTCTAGAATATAATTCATTCAGTGTATTGTACCTTTTTTATTTGCAGGGTTTCATCTTATAAAATAAAGACATAGTAATTTTCTATTATTAGTAATAGAAGTGGATTACTGCAATATCACAGTATAATCTTATGATAGTATCTGATTTAATTATCAGCATGCAATAAATATGTAAAGCAGAGTATAACCTTTACTAGGGCAGATGTCTGCTATGTTTATCAGTAATTTAATTGAATGACATGTATTTACCCATTGTATTGTACGTGGTCTAATAATATAGAAGGTCACACCACAAATTCCCTTACCCTGAGGAACATATGGCTTAAAGGGAAGTCCTTTCTCTTAATATGACAAAACCTTGCATTGAGTAGCTTCTATTGTCTGATTTCCTGTCCTTGATCCATTGTATGAATACTCGTAAATGACCAGATTTAATTGACTGGATTGAGGGGGCCTTTTCTTAACGTGTGAGCAAAAGCTTCTAGTAATGGAACTATTGTCCACAATGATGGAGTTTACTGATTGGAAACATTTACTTACACATTTGTCATTATTGTTCCCTAACAAAACTTTAAAATGCTTCTAGGTTGTAATTTCAGTTTCATAATATCCACTTACATAAGCAACTACTATCAGTAATATATTTCTATTATTGGCAGTTTTATTTTGAAGTGACATACACATTTTTTTATTGAGCTATAGATGCTAGGTATTAAAAAAAATGAGAAGAAATAAAACAAAGCACTATTGGAAGAAGCATAAAGACTATGAAATTTTCCTTTTCCTACAGTGTTTAAAAAAAACAGCTTCTTTTTCCATCATTGGAACTGCATGTTATATACTGATGTTTTAGTGCAGTATTATAACATATGATGACAAAATGAATAGCATGCATTGCTAGGCTAAACATAGTTAATGTCTAGATTACAGTGTTATGATAAATGGGAGGCAGAACAGAAAGTTCATCTGTTTTTGCTGCAAACAATTTCTGAAAACTATATGTACTAGAAAAAGGGAAGCTAATTCATTTCAGATACGCAGGTGTATGCACATGGCTTATGCTAACTTTATTCACAATGCTAACCTCATCCAGCTGCATTTCGTTTGTGGTTTGTAACAAGGACAGCAGAACGAGGTCTGACACTAAACTTTAGCTGACTCTGCTGGTGCTGGCAATGCCATGCAGAAACTCTGACTGGATGAATGATCTCAGTTAGTGATACGCCAAACTGTATTATTGACCTCTGATTATGAAAAACGTGAAAATTTTGGGAAATATTTTTTTCAAATTCTTAATTATTTGCAATATAATTTTATGTTGCTCAAATTCTTCCTTTGGGAGATACTTTGAATAGTCAAGTTTTCTTGTTAGTCCTTCAACACAGATAAGGAAGACTTAAAAAATTAGGCAGCTTAGTGCAACATATAATTGTAAAGAAAAGGAGCAACAGAAGAAGGTTAAGGAAGCCTCACAACTATTGGTTTCTTCTCTGCGGGAGAAGTAGGATTTATAAATTTTTTGGAGCAACCTTTAAGGGTAGAATTGCAGTCTGAAGAGCCTATATTAATGAAAAATGGGAAATCTCAGTTTGAGGGGCCTCAACAAGTCGAGATGAAGGAGCAGAGGACAACTCGTGCAACATATAATCGTAAAGAAAAAGAGCAACAGAAGAAGGAGTTTAAGGAAGCCTCACAAGTATTGGCTCCTGAGTCTGCGGGAGAAGCAGGATTTATAAACTTTTTGGAGCTACCTTTAAGGGCAGATTTCAAAGCACTTCTTTCGACATTTATGGATAAGAGAGACTGACAAGGATGGAGATCAAATGAAAATTCTAGATAAGAAGTTTAAGTTTAAGTACTTAGTTTAAGTATTCAAAAGAGTACTGAGTCTGTGGGAGAAGCAAGATTTACAAACTTTTTGGAGTTAGCTTTAAGGGTAGTTTTCAAAGCACTTCTTTTGAGGTTTATGGACAAGAGAGACTGATAAGGAATGTGTTTATTGTGGATGGAATTTGTTATTGGTAAAGATTTAAATGTGTATAAGGGAATTTTAATGGTTTATGGACAAGAGAGACTGATAAGGAATGTGTTTATTGTGGATGGAATTTGTTATTGGTAAAGATTTAAATGTGTATAAGGGAATTCTAATGTTTTAAGTAATGTTCAAATTTGTGTTTTGGAGGGAGTTTATAAAGAATGATGGATAATAACATAAGTATGATATGAAAAGGTTCAGAGTATATTATAATGTGTTTAATGATTGGGTTTTTTCTTTTATTATTATTATTATTTTTAAGAGAAGATAACTTGTTTAATTAAATGTACCTAGATTTGTTTAGGATTTATATGTCTTTTAAGTTTTTTTTTGATAGGAGAGAAGATTATGGAGATTGAATGAAAATCTTAGATAAGAAGTTTAAGTTTAAGTATTTAGTTTAAGTATTCAAAGAGTATTTAGTTTTAATGGTATAATGAAGGTTTATATGTTTATTTTTGTGTTCTAGGATAAAGAAAGAGGGAGAGATTAGATTTTATATTGTAGGTATAGATATTCAAAGAAAGTAATGTTTAAATTTGTGTTTTGGAGGGAGTTTATACAGAATGATGGATAATAATATAAGTATGATACTAGAAAATGTTTAGAGTATATTATAATGTGTTTAATGATTGCAATTATTATTTTTTAGAGAAGATAACCTATTTAATTTAATGTATTTAGATTTGTTTAGGATTTATATGTGTTTTAAGTTTTTCTTTTCTTTTTCTGAAAAATTTTAATTAAGCCTGTACTCAGCTCTGGGAAGGTTGGGGGAGGGTTTGGGAGGTTTGGGGAGGTGGGGGAGGGTATGGGAGGGTGGGGGGGTTGGGGGAGGGGATTTGTTTTGTAAAATTTAAAAAACTTTCAATAATAATAATAAAAAATTAGGCAGCTTTTTAATATATATTTGAACAGTGAGAAATAAATAACATTTGAGTCTCTTGTGTAATCATGTCAGCCATGACAGGCTTAGGATGCTTTAATTTGAGTTTTTGAACTAATGAGAGGATTGGCTTAAATGGTCCCTGTCAACTCAATATTGGAATCCAACTCTCAAAAAGAAGCAGTCTGATGATGTGGTAGCATCAAAGTGTAGTACACAAATCAACAAAACTAATTTATAATTTATATGGAGTTAACTTCTGCCATGTGTCCAACTTGACTGCATATATCCATTGGATGAACATAGAGGCATGCATTAATTAGTGGTTTTTGTTTTTTCATCCCATGTATATATCAATTTGGATAGGCTGTTTGGAAGGAGCACTGCTTTCTAGTTCCTATGTCTGATGCAATGTGTCTGCAGAGTCCAAAGAATCATTGGAGATCTATGTAAAATTGCCATTAAAAGAAAGATTTCAATTAAGACTCATCAGAGTTCATGTATACCTGTTATTACCAGCAGCCCTCATGACTTTTAGGACATCGGTGTTTGTAGTGGCTAAAAGTAATTGACCACAGTTCTGCAAATTGGAATATTCTCATGAGCAGTGACATAACTTTGATTGGCCTTGCCCATTGAGGTTAGTCATTGTGGCTGTCTTAGATAGAATGAGTTAAGGAAAAAAGATAGATACTTTGTGACCAACAATAACTTTGCCTTAACAAATATCAGCTTAAAGTGCTCTTTTAAAGTGAAATTGTGAGTCTTCTAATATGTGGGCAACACAACCCTTGTGCTTCTCTGAGACTTGAAAAGTAGATTGGCCAGTCAAAGAAGATCATCTTATCTTGATGTGTCTTTTCAAATCACTTTCCCAGCTGAATCAGTTTGATGCACCTCTGTGAGACAAGGTATATCCTTGAAGCAGATCACTGTTTAATACCTGAACAATATATCTGTCTTTCACAGTAGTGATCATTGCATCAAAATGTCTGAATTGCAGTAAAAAGTCTAATCCAAATAACAGATTTTTATCTATCTTTAACTGGCTGTTATATGCATAAAATAAGACCTGAATATGCAAAGCTTCCCACCATTAGTTTTACTTGGTTTCCACTATTGAATGCAAAGTGTCTCCAAGTTTTTCAAAAAATTAAACTGTCTCCTATTTTTATTGACATAAGTATTAGTATATATCTTACAAAGTGGAGAAAATGTGATTTTATAACTAAAACCTAATTCATATGAGTGTAGATAATTCCATTATTCCCCACATTCCATATAACAGTGTTTGCATTAGATGGAAGGTAGTCTATTTGTATTGCACTTAGCTATAAATGCATATCAAATAAAAATACTACTAGTGGTATTGTATATAGTCTCCTTAGGTTTTCCTTTTAATTGATTTTATCTTTCTGAAATCTGTTGGGCAGATTTCTTTTGTTACTCTTCAGTTGTTCTAATAATAGTTTACTTTAATATTGATTTGATATGAATACTTTTATTAACTTTAAATACATATACTTCTAAACGTAACTACACATGGAAGTTAAAAATCATATTTACATTACTTGGTTAGCTCTGTGTAAGATACAAATATAAATTAAAAAATGTTTCAAGTCCTTTTGGATACAGTCCTACTTATTTCTGAAAAGTGTGTGTGTGTGTGTGTGTGTGTGTGTGCATGGAGAGAGAGAGAGAGAGAGAGATTAGCAAAAGACAAACAATTATAGATAATCTATTAAAAATAGTGCAAAACTATACCAGCTGCATGTACTTAATATGATGCACACAAAACAATAATCTTCTCTCAGTAAATGAGTCTAATATCTCTAAGCACTAGAATATTTAATTTCCGTGTTGGTATTTTGATGGAGAAAAGTAAATTATCTTTTGGAATTAATCATTTTATGTTTAATGAAAAAATATAAATACAGAAACACTGCTGTACCTATATTATGACTAGAGGGATAATGATTTATATTGAAAATAGTATTCTGCTGAAATTTCTTTTTCTATTTGAGATAATTTGATTTGGTTGATTTCCATATAAAAATATGCAGAAAACCAGCTATCAAATATATTTTTCCACAGTATTGTAGCATACAGAACATTACCCTTGTTATTAAGATTAAAAGTGTCACATTAATTTAGTAAAGGCAATGCATCAGATAACAACTATTTAAAGTTTTAAAAATCATAATCTTAATTTGACATGAAAGGCATTTTTCTTTGTGTCTTGTTCTGTTTTTTTATTTATTTACTTGATATGTATCCTGCCTTTATTTTGTGCCATTCAAAGCAGTGGACATCATGGTCCCTCCTCTGTTTTCCCCAGAACAACTCAAAAAGGTGGATTGGACTGACAGTCACCCAACCATTAGCTGCACCTAAAGGAGGGTCAGTGAATATGGTTTCCCAGAGTCTAGTCCACTGTCTTAATCAGTACATCAAACTTTGGAAAATTGCATTTATTAGATTTCTATCTCAGCTCAAACAACAGCAAGTTACCCAGTTTTGAAACGGCAATCGATACACAAAAGAACAACAACAACAAATGTCTTCAAATAGGAAATTGTTTCTTGTGAACTGGAACATATGGTCACTCTAACTGAAGAAGAGACTTAAATATTAAACAGGTCCCAGGGGTGGCTGAGCCATTTAAGGCTCTATTCATAAATAATTAATGTCTGAATATCAATAGCTTTTATTATTTAGACATTATATACCTATTGCTGTGCCATTATTTTGTCTCTGGATAGATAATTCATGTCCATCCCTGTCCAGTCATGTGAATCACAAATAACTTATCAGTATATCTTTCTTATATAAAAGATTTAATCAAAATAATGTGGATATTAATGGCTATGTAATGAGAGAAAGTTAACAATACTCTGAGGCTTAAAAATATATAAACATAGGAAGAAACACATACCACAGTGCAACTGGATTACAGCTTGTGGTCAGAGGCATGAAAAAAATCTGTAGCACTTTTACAGAAATATGAGACTTATCATATTAAATATTTCTAATAATTATCTGCACTATGCATCTACTATTGTATAAGTCACTCCTGAAGCAAATACAGTTCTTTATTCTCTGTTAGAGCTTATGAAAAACAGTCTTGCCTGTGCATAACTGAAGTTATAAAAACAGTCAGCCAGTGATTATACATCCATCTGCCCTTACTAGAATTAACCATAGTTCAACTTGAATCATAGACCAATTAGCTTTAGTTCATACTTCCAGGCTAACAATCTCCTACTGTAGTTTCCATTCAAAGGATAATTATTGTGCATTAATCCAGTGCACATAACAGTCATCATAATTTTCTGTTTAATAGCTATTTGAGTTGCTACAGTTGGTTGGACTACGCCTTGTTGTAGTTCCCTATAATTACTAAGCATCTTGCTGTGGGGCCAGCATGGTACAAAATATCTTTTAACGCCTCTGGCTGATATCCCAGCTGCAATTATTTCTGGACCAGGCTAATCCAGCTCTCTATATCCATTCTCTATATCATTCTCTGAGATTGTAGTTATATTAGGGTTTAGGTATTCCCACCTCAACCTACCGTACTTTCTCATTAATATTATCTGTGCATGAAGTCTCTTTTATGTAGCTCTGGTATCATTTGCTGTCAGTGAAAATCTCTTTTAGATTTGATACACCAGTGATGGAGTGTCCTCTTTGAGAACTGACAGATTCCGGAATGGTTCTGGAAAAAAATGAACATTTTCTCCCTCAGTTTATTTAATGTTGTTTTGCTATTATTTTGGTTGCATCTAGTACAATGAAGGGCAGTACATAATTATTCTGGAAATTAATTAAAATTGCACATTCTTTTTCAGTTTGCATGGTTGACTGAAATGTACTGTCAAAGTAAGTCGCTAATTAATTTTGGCTTTCAAGAATCATTTAAAAGTATTGCGTTATTTGCCAAACATAGTCCTTGCTACCAATAATATGCATGTTTTATTGCTTGAAGCTAAAATGTGGATATTTGTTGTATCACCTGATTATACAGGACAGGTTAAATATCTGTACACTTTATTTGTTCCAATCATGGCTCTGTTTGGTTTTGATTGTTGATTGGAAGAGAACATTTGCAGTTCATAAAAGACTCAAAACGTTGTCTGTTTATGAATTTAAACACGGTGTTTTCCCAATTCACTATTCAAAGTTAATTAATTCAGAAGAGAATGAGTATATATTTCAATTTCAAAAGAGGAGAAACAATTTTCTTTATATACATACAAAGGCATTTCCCCTCTATATAGTCTTTTAACATACTGATTGGTCATCAAATATGAAAGATGATCCAATCTGATTGTTATGTTTCCAACAGCTTTATATTTTCCAACCTCTATATACTATGTATATAGTAAATTTAATTGTACAGAAAAATTATAATTAATGCAATATTCTTACATTAAGCTTTCAATATTTAATGGTTTTTTTTGGTAGAATTGATTCTGGTTTTTTTATTGATAAATATAAAATAATTTCAATACATGTCTTACTGAAATTAAATATAAAAAGTAGCCCTCAATTTAAAAATGTCGTTCTTGTTATCCAATATGCAGTGAGTGGGGGGGGAGGGGGAGGGAAACCTAAAAATAATTTGGTGAAAATTGAGCCTGTTCAATGGTGTGAGAATGCAGAATTATGTTGTGGGAAGGAGATTAAAAACATTGGTTGGACGGGGAATAGACCTGAGTACTATAGAACAGGGATCCCCACCCCCCCAGTCCGCTGCATGACAGGAAATGGGCCATGCAAGCAAGTGAAGTCCCATACGTGGGATGCAGTCAACATCTGAAACCACACCTCCCCTCTCTATGGATCCGGTCTCTGGTGCCCACAAGGTTGGGGACCTCTGGTGTAGAAGATGGCATAGATAATGTTGGAATACTGAGCAGGAACACACCACATAGCAAAATTTTATTGCCGGTCTCACTTGTTTTATTTCATGCTTCACTTCTTTGGCGAATATATACATATTTCAGAAACATCTACTTTTATAGACATTTGGGAATGAAAACTACTATGAGGAAATAGTCTCCTAATCTGATTTCAGATAGTATCCCTAGAGTGTGTGTATGGAAGATGGGGGAAATTGTATCTGGAAGATTAATTAATCCTGTTGTTCTCCCTATTGACTAAGCCCTGCCCTTTTTAAGCTGCCATTGCAACTTTCTTGAATCTTGCAAACAGAATGAATAATTCTGGCCATCTGTATTTATTTATGCATGAGCCGTAATTGGTTCTCCCTATGTTCTTTTACTGCTTACACATACAGCTTTTTAATGTAGAGATGAGTTGTCAACCCAGTATTCAAATGAATAAAATTCTGAAAGCAGTTTAAAAGATACTGTAAATTTTGCTTGAGGAAATAGCAAGCAACATAAGAAGAAGTTAATTTCATTAATGTAGCTGTTATCCCAGATGTCTATTTTCATAGTATCTATAAGTGTATTCTCTCCCCCCCCCCCAAATCTGCATTCAAGCAAAATATCTCTTCCTGGGGTTTTTTAGATGTAAGAACAAGTAGAATACATAAAATAATAGGGAAGTGCTATTCTTTCTGGATTGATTGGGTTAATTGAAAGATAATGAAAAGCTGCTTGTTCCCTCATTTCCAGAAGTGACACATTATACGCTGGATAATTTATTTTAAAAATATTAAAGCTAATTAATAACATCTGATGGTTGGAAAATTAGTGAGATATAATATTTTTATTTTTATAGGAATTTTATTAAAAATATAATTAAAAGATAAAAACTAAAAGAAAAGAAAAAAGAAAAACTAAAAAGTGCATAAAAGAAAAATAGAAAATAAAATATAGTACAGAAAAAGAAAAGAAACGTATGACTTTCCTCTTCATCAAAACAAGTGTACACAATTGTAACATATCACCTTCTCTTAATATAAAGCAAATATTATTTCCATATCCCATCTCTTATCTATAAACAGATCCTTAAAGCCTTGATATTTTAGTCCTGATGAGCAAAAATTAGTTCAGGATTACCAGAGATAACAACATATATATTTTAATCTTCATCAAATAAATCAACTTTATATTCCTTTTTTTTTACTTTTACCAATCTTGATCTTTAGCCTCTGCAAATAATGTCATAGAATTTGATTTCCTTTCATTTTTGTCACTTCTCACAAAATTTAACCTGCTTCTTTTCTAAATCTAATATAGACAAATTATTTTGATTTATTATTTGTAGTTCCTTTTAATTAGTAAGACATCAGATAGCTTCTTTTGCATGTCCAGTATAGCATTATTTTCCATGTCATTCTTGTAGCCTTTCATTTTAAAATCCACTTTAAAATCAGTCTCAGTCTTGTTAGATATAACTTGTTTCTCCTTCTTAACATCTTTTAAACATAGTCTATCAATAGAGACAGAGACTCTGAGTCCATTGTTCAAAAATATCCTTCAATATGTCTAACATTAAAATATTTCCCTTCAATCAGTATTAGTAAGTCAAATTTAAGTGTTCTTTTTCATTGTAATCCATAGTTCCCTCTGCTTCCCTCTTTTTTCAGCTTTCAAACTGTCATCTTATGATTTTTTTTAAAGAAAATTAAAAACGAAAGCATTTTATTATTGGTAGGATTTTTACAATTAATTCCAAAATCTTATTTCAAATCCATCTGGATCCTCTGTTTCTAACTTTCCAAAATCAAAGCTCTAATCACCATTTTACTATTCATTCCAAACTAATTTAATTCCTTAAACTTGTATTTAAAATTTCTTTTGCTAAGGATTGAAGGAAACTCACCCATTGCTGTAAAATGTATCAGTCCAAAGGTTCCTAAAGCAGTTAACAAGCAATTTCCAGAAATGGTTAGAAAAAGAAGTATTGAAATTAGTATCCTTTCAAAGGGGCTGACCATACTTGGAGCAAGATATTGATTCCCTTTTCTCCAGAGCTCTAAATCTGCCAGAGACTGCAGGTGGAGTCTCCTCAAGAGGAGCAACTGTATGGAGCACTTTTAGGCAATCTCAAGTCATCTCCTTGTCCAGAGAGGAGTTACAAAGATCCAGTTTACTTGTCGATCTTCATTCTGTCATGATCATATATATTGGTACATTTTCATTTCACTGCAAATACTTATTTCTTTTGAATCAGAATTTTTGGGAAGCCCAAAAATATAATTCTTTCAGGTTTTAAATATTGGTAATATAAAATAACACACAACCATTATGTGTTATTGACTTACAACCATTCGTTTAGTGACCGGTTGAAGTTAGCAATGGTATTCAAAAAAGTGACATGACCATTTTTGACATGACCATTTTAGTATCCCCACAGTCACATGATCAAAGTTCAGATGCTTGGCAACTGGTATGTATTTATAATAATAATAACAATAGTAAAGTTGGAAGGGACCTTGGAGGTCATCTAGTCCACCCCCTGCTCAGGCAGGAAACCCTATACCATTTCGGACAAATGGCTGTCCAGTCTCTTCTTAAAAACCTCCAGTGTTGGAGCATTCACCCCTTTTGGAGGCAGGCTGTTCCACTGGTTAATTGTTCTAACTGTCAGGAAGTTTCTCCTTAGTTCTAGGTTGCTTCTCTCCTTGATAAATTTCCATCCGTTGCTTCTTGTCCTGCCTTCCAGTACTTTGGAGAATAGTTTGACTCCCTCTTCTTTGTGGCAGCCCCTGAGGTATTGGAACACTGCTATCATGTCCCTCCTCATCCTTCTCTTCATTAAATTAGACATACCCAATTCCAGAAGCCATTCCTTATATGCTTTAGTCTCCAGTCCCCTAATCACCTTTGTTGCTCTTCTCTGTACTCTTCCTAGAGTCTCAACATCTTTTTTACATCGCAGTGACCAAAACTGGATGCAGTATTCCAAGTGTGGCCTTACCAAGGCATTGTAAAGTGGTATTAACACTTCACATGATCTTGATTCTATCCCTCTGTTAATGCAGCCTAGCATTGTGTTGGCCTTTTTGGCAGCTGCAGCACACTGCTGGCTCATATTTAGGTGATTGTCTACTAGGACTCCGAGGTCCCTCTCACAGTTACTACTATTGAGCATGGTGCCACCTATGCTGTACTTGTGCATTTGGTTTTTCTTGCCTAAATGTAGAACCTTGCTTTTTTCACCATTGAATTTCATTTTGTTAGTTAGTGCCCAGTGTTCAAGTCTGTCCAGATCCTTCTGTATCTTAAACCTGTCTTCTGGAGTGTTGGCTATTCCTGCCAGCTTGGTGTCGTCTGCAAATTTGATGAGTTCCCCATCTATCCCCTCGTCCAAATCATTGATAAAGATGTTGAAGAGCACTGGGCCCAGATGAGAGCCCTGGGGCTCCCCACTACACACTTTCCTCCATGTAGTTGCGGTTCCATTGAAGACTACATGCTGAGTACAGCCGGTCAGCCAGCTACAGATCCATATGGTGGTGGTGCTGTCTACCCCACATTTTTCTATCTTGTCAAGTAGTAGGTTGTGATCTATTTTATCAAATGCCTTACTGAAGTTCAAGTAAATTATGTCCACAGCATTCCTCTGATCCACTAATTTTATCACTTGTTCAAAGAATGCAATAAGATTTGTCTGGCATGATCTATTTTTGACAAACCCACGTTGGCTTTTAGCAATGACTTTGTTTACCTCTAGGTGATCGCTGATTCATAGTTTGATTATCTTTTCCAGGATCTTCCCAGGTATTGAGGTCAGGCTAATAGGTCTGTAATTTCCTGGGTCCATTTTTATCCTTTTTTGTAGATGGGAACTACATCAGCTCTTTTCCAGTCCTCTGGTAATTCCCCTGTGCTCCAAGATCTTTGAAAAATATAGTTCAATGGTTCTGAGATCACATCTGCCAGTTCCTTGAGAACCTTGGGGTGTAATCCATCTGGTCCTGGTGATTTGAACTCATCTAGGCTGGACAGGTGCTCACTTACCATTTTCTTGCCTATCTTAACTTGTGTTTCTATTCTGTTTTTTATGGCACTATTTTTGATAGGTTGGTCAGTTTTTTCCTTTTGTGTAAAGACAGATGCAAAAACTGAGTTAAATAGTTCTGCTTTCTCCCTGTTGCTTGTCACCTTCTTGCCACTTTTACCCACTAATGGACCAATCATTTCCTTCACTTTTTTCTTGCTTTTTTCATGTTGAAAGAAGCTTTTTTTGTTATTTTTGACTTTGGTCGCAAGCCTTAGTTCATTTTGAGCCTTGGCTTTCCTCACTTCATCTTTGGAGGCTCGGGCTATTTGCTGATATTCTGACTTAGTTATGTGCCCCTCTTTCCACTTTCTATACTTGTCCTTTTTATCTTTCAATTTGTCAGAGAGTTCCTTATGCAGCCATGTTGGTTTCTTTTGAGAGCTGTTATTTTTCCTCTTTGTTGGTATTGTGCTAGACTGGCCTTTTATTGTCTCATTTTTCTAAATTTCCCAAGCTTCTTGAGTTGTTTTCCCCTTGAGGATTCTCATCCACGGAATCCTTCCCAAGCCCTCTCTAAGTTTATTGAAATTATCTCTCTTGAAGTCCAAGACTCTAGTTTGACTATGTTCTATTGCTTGTGCTTCCATAATGTGGAATTCCAATATTGCATGATCACTTCCTCCTAGGGTTCCTATGGCTTCAACATCTTCTATCATTTCATCTCTGTTAGTGAGAATTAGATCCAAAATGGCTAATCCCCTAGTTCCCTTCTCTACTTTTTGGGAGACAAAGTTGTCTGCTAGGTTTGCCAGGAACATGTTTGATCTTCCACTTGGTGCAGAGTTTGTCTCCCAGTTGTTGTCAGGGTAGTTAAAGTCCCCCATTACTATTGTGATGTGCTTCCTACATACCTTAGTTAGCTGACTAGCAAAAAGTTCATCTATTTCCTCTGTTGGGTGGCCTGTAGTATACACCTATGGCAATGTCATTTTCCCCCCTTTTATATTGACCCAAATGCATTCAAGACAGTTTTTATCATTGTTGTGCTCTATTTCTGTAGAGATGTAGTTATTTCTTATATAGAGAGCAACTCCACCTCCTCTTTTATTTATTATTTCTGATGGTTGGAATGTCCCAGGGTCATGTGATCACCTTTTCAACCTTCTGACAAGCGAAGTCAATGGGGAAGCCAGATTCACTGAACAACTGTGTTACTAACTTAACAACTGTAGTGATTTATTTAACATATGTGTAAAAAGTATCGTAAAATGGGGCAAAATTCACTTAACAACTATCTTGCTTAGCAATAGAAATGTTGGGCTCAATTGCCATTGTAAGTCAAGGACTACCTACACTCTAGGAAAGACCTTGTTCTTAGATATATCACATGTTCTGAATATAGATGCAAACTCAGTAGTGGAATAATGGTTTTGTCCACTCCGTTAACATAACCTTTCATTTTGGCATTATTTAAACAGACTGATTTGCATATTAATAGATAGTGAAGTGCCCAAATATATATTTTTGGTTTGTGGTTTGGCCCTTTATTACAAAAATGGAGATACAGACACACCCATACATTTCAACAGTACTAATCTTGCCCGAACTCCAAATATGCAATTTTTCAAATTCAAGTCAGTGCCAGATGCTTTTTCATGTTAAATCTTATTAGTAAGATTTATAATGGAATCAACTGCTTATCATTTAATGCATCTTCACTATTTCTGCTGAAACCAGTTTTCATGGTGTCAGCATAATATTTCACATTTTAAAACTCAACCTCTTAATAAAGGAAACTATATTTTATATTAACATGCAAATGTTAATATGTATTGTGTTGCCACCCCAGTTCCACAAGATTAATAGCCACTTTCCAGATATAGTGTCAACATCTTTCTGCCTAAAGCAATGTTTCTCAGCTTCACCAACTTCAAGGTGTATGGAGATGTATGCAACATGAGCCAGCAGTGTGCGGCAGTAGTCAAAAATGCTAATGAAATCCTTGGTTGTATAAACAGGAGCATAGAATAAAAAAAAAAAACACATGAAATATTAGTACCGCTTTATAAAGCCTTAATAAGATGACACCTGGAACACTGCACCCAATTGTGGTCACCACATTACAAAAAAAAATATTGAGACTTTGGAAAAAGTGCAGAGAAGAGCAACTAAGATGATTAGGGGCCTGGAGACAAAAACATATGAAGAACAATTGCAACTTGCAAGAATTGGGTCTGGCCAATCTAGAGAAAAGAAGGACTAAAGATGATATGATAGTGATGTTCCAGTATTTGAGGGGCTGCCACAAAAAAAGAGGGGTCAACTTATTTTCCAAAGCACCAAAAGGCAAGACAAGAAACAATGGAGGAAACTAATCAAGGAGAGAAACAAGCTGCAATTAAGGAGAAACTTCCAAACAGTGAGGACAATTAACCAGTGAAACAGCTTTCCTTCAGAAGTTGTAAGTGCTTCATCACTGGAGGTTTTTAAGAAAAAACTGGACCGCCAGTCTGAAATTGTATAGGGCAAGTCTGAAATTGTATAGGGCAAGGGTAGGCAACCTTGGCTCTTTTATGACTTGTGAACTTCAACTCTACAGTGGCTGGCTCAGGAATTCTCGGAGTTGAAGTCCATGAATCATAAAAGAGCCAAGGTTGCCTACCCCTGGTATAGGGACTAGATGACATCCAAGGTGCCTTCCAGTTCTATTCTGATTGATTGGCTTCAATCTTCAAATTCTCCAGCCAGCATACTGGGATTTCTGGGAATTGAAGTCCACACATTCTAAGTTGCCAATGTTGAGAAACCCCGATCTAAAGGATGATCTTTCTTTTCTCTGAAGAAAAAGGCCTTTTTTTTTTTTTGTCTTTTTAAAATCCAAAAACTAAAACAGTAAAAGTCAGCTAAATTCTCTTCTGCTTAAAGGTAGCATCACTGTAAGAAATTAGGAAACCTAGGGAAGCAAAGAAGAACACTTTATTTCAGGAAATCTGTCTCTAAGAAATAGGTCAACAGATATATTAAGAAATCCATGTTAAGTTTTTTTTGCTTCATTTGTATTTTTTTGTCTGCCCTTTCTGATCTTCAGTTTTCCAGTGCAAGCTCAGTGAGTGCATGTCTTATAAAATAAATAATACTTCATGGCCTATGCCCTAACCCTAACCCATTGGTGATTCCACAGAACTGTTTATCTTTTACAGGTGACTACAAAAAGAATAAAAAATATTCCTATTCTCTTTTTTTAAATAATATAATTAAAATGTATCACTTGTGAGAATTGTTCTCTCTCAAAGGAACCTGGGACTTATTTCCCTAGTTGCATACTTTATACTACATGCCTGAGGGGGTAGTGCTATAGAATGAATGTCATTTTCATTTTTTTATTTTTTTTGCCCATAAGGTCCATAGGCTGTGGGAGTCCCTCCCCCCCTCTCTCTCACCAAAGGGTATATACTCAGAGGCATTCTGGGAGAAGAGGTTTGAGATTTCAAACATTTACCATTCAAGCTTAGCCCACCATGATACTGTGGTTTAAGATTTTATGTGACAATTTATGATTTTGTTTTCCCTGTAGGAAACTACCCATTAGGAAAACAAAACCTGCACAAAAGGTCTCCATTTTAATTGGTAAATAATCTAGGCAAAGCTTTGAAGCAGTGTTTTCCTTGGGCAAAGCAAATGCAAAGTAAAACAAAGCATACCTTCCGAGAGATTTTGTGAAGCAAAGCAGTTTTTTTCATTCAGTAGAAAGAAAAAGCTGAGTTACTTGGCCCTGCATCTCTCCGGCTTCTTCCAAATTAAACTGGCCAAGAAGGCCTGAGGCTGAGGCAAAATGTCTTGGCAAGGCAAACAGCATCACCTGCCCCTCAGAAAGGTGAATAGTATTGTTTTCTGAAACAAAATGCCTCTTCAAGATAAATAGCAGCTGCTTTGCACACTTTCTTGCAAACTTTACACAGGAGGACCATGGAGGAACTATGCTGAACCTTTGAATGGCTGTACAGTAGACCCAGATTTGCACCAACTAATAAAAAAGGTTTATATTGATTTTGAACTGTATTTTGAATTATAACAAATCCTTGCATTATACATCTCATATTATATAAAACCTGTGTTTATGCAAATTATCTTTACAAAAATATGAAAATCAAATGTTCAAATGTTCAAGAGACAGATCAGCAAGGAAGAATACCCATGAATAGCCTGGATATGTAGAAGTGCCATCAAAAAAGCTAAAGCTGAGAATAGTGAAGGAGACAAAAAAAAGCAACATTTTTTTATTGATTGATGATGATGAGTCATCAAGTAAGTATTGGCTCTTAGTAACTGCATGGATAGATTTTTTTCTCCAGGAAATGAATTTGTTAAATATGCTCAGACTAAAAGAAACATAAAAAAATCCATGTCCTAGATTGTCAGAGAAAATGGCAAAAGGAAAACAAACATGAGAAAAACTACTGCATTTTATATTTTTACTCAGTCTTCTCTATGAAGAGAGTATATATTCCACTTGACAATTATAAAGAGCTGGTTGAAACCTCAGGATTCCAGATCACAATTCATAGAAACATAGCCAGTTCATGATCAGAGTGGGGAGTCAGACTAAAGGTAAAAATGACCCTTAACAAATTGTGATATAAATTTAATACATATACAAGTTATCTAATTCATGAAGTGCATTTGTGTGACTGTTGCTGAGAGTTTTTTTAAAGCTATTGTGGCAAAAAGTTCATCTAAATAATATTTAAAAGACTGATTTTAAGGGAAACTGTTACTATTGTATAGATGGAATCCCACATGTTTTTGGACAAATTTCCAAACATGGATAATGTTTAAATGTTTGCCTGAATAGAACTCGCTGAGACATAAAGAAAGGTTGTTGTGCAATATAGCCTACTTAAGATTTTTTGGGGGGATGCCTTAAAGAAATTGTTGATTCTAGTTTTCTTGGTAAAATTTCAGAAGTGGATTAGTAGTGCTTGCTTCCTAGGGCTGAAAGAGAGTGAATGGTCCAAGGTCTTTTGGGACCTGAGGTGAGACTAGAACTCACAGTCTTCCAATATCTAGTCTAGTACTCTAACCACTACAGTAATTGCCTCTGCATAGACTACTCATGAGTAAACTGAATTAAATTCACTAGGGCTTAGTCCTAGGTGTGTGTAGGTGATAACTTAAATCCAACATTACTCTAAATCCAGTATCTGTGCCAGGTTCTAAATAATACCAGCTGGGTAAAAGCAGAAAAGGAATATTAAATGATGCAGAATTGTTTTTTTTAACCTTTTCACCTTAGAAGATAGCCAAACTGCATTTTATTTGATAAGAAAGTAAAGAACTTAAATATTCATATCCTCCATATAAACTGTATTGTATACATTGTTTCACAGCTTATACTTGGAGTCATCTCATTTTAAAGGCATTCTTAATTTGGAATATAACGCTTGTAAAGCCTACTTCTATATATACTCACTCAGGAAATCCATTATTCTCATAATATTTTTCTTTTCCCTTCTGTATTGGCTTGGGTTGATCTCAGCAATGTCAGTAATTATTATTCTGATGACTTGCCCCTGAAAGGCACTTGCTTGTACCTATGGGGACAGCAAATCCATTTGCCTGGCGCCAGGGAGTCGGAGGCACAGGCTGGCGCCAGAAAACGAAGGGAAAGATGATTAATATGTCTTATAGATTCACTGCCTCTTCACTTGTCCTAGACCTGCCAGTAATTCCACTCCCCTGTGGTTCCACCTTGATCACAGATAATGGAGGCAGATTGAAAGTTTGAAGACAGAAGCCATTCTCTTTTCCTGAACTGACATTACTCACCCAGACTAAATGAGCTGATGAGCTGTACAGCCACCAGATCTGCCTATGGGAAGAGATCTTAGCACACTTCACTGTAATGCCACAATAAAGCAGAAACAGCACGCTAATTAAACATTTTTTAAAAAAACAACATGATTGTAGCTTGATATAAGCAAGTGGATGATATTGTACCAGAGGGCAAAGTAAATGTGTAGGATTTTATTTATTTATTTGTCCTTTATAATTTACACAGTATCGTTTCTTTTTCCTTTCTCCCAGTAATGATATTCCTCTGTGTTATTTTGGCAATGGAGCTATTACACCTTTAAAAGGGCAAATGGTGAACGAAAATATAGCATTTGCCATATAAAGAAAAGACTGTTAACTATTTTTACAGTTTTATCCTTATGAAGATTTTTTTTCCTAGCAGAAGCAAATGAACATTGTTGAGTGAACTTTTATAGTATTTCTAAGCATGCATATGAAGGACTGAGAAGTGTTATGTAATTGCTGTAAACATATACTATCCTCAAATTAGTAGGATTCTGCATAAATGTCATAGGAAAAACATGAGCATGAACACTAAAAAAATGTCCTAAGAACCTCAGGACTTGGACAGAGTGGGAACCAGAAATCAGAACTTAGATGTGCTGAATTAATCTATGGGTGAAACCAATTGATAATATAGAATAGAATATCACTTGAAATTTTTCCCATTTGTTTTTCTGTTTTTCTAATTCTTCTTGGCCCACTCTACAAGGATCTGAATGGCATCATGGTTCCTTTCTAAAAGGGACTATTGTCCTGAACTATTTGAATTTCCTTTTTTTCCCCCTTTAAAAAAAAGCAGAATTGTGAGAGACATACAACATCCTTTTTCTATCCATGCATTTTGGAAAAGGGAACATATGGTCTATCTTCCCTAAACATTAGGAAAAGATTAAAACTAAAAATATAATTTGTCTCATGCTGTAACCTTTCATAATATCAGATTTTGTATTTCAATCCCTTGCCACAATGTCTATATGCATGTTTGTTATACTTGGTTATAAAGTTATAAATGTTGACATTTATGGGAAGTGAATGTACTAATAGTTTTTAATAATAAGGAACATGTGGTAAATGAAACATATATATTTATCTCGTTTAATCTTCCTCTGAGAGAGTACAGCAACATTTTTGGCATGTAAGAGTAGACAGCTTTGTGTTGGCGTAAAGTAAATTAAACTAAATAATTAAAATCAATAGCAAAATGTCACATAGCATAACAAAAACTGTTGGGAAGCATATTGCTGAAAAATCAAAATAAATTAATCAACTTTTGATTGCTATTGTTACATATGTAAAACTATATTTATTTCACAAGGGAAATGGTAAAACCAGTAGCATTCCTGATTAACACCAAGATAACTGTGTGAGGCCTGAGGATAATCTAGAGCAGAGGTATCAAACTGCCGGCCCGCAGGCCAGATGCGTCATCCAGAAGCCACGCCCATCCCATTGCCGGCAATGGCAAAATCGTCCCGATACATTGTGTAATGTCACATGACGTCGCGAGTTTGACATGTCTGATCTAGAAGAACAAGATGCCAGTTTTGAAAATAAAGAATGAAAAAAATTGAACTTGGTCTTTACAAGGTTAGCCTTTATAAAGACATGCACACACTCACTTAAACTCAGTGTAATTATTGTACCAAAATTAGGATAAAAAATAAAAATAGACTCTGATTTGATCTATTTTGTTTACAGATGCATTGTACATTGATGATGATGGTTTTCATAATTGTACAGGCAGTGGTGGGATTCAACCGGTTCGCACCACTTCGGCAGAACCGGTAGCTAATTTTTTGTTGCCCAGGCCCAAAATGGACTTCCAAAAGCGGCATCCACACAGAGAACCAGTTGTTCACATATTTGAATCCCATCATTGTGTACAGGATTGGCAAAAGGGAGTGGGCAAATAGAAGGCATGGTTGCAATGAGATAGAATTATGCCCCCCCCCAAAAAAACCAACACTGCAACGAATATCAAATGTTTTATCAAGACAAAATTGTTAGAAGACTGAAGTATAGATATGCTTATTGCATCTAGCATTTGGAAAAGTAATTTGCTAATATTCTTATTCACTAGGTTAAGTGATCAGCATCCCAAAAGAGAAAAGACATATGGGCAATATCTGGGATTTGAATTTTATGATAAAACATTTATTGTGAAAACTCTGGCCCACTCCTAAAATTATTTTTATATATTTCTATACTATAAATGTGGGGGGCGTGATGACTCAACAGTTAAAGATGCGGAGCTTGTCAGGTCTCGAACCTGACAGTCCAGGTTCGAGACCTGAGCGCCACACAACAGATGAGCTCCCATCCATGCCTCAGCTCCTGCCCACCTAGCAGTATGAAAGTATGCAACTGTGAACATATAAATATGTACCACAGCAGCATTCTGTATACCTCGACATATAGTCATGCTAGCCACATGTCCACAGAAATGTCTTCGGACAACATTGGCTCTCTCAGCTAAGAAATGAAGATGAGCACTACCACCTAGAATTGTACGGGACTGGACAAGGAAAACCTTTACTTTTACCTTTATACTTTTTGAGAACATGGTGGAGGAGAAAAGAACTACCAGTACTATCATCCAGTTTAAACGCCATCATAGAATCAGTTATTAACTCCTGTTATAAGGCAAGGGGAAAAAAAAAACAAATCTGATGCCAATAAATATATTAACTGATTTGAAAAACTGTCAAGAACAGAATTTTACCATATTTCTGTAAATCCCTTTTAAAATTTCATTTCCAAAATAAATGAAGTAATTTTATTTATCAACAAGAGAACTATTTCTTTTTAGTTTAATGTTTATGGTATCCTATATAAATATGCATCTTCAGAATTGAGAATGACATATTAGAACAAACGGGTTCAGATTAGATAATATATGTTTGTTAAAACTACAATATTTGCTTAAAGAATTCAGTGAAGGTTGAGTTTCATAAGCATCCCACTTTATAATAATTTAACATTTTTATTTTTCACATATTACAGATTCAATTAACTTGAACTTATGGGGTAGAGGAATCATTTTTTTGGAGTGAAAATGAATGCCAAATTTACATAAACATAGATGAGATTTCATTAACAAGCTTAAATATCTACTTTCTTTTCTCTCTCCACTGAATATTATTATTGCAAAAAGCTATTCTTGAAAAATATTGGAAAACTGTAGCTGCAAAATGTGTTGGCTACTAACTGGTATAATATAGAAGCATACAACAATACTTTACTGAAACTTCTACACCGGTTGCCAATTATTTACCAGTCACAGCAAGAGGTGTTGATGTTAACCTTTAAAAACTTTATTCCAATTTTAATATATATTCTTTTTTTAAAGTCTATATTAGTCATCTTAAGCAGATGTTTCAATAGATAGCTGCAATATAAATTGAATTAATAAACCAATGTTTATTAAGAAGCAACGGATGGAAACTAATCAAGGAGAGAAGCAACCTAGAACTAAGGAGAAACTTCCTGACAGTTAGAACAATTAACCAGTGGAACAACCTGCGTCCAGAAGTGGTGAATGCTCCAATGCTGGAAGTTTTTAAGAAGATACTGGACAGCAATTTGTCTGAAATGGTATAGGGTTTCCTGCCTGAGCAGGGGGTTGGACCAGATAACCTCCAAGGTCCCTTCCAACTTTATGATGATGATGATGATGATGATGATGATGATGATGATGTTTGTATATTATTAGGGAACTATTTCTATCTAGAGAGGGGAGTTAGACTTTGACAACATACTTTGACAAATTTGGAATTTTGAAATAAATTCATTTATATTTGTCACAAGGTGGGCTCTGCCCTTAGAACATTTCCAGTAGTCCAAAGCATGGTCTGGTCTTTTACTGGGTGAGTTTTAGTTGTTAAGGCTGAAGATAAAAACTGTAGTTTTGTATGCTTGATCTTTGCCCTTCATGGCTTATCAAACAATAGAAGGGGATATATGGCTAAGTGCATGAGGCTGTGAATTCCTCTTTCAGTATCAGCCTCTTTAAGAGAGAAATTGGGTAGATTGCTTCTGAAGAAACCAAAGCTGTATCCAAAAGATTGAAAACAATTACAGGCTTATTTCCAGCATTTCATATTGGAAAGATGCTTCAGGAGGTAGATTTTTCTACTGATTTTTAGATCTAATTTTTTTGATCCTCTTCAGTCTGCTTTCTTATTGGAATTAGATTGATATGAACAGGAAATAGTTGAGTCACATTGTGGTATCAGTTGTCTTGGGAGAGCAAAATAGGATGTGATGGAATATAGTCTGGATTATCAGGAGGGAAAGAGTGAGTGCATTCCAGAAGAGTTAGAGGCAATTCATTTCAGACAGTTTGTGTGAGCAAAATAGGGGAAGACAGCCCCTCCCTAATAGTCCCCAAAGTATTTACTTCAGGTGGGTAGCAGTCTGCTTCAGTTAGCAAGATATTATCTATAATTGGGGAACAATAAAAAAATCTGCTTGGAAGAATCACTACATGTCTATCTTGATTTCTGGAGCCTGACATGGGATTTGAAGCATTACTGTTTCATTTGGACTTCATGGCATCTTTTAGTATCATTAACCATAGCATGTAAACGTACTTTCCCATGTTCCAGTCCTACTTAGATGGCCTGTTTCATAATATGTTTCTGATGGCTTCTATTCTGCCTTCTAATATATGTTTAACAGCAGTGTAACAGAACAACAGAGTTAGAAGGAACCTTAGAGGTCTTCTAGTCTAACTCCCTGCTCCCTATATGATGCCAGAGAAGTGGGTGTCCAGTCTCTTCTTAATAGCCTCTAGTGATGGAGCATCTACAATTTCTGAAAGAAAGCCGTTCTACTAGTTAATTGTTCTCACTGTTAGAAAATTTCTCCTTACTTCTAGGTTGCTTCCCTCCTTGATTAGTTTCCATCCATTGTCTTGCTTTCTGGTGTTTTCAAAAATCTTTGTGACAGCCCCTCAAATATTGGAGCTATGCTATCATGTCATTCTTAGTCCTTCTTTTCATTACACTAGTGAAAAGAAATTCTTGCAACAGTTCTTCATAAGTTTTAGCCTCCAGCCCCCCAATCATCTTTGTTGCCCTTTTCTGCACTCTTTCCAGAATCTCTACATCCTTTTTATAATAAGGTGACCAAAACTGGATGTGTTCTAAGTGTGGTCTTACTAAGGCTTTATAAAGTGGCACTAATACTTCATATGATCTTGATTCTGTCCCTTGTGTTAGGCTGGCACTGGCTTTTTTGGCTGCTGCCTCACATTGCTGACTCATATTTAAAAGTGATTGTCTACTAGGACTCCAAGATTCCATTCACAGTTACTGCTATTGAGCCAGGTTTCACTTAATAGATACCTGTACATTTGACTTTTCTTGCTTAAGTGTAAAACCTTACTTTTCTGTACATGGAATTTCATTTTGTTAGATAGGGCCCAGTGTTCATGTTTGTCAAGATCCATTGGGATCTTGAGCCTATCTTCTGGAGTGTTGACTATTCCTGCCAGTTTAGTGTTGTCTATAAATTTGATGAATTCCCCTTCTGTTCCCTCATCTAAATAATTTATGAAGATATTGAAGAGTACTGAGCTTAAGACAGAGCTCCGGGATACTCTGCTGCTTCCTTCCTTATATATAGATGCGGATCCATTGAGGACTACATGTTGAGTGTGATTTGTCAGCCAGTTACAAATCCATCTGGTAGTGATGCTATGTATCCCACATTTTTTTAGCTTACCAAGAAGTAGGTTGTGGTCTACTTTGTGGTCTATTCTAAAAACTATATTAACTCCATAAGGGTCTGTATTATCTCTTGTCCTTCTTAATTTTGTTACTTTAATATTCTTAATGATGCAGGATATATTTTTACAAATAAATAAATCTGCACAAACCAGTAGGGAGAAATGAAATCCTGTTTGGTGAATAGGAGATGGAAGAAACTTTATTTTATATGGCAATGAAACCCCAAAAGAGAACAGAAGGAAGAGTTAGTAGGTTAATAATATTTTACTAGAGTAAGAAGATTACAGATCATAAGCAGTTTATTTAATTTTGTAACTGGAAATAAGTTAGTTTTGTCCAACTACAAGGCTTGGCACATTTTATAAAAAGCAAACATTCTGTTCAATATCTGAACCACCTAGCAGCTTTAGAGATTCCTGTGAGTAAATAGAAAACCCACCTAAAGCCTTAAATCCTATTGTTTTATTGTTAGTATGGGAAAAATTAATCATCAGAAGTTTGATTTTAGCAACTATATTAGATGGTGTGAATGGAAGCACAAGTTATCCTACAATGTAACTGAATTGAAAAGGGGAAAAAATGAAGTGTATTATTTATGTCAGGGGGACATGGGACAAAGTGAATTTTAAATCTTTCATCTCAGCTGCTGCTGCTGAGACAGATAAAGTAATATTTTGTGCCCCACAAAATCTGACAGGTGAGTAGACTTGCTTATACAGAACCTTGGAGAATTTTCTGAGGTCTGTATCATGTGACTGCAGATGGCAGAAAGGAAAGTAAGAGGGATTAATTGGTTTGGGATTCTTTAAACCAAGCTTTATCTTAAAATAAAGGGATGGAAAATATTTTAACTTTAGAAGAATTATACATACAATAGAAAGATCTATAATGATTGAGACTCATATAGGCAGGATGAGGTAATTTTTCCCCATAGTAAGAGCAGTAGTAGAGTAGTAGGCCCAGTACGGAATAATTTAAATATTCTCTAAATAATTGGCATATCTCCTGATTCCTTTAAATGAATTAGTTAAAGCAGACTTCATTTGGGAATGGGGGCACATTACTGTATGGGTGTGTTTCCTCATGAATGCACTGACAAAATGCAACATGCAAGGTCATCCTTGTAATCCGTTCATTTTTCACCCTTCACAACAATACAAGATAGAAAAACCTTGGCTTCTCTGAAAGCTTGACTTTTATATCTAGAGGATATGTAAATGAATCAATTTTATTTAAAATAATTAAATCTGCAGTTTACCCCTTCCTTCTTCTTGTATGTACTGCCATAAATTGTTTGGAATATAGTAAAAGCAGTAAATCACTTTATGGCTGTAATTATTCTAATATTTTAGCAATTAACATTTTTACCGCCCGCAAAATCATCTTTCTTTTGAAGTTATTATATATGTCCGTTTCAAAATTTAGTCATGGTTACAGCCCTAATTAAATTCCTCTTAGAGTTAATGAATGGCTTCACATAAACTTAGCTGGCAATCTCTCCTGGCTAGCAAAAGTTTCAGCTTTGTGAGTCTTTAAATCCTCTTCTCCTTCCCTCTGCACTGGCCACTGCTTAAAGCATAGTCCTCTTCCAGTTTGCCAGTATGTAATCCTGGACCTCAAGTATAAATTTAATGGAATAGCCAAAAAATAAACTCAGAACCAGCAACCAGTAACCATATAGATAACCATACAGATATGGTATCAAACAATGTAATCCTGAACTATATTGCCAAAATTGAATAAACGATATCCAAATAATTTCAGAAGTGACTGATTGTCTATTTATCACCTCAGAACTATGAACTGAAAGTGTTAATGTTATTTACTCTGAATTTATGAATGATATATAGTTTATGATTCAAGGAAAGGGAATATGATTCTATTCAGGGCAAAGAAGGAAAACGAGCAGTATTTTAGAAATCAAAAAAGCATCGAAGGAATAATTACTAGCAGGAAAGCCAGCTTGGAAGGCACCCGGCTAAAAACTAGGAGGCTGTAGTCCTCCCTTAGGCACAAAGCCAACTTGGAGACCTTGGGCCAGTCACTCTCTCTCAACCCAGGAAGGAGGCAATGTCAAACCATTTCCAAAAATGCTGCCAGGGAAACTGCAGGAATTAGTCCGGGTAGTCACCAGGCGTTTACACTGAGTTGAACACATAGACACATTACTTAGCAGAGTGCGGTCTCTGCTTGTCTAGAGTTCCTTGGGACTAAGGCTGTCAAATCTTATAAAGAAATAGAAAATAAATGCTTTAAAATGCAGACTAAGTACTATGAGAGGAAGCTATTGTTATTAAGTGGACATTTCAGAGCAATCTGTAAAGAACAAAAGCAAGCTAAACATTGATGAAACATTATTCTGATAACTGAGTGCCAGACCATGTTTATACTAGGACTGACTGAGCCTTATTGACTACAATTTATTGGAATACAAACCTTCCCAATAGAAAACAATGTGGCATATAATCTACCGGTATATGTTCCTGTACGGAATCTGATAAATTGCAGTTTGGGAATAAAGGATGTTTTATGGGAACCCGTATTTGTAGGAACAAAGGGCAGAAACCTATGAAGGCAAGCAAAAGGAAAAGAACACAATTTATGATGATCAGGGAATAGCCAGAATATTTGGCTGTCTGTATTGAGCTGTGTATTTATGTGTAAAAGTAGCAGGACAAATGAAACCTTACCTTTTTTATGTGTGTGTTGATGCTCTATACATGTACAAAGGGGAAGGGCTTCAAACATGCTGATGGAACCATCATCTTGATCTTTTTGATTCAGATGAATGCTGCTTTTTGATTCATTTAGGTAGAGGCTGTTGGAGTCACCGGCAAATTGCTGACTTTTTTGAAATTTGCAGGGTCTTCAAGAATAGCCACCAATGTTTTGCTACCTGTAGTATAACTTAGTACAGGTAGTCCTCAACTTATAACAGTTTGTTTAGTGATATCCAAAGTTACAATGACACTGAAAAAAGTGACTTATGAACATATTTCACACTTATGACAATTGTGGCATCCCCATGATCATGTGATTAAAATTCAGACACTTCGCAACTGACTCATATTTATGTAATTACCTTTTGCAACCTTCTGACAAGCAAAGTCAATTGGAAAACCAAAAATGTGGGGCTCAATTGTGATTGTAAGTCAAGGACTACCTGTACTGGATTTAAGAGGAATGAAGTGCCAGGATCCTAACTTTCCTACTACCTTGATATATATGCACCTGAAGCCAAATGATGTCCACCAATTCAGGTAATATGTTTGAAGCTATGCAAGAGGAGTCACCATTTCACTTATTCAAATGCATCCTCCTGATATGAAACATCTAGAAAGAGAAAGATAGGTCTTTGTGTATATAAATGGAATAGAGAAGGATTTTAAGCTAAGGCAGTAGAGAAATGATAGCTGCATATCCATTTTATTTTCCCCTCTGCTTTATTTTCTGGTTGTAATTGTAGCTCTGTTATGTGAAAAATGCCATCCAAGTAATGATATATGTGTATACACACTTATATGCAATGTTTGGGCTTTATGTTAGCCTTCAGAATAATAATAAGTAATAGATGTCTCATTGTGAACACAGTAAAGAGAAAGCAGAATGTAGTTTAATAAAAAGAAGTAGTTGTTTCTGAAATTCCATCTTAGTAGTTAACTGAAAATATTTCAAGAAAACTCTGTCACAATATACTGTATGTCTGGAGGGAAAGTTTGATATACATATTTGTTGTTCTCAGCAGCAACAAATATGGGATTTTATATGTTTTGGAAAGCTTTCACACACTGAAATATTTCAGCCCACAGTTTAGATGTTTCTTTATTTCACTTGATGGTTGTATAAATTATACTTCAAGTACTTTGTCAAACATTTTTTGTTAATGTATTGACAAATGTCCTCTCACTCTTAATGAAATACTTAGTAGTATTATAACAGTTTTTAAAATATTACTTCTACATTTTTTTATCCCATATGCTACTTTTCCTTCATTGCATCTGCCTTTTTATTTAGTGAAACAAAAAAATCTTTCTCAAAAACCCATAGAGCAACATTGAAATGCTGTAGTAATCATAAGAATTACTGTATCAGAACAATTTGGAAATAAGACCAGAAGAATACACATGGTCCTTAAAATACATGATTTCTTTCTGTTCCTTTAGAATTGGGAGTAGGAGGCAAGTAGTACAATATATGCAGGCTTTGTGTTAGCAACCTAATGTACAAGCCTTTGGACTTTGTCCTAACAAGGGTAGTTGTTGAATTCTTCAGTTTTCACTTGTAGGAAAATCTCCCTCGTTTGTGTTGGATTGTCTGTCTGTCTAGTCATTGAGAAAGCTTGGATGGATGATAGTTATTGCCTATAAGAAAACAAGTATCTACTACCACCACCGTCACGCTGGAATATTACTGTAGATATGTTAAGAACTTAAACTCCATTAACTTTCTTGGGGCTTAAATGCAAATAATTTCAATGGAACCACAGTTTGGATATTTTTGCCTACATAAATGAAATAGAATAAACACATTTCCTGAAGTATTAAAGAGATGTTCCAACCCCCCCCCCCCAAAACAGATCATAATAACACAACAGTTCTATACCACAGATAGAACTATGCAAACAGTGACAATTTTGTGCAAGGTCATATATTTTTTTTTAGCATTCTCCGGCTCAGAATGAATTTAGTCCAACTTTTCTGTTGCTAAGTGAGAAATTTGTTAAGTGAGTTTTGCCCCATTTTACAACCTTTCTTGCCACAGTTGTTAAGTAAATCACAGCAGTTGTTAAGTTAGTAATACAGTTGTTAAGTTCATCTGGCTTCCCCATTGATTTTGCTTGTCAGAAGATGACAAAAGTGTTCATATGACCTCAGAACACTGCAACCGTTATAAATATGAGTCAGTTGCCAGGTGTCTGAATTTTGATCATGTGACTAAAGGGATGTCAGAACGGTAGTATGAAAAATGGTTATTAATCACTTTTTTCAGTGCCATTGTAACTTAAAATGTCACTAAATGAACTGCTGTAAGTTGAGTACATACAAAACACCACCACTAATACAATTCAAAAATTGAAGAAAACTATTCAGAACTGTTCGCCACTTGGAATGCTAGAATCAAGGTACTGTGTTTTTATTTAATGTTCATTATATTGAATGCCAAATTGAGTTTTAGGATGTGAAAGCCCAGGCTTTGAATAAAAGTACAGTTTCTTTCAAGTTGAGTTTGTTGGTTCTTGATCTCAGGGACATATCCATCCAGTTTTCTTGGCTAGGTACAGAAGTGGTTTATTTTAAAATGTATTTAACTAGCGTATAGTTGTGGTGTTCCTGGATATTTTGTCATACACAGTGCTTGATCCTGATTAGCATGCACATACTGATTGACAAGTTCAATCAGATGCTGTACCATCTGTGACTTCATCCATTTTCTATGGGCAGTAGGGATGAAGGAGCAGCATTACCAGAACATGTGGGTCTCCTGTCTCTCTTCCTCGGACTCCAGAGAAAGCATATTGCTGAATAAATTTATTTCATATGCCTTATTGATCTTTTCAAGGTGGTCTACAAAACAATAAAGAGAAAAAGAAACCTCATACTCAAAGCCATTCAAGAGGTTGATTAGTTTTGATGAGGAAACTTCTATTGTAATTTTTATTAGTGCATATTTTTTCCTAGACAAAAAAAGGAAAGCTTAAAAGTTTGGTTCTTTTTTATTGCTCTTTTCATTCCTTAACAGAGTTAAATGGGGAGGCAGGAAGGCAAAGTCAGTGCTGGGTTGAGGCTTGGAATAACATTATTGACATTTAGAATGGGATTTGATATTACATAGGTATGAACATTGCTGTATTGTTGAAAATTGTTGTTTACTGATAAAGTGATCCAAGAACATTTGCTAGGCATCTAAAAAAAAATCTTAAAGCATATATTTTGTGTTGTTTACATTGTCAGTTGTCACTAACCACGGAAGATAATTAGTGGTTAATCTTCTTAAAACAGTAAGAATTAACCCAATCCTATTAAGGCACATTTCTCAGTCTCATAAACTGACTGGGGAATTATGGGAGTTGAAGTCCATGCATCTTAAACTTACTGAGGTTGAGAAGGGCTGAAGCAAGGCTTTCATACAACCTTTCTGAACTGTTTATGGGAAATATACTGCTGCTTATCCTAGGTTGAACTGTATCTGATTGTTTTTGTAGTCATTGTGTGTACCTTTTCAGTCCTGAAACCTTTAATAGTAGAAAAGGCTTCCCTAGCTGAGGGCATAACTAGCCATCAAAACAGGCAGTGCTGCACACCATCACATTTTTCTTTCCCCTTATCATCCATTGTTCACTTAATTATAAAAAAGAGAGGAAAAACAGCTTTGCTATTCATAATCATTCTCACTGAAAAAATACAGATGTATTGAGTAAACACGGCAACTTTTCATCATTTGCTATTTGAGGCCTGAATAAATAGGCCACTGTTTAAAAATTAACAAATACCATTTTCTCATGTAAATGCTCTTTATAATTAAGGTCATCCTTTGTGCAAGCTAGTGACAAAGAACTGTTAATTGCAGCAGGGATAAGAAGTAACCATAATTGTAAGTGGGGAAAAAAATAGAAAAACATTAACTACAATACTGAGCAAAAATGCCTGTGGGAACATTCAAATTAAAAAGTGTGAGTAAGTGTAGGAATGGCAGGTAATTGCATCCATGTATCCTTCTGCAATGTTCAGTATTCAGTATGAAAAAGAATTTGATAGAGCTAGATATTGTTTATCTGCTACCAGAAAAGCTGAATTAGTAAAGCAAGATGCAAATATTCATAGAAAAGTAACTTACTTTTCTTGACATTGTTAAAATCATATTTATTTTTACTGTTTTTTTTCTTTATATTATTCTCATTCTTTTCCATACGAGCTGAATGACTTCTTTGTTGTGGTACTAAACAAAGAATAGGGCAATTTGCAGTGGTTTTTAATCATTGAGATGGGACCGTCCTCTCTTAAATTGCCCTGTTCCATATTTATAATCCTCTGCAAACATTCACTTCCAAAATGCCTTGAGGAGCTCTACCAGGCTAGAGAGGCCAGGACTTCATTGTGTTGATTATTAATTAAACTTTTGTTGGTTTCTTGGTGGAGTTGGGAAGAAAGGAGAACGATGATATATAAGTCCTGAAATAAGTACCAGTGTAATCACATTAGTATCTAACAGCCTTTCAGACAGATATAGATAAGACTGAGGAGGTACAGAACGGAAGTAGAGATTAAAAATAATGTTTTACTTACAGTAGATTTTAGTTTTGAGTAATGGATGAGTGAACAAATTGCAACTGGCTTGAAAGGGCTGAAGTTGATGAAGTGGGAAACAATTATTCTTGGCTCAGATTCAATTGTTATGTAAACATGGGAGAGATGTGCTAATTTTATAGAATGGGAAAAAACAGCGAAAAAACCATTGCCTCAAAAAGGCATTGATTTCAAACCATGACATAATTATTAATTCCTATGATTTGCAGTAGACAGATTTTCTTTCTACATATAATGGTCTTTTTTCTGCAGTAAAATGGCTATATATATTGACTGCTTGAAGTTTCTGTTTTAAGCTAGCTACAGAATATACAGAGAGCTGAGATGTTTTGTTGTGTCTTGGACAGATGTCTGGCATAGGTTAGATATTTTTCAGCATTCTCTTTCCCATTCTTATTTAATAGTTCTTTGTTTCTTTAGGTTTTTTTTACTCTTCTTCCTCTCCTCTCCTCTCCTCTCCTCCCCTCCCCTCCCCTTTATTATTTTTACATTATAAACATTTTATTCTATTGTTTATGTATGTATGTTGTATGTCACTCATTCCTGAAAGCTGTGAAAAGCTAACAATTAAAGTTAGCATAAAAATAAGATGTAAACAAAATTGATCACCATCAAATATTGAAAGTCATATGCCCATCAGATTCTCACCTTGAGTCATAGCATGTTCTCTTCTGTACTAGATTGAGCAATCAGGTCCTCACTGCTCTCCTGAAACCCCGGGATGATGATTGAAAATGCCTGTTTCCAAGCTCTCATTAGATGACAACCTTGTGTAGACAGGACCTGGAGGGAATTGATCCTGTCTGATCAGATAAGACAGGTGGACCATGTCACTTGAACAATATGGCATCCTTCATCCCCTCATACTGCTTTAACTGTCCTGTAAATTTTATCTTGAAAGCAAGTACATTAAGAATGCTTCAGTAAACCAGATTGTTTCAAAATATATAAATAACCCAAACCCTAATGCATTTCTTTCCCTTAGAGTGATTAACTTTCTTGCAAATTATGTCTCTCTTTATTTTTAATCATCCCCCTCCTGCTTTTCATCTGATAGCTAATGAGAAAAAAGAATTCTGTTTTTCTTGAACTCTGCTCTACAATTGGCTGGGCTATTTCTGGGCCAACCTGCAGCAGAATATGGTGTTTCCGCAGTTTCTGGTATAGCCTTCAAGCAAGTCATGCAACATTTCTACAATCCAAAGAATCCTGGCCTTAGGAGACTTCAAGTAGCTTTGAGGCACAATCAGTGCAGCGTTGTTTTTAAGAGCATGCAAAAGAAGCTTCATTTATAAAGATAAAAAATAACCCAGTTCCTTAACTTCTGAGAACCTTGGAGTTATACCCAAAGGTTTATCCTAGCTTAACTGACCAGATCTTGTTAATAAGGCTAACAAATGAGCAAAGAATAAACATATGGCATTCTTACTGCAGTGGGCTGGAGTGCCTGGCCAAAGGAAAACAATTGGGTTTGTGTCAAAGCCTTAGGCGCTTTTTTTTTTTATGGAAGGCAGATGATTCAACAGAAGACCACAAATATGTAGACAAAAAAGGCAAAAATATACTGTATAGTAGCACACATAGAGTATATTCTGAATATAGATTATAAAAAGAGTTAGGAAAAGCAGACAAAGGGAGCGGGGTTGTTGTATTGCAGATGCTGCAGAACATGCTGCTGGAGAGGACCTCATCTCAGAAACATGAAGTGAAGTGGAGCCTGCAAGATCAGAGATTGTTACCCTGAGATAAGAGGGAGACCGAGGAGAAAATCATGGAGTCAATTGTTACACGAAACCAGAAGTATGGACTGTGTCCTGTTTAAGCAGTTTCAAATACTAGAAAGTTGAACTTTGTAGATTAAAGACTTTGTTTGGCAGGAAGACAGCCAGGAGAACTCGCAGACTGAGATATGAAGGGGAAGAAGAAGAAAAAGTGAAAGAAAGAGAGTTGGCAGGTTGATCTGTCTATCTATCTATCCATCCATCCATCCATCCATCCATCCATCCATCCATCCATCCATCCATCCATCCATCCATCCATCCATCTATCTATCTATCTATCTATCTATCTATCTATCTATCTATCTATCTATCTATCTATCTATCTATCGCAGGGGTGTCAAACTCGCAACGTTACATGATGTGTCGCGATGTATTGCAACTTTTTTTCTATTGCCGGCAATGGGGTGGGCACAGTTTTGCCATGATGCATCTGGCCTGCAAGCTGGCAGTTTGACACCCCTGATCTACTGTATCTACATACCTATTTATCTTATTAGGGATATGTTAAATTTTGTTAATTTTATTTTCACTTGTATTATTAACTCACACTATTGTATTCAGATAGATACCTTGGTGCATAACTCTCTCATTTGTTTAAATGCTCTTTCTGTGTATATCTGTATCAGCTCCCATTCTGACACATTCTCTGACACATACGTTTCAAATTATGTGCAGGCAAAAACCTGAGCAATGGAGCTAATATGCCTAACCGGAATATGCCTCAATCAGCATATATATATATTCATAAGAATCTGAGAAAATAAAGATAGCCATTGCAATGACAGGAATAAAGGGCAAAAAAGACAAGGTAGCAGAGAGTTTCTAAGGTCATGCATAATTCAGAAAACAGGAGTTTCAGAGAGAAAAAATCAGAGAAAGAAAATAAATCGCTTTGTGACAGTAAGAAAAACTTGTCACAAAGCCATTTATCACTGAAAAGAAAATGATGAGAATTCAAAGTTGTTAATAGAGGGAAAACATCGCAAAGGCTTTCTAAATGATAAAATTCTGCAGCGCATACCTCTGAATATACTGGCCTATTTCTACCGTACAAAATGCAATACTGTTCTAATAACAAGGAATGAATATAAATATATATGAAAATAGTGGCAAAATAGGGAAGGAAAAAGGGAAGAAGAGAAAGAAGTAGAGGATAAAGGAAAAAAGACTGAAAAGCATTGACTTCTGACTCTTTAGCACGGTACAATAAGGTAGTAACAGCCTCAACGTTTTACTTTTACGAACTTAATATGTACTAGCAAACAGTAACTGGTTTCTGATCCTCATATTAACTTTTTTACATGACAAAAATCCCCACAATGCTAATATATTGATGCAGATGTGTGCAAAATCAGCATCTACAATTCAGGCATAATGAAATTATTGCCATAGTTTTTACAATCTTAGGAGATTTCCCAGTTAGTCAGAGATATACCTTAGAGGACCCTAAATGAAGTTCACATGGATTTTAAATGTTATTTTTGTAGGAAATAAAGGAATGCGAGTAGATGAACAGATGGAGAAGGGAGATGAGGAAAGAGAGAAAAAGTCTAATTGCTTAACTGATGTTAAAGTCGACCCTATTGTGTATTGGCAGTATATTATAGAGATAGGAGAGCAAGCCTAGAGTTGGCCTCCCCCCCCCACGTGCCATGAGAAATACTGAAAATATAGTTATCTCCAGAAATTTCACTTGACTATAATAACATAGTACTGTTTCTTTGTTTGTGTGGATTTCTTTGTGTGCATGTATTAAGTGAGCTTAAATGGACTCCAGAAGATGGTACAGGACAGGAAGGCCTGGAGGAACATTGTCCATAGGGTCGCGATGGGTCAGACACGACTTCGCAACTAACAACAACAGCAATGTATTATGTACTCAAGAATGGCTTAAAAGAGTGAAGGATGAAAAGAGGGAATAAAATTCAGATGATATGTGCTGTACAATCATATTTCAAACACTTTTTCAAACAACAAACAATCTTAGGCAATTATTAATTAGGAACTTTAAGGACAAAACTATAACAGGCGTCTTACTGGATCACACTGAAGACTTCTCTAGTCCGGTGTTTGGGTAATCTACTAGATTTGTAGAGATATCTATAAACAATAATTAAGCTAACAGCATTCTTTCATTTATGCTTCCCAATAGCTGGAATTCAAATCATGCAGACCCAGATGGCTGCTTTTGGTTAAAGAGGAAAAAAATCTGGATAAAAAGATGTATGTCCCAAAGGTGCTTTTTCCAAAAGGCAACTGGATCTTGTTTCACTTTGAAACATTTCACTGCTCATGCAAGAAGCTTCTTCAGTTCTGAAGTGAAGAACTGAAGAAGCTTCTTGTATGAGAAGTGAAACTTCTTCAAGGTAAAACAAAGTCCAGTTGCCTTTTGGAAAAAACACCATTGGGACAACCATGACCTGGATGACTAAGAATCTCTATAGACAAAAAGACATATGATGATACATGCAGCGATGACAAGTGCCTGATGATTGAATAGTAGCATAAATATTTAAAATTACATCCTGGAACACTCAACATGCTTGAAGGATTAGATGGTTTCCTCCTATTCTTGCAAATGATTTCGGATTAGTTTACTATTTGTTTTGTATCTGATGTTTCTTAGAGAACATATCCATGGGGGATGATGATGATAGTTATGATTATGATAGTCATAAAGTATATGACTTTCCTGATTAAAATTACTCTGAAATAATTATTTTACAATGGAAAGAATTAATTATAAAAGGGAATTAAAAGAAATACTGTTTGCAGATTCTCATTTGGACTTGTTAGGCTAGATATATTCTATGTTTCTTTTAGCGTTATTTTTGTACTACTTCCCAAGGCAATTTTTAAGCACAATTATAAATGAATAAAAATAATTTCAAGGTGTACTTTGTTTCCTCTCAAACAATGGAACTTAAGCTTAAGTTGCAGAATCTGTCATAGAGACATCTGTGGGAGTAAAGTGCAGCAATGAGATCTCACCCATCATTCTTAGAAATGTATGTTGTTTGCATACATGAACAATTCTATTTTATTATACAATGTTTCTTGAAATGTGGGCCCTACTGGGACTTCCAGAAGAGCTATGTTAAACTGAAGATGGATCTGCGAAAGTGGAGCCAACGACCACACGCGAAGACCAAGGAACTAATGAGTAGAATGGTTCCTTGGAACCTCTCTAGATAAAGACAGGCAGGAGATCAACCACTTGTGCTTCAGACTTTGCTCCCTACAAGTAGACTTCAGTACAGCAGTTTTTCATGGGCTTGAGTGTCAGAAGACAACAATATTAGCTTTCTTGTATGTAACCACATCAGAGACTTTTAAAGGACACTTTAAAGTTTGCACTCATTTTCTCCAGCAGGATGGCTGTAGAGTCCACTGGATGGGTTCCATGACAGCCTTCCCGCCTGACAGACTAGGTCAAAACTTTGGTCACACCCTTCCTTTGGGCGTGACTCCAGTTTTGACTTAGTCTCGAGCCCGTTAACAGCTAAAAATTCTAGCTCCTTAGTCAAAAATTTGAGTCAAATCCTCCTCTCTCTGACCTCGTTAGCTGAGATATTCAGGAAGACGTTCTCTTCTTAGATTGAAGGTCCGAGCCTTCCATCAGATTCTTGAGCCATGAGGGATTTCCATCAGTGTGGTGAGCGTATCACATAGCGAGCCGATTCCTAAGTTGATTGTGAAACTCGGAGCCGTTGCAGGTCAGCAGCGGAGCTCCTTTCCCCTCAGCTGTGAAGCGCAAGCTTCTGCGGCTCCGGAACGGCCGGCAGATCTGCGGATCGCCGGTCACTAGGATACAGCGTTTTCTCTTTTTGCATAACAGAGGCCGTTTTTCCTTGTCAGCTGAGGCGCAAGAACGCAGATCGCCAAACAAGAGGTTAAGCTGACTGCGCGATTAAGGGAAATTCCCTTTTCAGATCGCGCCCCCCCCCGAGCTTCCCCACTGATTACCTCAGCCTACAATTTCATCGTTAAGGCTGCAATCGCCATTTTGAGCCTCATGCCTTTCTAGAAACTGACGGTTGACAGGGGGCGTGGTCTCCCTCCTCAGCGCCATTTTGGGTGTACTGACCGCCTTTCTCCCATTAGGTGGATTAACTGCCGGAGGTTTCAGGCCTTCCTTTACTCCTTTCTGTGAAAAGTTTTGTTTTACATTAAATAATAATAATAATAATAATAAAAATAATAGAATAGAGAGAGAAGAAAGATATATATATATATATATATATTATCAGACACCCTCGGGTCTGTTTTTACAGCCTGGTTGCTGGGGGGCAACACATTTCTTCATATAATCATCCTTTATTAAACCTGATTATTGGCTGGAGTAGTGTGAGGAAATTTCCTTTTATTCCATCTGTCATCTAAGGTGATCCTTGTCACCGGCCCAATAGGACTTTTCCTCTCAGAACAGTACCTGTCTGTCCGGCCATTGTTTGTTTTCAGAGTCAGGCTTGCAGCCTACAACCTCTGTATTTGATCTGCGTGTCTCTGTCTTCCCCCCCACTCCAGGTATTGCCTACTCGGGGTACCTGGCCACAATGGCAGACAGTGTCTCGCATTCAGCTATACAGGGTCCACAACTGCCCCCCCCACAACAACAACAAAAGCGCAGATCACAGAATCTGATGTGGGGGGGAAGAAGAAGGCCAAAACAAAGCACATTACCCAGAAGGGACCCTCCAAAACAGCTGAGCGAGAGGCCTCGAGGAGACATTTGGCGCTAGAAAGACAATTCTCCAGGGCCCAGAGAATTAGATCCAATGAGGCCAACATGGTTTCCCCTGCTCCATTGGAGGCCCCTATACCAGAATCTACTTCCCAGGAAGTCCTTAGAACTTGGTCTCCTCTGGGGGAAACCGAACAGATGGATTCCTCTCACTCCTCATCACCAGCAACCTCACCAGACCATATTCCCACTGTAGCTGCGTCTAACGACAGAGCTCAGGAGGACATATGGTCTGCCCAATTTCAAACATTCATGCAGGATGCCTTTTCCCAGTTTATGGCCTCTAAAGGACAAGTAGCCTTTCAACCATCCCTTAAGGGACGAAACAAGGCTCCGGCTACAAACATATCTGAGACCTCCTCTCAAATAGGAGAGGGGGAATCAATAGACCTAGACATGACTGACATGCCCCTTTCGGAGGATGAGGGGACCACTCCTGAGCAGACAACGAACTCTGGCCTCTTTGACCCAGCTCTGCTTAAATCACTTCTAATTAAGGCAGTTTCTACAGTCAACCTGACCTCAGTTCAGGAGGAAAATCCTTCCACAAGTAAGGAGGCGAACCCCCTTTTTGCCAAAAAAGTAGCACAGGACAAGTACATCCCTTGTCCCGAGGTTTTCCGCACCTCTGTAGAGGAGCAAAGGTTTTCCCTAGCAACGCCACCTACACCTAACAGTGTGGAGAGGAAACTATTCAATGTGTCTCCTTCCTTTTCCGACATGCTAGATGTCCCCACAGTAGATAGTCCTTTGATTTCATTATTCTCCACTTCTGCGATTCCAGGAGACATGGCGGAGGCCTTGAAACCAGAGGACAAGAAATTTGAGCACTCCCTCCGTCGCTCCCACATGGCTGCAGCCTGGGCGGCAACTTCCTCGTCATTCTTCGCCAGGGCCTGTATTATGTGGCTCGCGAGCTGCAAACCACTGTACCTCCTGATCAGGTCAGAACTCACCAAACTTTGGCCAAGATACTGGCTGCCTCACAATTCATGGCTGACGCCTCACTTCACGCAACCAAGTATGCAGCAAGGTCAATTGCTGCCACAGTAGCCTCGCACAGGCTACTGTGGCTCAGAAATTGGAAGACAGACCTAAAGGTCAAGTGGCGTCTGTCAACCTCCAAATACAGTGGGTCACTCTTGTTTGGATCCATTTTGGATCCGCACGTAAGTGAGAGCAGGGACAAGAGAAAGATTCTAGTCCACCCATCAAAGAAGCTGGATAGGAGAGGCACTCAAGAATTCCAGAGACAAGGTTTCTGCCCAGGAAACTCCTGGGACTGGAGACAGCCCTTTCGATCAGGGCAATCCTGGGACTGGTCTAGAGGCTCACGATCCTTCTATTCAAGACAGATTGTTCCCAGGATCGCCCAAACATGGGAGCCAGAGGCCAATTCCAATCCAGGCGTCCCTTCAGAGGATCGGGAGGCCGACCCTTTAAACGTTCCAAGTGACGCCAGACAAGACACTCCCATAGGGGGTCGGTTAGGGAACTTCATCGAGGTCTGGGAGCAGACCACTACCGACGCCTGGGTATTGGAAACAATCAGGCATGGCCTGACCTTAGAGTTTTACTCTCCCCCACCAAACCGCTTCATCAGGTGCCCCATTTCCAGAAAGACATCCAAAGCAAGGTTGGTAACCTCGGCCATTGCACACCTTTTGTCAATTCAGGCCATAGAAAGGGTACCAATGGAAGAGGAAAGGAAAGGATTCTACTCCATCCTCTTTGTGATCCCAAAGACATCAGGAGGGTGGAGGGCGATACTGGACCTAAAGGGTCTGAATTATTATGAAACCTACAGGAGGTTCAAAATGCAGTCCCTAAAGTCCATCTTAGCCAGTATCAGGAAGGGAGACCTCCTATCCTCAATAGATCTCACGAAGGTGTACTTACATATTCCCATCCATCCCAAATAAAGCAAATTCCTCAAATTTACCTACGCACACCGGCATTACCAGTACAGGGCTCTACCCTTCGGACTCTCCTCAGCTCCAAGGGTATTTACCAAGATTCTAGCAGTCATAGCGGCCCATCTCAGGTTGATGCCGGTGCGCGTACAGTTTTATCTGGACGACATTTTGATTCAATCCAGCTCACACGAGCAAGCAAAATTAGATGTTCAGACTACAATCCGCACCCTGCAGAATCACGGATTCTCAGTCAATCTCGAAAGAGCCACCTCACTCCCACAAGAAAGCTTCAGCATCTGGAAGCAGTAATAGATTCATCCCATTGCAGGGTATAGCTTTCCCAGGAGCGTCGAATCAGCATCTCGAAACTGAAACCATCAGGTTCAAAGAGACAAGAAAGTGCCTTTGGCACAGCTCTCAAAGCTCCTGGGGAAAATGATATCTTGCATGGGCATTGTTCCATGGGCAAGACTCCACTCAAGGGAGTTGCAATGGTTCCTCCTCCCTTATCAGAGAAGGAATCTCAGTACCTCCAGCAGGGGGGTCTTGGTACCAAATCACTTACTGAGGTCCCTGAATTGGTGGATATCATCCACGATGCTCAAGGGAAACATATTCAGGGAGCCGACCCGGATCACTCTCATGACAGATGCGAGTCTATTCGGATGGGGAGCCCATCTGGAAACTCAGATAGCTCAGGGCCAGTGGAAACAATCAGACCTCACTCACAGCATCAACTGGCTGGAACTTCGGGCCATACACCTGGCTCTACGTCAATTCTCCCACCTAGTAACGGGAAGACACGTTCTCATTCTAACCGACAACGTGGCAGCAAAGGCCCATGTCAACAAGGAGGGGGGAACACGGTCCGTGGAACTGATGCAGGAAGCATCAGCCCTAGCTCGGTGGGCGGAAGCAAATTTGGGTTCCATCAGAGCAGAACACATTTCAGGGGAGGCAAATCTCCAGGCAGACTCCCTGAGCAGAGCCAAGGTGGACCACTCGGAATGGCGTCTGAATCCGGCTCTGTTCGAGGAGATCTCCTGGAGGTTCGGGCGACCGCACCTGGACCTATATGCCACTCCGAAGAACACACAACTACCCAGGTTCTTCTCCAGATTCCCGACTCCGGGAACAGAGGGAACAGATGCTCTCAGGTGTCGATGGCCGGTGCAACTCCTGTACGCCTTTCCACCACTCCCATTGATACCGGCAACCATACGCAAGTTGATCCGGGAAGGTGCAGAAGCAATCTTGATTGCTCCACACTGGCCATGGCGTCCGTGGTTTGCCGACCTTGTGGATCTCTCAATATCACCCCCGTGGAAGATTCCCCCGGACCGAGTAATACTCAGTCAGGGCAAACTGTTACATCCAGACCCTCAGTGGCTGCAACTAGCCGCTTGGCATTTGAGCGGCAAAATTTAGCCATGCAATCCTATTCCTCCGGGGTGATATTGATCATTCAAGCATCAAAGCGTCCTTCGACAAACAGGATCTACGACGCTACATGGAAAGGGTTCTGCAGGTGGTGTTCTCTACATCACCTAGATCCACTTTCAGTGACTATTCCCAATATCTTAGACTACCTGTTAGAAGGACTTAATAAAGGCCTATCAGTCAACACCATTCGTAGACAGGTAGCGGCCCTCTCAACGGTCCTTTCCTGTGACAACTCAACTTCTCTGTCGCAACATCCAGCGATTAGCGCCTTTCTAAAGGGAGCAGTCAATACCAAACCTCCTGTTATACACAGGTATCCTTCCTGGAACTTGTCTAAAGTTCTTCAAGCTTTGACATCAGCCCCATTTGAGCCTCTCGACTCATGTTCTCTCCACCATCTATCCTTAAAGGTAGCCTTTCTAGTAGCTATCATGTCAGCGAGAAGAATCTCAGAATTAGCAGCATTATCAGTCAGGAAAGATCTCTGTACCTTCTTCAAGGACAAGGTGGTCCTTAGACCAGACCCTGCATTCATTCCGAAGGTAAACAGCATCTTCCACAGATCTCAGGAACTGATTCTTCCTGATTTCTGTCCAAATCCCAAACACAGGCTAGAATGTAGATAGCACAAACTAGACGTGCGTAGAGCGCTGTGTTACTACGTAAAGCGCACTTCGTCTTTCCGTAAGTCGGAATCTCTATTTGTTTCCTTCCAACCTTCAACTATGGGAAAGTTTCATCTTCAACCATAGGTAGGTGGATTAGAGCTTGTATAGCCCAAGCCTATGTCTCTCAGGCACTTCCAGTGCCCCCGCATGTGACTGCTCATTCAACACGCAACGCTGCCACATCGGCAGCGTGGTCCACACAAGCCTCGGTGGAAGAGATTTGTAAGGCCGCAACTTGGTCTTCTCCCTCCATATTCGTTAAGCATTACCGCTTAGACTCCTTTGCCACAGCGGACGCTGCTTTTGGTAGAAGAGTGCTACAGCAGGTTGTCTCTGCTCAGGATCCAGTGGCCTAGACACTCCCTCCCAGGGGGACATGAGGGCTTTGGTATGTCCCATCCAGTGGACTCTACAGCCATCCTGCTGGAGAAGGGGCGTTGTCTTACCTGAACGCCTTTTCTCAGCAGGATGATGTAGAGTCCACACCCTTCCCACGTATTAAGTCTAGGCAGGTATCGAACAAGGAGCTACTATATAGAATTCAACAAACAACTCTCATCTCAGTCAAAACTGGAGTCACACCCAAAGGAAGGGTGTGGCCAAAGTTTTGACCTAGTCTGTCGGGCAGGAAGGCTGTCATGGAACCCTTCCAGTGGACTCTACATCATCCTGCTGAGAAAAGGCGTTCAGGTAAGACAACGTCCCTTCTGATCATTGACATAAATTGTCCATTAACTATTTTATTTATTTATTTATTTATGAGACTTATATACCGCTTTAAGTGCAAGCACTCTCTAAGCGGTGTACACCAGTTAGCAATGTATATATATATTTATATTGCCCCCAACAATCTGGGTCCTCATTTTACCTACCTTGGAAGGATGGAAGCCAGAGTCAACCTTGAGCCGGTGAGATTTGAACCGCTGACCTGCTGAACACAGTCAGCTAAAGTGGCCTGCAGTACTGCACTCTAACTGCTGCGCCACCTCGGCTCTTATCCAGTTGAAGTACTGAAAATTTTACAGTAAGGTTTTGGAATTAATTATAAAGTACAAGCTGCTACTTGTGGGAAATAGGTCTTGTTCTGATTTATATAAGACGGAGATAAGGAATTCAATGATTTCAAAAACTAGACACTAAAGGGGACTAAAGATTTTAGGTAGAACATATTATCAACAATGTTTGTAATTATGTCAGCTTCTATGGATAGACTATGTCCATAAGATTGTTAAAGAAATGTCAGATATAGGACAAATTTTACCTGACAATATAGAAATGGTATTAAAAGTGGATTTACAATTTGATTGGCTAAGAGAATAATTTAGAAAAGGATGTTTCACTGCATTTACAAAACAAATTGAGGTTTTAAAATTTAAAATGGAAATGACAAACCAAGAGAGTGACCTGGATAATTTTTTTCCTATTGGATTTGCAAAAGAGACTTGTTATGAAGAATTCTGTTAGATGAGACCAAGAATAAATAAAGTGAAATCAAATCCTATGACAGTATTTAAATGAACTAAAGATTAAGACTATTAAAAGTAAAAGAAGGGGCTATACAGTTGTTTATTTGATCAAGGTTAAAACAGGATATGTTGTTACTGCTAGCTAACGTTCATGAACTTTCTGTTGATACCAGGAGTGAAAAAAATGATTTTTATGGTTTTCTTTATAGATGAGAGATAGGATAGGGATATGGAGACAAATGTAAATTTGGAGGTCTGAAGAGTTGCTTGTTTATGCTTGTTGGAAAATTGTTCCATACCATTGGTCCACAGACTCAGCTCATTGGAAGGGGTAAGGACTAGGTGGATGTAGTCCTCCACTGCAGATATGATGAGGAGATCCCCAAACAGAACATGAGTTAGGATGAACAATGACTAAATTTCAGGATGGTAGCTTCATAGTTTACAAAGGCTCTGGTGATTGGTTTTTCAGCTATGCAGCTTGGAAACAGTACAATTAAAAAAGAGAAAGGGATAGTACTTCAGCCCATTCTGTCTTATTTAGATCATAAGGCTTGGGAACAATGGAGGATGGATCTATCTATCTATCTATCTATCTATCTATCTATCTATCTATCTATCTATCTATCTATCTATCTATCTATCTATCTATCCCATCCATCTATCTATATCTTTTGTCTTATGTTGGATTGCCAAAATTAAAAATGATTGAACGAATGTGGCTTCATTAATTCCAGCTGGATTGCATGTTAAATTTTTGGGAAAACATGCAAAGTGACATTCAATTCTATCAGAATAGAGCTGGAAGGGATCTTGGAGGTCTTCTAGTCCAACCCCCGCTCAAGCAGGAGACCCTACACCATTTCAGACATTCCTTGTTATTAAAATCCATCCAGGAGGTACAATTGCTTGGATAAAAAAAAACCTGCTGCTTTGCTTGTTCTTCTTTATTAAGAGGAAGAAAAATGAGAGAAAACTTTATAATTATTTTTGCAAGCCAGTGTAGCCAAAACAAGAGTACCTAATGTATTAAATGCTAGGCATTACCCCCCTCTCTCTAGCAATACTCTGAAATCAATGAAATGTCAAATGCTTATAGAATTTGGAATTCCTCTGATTAAATAAGTAGTCCTACAACATTATCTGTTACCTTGGAGTATTTCTAACCATATGCTTCCAGGAAATTTTCTGCCATAATAAATATTCTCCAGTGGGATTTCCTAACTTTAGCTGTCATAGACTGTATAACTGCTATAATAAAAAAGTTGGGCATTTCTGCAAGTCTGCGACAAGATAGTTGTGTGTATGTGTATATATATGTGTGCGCCTGTGTGTGTTTTATATAAAGTCTCTGCTCAGAAATGCACAATTAAGTTTTGCATTCTCAACCTGTCCCTGCTGGCCTAAGACACATTAGTATTCTACTGGCAGCTGCCTATAGGTAGTAATATTATTTTGTCCATAACCAGAGGGAACAATAAGACTAAGCCATTCTCTGACTATAAACCAGCCAAAGTAATTGGGTTTAATTTTAATTTTTGTAATAGCTTTAAATTAATAGAAGCAGCTGCTGCCACAGTGTGTGGGTGTCCTTTTCCAGCAGGCATAGAACTTAAAGAGGAAAAGAGTAAACAATGGTATGTCTAGGACACAGAGGTTAATACAAGAACTGAACAATGTCTTTGTTTAGTCAAAAACTTCACTGGCCATAACTAGTGTGCCATGTCTCTTTTGTTTCTCTGTCTTTCTATCTGCTTTCCTTTTTTAAATTCACAGATAGTCTCAATCTGATTAGGCTTTTATTGTTGGTATTTTAGTACCCTCTCTCCTACATTTGACTTGGAAACAGATTATCCCTGAAAAACAATGGTAAGAATAGATTAACCCTCTAGAGTTCCATTATAGTTATATGAGAATGAAGACTCTTAAAATAAGCGTCTTCTGTGAATAGAGGTTCATATGTCTTAAGGGAGAATAGAATTTCTCTTATAGAAATCATTGGTTAGTAAACTAATAGTATAAAAAACAACAAAGAGCCTTGTGCCACCTTTAAAACCAACAGATGTACAATTGCATAAGCTTTTGTAGGTTTTAGTACATCTCATCAGACATATGACTTGTAAGTCATTGAACTGTCATTGAGCCGGGCTCAGCTCTTGGTGTCTGAATGGAAAAAATGCTTTCCATCCCAATCTAATTTTAGTACAGGCATTGTTGGTAGGGAAGGAAAGGGAGGATGGTGAAAGGAAGATGAGAGATTGCTTTAGAAATGAGGTAATACAAAATTGCAGTTAAACTTCTAAGGATTGTTGAGGTGCACTCTGATTTGAAGTCCACTTAGAAGTATTTGATAGTATATTAAGGTAAGAACAATGCAGTACTAGATGTGGCTTCAGGTCCATGGAAGAAGCAAATTGATTTCCTGCTTTTTCCACTGATTGGTTGATAGTCCCCCTGGACGTTTTGTATTGCACCAGATACTGGTTTCCCTCTGCTAAGATATTGGCAAGCTTCCCTCACACATTTGACACTCTGTTTGATGGTATTCTTAAATTTGGTTAGAAAGACAAGGTATTTCACAGGCCTATTAACATTGAATAGGTAATGCTAATTGCTAGTTGGGTTAGTTATAATCTGGTATCACAGGCAGGAATTACATTCATGTTCTGCCTTTAGACTCCCAGGAGGTATTTGATTAGTCACCACCATCATCATCATCGGTTCCTTTGGAGTGAAGCTTCTTCCAATGAATCTTATCTGTGGTGGTATCTTTGGCAACATCCCATTTGATGTCTACTGTCTGTAATTCACATTTTAATGTCTGATGCCAAGTTTTGCGTGGTCTACCCTGCCTCAACTTTCCCCCTGGCAGCTTCCATCATATAGTACTTTTCAGGTATCATATTCTGGCAACTGAAGAATATGGCCAGCTAGGCACATTTAATGGCCTCCAACGTCCTGTATCCACTCCATGGCAAAGTGTTATCGCCCATGTTTCACTGGCACAGATTGCTATTGGTACAATGATTAGTCACCATAGGGGAGAAAATATTCATCTGGATAAGACTTTTTTCTTATTCAGATCTACTGGTTATTGGCAATAGCAATAGCAATAGCACTTAGACTTACATACCACTTCACAGTGCTTTATAGTCCTCTCTAAGCAGTTTACAGAATCAGCATATTTCCTCCAACAATCTGGGTTCTCATTTTACCAACCTCGGAAGAATGGAAGGCTGAGTCAACCTTGAGCAGGTGAGAATCAAACTGCCGAACTGCTGACAGTCGGCAGTCAGCAGAAGTAGCCTGCAGTACTGCATTCTATCCACTGCGACACCATGGCTCATTTTCCTTGTCCCTTTGTTTTCTTTTAGAGGATGGTGAAAACTCAAAACTCAATATATTTTCAGTATCAAGTGAAACTCTTGTGCTTTTTGTTTATGAATTCTCCAGGAGCATTTGGCTGGTTACTGTGAGAACAGAAAGGTAGACTGGATAGGTCTTAAATATCAGAACTTTTTTTCTATTTTTCCCTCATTTTCTTTCTCTTGGACACATACCACATATAACTACTACCAACCACGTAAATCAAAAATTAATTTCCTCAATCCTTTTGGATCATAGATATCCAAAATAACAATGAGAAAATTAGAGATTGTATAAGTTCAGAATGCTTAGACTGCACTCCAGCAATGTAATAAATGATGAATCTCTCATCCTTTTTGGTTGACGAGCCAGAGCAATAACAACAACAATAATAATAAAGTTGGAATGGACCTTGGAGGTCATCTAGTCCAACTCCCTGCTCAGGCAGGAAACCCTATACCATTTCAGACAAATGGCCGTCCAGTCTCTTCTTAAAAACTTCCAGTGTTGGAACATTCACCGCTTCTGGAGGCAGGTTGTTCCACTGGTTAATTGTTCTAACTGTCAGGAAGTTTCTCCTTAGTTCTAGGTTGCTTCTCTCCTTGCTTAGTTTCCATCCGTTGCTTCTTGTCCTGCCTTCAGGTGCCTTGGAAAATAGCTTGACTCCCTCTTCTTTGTGGCAGCCTCTGAGATATTGGAACATTGCTAAGGGGGAATGGATTTTATTTCATCTCCATTGAGCAGCATTGCATAGCCTCTTTTAATGTATTTTGTCAGGAAGATTTTAGTTTTGCTTTGGATGGTTCTTAACTACGTGTAATTATAAAATATGTCATTTACTGCAATGGGAAACTTCTTGTTTCCATTTCACATTAACAATGAAAGGCCAAAACTGATCTTCTGCAGTTGCTTTTTTTTGGGGGGGGGAACCATTACAGCAAAAGACATTAGTATTGCTGTGTTCTGCAAATCATATTATATTTTCTTCACCATCATTGCCTGATTGTAGTGAATTCCTGATAAAACTATTACAGAGGACCTGTTTATTATATTGCTTAATTGAATAAGCTAGTGCCTACAGGATAATAGTATTCTTTTGCCAGAGGGCTGGAGAATTTGTTGTATTTGATTACTAAGAGTCTTGTGGAGTCTGTCCAGGCAAATAAAAGCTGAAAGCTTATACTTCCAATCAATTTTGACTCATGCACCCGAGATTGCCATATATAATTATCCTGAATTCTGGTACAAATTTAAATATGCTGTCCAATACAAGGTACTCTCATGCAAATTTGATTTGTGAAAAATGTACCTTTGCTCCTCTTTCTGTTGTGACTTTTTTAAAATCATCCAATAATTGATTTCTGTAAGTTTCAACATACTGTTTTAAGAAATAGTGTACTTGTCTTTTTTATAACTATTTAATATACATCTAAATGATTTATTTAGCAAGGTATAAAGCAATATAATTTTGCAAGAATGTTTTTATTTTGCTTTAAATAAGTTGATTTTCTGATATTCCCGCAAGTTTTCATCATGACTATATGATATAGTTTAGAACATATTTGGTCTTGTTCTGTAGTCAATTTTACAGTGTGACCACTGCTTTTTCCATAGCTATTCTCTTACAAGACATTAATTTCAATGAGACAAGACTGGTAAATCAAATCATGGATCTGTGGGGAATGTTCTCTTTGTACCAGACTTGAATGTATTAGATGATTTTATGTCATAAAATCTTTTTGTGATTGGGGAAATAGAAAGGAACTTTTCAAAGCCGTAACCACATATTTAAAAATAGACTTAATAAGTTATTCCAAAATACATAGCCTTTGTCTGATAGTCTCTTTTTAATTATTAATTTTCTTAATAACATACATGAAAATTTTGTCTTATTTTATTTTTCAGGCAGAGACTTCCACCCCGAAATGTGTATTATTACCGCTGTCCTGATCACAGAAAGAATTATGTTATGTCATTTGCTTTTTGTTTTGACCGAGAAAATGACATATATCAATTTGCTTACTGCTACCCTTATACTTACACTCGTCTTCAGCATTATCTGGATAATTTAGAGAAGAGGAACATGGACTATTATTGCAGAGAGCTTCTAGGACATAGTGTGGTAAGTAGTAGTAGCATTTACCCCTCATAATGTTTTCTTATAAATATCTGGATCTCAATGGTGAAACATGAAGCTTAATCATCTCAGCTAATGGAACAATGGACATATTTATTTGCTACTGTCAGAGAAATGAGTATAACATAAAAGTCCAACTATGACATAGATATGTTAAATTTGCAACTGTCTATGTGAAATGATATAGAGAAGATTAGTGAGGGTTTGTTTCCATAACTATGATATGGAAATATGGTATAAGCTGTTCACCAATATTTTGTTCAAGTCCATAAGACTATGATTGTTCTGAAGACAGATATGAATGAAGAACACTTAAATTTAAATTGAATTAAAAAAAGAAGTGCAGTTAATATTCTGCTGTTGTGCAGAAATATTTTTGACTGGGGCTATATCCAGGTGCTCAGGACTCAACAGTGATTTGGGAGCATGGTTGGGAATCAACACATATGAAGACTTTAATTTAATGTAGACAGTAAGGAAAATAATTTTCACTGAGGTACTGTATGTAGAAAGCACTGCATTTTTAAAATCGAGAATGAGATTATATTTGGAAGTGCCCCCCTAATTTGCTGGAATATAAGAAGGGGAAGGAGACACAGTCAATCAGACTTGCAATTTCTGCTGTTGTAGCCAATTTCAATACAAGTAGCATTAGCCTTCCTGTGGAGTTGCTTTCCTGGTCTGATCTACCTAGTGGGTCTGACATCAATCTTGCCAGACTGATTTTGGAATCTTGGCTCTTACAACTACAGGTTACAACAGCAATTGGGACCATAATTTTTGTTGCTAAGTAATTTGATCGTAAAGCACGATGTCACATGACCATATTGCATACTGACAACAATTCTGGCAGCTCCGGTTGTAGTTGTAACAATAGGACTGTGCAGATCTTTAAGTGGGAAGAGGTGGGAGTTGCGGGCAAGTAGGCCATTGGATATGCAGGTACTGTGGGTGGGGACATGGGCAGATACTCCTGAGCATGGGAGAATGTGTAGGTGCTGCGGGAAAGAGGTGTTACTGGCAGGCACATGGAGTTCGGTTGGACAAAAAAAGCAGTGGATACAGAAACAACATCTGACTTCTTGCTGACTCCCTCATTGACTTTGCTTATGGGAAGCCAGCAGGAAATTCCAGAAACTGCAATATCTTCTGTTTTATGCATATTCTATAATAGGGGAGTAATAACAGAATTATGATTTTGTGTCACAAGTGTGAAACATTTCTGTCCAATCCTGACATAATCTATTTTTTCATCTTGGTTTTTCTCAATATAACATTTTCCTATAATATCTTATTAATAATATTAGAAATATTTTAATACTTTATTGCTTATGTCTGGTTTAAAGGGACTGGCTGTCCGGTTCATCTGAAATTATCAATAGTAGAGGAAGTTTGTTCGTATATAAAATGGCTTCCAAAGGCAAAACATTCTGTTAGGTTTGCTACATTATAAATATAAAGAAGTCATGCTACAGTTGTCGCTAATGCATTCATCATTCTGCATGTGTAATTTCAGGATTATCACATTTGGTTTTCTACTCTCTTTCTTTCTCTGTCTGAGAAGTTCTATAATTAAATCAATAAGTATTTCCTAAAATTGTATGAAAATTAGACTTGCAGTGATATTCAAATGGCAGATGCTGAGTGAATTGATAAAGATTTTGTAAGCATGAAGAGAAATACAGTAGATCTCATGTTTTATAATACATCCACTTAGGACTTTTAAGCTTCAGAAATGTGCCAAACAATCTATGAAAAGAAGTGTTCTCTAAGCTTGATAGACCAGTAATCATCCACTAGATATTATTTTCATTTATGCTCATTTGACACGTACTGTCTTTGGAAATATGTATTTTCTCAGAGTTCTTATATCTCTCACTCTGTGCTTAAGTCTTCCAAACTCAATTCTTACAGACTTATTCTACCAGTTTACAACCCTCCATAGTTATCAAACCCTTGCTTTCATTTCCTATATACTGTTGCTATTATATTTTTAAATAAATGAGGAATGTTTAATAAAGGAATGCACTGAGTAAGATGATTGGCTTTAGTGAAATTGCATGTGTATTTTGAAGCTATTTAATTGTCTGGAAACATTCTACAGGTAGTCCTTGATTTATGACCAAAATTGACCCCAAAAATTTATGTTGCTAAATGAACATTTGTTAAATGAGTTTTGTCTCATTTTACGATCTTTCTTGCCCCAGTTGTTAAGTGAATCATCACAATTGTTAAGTTAGTTGTTAAGTGAATCTGGCTTCCTCATTGACTTTGCTTGTCAGAAGGTCGCAAAAGCTGATCACATGATCTCGGGACACTGCAATCATCAAAACTATGAAACCGTTGCCAAGCATCCACATTTTGGTCACGTGACCATGGGGATGCTGAAAAAGTCATAAATGGGAAAAATGGTCATAAGTCACTTTTTGGGTGGCATTGTAACTTTGAATGGTCACTAAATGAACTGGTGTAAGTTGAGGACTATCTGTACTTACCAGTTTATTAAATCTGTCATTCATATAAATGAAAAATTGTGCTACAGATAAAGAAGAGAAAGAACTTTAAAAGTAGATACATGAATTTTGCTCTGTCACTGGGTTGCATGGATTGGATAAAACATTTTGCTGGCTGGTTCTGATATCCCTGTTTACATCAGGAATCCGACATCAGTCAACTTCTGGGATACCGTGGTAGATTGAGCACAGCTCTGCTTTTTGTAGAGCTGACAAATGTGGCCCAAATAGGAGCCATGAAGGAATCAGTTGTTGAAATTCTTCTCCAGACTAAGGAGGAGGTAAGGATCACCCGGAATTAAGATTGCCGGGAGAAATATCAACAACCTAAGATATGCAGATGATACCACTCTAATGACAGAAAGTGAAGAGGAACTAAAGAGCCTCTTGATGTGGGTGAAGAAGGAGAGTGCAAAAGTAGGCTTGAAACTCAACATTAAGAAAACCAAAATCATGGCATCCGGCCCTCTCAATTCCTGGCAAATAGATGGGGAAGAAATGGAGTAGTGACAGATTTTATTTTTCTGGGCTCCAAGATCACCTCAGATGGGGACTGCAGCCAAGAAATTAAAAGACGCTTGCTCCTGGGGAGGAAAGCTATGGCAAATCTAGACAGCATACTAAAAAGCAGAGACATCACCCTGCCAACAAAAGTGCGTATAGTCCAGGCCATGGTTTTCCCATTTGCAATGTATGGCTGTGAAAGTTGGACCATAAGAAAGGCTGAGCGCAAAAGAATTGAGGCCTTTGAACTATGGTGCTGGAGAAGACTCCTGCGAGTCCCTTGGACTGCAAGTCGTTCAAACCGGTCAGTCCTAGAAGAGATCAACCCCGACTGCTCTTTAGAAGGCTAGATCCTGAAGTTGAAACTGAAGTACTTTGGCCACCTAATGAGAAGGAAGGATTCACTGGAGAAGAGCCTAATGTTGGGAAAGATTGAGGGCAATAGAAGAAGGGGACGACAGAGAATTAGATGGCTGGATGGAGTCACTGAAGCAGTAGGTGTGAATTTAAATGGACTCCAGAAGATGGTAGAGGACAGGAAGACCTGGAGGAACATTGTCCATGGGGTCGCGACGGGTCGGACACGACTTCGCAATTAACAACAACAACAAGGATCACCCATGTTTGACTCCGTACAGGTTCTCCCTGCAAAGAGATTGGAAAAAAGCATTCTCCAGTGGGATTTGAGAGTGCATTCTTGCCTAAGCCATGCTCATCAACTTTTAAAGAGAGTCTTCCTCACTTAATCAAATTAGGAAGCTGCTTGTTATTAATTTCTTAGGAGTTAAGAACTTCCCCAAAGTTCTTATTATATTACACCGGAAGATTTTTCCTTCTGTCCTGGACAAAAGAAGCTTTGAGCAAGTTTAAGGATTCATAAGAGAAGCTTTAATTTTTAAAAAACTATAAAAGTGGGTCTAGAATGTTGATTTTGGAAAGTTAAGGAGCTAGATAGACTTGAAAGAATATTTCCTGTGAGATGTTTAAAAATTTATAAAATAGTATGTGACGTTTTTGAAATTAAATGGTAAGAAATCCTCCTGTGGGAAAGTTTTGTTGATTGGAAAATAAACAGATAAGAGGGGACTTGAAGACTGGCTACAGGGAATCAGAAAGAACAAAGATTACTCTTTAAAGGAGAACAACTACATCATTTGAGTATAGAACTGTTTGGGAAAATTTTACTCAAAAGTTACTTAAAAGATTGTAGTATAGCATAAGAACAATAGATTTTACTGAATAAAAGAGATTGAGACTGATCTGAATGTGGATTTGGAGTTTTAAAAAATGCTGAATTATAAAAGTAATTTGGAAAAAGATGTTGTGGATCTGAAAGTGGATTTAAAAATGATGATTTAAGAGTGATATGGAAAAAGATGTCAGAATGGATTTACAAATGAAACCAGTTGATGTTTTAATAATTAAAGGTGATGTACAGGTAATAAATTGAAAGGATGACTTGGGAAACCTTCTTTGGATTTACAAAAACAATATGTGGACCAAGGAAACTCTCTCTGAGAAGAGACAAAAAGCAATTGACCAAGCTGTTCCCACGGAGACAAAGAGAAACTGATAAGAAATTAACTCGTGGGACATTATTTGATGGGACTAAAAATCAGGCTTTCCAAAAATGAAAAGAAGATATATAAACTGTATATTTTGTAATCTGACTATTGATAAGGGATGAGATATGGGAAGAAAAGTTTTTTAAAATCAAAGTACTAAAGAAGATGTTCAGTTATACCAGGCGTGTCAAACTGCCAGCCCGTGGGCCGGACGCGTCACCAGGAAACCGAGCCCACCCCATTGCCGGCAATGGGAAAAAAGGTCCGATACGACACGCGATGTCATGTGGCGTCGTGAGTTTGACATGTCTAAATTAGACAAATTGTTTATACATTTCGGTGTAAACAACTTTTATATATCTTTTTCTCTTTTCTTTTTATCCTTTTTTCACTCTCTTCTTTTCTTTGCTTTGTATATTTTTCTTAGTTTGTATTTCTTTTATTGTTGTATTTCTAAACTTTAATATATTTATTTAAAAAAAATGCTGCATGAGTTATCGAGAACACACTGTGTATGTTTCAAAATAGATTTTTCCATTTCCTCAGTATGGTATGAAGAAATATGAAGTATGAAAAGTATGAGCCTCCATGCTATCACAAAGGTCCTGCAAGAGAAGGGTGGTGTGGACAGCCATGGGATCTGGCCAGTTGAGAGCTGTGAACCATAAACACAAAGCTTTCTCTGTGTCCCTACATAATAGATACAGTGCCCTTGCTGACGTCTGGAAGCACAAGCAATAGAACACAGTCAAACTAGAGTCTTGGATTTTAAGAGAGCTAATTTCAATAAACTTAGAGCTTGGGAATGATTCCATGGATGGGAATCCTCAAGGGGAAAACAACTCAAGAATCTTGGGAAATTTTGAAAAATGAGATAATAAAAGCCCAGTCTAGCACAATACCAACAAAAAAGAAAAACAACAGCTCTCAAAAGAAACCAGCATGAAACCAGCTGCATAAAGAACTCTCTGATAAATTGAAAGATAAAAAGGACAAGTATAAAAAGTGGAAAGAGGGGCACATAACTAAAGCAGAATATCAGCAAATAGTCCGAGTCTGCAAAGATGAAGTGAGGAAAGCTAAAGCTCAAAATGAACTAAGGCTTGCGACCAAAGTAAAAAAATAACAAAAAAAAAAGCTTTCAACATGTAAAAAACAAGAAAATGTGAAGGAAATGATTGGTCCATTAGTGGGTGAAAGTGGCAAGAAGGTGACAAGCAACTGGGAGAAAGCAGAACTATTTAATTCCTTTTTTGCACCTGTCTTTACACAAAGGGAAAAAACAGTCCAATCTATCAAAAACAGTACCATAAAAAATAGATTAGAAACACAAGTTAAGATAGGCAAGAAAATGGTAAGTGAGCACCTATCCAGCCTAGACAAGTTCAAATCACCAGGACCAGATGAATTATACCCCAAGGTTCTCAAGGAACTGGCAAATGTGATCTCAGAACCACTGAACTATATTTTTCGAAGAACAAAATAGATCCAGGAAACTACAGACCCATCAGCCTGACCTCAATACTTGGGAAGATTCAGGAAAACATAATCAAACAACAAATCAGCAAACACTTAGAGACAAACAAAGTCATTACTAAAAGCCAACGTGGGTTTGTCAAAAATAGATCATGCCAGACAAATCTTATTGCATTCTTTGACCAAGTGACAAAATTAGTGGACCAGAGGAATGCTGTGGATATAATTTACTTGGACTTCAGTAAGGCATTTGATAAAGTAGATCACAACCTACTACTTGATAAGATAGAAAAATGTGGGTTAGACAGCATCACCACCAGATAGATTCGTAGCTGGCTGACTGGCCGTACACAGCATGTGGTCCTCAATGGAACCGCATCTACATGGAGAGAAGTGTGTAGTGGGGTGTCCCAGGGCTCTGTTCTTGGCCCAGTGCTCTTCAACATCTTCATCAATGATTTGGATGAGGGGATAGATGGGGAACTCATCACTTTTGCAGACGACACCAAGCTGGCAGGAATAGCCAACACTCCAGAAGATAGGCTTAAGATATAGGAGGATCTTGACAGACTTGAACATTGGGCACTATCTAACAAAATGAAATTCAATGGTGAAAAAAGCAAGGTTCTACATTTAGGCAAGAAAAAACAAATGTACAGGTATAGTATAGGGGATACCTTGCTCAATAGTAGCAACTGTGAGAGGGATCTCAGAGTCCTAGTGGAAAATCACTTAGATATGAGCCAGCAGTGTGCTGCAGCTGCCAAAAAAGCCAACACAGTGTTAGGCTGCATTAACAGAGGGATAGAATCAAGATCACGTGAAGTATTAATACCACTTTACAATGCCTTGGTATGGCCACACTTGGAATACTGCATCCAGTTTTGGTTACCACAATGTAAAAAAGATGTTGAGACTCTAGAAAGAGTACAAGAAGAGCAACAAAGATGATTAGGGGTCTGGAGGCTAAAACATATAAGGAACGGTTGCTGGAATTGGGTATGTCTAGTTTAATGAAGAGAAGGATGAGGGGGGACATGATAGCAGTGTTCCAATACCTCAGGGGCTGCCACAAAGAAGAGGGAGTCAAACTATTCTCCAAAGTACTGGAAGGCAGGACAAGAAGCAACGGATGGAAATTTATCAAGGAGAGAAGCAACCTAGAACTAAGGAGAAACTTCCTGACAGTTAGAACAATTAACCAGTGGAACAGCCTGCCTCCAAAAGGGGTGAATGCTCCAACACTGGAAGTTTTTAAGAAGAGACTGGACGGCCATTTGTCTGAAATGGTATAGGGTTTCCTGCCTGAGCAGGGGGTTGGACTATATGACCTCCAAGGTCCCTTCCAACTACTACTACTACTACTACTACTACTACTACTACTACTACTACTACTACTACTACTACTACTTCTTCTTCTTCTTCTTCTTCTTCTTCTTCTTCTTCTTCTTCTTCTTCTTCTTCTTCTTCTTCTTCCTCTTCCTCTTCCTCTTCCTCTTCTTCTTCTTCTTCATGTAGATTCCTAATATTTTTTATGTAATAGAACAATAAGATTCTGGAAATAACAGACTTTGTTAAATAAGCAAGGTCCCAGCTTAAGCAATTTTTGAAAATAAAGTAGTGCCTTCAGGAAGAGAAATGTCTAAGCTCAGTTCTAAGTCAAGTTGTAGAAACAGGTAAGCAAGATTTGTTATTCTTATAAATAGAAATATTTTTATTTATTCTACTTTGCTTTATTCTTGGAAATAAAATGCTTTCTGTAGGTAGAAATCTTCCTTTGACATCTCTTGTAAATGAACGAGCAATAACTAACTGCCTCTCAGATTGTTATGATTTATTTTATGACAGGAAAACTGGGTGAACAGAGTAATTAGCACTGGGCAGTATGTTATGTTGTTTACTGTCAATCTATATAAACTTCTGTTGTATTAAAGCAATTATGGTGCTATTTCAACATTACAATAAGATTGTTACTGTTTCCATCATTTACTATTTGCTTGACTGTGTTTATGAAAAAATGATACATGATTAATAACAAAAGGAATGAACAAGTCAAACTAATAAAGTCTCTTAGAATAAATTGAAATTATATTACATATATTAACTTCTTTCTCCAGTGGAACATTACTAAGTAATTGTGGATTACTACTGTAAATGAAAAAAATGTTTCCTGATCATAATTTTAGAAATGGAAATTATTGAGTTAATTCACATTATTTTATCAAATTTTGCCTCCTTTTCCCACCAAATTAAAGTTCATATTCAGAGGAATTATGAAGCACTAGTTTTAGTAGCTACTTTTATAAATCAGTAGACTTTAAACAATATAAAAATCTAACAAATATAGTTCAGCCGTTACTTGTCAAATTTGAAAGCTACTACCGTATTTTCCCCAAAATAAGACCTAACCGGAAAATAAGCCCTAGCATGATTTTTCAGGATGCTTGTAATATAAGCCGTACCTCAAAAATAAGCCCCACTTAAGATTGTCAGCCAAATGGACGCAATTAGTACATCCGTTGCAACACACGACGGATGTATTGAATTATAAAATAATATTAATATATAATTAAATATAAATAAATAATATTATTGATATTATTTATTTGAATAAATGTAGATTTTTGTACATGAAAAAAATGAGACATCACCTGAAAATAAGCCCTCATGTGTCTTTTGGAGCAAAAATTAATATAGGACCTGGTCTTATTTGTGGGGAAATACAGTAGGAGAATCTTCATTGGTTATCAGCTGCATTTGTGTATGAATAGTTTGATTGGATTTACATAAGTGGAGAAAGTGATATTTGTGTTTTATCAGTATTAATCAATTAATTATCAAGAACCATGCTTAGCCTATGCTTGAAAATTACCCTGGTAATATGAGCTAGACTTAAATCCTTTAAATTTTGGTTTGGAGCCTGTTTTGTCTACTTTTGGATCCACAGCTTCTAATAATCACCATATTGTTATCTCAGGATGTACTTCTTTTCCTTTCCATGGTCTTACACAAATGAAGGTCAGAGAGAACACAGCACCAGTGTCAGGCTCTGTATCAGAAATAGTATTAACTCTCAGTCATCCAAACATTTTACCCTGTATTCAGAAGTTGCTTACAATACAAGCTTATAAATATAGCATGAATAAATAAAGCATTTTACGTATGAGTTTGTTCCACATTATAGGCCTTTTCATTTCTCTTTTCTCTATCAATAACAATAAAAATGATTGTTTCATGAGACTGGGAACCACCTGCTCAGTGTTTATATAACTGTTGTATATAGTCTGAAAATCACAGCTTGTCACTTCACCAGCTTCAGCCATTACAACTAGAAAATTTTTTCCCACTCATATCCTTTCTTCCATCAGTACAGACACAAGAAAATTACATTTCTCAAAGATTCTTGATCTGGTATGCCACTACTACATCTTCATTTAAGGATTAGTGAAAGAAGAAAGAAGTGAGAAAGAGATACCAATATCACCATTATAGCACTGCCTCATTACTAGGTACATTTAAGAAAATGAAAGAAATTGGAAATCTACAATTTCCAAATTTCACAGAGAAGGCATGAGTATCAAGAGATGATGAAAGGATGATTCAGCAGCTTACTTATTCTTAACTATTTGTTTTGCTCTCAAATGAATTTAGTTACTATTATGCTCAAGGAAATATCCAAGTAACACAAGAGCAATTTACAAATTGCTCATCCAGGTCTATTTTTTTTAAAAAAAAAATATTGGGTGGTTCCTACATTTCCTGAAGCTTACTTAGTAGTCCAGAATTACAGAAAATATGGGAAAGTTTTAACTGTTCTCCAGAATGCTTTAAGAGCCAATTTTCTGTAGACTATATTGTGGTTTGATAAACTGCTCAAAGTATTTAGTGAACTTCGTTGGTCAGTCAGTGTTCTCTTGAAGTGATACTTAGAATTATTTCTTTTTATATTTCTTTTTATATTAAGTTCAAAATAATTAATAGCAATTAATAGGAATTGCATTTAAAAAACATCTTTCAATCAAAATAACAGTCACATGGAAGAACATTTAAGTTAGTCTTATTCCATTTTGCAATGTCAGTATTCTACAATGTTTACGTAACTAAATAAGTATAAAATATCTACACATAACTGGTTTTATAACTGATTTTTAGACTGGAAGTTTATTAAAAACATGTGAAAAGCACTTCAGAAGCAAGATAGTATTTTATTATATTCACTGAAATTGAATTGTATAATAAAATGGTGTAGCAGATGGCAACCTTTGGGGGCGGGGCAAAGGTCTAGTAGAATTGATTATATCTTACCTCATGCAACATTTTTAACCTGGTAATTTCATTTAAAGTTGGCCTGTTGCCAGGCAGCAGCCATTCATTGCTATTACTTTATCTGGATGTTGGACCTCTGATAGCTTCCTTGGCTATTTCTATTTGGTTTAGGAATAATGATACAGGTTTAATCGTTCCTAGGATTAGGTGATACAAATCCTTGTTCCTAGGATTAGGTATTTCTTTCCTTGCTATGACTTTATGCAGAAAAATAGCAATAGCAGACTTATATACCACTCCATAATGTTTTACAGCACTCTCGGGTGGTTTACAAAGTCAGCAAATTCTCCTCCCCCCCCAGCAATCTGGGTCCTCATTTTACCAACCTTGGAAGGATGGAAGACTGAGTCAACCTTGAGCCAGACAGGTCAAATTCTTGGTAGTGGGTAGAGTCAACCTACAATACTGCATTCTAACCACTGTGTTATCATGCTCCAATGCTTTCCTAATATTAGACTCTTATAAATATGCATACTTTTTATATGCTTTTTATACTGTTTTACATTTTTATTCTTTCTTTTACAGCTATATAATATAATCCATGACCATAATAAAGCAAGTTTTATACACATGCATACGAACATATTCACTGTGATTTAGAAATGTAGTTGTTTAGTATTTTATTCATGAAGTAATTTTATAATTTAGTCAATTAGTTTTAAGTATTTAAATGTTTTAGTATTCTATCACTTGTATTATAGTGCTTTGTAGTTTGAACCATTTTATTTATTTCTATTAATTATCTAAGAGATGAATATTAAAGGCATCTGCATCCTATCTTAGATTTGAAGAATGTCTTTTGTGCTTTAAAATTATGTGGCAATATTTTGGCCACCGTGCATGTTCTAAAGTAAATTAAAGATATGGTTGCTATTTCGTTCAAAAGAACTTTCAGATTTATTCCATGAATGAAATAAGTTATTGACCATATTATTTTGAGCTATTAAATCAGGAGGACTTTTTAAAAATAGATTTTCATGTTCATGTCAATTTTGTGTATGTTTTTTCATAAATTCATTCACTCCACATTTTCACTGATCTTTTTTAAAAAAAAAGTTTTGAAAAAGATTTGCATCTGGTTAACCACATAAATTATTTTTCTACCAATATATGTACTTATAAATTTATTTTACATTAAAATAAGCATTTTAAACGTATTTTGATCATTTTGTTTTTACTGTGCCTCACTTTTTAGAAGGCTAAGAGATAGTTAACCAGTATGAATTCTTTCAGGAAGTATAGATTAAATCAATCAATATCAAATTTTACAATGTTTTTATACATCTCACCTCATAGGGTTGTTGTTTGTTTGTTTAATATGCTACCCATCTCCCTATTCAAAATGACCTTGAGCAGCTTACAATCTCATAAAAGTATAAATATAAAAATATTAAAAAAATTAAAACCAACAACAATTAAATAAAGGTTGAAAACCAAGAGCATGGACATTTCAAAGCTAGGCTTTTGTCTCTCACTCAACCAACCACCAATCAGGATGCCAAGCCAACTGGTAGAACCAGGTTTTAAGGCTCTTCCAGAAGGCCAGAAGGGTGGAGGTAGATCTCATCTCCAGTGGCAAGCTGTTCCAGAGGCTGAGGTCATGGCAAAAAAGCCTCTTCTCCCAGACCCTGTTAGTCAAAATTCCTTGGTCAATGGGGTTTGTAGAAGGCCTCTTATAGGGGAAATTCTTCAATAAATCAAGTGAGTGAATTCAATGTCGACTTTAGTGTCGACTTCAGTTCGGCGTTTAACACAATCATTCCCCAGCATCTAGTAGACAAAGTGAGCCTTTTGCACACTCCTTTGTGCAACTGGATTCTTGATTTTCTTACCAACAGGCCCCAATATGTGCGAGCTGGAACAAATACCTCTAATACCATTTTCTTGAGCACAGGTTCTCCTCAAGGCTGCATCTTAAGTCCGCTGCTGTTCACCCTGTTGACCCATGACTGTTGTGCTAGGTTTGCCACCAACCATATTGTGAAGTTCGCAGATGATACAACAGTAGTGGGCCTTATTCAGGATGTCAAGGTGGAAGGTTACCACAAAGAGGTTGAGGGGCTGGTGAACTGGTGTAAGGAAAACAGCCTAGTTTTAAATACCGGAAAAACCAAAGAGATCATTGTTGATTTCAGAAAAGGCAGACACAGCCATACTTCTTTGTGCATTAATGATTCACCTGTGGAGATGGTTACCAGCATCAAATTCCTGGGTGTGCAGCTAACAAATAGGCTGACTTGGTCACTCAACAATGAGAAACTGGCGAAGCGGGCACAGCAGCGCCTGCATTTTCTGCGTCACATGAGAAAAGCACATCTTCCTTCCCCTGTCCTGACCACTTTCTACAGGGGGATGATCGAGAGCATCCTGTCATACAGCATCACAGTCTGGTTTGGAAGCATCACTGCTTCAGATGGAAAGAGAGTGCAGAGAGTGGTGAGAATGGCTGAAAAGATCATTGGCAGTTCCTTTCCTCCCATCCAAGACATAGCACAGAAACGTTGCTTGAGCAGGGTCCGTAAGATTATCTGGGACACTACACATCCTTTTCATGACCTGTTTTCCTTGTTACCTTCTGGGAGGAGGCTTCGTGGTATCTGTAGCAGAACATCCAGATTCAGCCATAGTTTCATTCCATACAGCATTAACCTTGTGAAATCTCAAGCTTCCTCCTTCTGTTATATATTCAAGATGGACAGTATTTAATATTTATTTGCTACGTATATGTAGGGGTGTGGGTCTATACATATGTTGTTCATAATATGTTTAGGTGTGTATCATGTATGTGTTTCATTTTTGATGTGTGCCGTTGTGCCCACAGTAAAAAAAATGACAATAAAGGTTATCTTATCTTATTCAGTTTTTAATTTACTGGGATACAATACCTTTTTCTCTTTCCAGTTAACAACTGAAAATTTCAGAAGTCTAATTCAAGTGGTATCACAAACTATTCTTTTTATTGAATACCTACCTACACAGAAAGAGACAAAGATGATCTCCCTATCTGAAACGTGGGCTAATTGTTTTTCTTCAAGGAGCTTACTTTTATAGTAGGAGATGTGTGTGTTCTTTTTAGTAGATGGGTTCTAATTTTCTTTTTATTTTGGTGTGGCATATATTAAAATCAGGACTGTTTTCCTTATGGAAATCTTGGTGAATTGGCTTCCATACTCTAGCACTTGAAGACACTAAATGCTTTGGAATTCTTATATTCCTTTCTCCATCATTAATAAAGATATTTCTGTAGCTTTTATTTCTAGAGTTTCCCATTTATCAAAAAGCATCTTCTACTACTTTCACAATGAGCAGATTCTAGCGTCATTGACTGGATTTTTTCTCACTAAACTGTTTCTTTGGATGCTTTGTCTAGATCTGTCAGTCTATACTACATGCATAGGAACTCAGAAAGTTAATCTGAAATAAAACTGTATGGGAGTATTTTTGCTTTCTCAGGGTAAGTGGAAGTTTATGGGAGTGGATTGAGAAAAGAAAATTGCACGAGCTTGGATCGTTCCTCTTTTGATAGTCAGCAGTTGTCTTCTCAGCCACCTCACAATTGACAGATTTTTGATCATTCTGGAAGTGTTAAAGATCACAATACATTCCTCCAGATTTGAATGATCAGTGACTGGCTGCTGCTTTATATAATTCATTCAAATAGCATTAACTAGGTTAGTGCCAGCATCTCCCTGTTGTAATATGAGAAGAATACTGATTCTCTTCTGTGAAAGTCTGCATATTTCTACTTAGTGTGCACAATGAGAATATTCTGTATGGGGGGGGGGTCGATTTATAGCCTATTTTTCCTTCACAAGCTCAGGGAAGCATACATAATACTCCCTTATCTAATTGTGTTGCAGGTACTCATAGATATAAAAGGGGTGGTGCAAAGTACTGCAGAGATGATCTTAGAAGAGTTAAGAGAAGAATGTTGGCAAAATAGTATCCAGTGTTTCTTGTGGACTGTATTTCCTGATCTGGCCTATATGAAAGGAAGAGAGGGAGAGAAAAGAAAATATTTTATGGAGCACTTAATTCTCTTAACATAATGGATAAGTGTGGTTTCAACTGCAGTCTCATTTAATTTACAAAAATAACCTTGAATATCTTGAATCCTATGCCACGGGTACATTCGTTTTGTCCTTCAGGATTGTTTCAGTGTTACTGTATTCCACGTGTAAAATGATTGTGTATGAATATATTCAAATATTGCTTCAATGCTTTAATAATACTTGAGTGACTTTGGGCAGAAAGGTAAGATACAAAATGAATGAATGGATAAATGAATTATGTATATGACTTGATGGAACTATACAGTGCCTGAGTCCATCTGCTTGACATTTCTGCTTTGGGTGCACTTTTAATTTTTGCTTTCAGATAACAATTGTTATCTGAATAATATTGCTACATTTAATTTGGTGGTTCATGGTAAAGATAGAATGAATCTCTTGAAGGTGAACATTAGTGGAGCAGCATTGGCTATGTTCAGTTAGGTAGTGTCGAACTGATTGTGTGATAAGCACTTGGACTAATGGAATTTCAAAAGCAACAATCATCAGTCTAGAATGAAAAAAAATGAATCTTCGTGCTATTCTTTTTTTTAAAAAAAGTTTCTGTTATTAATGAGAGACATGTGGCTAAACTGTCATGCGCTACTTTGAAAATGGAATTTTTGAGTTATGAAAGGGAATCTTCATCTGTAAGTGCTTAACTTGTGTCAAGAGTGCTTTGCATATAAAAAGGACTTGGGGATAGAACCCAGTTATATAAAGCAAAGTTTCTTTTCATAGAATCCTTTTGTAGTACCAACATTAAAAGGCTTCTTAAGTGGAAAATATGATTATGAATACCCTTTTAAAAGAAAGTCCTTTATTACATTTGACTTTCATTATTTATTTATTTTGCCCGTTGAAAAAGTTAGAGTTAACAGCTGAGATTCTAGCTTGGTATTGGCTGTTCCCAAGGGAAATCAACAATCCATACAAATGGTTTCAATTGGGTTACATGGCTTTCCTTTATGTCATGCATTTATTCACTGAAAGGTTATATAACATCACAAACTATATATAGTGTATGTCTGTTATATACACACACACACACATACACACACACACACACATATATATGTGTGTGTGTGTGTGTGTTTTCTGAGGTTTTCGCGGGTGTTTGTCTGTAGGTCTTTGGTTATTCGGGTTTTCTCCCGCGTAAAATTGGAAGTGTCTTGGCGATGTTTCGACGAAGTCCCATTCGTCATCTTCAGGCTGGTGTTTTCAGCTTTGTGCTCCTCGAAGCACGAAGCTGAAAACACCAGCCTGAAGATGACGAAAGGGACTTCGTCGTAACGTCGCCAAGACACTTCCAATTTTATGCGGGAGAAAACCCGAATAACCAAAGACCTACATACATACATACATACATACATACATACATATATTTGAGTACTATTGTTCTGTGTTTAAGGTTTAGTCTGAAATAATGACAAAATAATGTGGAGGAATGCTAGCTTTTGGACTTCAATTTAAAAGATTTATCCTTCTTGAAAAAGAACAAGGTTATTCTGTGGTAGATCAAAAGTCAAATTTAGTCCAAACATTCGAATGAAGATTTGTATAATTAAATGTGATTTCTTCTAAGCATCATGTAGTTTATGAATTTAAATTCTGGTTTCATAATTCCTCAGTAAAATGGGAGAGTCATTTTTCCATTACACCATTATTTATATTAAATATAGAATCTCAGTAGCATTTCAGTAATAATAAAATTTCTGAGGAATTTTTAAATTGTTAGTTTCAAATGCTCTTAGAATCATTCAACTGTCATGCTATTAAACTATTTTGTGGACATATTTATTATCCCCAAATGCCTTCTGGGCATAATAAATGGACTCAGAGACATTCTGAGGTAATAAATGTGATGGCATCTGGTACTATTGCTTTGCTCATTGCTTCTCTTGTGAATATAAGACTAATACTTATTTCCTTCTCTTTCCTGTCAATTCCCAGCCCTTGTTCCACCTTCAGTATCTGTGCCAGCAGCTTGTTAGGCATAGAGGACGCCTTGCTATGGACAGTCCAATGACTCTGGCAGAAGGGGATCATAGTGGATATGCACATAAAGGATACTGCTATGTAATGAGAACCCTCAATCTGTTCAGCCATTCTTTCAACATACAAAGACATTCACAGGAACTCTATAAAGTATAATCTTCAGATGCTGAGCCTCAGTCTCAGTCCCTGAAGCCTGGAAAAGCTTTGGAAAGATAGCATTTCAGAGAAAGAGCACTAGACTTTAATACTACTTTGTGTTATGCTGATTGCAGCTTTTTCCGAAATGCTACTGTTTATGTGCAGTGTGTTAAGACACACCGAGATCCATGGCAAACTATAACTCCACTGTAAGCATGCAGGTCCTTAATACTGTATATTGACATGTACCTGCTTACTTACAATTTCTTAAAGTGTGGTTCAAGCAATAGAGTAGTCACCTAGCAAAACTCAGGCACTCGCAAAAATGCATATATGTACTAGAGATGTTATGGAATCAATCCAGAAATTTTGTCCAAGAAGAAGACTTCTTGGACTTTATATGTCCAAGAACACTTTATATGTCTAATTTTCAATCAAATATTTTTCCTTAAAACACATCATTTACCTGACTTGAAAATTGCTTGGCTGTATTCTAAATCACTGGATTCATGTGACAATAATTAAGAATTCTTCAAATTTCATTTCATTTCATTTCATTTCATTTCTATTTATTTATTTATTTATTTATTTATTTATTTCACAGATTTGTAGACTCCCTGTTTCTGTGGCCTCAAGATGGCCAAAAATGCAGTGCTACATAATTCTTAGTTGGGCATCCTGTACATCAAATGCTCTGTAGAAGAATCAAATTTTAGATAGCTTCTGAAAGGCTAGGCAGTTGGACCATTTTGTACCTTAGGAGGTAAGGTGTTTCCAAGTATGGGAACTGCAAGCAATAAACCATATTCTTGGTCCCCTATTTTCCAATAATGTGTGGGTATCCTCAGCAAACCAACCCTACAGTATACATGGCTTTTCGGAGAGAAATTCTTGCAGGTACCTAAGACTGAAGCACTTTGAATTAGAACTAAAAACAACTACAATATTGATGCTTTGTAATGATATCTGCTATCAACAGCCAATCTGGGTCTGCAAATTGGACAGCTCAGCTCAAAGATTCTAATCAGTAACATACTGAACTTTGGTTTATATTTTATTGAAATATTCTTTTTATTTTTATCTGAATACTGAATGTGGCTCTGATTTTTTTTATTTCAAGGTTTACTGTGTTTCAGCTCATTTAGTTAGGAAGACTGCTTCTAAAATTATTGACCCTACTATTACTTACAGTAAGATAAAAATTGTATGTTTGTACATACAGATGTGCATAGATCTGGCATTGCTATCAACATAGGCAACAGAACTATGTAAATTATGAACATGAATCTTCTCCTCACCTGACAATGTCTTAGTCCATCAAGCAAATGAAATGAAGAATTGCTGCACCTGAGCAAAATTTCCCTTGAGAGAATAAATTATGTACAAACCTCCAAGGATATCCCCAAACAAAAGTGGATTGATGCTCATCTAATTTCTCATACTCTTTGTTTTGACCTTCGTGCATGCATTCCTTAATGGAAAGTTATAACTCCTTTTTAAAATCAACTCTTGCTCCTCACTGCTTTTCAGTACCTTGAATAAATAACTTCATGTCCCCCCTCAATAAATACTAGCCAACACTGAATGAATTGAAAATTATGGATGCCTTTTTTAAAGCCAAGTTGTTTATGTATATCAGGAATCTGGAAGGGTTTTTAAAAGTGCTTTATCTGTTGGATTATATCCTGCCTTTCTTTCAGAAGCTAAATTTAAAGACAGAATATCTCCTTCTAGTTTCTCACAACAATCCTGTGAAGCAGATAATGCTGAAAGAATGCCTAGTCCCACAATCACTAAGGGACTAAAAATGAAATTAGAATCTGGGCCTCCCTCATACAAGTCCCACACCTTAACCACTACATTATCGGGGCTCTTGGTGTGTATGTGTGTGAATGTGTCTGTGTTTGTGTATGTGTGTGTGTGTATACATATATACATATACACACACACACACATACAAATACGGTACACATAAATTGCTGTGAAGGTCTATGAGTGTTAGGAATTCAGCTAGTATTCATGATAGGAACTGAACAATGTGGGAAAGTATTTCATTTCAATTTAAGTAGTATTTTTTCCTAATACTTTAGAATTGTTAAACAATAATATTTAGCTGCAGAATCATATACTTGAAGATGATAAATAAAATCTGTCTGCAGATATCCTTGTCAAGGTAATACATGTAAGAGAAGAGCAAAACACAATGAAGTACATTCTCAATCCTGTGGACCTCATCCATGTATTTTGCTTAGCAGAAAGTGGGTTGGTTTTTGCCTTTTCCTAGAATTTTTTGGACTTCCCAGTTTTGCCAGAAGTCCTGGGATTCCTAGGTGTTCTGCAATCCAGGTCTGATCCAAAGCCAGCAGCAGTTAGTTCCAACAGCAGCCACGGTTGACTAGGTACTGCCCCATGCTTCTAACAGGAAAAATATTGTTTAGTTTTTAAAACCAAATATCTGACAATTATGTGTAGTATCTTCTGCCCCAAAAGCTCCTGCGTTCTTTATTACAAAACTATTTTCAAGCCTTTCTTTAATTAAACAGACCAGGAAAAAAACAGTTACATGATGGCAAATAAGCCACTGCTGCTGCTAGAGATGGAAATTGTAAAACATTTCGAAGTTGCATATATTTCTCCATAAATCTGCCAAATCATATTTTCACATTAATTCAAACAGTACTGTATGGATTTTAATCTAAAATACTACTGTTTAAGCATTCTGATACTGGAGAGGGAGGGAGGAAGACAGATGGTGCTAAGAACTGAAATGCAAGTTTGCAGAAATATGAATCAGACTGGTTTGCTTAAAGTGCTGCCCTATTGAAATTCTCAAGCATCAGTGCCAATGTCATCCCCGATATTCACTTTTACACAGCTATACCAAACTCATAGGTAATGGTCTAGGACTGGTAGAATTTTAAAAATTCTCTACTACTTAGGAATGGGTCTTACTCTATTCCCTGTAAAAGCCAAAATGCTGAAAATATCAGTCACATTGCTTTTATTCATGCTCCCACATGGTTATTCAGTTTAACATCTGGTATGGGATTGACGGTATCTTGTCATGAATATATCTTGCATGATGGTCAAGAAAAACAGAGAAGATGATCATGCATATATTGCTCATGGTGTGATGGTTGGTGGGAAGCAGGGTGCTAATTAAAATACATGGGAAGAATGTGCTTGAATGCCCAAGCTTGTGCATAGGGGGTGAGGAGTGGGAGGAAAAGCTGTTTCAAGCTTTTCTAGACCTGTAACACGATGGACTAGTGATAATGCTCCAGGAATCTTGTTTTTTTCCCCCTGCTTGCCAAAACATATTTTCTTTTTTTTTTTTTTTTTTTTATTGAAAATTTTTACATTTTACAAAAACAAATCCCCTTCCCATACCCCCCCCTACCTCACCCCCCCCCTTCCCAACCTCCCAAACCCTCCCCTGGACTTCCCAGAGCTGAGTACAGGCTTAATTAAAAAAAAAACTTAAAACACTTTTAAAACCTAAACAAATTTAAATACAATCATCATTCTATATAAGCTCCCTCCAAAAACACAAATTTAAACATTACTTTCTTTGAATATCTATATCTATAATATAAAATCTAATTTCTCCCTCTTTCTTTATCCTAAAACGAAAAAATAAACATACAAATCTTTGTTATACCATTAAAGCTAAATACTCTTAAAGAACTTAAAGTAAGTACATATTTCCTTCAATCTTCATAATCTTCTCTCCTATCCAAAAAGAAAAAAAAAAAAAAAAAAAAAACAAAAAACAAAAACTTAAAAAACCTATAAGTCCTAAACAAATCTAAGCACATTTAATTAAACAAATTATTTTGTCTTAAAAATATTAATAATAATATTTAAAAACTAAAAACACTTTTAAATCCTAAACAAATCTAAATACAATCATCACTCTATATAAACTCCCTCCAAAACCACAAATTTTTAAAATTTAAAATATTAGAATCCACTCACTAAAATAAGCAAATTATAATCCCTTCAAAACACAAATTTAAACAATATTATCATTAAAGGTTCAAAACTTAAAACAACAAAGTTAATAAACACATTAAACATTTCAATCTTCACCAATAACTAATTCCATCCGTAAAAAACTACATCCTTATCAATCTCAATTATATTAGTATTATTAATTATTCACATTCCAGTTTTTTCCATTCTCCATTCTTCCATTCTTCCATTTCCCTTCTCCATTCTTGTATCAAACTCGTAAGAAATGCTGCAAGTTCTGCCTTAGGAGACTGCTCCAAAATTCCTGAATCTCCCATCGACTCCGAAGCCAATAAGGGTTCCTTAAATTCCTCCTTATATTGATCTTTACAATTGTAAGTTGTACAAGTTATCCTCTGCCCGTTCCTCTCTTGTTGATGCCCCTCAGACTGAGATTTCCCAGTTTCCATTTCAGGCAACAATTCCACCCTTAAAGATTGCTCCAAAGACTTTGTAGGTCTAACATCTCCCAGAGATTCAGAAACCACTAAATATGAAACTTCCTTAACCTTCTTCTGTTGCTGCTTTTCTTTGGGATTATATACTGCACAAGTTGTCTTCTGCTCCTCAACCTGGACTTGTTGAGGCCTCTCACACAAAGATTCTCCAGTTTTCATAAATATAGGCTCTTCAAACTGTGATTCTACATTCTTTTCTTCCAAAGCTTTAAACTTAATTGATGGCGATGCACATACCCCAGGACCGAAGTATAAAAATCTTTTGCTTGAGAAACAGTATTAAGTCTATAACATGTCCCCAGGTAATTCACCACCATTCCAATCGGAACATCCCATCTGAATGAAATTTTTCTCTTTTTAAGTTCATTTGCTAAAAAAGCAAACTCCTTTCTTCTTCTTAAAATTTTAGATGGGATCTCTTTAAAAATTATAACATCTTGTGAAGCAATTTGAAATCTCTTCTTATAATAGGCTTGCACAATTTCATTGCGTAAAGATCTTTTACCAAAGTAAATTACCACATCTCTTGGCAGATTCTTCTGTGCTGCCACCACAGAGTTAACCCTAAATAATTTTTCAATTTCATTAAGTATTCCCTCTTTTTCTTTATTCAAAATCAATGCAAAGTCCTTTGCAACCATCTCCTTCAGATCTCCTTGCAAAGACTCTCCCAGGCCTCTAATTCTTAAGGCATATTCCATTTGTCCATATTGAAGCATAAGAATCTCATTTTCCATTTCTTTTTCCATACTTTCAATTTTCCCCTCCATTATGTCCACTTTTTCAGCTACCTCTTCCACATGGGAGTTCACCTTTTCAAGAACAGAAGCAACACCTTCTAAAGCCAAAACAAAATCTTGTCTCAAGATCTTATTGTTTTCCTCTAAAATCTTTTTCATTTCTGCCCTAATTTGAATTATAACATCTCCCATCATGTCTTGCAAGTCCTTCATAGTTATTAGCTGACCCCCAGAAGAGGGTGAAACTGTTGATTTAGAAACTGTAGAAATCCCTGGACGCTTTGGAGCCATCTTAAAGAAAAACCTTTAGTCCTTCTTAAGCAATTATAAAAATTCCTTCAAAAATATAACTCCCTCCAAAGAAGGTCATTATAATAAAAAGAAAAAAGGGAAAAAAAGGAAGAGAAAAAGAATTAAAAAAAAATTTTACTCCTTCTTAAAAATTACAAAAAATTAAACAGAAAAAAAGTCCTTCAAAAAAGGGTCATTACAATAAAAAAAAAAAGGGAGTTCAAAGGAAAAAAAAAGGGAGAAGGGGAAAAAAAAAAATAATTAAATAAAAAAAAGTCCGTTCCAAAAAAAATACTTAGAGATACCAAAAACAACCATTCCAATCATAAGGAAATAAAAAGAGAAAGGGAAAGGAAAGAAAGAAAAACACCAAAAAGCCTGCCGGTCAGCATTCTAACTTCCAGAAAAAAAAACACCGAGGAGTTTGCCGATCGCCATTTTACTTTCCCTTTCAACAAAGAAAAAAAATAAAAAGAGAGAATAAAAATAGAAACAAATCTTAAAACTTAAAATCCAAATAAGTCAAAGAAAGCAAAAACTAAATCCTCTACTCAGCTCTGTCCATTTAAAAAAAAAAAACTCACCAGTTCTCTTTAAGCACGGAGGTGTTTGCGGCGGCTCGTTTTGTCCCTGAGGACAAAAACAGCTGGGAAGCGGAGACAAGTCTGAACTCCGTGGGAGCACTCCTTTCACCCCCCCAAAAAAAAAACTTGGGGGGTGCGAAAGAGGCTCTACCACTATTCAGACACTCTCTACCCCCCCCCTTTGCCCGGGAGGGGGATTTTGAACCGCTGAACAGCTGATATCTGCTGTTCATAGCGGTTCTTACACTTACCCAGGAGGACGGCTACAAAGTAGCCGCCATCACGCACGCAAAATCCACCGGAAGTCCGCCAAAACATATTTTCTTGAACATTCTCTGTCAAAGCCAAGATCTGGCTTCTTACCAGGTTCATGGAGGTGGAGTAGCAGTTCCAGTGTATTAGCTGATGCGCAGGCAGAGCCCAATTAGCAGCTACAGGCTGATCATGCTAAGAAGGAGATTTGTGGGGTTGGAATCTATGGTAACAGAGTAACAGAATTGTAAGGGATCTTGAAGGTTTTCTAATCCAATCCACTGCTCAAGCAGGAGACCCTGTATCATTTCAGACAAATGATTGTCCAAGCTCTTCTTAAAAATCACCTCCAGTAACAGAGCACCCACAATTTTGTGGCTTTCTTGTCTTTTTTTTTATCATGTTTAAGTTTAATTCTTAGCTTTTTGTTCTCAAGCCTAACCCAAATAAGTTTATTGGGTCTTCAGTTCAAATAGCTTGCAATCATTGAACCTAGTCTGTAATCAGAAACTATAAGAATATAAGTTTTTTCCTCCTTTTCTCTTCTTTATCCAGGTGGAGTTTTCTTAATTTGGATGGCTACTGAACCAGTTTGATGATGATGATGATGATGATGATGATTATTATTATTATTTAGAAGCTGCCTATATAGAATTCTGCAACCATCTTAAAGTATTGCCTGTGTAAGATGATAACCATTCTTAATCCTCCATGATAAAGTTATAGAATACAAGCAGAAAATTAATGCATTTTGAATTCACTATAGAATTTTCTTCTAAAATCTGACAGTGGTCATCTTATGTTATGATGTTGTTTCTCTTAAGAACTCAGAAGGCTCCCCTAAGCATTTATGATATCTATTTTTTTCCTAATCAGCACTTTATTGTAAACCCTTGCAAAATCCTAATAATACAAATATAGGTAGTCCTTGACTTACAACCATTTATTTAGTGACAATTCAAAATTATAATAGAACTGAAAAAAGTAAACTTATGACTGTTTTTTACACTTATGAGCGTTGCAGCATTCCCATATTTACATGATCAAAATTCGGATGCTTGGCAACTGATTCATATTTATGACTGTTGCAGTGTCCCGGAGTCATGTGATCACCTTTTGCAACCTTCTGACAATCAAAGTCAGATTCACTTAACAACCATGTTACTAACTTAACAACTGCAATGATTCAGTGTGGCATGAAAGGTCATAAAAGGGGACAAGATTCACTTACCATCTGTCTCACTTAGCAACAAAAATTTTGGGTTCAATTGTGGTCATAAGTTGAGGACTATCTGTATCATCAATCCATAGGTTCATAGGTAGAGAGCCTTCTTGATTCAATTTTGTCACTGGAGGACCAATGACACCATTCTGACAGGTTTAATAGGAGTACCGGTACCTTTTATCATTTTGGCTGCTGCACAAACAGCCTGATTTTTTTAAAATAGTCTACATGCATTGGCATTTCCAAATTACTATCTCTATCTCTCTCTGTGTGTGTGTGTCTGTCTGTCTGTATCCTATGTATGCCTGCAGTTCCTGACTCAGCAAGTGATCAATTAACAGAATATTCTTTTTATGCACACATGCTTACAGATTTAAGTAAATGGACTAATGAGGATATTTGAGAAAGACTAAATCTAGCTATAGAAAGGTTTCTTTGAGGTAAGATGGGCAGCCTATAAATTTTATAAATATATATCCATATGTTGAATGCAACATTAATCAGCTTTGTGAATCTCAATGCAGAAACCTATTTTATACAAAATCCTGAACTCTCTGCCCTGAAACTTTCATAAGGTTAAATATTTGAGATTTAGAAAAGTTTATATACTGCATAGAAAAAATAAATAAAAGGTTTTTTCCCCTTCTTACAATACTAGAATTCAGTGTCATCTAATACTGAAATTCAGAGACTTCTAATGAAGCTAATTCATGACAAACTCAATACAGTAAAGGAAATATTACTTCTACGCAGCATAAAATTAATCTGATTTATTTTAATCTAAATTTGTGCAAATACAGGATGAAAAGAGGTAGCAGTAAATATTAGATGGAAATAAATGATCTACTGGTTTGAAAGCAATATGCCACTATTCTATTGGTAGATATATGAAGAGACATATAATAGTTTTCAATTAACAAATCAATCACAATTTGCAACAATACTTAGAATGAGGTAGAATGGATTGCTAGACTGAAGAGGAGAGCTTTTAGTTCAACACATTTCAGAGTTAAATATATTGCACAACTTTCCAAGAAAAATTGGGATATAGCACTTAAAATTCCAACCATTGTTACCACTAAATATATTAAAAAGTACTTGACTATTTTAGTTTTTGCTAATGTAACCCTAAGCATCATGCATTTATTTCTTAACTTTTAATGAAAAGCATTTCTGTGTTATTAAGTCTGTATTTTAATGATAATCTCAATAAGAAGGCATATACTACTAGCATACAGATATATATAACCTTCAATGTAAACCCTATTATATTAATAACATACTTTTTATGCTATTAATATAAGTATCACTCTCCTATTCTCCATCATTTTCTTTGTAAAGCCTTGAGTATTATGTTCTAAGTGGGTTACTGTGGTTACTAAGTGGGTTACTGTGGACAATATTACCATAAAGGAACATGAAACTATCACTTTAGGCAGCATATTCTAACAAACAACAGATTTTCATCTTTTCAATCTCATCTCTGTGTTTTTCTGTACCACAGCCTTTTAACCAAGCATTACAGAGCAACAAATCACATCATGAAATTAGTATAAAATACTTTACCAGAATTGAGCAGGCTTTGCTGATTTTCAAAGGCATTTCCTGCAAAAATTCCCTAACGCAAATTGGCAAACTACAAAAATATGTCACTAATTTATCAATAAGTCTCTGAAGAGACACCTAGTTCCTTCCAACTAACAAATAATTCTGAACTTAAAACAAGACTTAGAATGGAGTGGAATCATTTTTTATTCAGAAAAACCTGAACTCTACCTTCTTATAGGAAAAATAAATGCCTAATGGATTTGATAGGAATGAACAAAATGTTCATATTTTCTATAGAATAGACAAAATTTCAGGAAAGTTACACTTGCAACAAAGGACAAATTTTGCAAAACAAAATTGGTGCACATTTTTTTAAATTACATTAACTACATGAATCATTTAAGTGCTGATAATATTTTTCATTCAGTTCTATAGAATGAAATTTATAGAAAAACTAAAATATGAGTGGACTTTCTAGCTTGTGACCAGATTGCCAGAGTCTGCAGAAAAATGACTGTTTATACATTCCTATTATTCTATTCCATATCATTCAAAAGATGCATTTAAAACATCTCAGACTTCTGTATCAGAAGTCTTGCTAATACAGAAAAATTAATGATTAGTGCAAAAAATTGGATTTTTCTACAGTTCTCAGGTTTCTTATACTATTCTCCTCATAGTACTATAAAGAAATGGTTTTCCCAGTGCTGCACTGATTTTACTATATTTGCTGTCATGCTTATTTATTTTATTACACTGATATACAATTCTAATCATTGACTGACACTAATATTTTTGTTTCTTTAGCAACGGGAAACAAATGATTGAATATATTAGCAATAAGAATCCCAGAAGCATTGTTTATAGAGTGAGGGTCAAAAACATCAAGTTGCTGGTCACGTTGCACGTTCAGAACCAGGAGAAGAGTTAAAGACATTGTCTTGACTTTTATGACCGCAATCTCTAGATCCTTCTGGATCCCAGCATCAAAAGCTTTCTGAATATTAATTTTCTATATATGGAGATTTGTTATAGCTAATAATTGGTATTTTTCTCTGCATGTTCAGAATAATATAATATTATAAGGTTTATAACTGTCAAGAGAACAGTCTGGGGTGAGTCCTCCTGGCATGCTTTGGACACAAAGTTCTTGTTTTTTAAGAAATGTAATCAGCTTTTCTCCAGCTTCTGGGTGAGCGGAAGGTATGAAAAAACAAATCAGTTTATAATTTAAGCATGGCACTCTCTCAGTAAAGCAGTTTGTCAAAAATGCTGTTCATATAAAAAACCTCCAGTGGCCTACTAATATCTTCTCTTACGTTTGTCTATTTTTATCTAAAGTTTCCAAATAATAATTTTTGACTGGACATCAACTATCCAGTTACTACCCCAGTCTTAATCCACACATTTTGCTTCAGGGATTTTGATACGCATATCCAATCAATGGTTAAAAAAATAATAATTAACCAGTCTGCTACTGATATGCCAGTAATATTAAGCATTCATTATCATAGCATAATGATCCCCCACTGCTGCATAGCTGCTTGAGAAAAAGCTGTGACATTTATCAAACATAAAGGAGCAAACCAAAAAAAAAAGAAAAGATATTATTTTAAAGTTGGATAAATCAGTCTGATGGACTGGTTCTCCATGAATAATTTTTATGATGCTGATAGTGTTAAATTAAGGACCAATGGATATGTACACTGAAGTTCCTGGACATGGATTGTTGGACTTTTTCAACTACTGACAGAGGCAAGAATTCTGCATGCCAGCACAAAACTTTGCAGGGACAGACTAAAAAGATTAATTCTTCAGATAACATTGGCTGTGCATGAGCAAGGATATTATATGTGCATATATTTCAAGTGGCTATCATAAACCCAATTATTGTGCAAATCATCTCTTGCACAGATTCAACTATTTTATGGCCCTGCCATATGTATAATGGTGGCCCCTCACTCATTGTGAATATTGGCTTTTAGGAGAAATATGATTTGTAAAGATTAAGAACTTGTATACATTAGAAGTCATTAAATAGTTTTCATTATCTTCGGTCAGAGCAGGATCAGAGTAAGAAACATAGGTACTTTTACATTTCTTTCAGGAGCAGCAAATAATAATCATAAATAATTTATCTGGTTGGTTGACACTGAATATTTTAAATGCAGTAACAATGAAATTATGTACTTTAATGTATTAAAAGAGAATAATTGTATCAGCTATAATTTGTGGGATATCGAAGTAAAGTATTCTCATGATATGATTTGAATTAGGTCAACAAACCTTTGAGTGATTAGAAAAGAATATAGAAGATAGTTTTCCTCTTTTCCATTACATGTACTGATTGGTAAAGCAGAATCCAAACATTTTTGGGAATCCCCTGTCACAGTAAATGGAGTTCCACAGCTTCTACACCAATGCAATCCAGTCAAAGCTCACATATCACTGCCAGACAACCTTATTTGTAAATTTTGATATAGCGTGTTGTCAAAACCTGATCTTGGTCAGTTCAGAGTTTGATCAAATAAGGATCCATTATTTGACAATGTAAAGGAGCAAATCATTATTCTATGAGGAATGACAAGATAATTTTCCTGGTAACAGAAAGTTAAAATATATTATATCCAGTTATATACAGCTGTGGTGGCGCAGTGGTTAGAATGCAGTACTGCATGGCTTCTGGTTTTGATGTCTCAGTGAAGCAGACACAGGAAGATGGGGCGTTCGATTTTGCCCCGCTGGGGGACCCTGGAAAGGGTTGAAAATCACCCTGTAGAGGCGACAAGCAACGAGGGGACCCTCGTTGATTGTGGGGGGGGGGCAGCAGCTCTCCCATTTGATCCAAGGAAGCCCTCCAAACCGGCAGGGGAATGACTGGCTGCATTCGCATAGCCTGTTCTAAGCTGCTGACAACGGAAGACAATAAGCACCAACTAGCAACATTACAGCAACATAGATGAAACTGGGTGAGATCTGATCGTCTCTATGATTTTAAGACCTCTTTATGAGAGAAGGAAGGGGAATTTCTGCCCCATTACCTCAGGTAAAGAAAAGCAGCGATTTAATTACTTTGGGAAAATGGGGGAAATTACAAGTTGGAAATAATATATATACATGGCCTGGAAATTTGGGACTAAAAGTGCTTTTAAGACCTTTTTTTTTTAAAGAGACTTAAAAAGTCTGCAATATAAGTTTTGGATTTAAAGAGGCTAAAACATACAAGGAATGGTTGCTGGAATTGGGAATGTCTAGTCTAAAGAAGAGAAGGATGAGGGGGGACATGATAGCAGTATTCCAATATCTCAGGGGCTACAAATAAGTTATTCTCCAGAGCACCTGAAGGCAGGACAAGAAGCAACAGATGGAAACTAACCAAAGAGAAGCAACCTAGAACTAAGGAGAAATTTCCTGACAGAACAATTAATCAGTGGAACAACCTGCCTCCAGAAGCTGTGAATGCTCCAACACTGAAAGTTTTTAAGAAGAGACTGGACAACCATATGTCTGAAATGGTATAGGATTTCCTGCCTAAGGACTAGATGACCTCTAAGGTCACTTCCAACATTATTATTATTATTATTGTTATTGTTATTATTATTTCCTAAGTTTTCAAACAGATTTCTGTAAAGGCCATTTACAAAAAATAAAATGGATATTCCATACTTAGCTCTAAATGGTAAAAAAACATCCTTAACATCTGTCTCCAGAAGCCTCAGTTTGACATATCACCAAGAAAATACTGATGAATCACAGAAAGAAATTCTCTCCATGTTGAAATTAATACAAGAAACAATTGCCTTAGCTCATGATGGGATTAAAAATAATACAAAGGAGATAAAAAACAATTTTGTAATTTAAATCTATCAACTCAGAAAATAACCACAGAGAAGGAATTAGCAACCCAGAAAATAGAAGGAAAACTAAAGAAAGCTGACTCAAAGATGGAGGACCCAAAGGAAAAAACCAACAGCCAGACTCAGACAAATGAAAAGTTAGAAGACATAATGACAATATTGGAAATGGAAAAGACATTTTATCAACCAAGATTTCAGGCATATTGGAGGATAAGGAAGGAAAGACAATGGAATGGAAGATAGAGCTGTTATTAGAACTGTGGGGAATTGGAGAAGGAGGGAGGCTGTTTAATGAATATCAGTGGGCTAGTTCTTCCAAAAATACTTTAACTAAATTGTTTCTTTTGCTCCAAATAATATGTACAAGAATAGAGGAAGAATTATTTGATGATCCAAATACACTGATTTGGAAAGTTAGTGGGCAAAAGAAGAAAGCTAGAGTAAGACTGAAGACCCATTCAAAGGTTGTTTATTAAGCACTTGTTTGTAAAAATAGAAAATTAATTATATATATAATTAATTAATAATAATTAATAAGACACCTCCAATTTTACGTGGGAGAAAACCAGAATAAACAAAGACATATATATATATATATATATTTTCTGAGGTTTTCGCGGGTGTTTGTCTGTAGGTCTTTGGTTATTCGGGTTTTCTCCCGCGTAAAATTGGAAGTGTCTTGGCGACGTTTTGACGAAGTCCCATTCGTCATCTTCAGACTGGTGTTTTCAGCTTCGTGCTTCGAGCAGCAATGTGTGGTCTTAGCTGTTTCTTCCTTTTAACTGCCAGTGGGGGTATGAACTGATTGGGTGGGAGCTTGGCTGTGTTCTGACTGGGTGGAGGTGTGTTCTGATTGGTTAGGGGCTTGGCTGTGCTCTGATTGGCTGGGGGGGTTGGCTGTGCTCTGATTGGCTGGGGGGTTGGCTGTGCTCTGATTGGCTGGGGGGTTGGCTGATTGGCTGGGGGAGTGTTCTGTTTGGTTGTGCTCAGGTTAGTCTGAGTTGCAGAAGGGTTTAAGATTTTGGGCTGCCTTGCTATTTTTTGGCTTCGCGTTCGTGGTCGTGCCTCCTCTTCATGGAGGGTGTCAGTTTGCTTCATGTATGGATTGGAGGGGTTTTAGTGGGGGTTTCTTTTGGGAAAAAACCGAACTACACACTCTCACCAATGTACTAACATCCAATGGATTCCATAGAAATAAGATTACAAACCTAATTCAAAAAGAAACCCCCACTAAAATCCAAGACAAAGAACAAGAAAACGGCAAAGCCCTCCTCCCATACATAAAAGGCACCACAGCCAGAATCAGTAAGATCCTCCATAAACACAACATCAAAACAGCATTCTGCACAAACAGAAAAATATCCACCATCCTTAGAAACCCCAAAGATAAAATTGAATTAGAAAATCAAGGAGTATACGAAATACCATGCACCACTTGTCACACCACATACATCGGACAAACCAACAGAAGAATAAGTGCACGCATTGAAGAACATAAGAACTCAGTCAAAAAAGAGGAACCAACATCTTCCATGGTCCAACACCTTAAAGCCACAGGACACGAAATTGACTTTAAAAATACCAGAACCATTGCCAAAAGTGAACATTTTAATAACAGAATAATCAGAGAAGCCATCGAGATAGAAAACCGCCCACACAGCATGAACAAGCGAGATGATACCTCCCGCCTACCAGCCATTTGGAAACCCGCCCTTATTGACAAACGACTCCCTAACACAAAAAATGATACCAGACCCACACTCACAAAAACCACACAGGAGATCACCACCACACATCCACGCAAAAAACAAACCCAAAGCCACACCGATGACGAGGCACGACCACAAACCAGAAGACAGACCACAGCTGCATCATTAGCCACTTTAAACCCCTCCAATCCATACATGAAGCAAACTGACACCCTCCATGAAGAGGAGGCACGACCACGAACGCGAAGCCAAAAAATAGCAAGGCAGCCCAAAATCTTAAACCCCTCTGCAACTCAGACTAACCTGAGCACAACCAAACAGAACACTCCCCCAGCCAATCAGAGCACAGCCAACCCCCCAGCCAATCAGAGCACAGCCACCCCCCAGCCAATCAGAGCACAGCCACGCCCCTAACCAATCAGAACACACCTCCACCCAATCAGAACACAGCCAAGCTCCCACCCAATCAGTTCATACCCCCACTGGCAGTTAAAAGGAAGAAACAGCTAAGACCACACATTGCTGCTCGAAGCACGAAGCTGAAAACACCAGCCTGAAGATGACGAATGGGACTTCGTCGAAACGTCGCCAAGACACTTCCAATTTTACGCGCGAGAAAACCCGAATAACCAAAGACCTACATACAAACACCCGCGAAAACCTCAGAAAACATATATATTTAAAACCAAGCAAATAAACGTGAGCACCAGGGAGTATTTAAAAATTTTAGTAAAATTTTAGTAAAATTGCTCCTTGCTTGCGCGGTATCGTTTTGAGAGCTCTTCCGTGCTGTCTGTTGATACGGGCAGATCGGCATTGCTTAAGGAGGCATGGCTATCCAATAAAGACTCAATCAATCGGCATATCGATCTTTGCCCAGCCCACTTAACGCTGAGAGCTTGGAGCATGGGCAATTCCCCACCACATTGGAGACATCCTAAGGAAGTACGGAATATACCAATGGGGAGGATCGTGGAAAAGAATTCCCCCTTTCACCATCCGCAGCCCGGGAGTACTCAAACGGAATGTAGACAACGATCGGGACTTCCCCCCACCCCCAGAATGGTTAGACGCCTCCGAGCACTCGAAGAAGTGCCGGGAGACACAGGAGCACTAACGTGTGGACTGGGAGACTGCACACACCCCCCAGAATATCCAGAGGGGAGGGTGTCGCCCGATAAGAGATCCGCATCTGAAACACCCTTGGCGAGAGTGTTGAATTACCTACCATATTTGGGAGAGGAAAGGGCAACTTCTCCAGCCCTACCATCTGCAACAATTCGATCGCTCCGTTCAGCAACACCAACTCAAATATGCCAACGGAGGGTGTGGAGTGAACCCAATGAAGATACGCATGGGAAGAACTCCGGGAGTGGAGGGGAGAGAGTAATGAAGACTGATACTCCGGACTGCCGTATAGAAAACACCCAGGGCGAGCTGATTAAAATTAGGATGGAACACACCAAGATCGGAGATAAAGAAAGGAGACGCCTGGGGGCAACAACTACCAGATCGTACTCCAAAAGGGGAGGAATGACCTCATTAGCATGTTTGGAGGATAAGACCCGCCCACCCCACCTTGCAATGCCGATCTGCCCGTATCAACAGACAGCACGGAAGAGCTCTCAAAACGATACCGTGCAAGCAAGGAGCAAGGAGGAAACGAGGGGTGTGGCAGTAATTAACTCGAACAACATCTGCGGAGATCATGACTGGAGAAAACATAAAGAAAACAAGAGACAGTGCGATGCGATGGGGAAATTAGAACGGAGTGGGGAAAGGGGAGGGGAGAGGAGTACAGCTAAACAAAGTAGGGGTGGCAATAAAGCAAAAAAGGAGAGGGGGGATGTCCCATCAAACCCCGAATTTGGCAAAGAGAAAACACCCAATGACAGCTACACAAGTAAAAAACGCAAGAAAGCAATCATTGCCAATAAGAAACTGGCAACTGAGAAACAGCCTATTGCATCAGACCCAATGACAAGATCTAGGAGCCGGGTGCAGACTCTGACCAATCTATAAAAGAGGACTCTCCCACTGACCGGCATTTTGAGCCCTGATGATGTCAGCAGTTGCTGACGAAAACTAGGCGTTTTATTAATGATTAATTTTTATGGTGATTTTATTGATATTGTATTAAATTTTACTAAATTTTACTAAAATTTTTAAATACTCCCTGGTGCTCACGTTTATTTGCTTGGTTTTAAATATGGATATACCCAGGGATCATATTGACTCGGCCTTCCATCCTTCCGAGGTCAGTGAAATGACGCAGATTGTTGGGGGCAATATGCTGACTCTGTAAACCACTTAGAGAGGGCTGTTAAATACTATGAAGCAGTATATAAGTCTAAGTGCTATTGCTATATGTATTAAAATTTAAATTTATTTAAAAATAAACATTAGAAATAAATTTTATTTTAAATATTTTTATAACCTAGTAATATATTAATCTTTGAAGCCATATTATTTTCATTTGGTTTTTTTAATATATATAACTGCTAATCACAATAACAAAATTTCTGTGTCCACAATGTCAATTTATCTTATCAATATCCTATGGAAGGACATTCATTTAATTTGAATTTGAATAATACCATTTTTTAGATACAAGCAATATAGGAGATTCTGTGTGGAAGTTAAATAGGGAGGATGAAAAAATAGCCCACAGATAATGCTTAAGGTAGCAAATTTAAATATATGCCTCCTTCAAAAAAGCTGCTTCATTGAATATACAAATCCCCAAATGCTATTAACATTACAGTGTGATTAGGCAGCCTGGAGAAGTCAAGAGTCCCTAGAGATTTACATCACTTGCAAAAAACAGTAACAACAACAATCCAACAACAAAAAACTCCTAATGGTTAGCTTTACAATATCTGATTAACCTACAGGGATTGTAATTTGTAGTTATGTATTTAGTTGGGAACCATAATAGCTCTGTTTCAGACCTATTAATAGATATAGGTGATTCATTTTCCTATCATTTCTGTGCAACTATTTGAAGAGAATCCCATTGTCATTTTTATATACACCGATTTCTCCATTTTTCAAAGATTCTGATCGGAAGAAAATAACCACAGTTTGCCTGCATGATAAGATTTTTAATTGTGGTTCTTTAAAGCATCTAGCTCACAATATTTTTACAATATTTCTTTGTCCTTGATGTGTGCTCTATTTTAATTTCAATAAATCACTTGGCCAGAGAAGTGAGAATATTTTTTTTTTCAAAATGGTGCTTGTTGGTACTTGCAGGTACAGTTCTTATAACTTTTAAGGTTTTTTTTGCAGTGTATATAATTTGTCAGTTCAGTAGCATTAATAGATTATAATTTAAAATGTATCATCATATTGGCTATAGTGACTGTAAAAATCACCAAGTATATTGCTAGAATGGTGTAGTGGTTAGGGTACTGTCTAGAAACTGGGAGACCATGAGTTCTAGTTCTGCCTTAAGCATAAAACCAACTGGGTGATCTTGGACCAGCCATTCTATCTCAGCCCTGGAAAGGAGACAATGGCAAGCCACTTCTGAAATCTTGACAGGAAAACTGCAGTCATCAGGAGTCAAGACTCGTATTGGTGGGGTCTAACTATTGAAAATTATAAAGTACATTATCAAGATAAGAGCTTAAGTCTAAGGGAAATCTAGCATCAATAATCTAGTACTGAGGATTTTGATATGGTTGTGATGCCATCTTGACTTTTTAATCCACTTCCTACAAACACACTTGAATATGTAAGTGATTACACATATTTTAAATGGCTATTAAAAATGAGTTGGAGCTAGTTATACATGCCTTCAGAGTTTGGGAGACTGGCACCAAAAGTGCTGTACTACTGTTACTTCCCATTATACCTTGGAGATATGAGAAGACTGTCCCCATCCAATTGGTATATGAGATAAGGAGTATTTGTGAGAGACTGTGAGATAATGACTTTGTGTGAGAAGATGCAGCATAGACCAGATCTTTCTGCCTTAATTGGCTCATCATAAATCTACTTAGCACTTATTCTTACCATTGTCAAGATCCTGATTATGATTAAAGATGCCTGCCTGAAATTTGTGTGGTTCTTGCTTCTATGGTTTGCCTATCCCACATGTATAATCTATTAAGAGCTGTACTAATCTGTTAATATACTAACCAAGGTACTAACCTATTAAAGATATACCAATCAGTTAATATTCACCTAACCTAACCTTTACAGAGTAATGTCAGCCATTTGAAGTGAGTACAGTACTTCACAAGGAGTGCTATCAGGACCAGTGTTATATTATCAGATTCATTTAATTGTCAATATAATGCAGCTTCTAAACCATGTTTAAGAATAGAACACTTAGCCATAAACCAATTATGAGATCATTAGGAGACGGGTCACTGAAATTAGGCTACCTAGTCTAGGTGGGATAATTGCTGATGCATTAAGTGGCAGTCAGCAAGAACCTTTCTAGCCATTAAAATTATTTTTGCTTCCATTGAATAGACTGGAATAAAGCCCCACTCTCAAACTATATAGTTACTTCTTTCCAAAATAGACCACCTTCTTCATTCTCTGGTCCTATCCACATTTTGTCTTTTCTGAATTTAACTTGAGTTTATTAGCCCTCAGTCAATCACACTATTTAGGCAACCATCAAATGCTTTCATAGCCTTTTATTATTTAAATAAAAAAGAGAGATAAAAATGAATGCCTTCAGCATCTCCTAATAATTCAAAGAATCACTCATATCAAATCATTAGATTAACTATTAGATCAGATCAAAGCCAGTATGCACATTTCATCTCTCTCTCGCTCTCTCGCTCTCTCTCCTTTGTTCCCTCCTTTCTTTCTCTCCTTCGCTCCCTCCCTCTCTTTTTCTGTTGGAATATTTATTTAAATGTATTTATTTATTATTTGGAATTCACATTTCTGGGAGAAACATCAATAACTTCAGATGCTGATTTCCATTTTGCTGATTGGAAGCAAGGAAGACTTAAGGAACCTCTTATTGCAGATAAAAATAAAAGAGTGTAAACACTTCTCTAATGCTCACTATTTAAAACAGATAATGCCAACCCAGTATGATCACATTTTAATATTGGTTTAACTTTTAACCCTTATAAACTTCCCAGAGTTGTTGGCTAAACAAATACTGATGACACAAACCAAGAGCTTACAGTAACTCGGAAGAAGCTGTTACTGACATACAAGCTTGACAAAATGATGTTCATCAATTCACTGAAGAGCTGGAAGTGAATAAATAGCAGCAAAGCCATGTTGAACTATTCAGCCATCAATTCGCTGTTGGTTTTTTAGAAGAAAATGCTACAAGTTTGATATTTGTTCTCTTTGTATCTTAAGATGGCCCTTCTGAAAACAATCTCTTAATATTAAATTCTCATAATCTATCACCATTGACCAACAACAGTATCTTCTAATGTGCCATTGACCTTTGTGCAAACCCTCTGATATTTCTACCGATTCTTATCATTTCTAGGCCCTGAATTATTCCAATCATTGGCAGGGAGTCAAATGCCTTCTTCTAATCAATCCATGCTACATTCAAGTTGATCTTCCTTCTCCTGCAGTTTTCCGGATCATCTTGTCAGTAAGGACTTGAGGGGTCCTTGGTGCTCTCTGAGCTTGGTAGTTTTCTTGCAGATGTTTCATTATCCAAACTAGATACCATCATCAGTGCTAATAGTAATTAGGAGTTGATCTTTTGCTCCTCTGCTGTTTGGGCAGTTTTCCTTTCTGCTCAGGTGGAAAGAGCTTTTTTTCAATTAGATGCTGTTGGATTGCATCAGCTACCACACCAGTTAAGTAATTTGAAAGTTGTTGGTAAACAGGTAATTGCACAGAAATTGTGAGCTGATTTGTTTACCATTTGTGAAATGAGAAGTTTGTTTAAATATCTTATTTTCTTTCAGTATAAACAGACTGAAATATTTGGAAGGCACCTTTTCCTCCTGAACCTACACTCTGAGGGTCAAATTACGCTTTCTTTGGAGTGGGAGGGAGAGGAATCTAGAGCTATCATTATTCTAACCCAGTGTTTCTCAACCTTGACAATTTTAAGGCATGTGGACTTCAACTCCCAGAATTCCACAGCCAGCATTGCTGGCTGTGGAATTCTGGGAGTTGAAGTCCACATGCCTTAAAATTGTCAAGGTTGAGAAACACTGTAAATCTAACCCATTGCATGCATAGTACTTTTCATAACCTGGCAAAGTTTTGTGAATTCAATAGCTCTAATGACATGCAACCATCTGTGATTTTGTACCTGCAGAGGCCTGTGTCAGCTGTTGATGTTCAGCAGCCTTCACTTTGCATCAATCTTTTGCCAGGGAATCTCTCACTAACCTTGAAACAATTTTGACTCATTCAAAAGAAAGACAATTAGTAAAAGTCTTTTGCTAAAATATTTTTTTTTATTGAAATCCTGGAACTGAAAGAAACAATTTGGGCAATTGTCTGCAATCCTTGTTGTCCTTTCACTGGTGGACTGTTGTTACAATTTATGATGTTCAAGTGGAATGATTTAAGCGTATTATTTCATATCCTGCTGTCACAGATTTGAAACAGAAGTGAACCCATTTTTTTTTGTGTGCTGAATGTAAGTGGTATCAAAAAATTTGATAGGATGCACTCTTGGTTTATTCATGGTGACAAATTCTCTGTCAGGATAAAGATTATGCTCAAGATAATTTATTAAGCCCTTTTCCTTTATTTTCATTATATTGTTATTAACAATGAAAATTTTGGAAAAGCAAATCAATAAGAGAAATATAATAAATGAAATACTCATTTTCAAAATGAAAGACAGTTCATTAATCTTTTAAAGAAACTGTGTTCATCCTTATAGTTACATAAGCAAAATGTATTTTTTTTTTCATTCTGTTTGATCCCATTCCTTATTTACTCATCAAAAGGTCAACTTGACCATCCTGTTATCCAGCAGCTGGGCTTACTTTCTTCTGGAATGCAAATTTTATGTTATGTTTAAAAGAGGAAGAATTAAGGTCTAATTTGCCCATCAGCTTGATCTTATTGGAATTGTCTTTCTCCAGCTTTATAAATATATCATAAGGAAAATGAGGTAAATAACATTTTGGTAGTTTTTGATTTGTCATGGAGAGTATTTCATACCTGCTTTTATTAATTTTTGCTTGAAGAAACAAGGTTATCAATCATTATTGGTTGATGGGTAAATGCTGTTATATTTTGAGATAATAGGGAACAGGTTCAAGCAGTTCCTATAGTATAACAGTTTAGATAGTTGTGGACTGGTATCATATCTCATGGAAAGCAACTCTGGGCTACCATACCACAATTATGGATTGAAACAGAAGATCCTGCCTTGCTCAAATCCTACATCTCAGTCTATAATGCAGATACTTTGCCGACAAAAGTTTATCAGCCAATGTCAAAAACAGGAATCATTCCATAAACAGTCTAAGACAGTGGTTCTCAACCTTTCTAATGCTGCGACCCCATAATACAGTTCCCCATGTTGTGGTGACCCCCAACCACTTATATATCACCGGGTGCCAGGGGTGTGGCCAAAGAAAAGGGGGAAAAAATGGCGGACAGCCTTGTTTGGCGACCCCCGTGAAATGGTCGTTCGACCCCAAATGGGGTCCCGACCCACAGGTTGAGAACCACTGGTCTAAGAAAACTTATCTTACATTTCTGGTGGGAATTTTTGTTCCTTTTTGAAAATTTGAAAGCCACTTAGAAACTTAGTGTTATACAGTACTTTTGGAACACAATTTATATTTGTCTCACTTGCGGTACTTTTTTCTTTCCAAATATTTGTCCATGGGTGCTTTCTAAGTTCCTGTCAGAGGTATTATTCAAATCAACCGCTAAAAAAGGGCTGCAGAAAAATGCTTTCTTTCACTATACTGTCAACATGCACTCCAATGAGAACGAAAATAAATAGTTTTCTGAAACCTTTCAATTTTTTAATAAGTCAAAATACACTTTTCTGACAGCATAATTGCTTTTCATAGTGGGTCCTAAATCTGCAGCACTATAAAAGAATAATGCTACAGTAGATCATTTGTGAAAACTTAATGAAAACTGAGTTAGTGAACCTCGGAGTCGCTAGACCTTGAAATTCACTTTCAAAAACTAATTTGCAGTAAATGTATGAGAAACATATTTAGACATGATAAACTTTCAGTCCTATGTTCACCAGGTGCAGAAGTTTATCTTGATTAACTTTTTTTCTTTTAATTAATCATTTCCAAGGGGTGGGGAAGGGGAAAAGAAAAGGTGTAAAAAAGCTTGATTGTTGTTACTTCCTGCTGTGTTGATAACATTAATCTGATCAGAATGAAATTATTTAGTTTCCCTGCCTTTTGAATGTAATATCATATATCAAAATGTAATGTTTCTCCTGTAATAACCAAGGACATCTTATCTTGTGAAAATCCATTATGCTATTTTTTATATAATTGGCCAACAGGAAGATAAAAAAGAAAGCTAAAGACCAGCTACGAAACTATGAGTACTTCCATATACCATTGAAGAATTATATATGTGCATGTAATCCTATTTTGCTCATCAATTTTTTGCTGTATTATTTTAAAAGCCATATGACTCAATTGTTTTATTATACAGTAATATTCTTACATTACTTATTTTTGCTGATAAAAATGCAAAGCCAAAACATGTGTTACAATTCTCTGGTATGAGGAGTTTAAATAAATTGCACATTACTTAGACTTCAGGTTACTAAAAGAGTGATATGATGCATTTTAAAGGGTAGGAGATAATTAATAGATAGAAAATCCTTGACACATGAATGTAATGGAACTTGGAATTGTTATTGTACATCATGAAGTTTGTAAATCAAGGCACCCACGTGACTGACCTGATTTTTTGTGACAGTCATTGAAGCGAACACAACAGTTGTAAAGCAAATGCCATGGTCATAAACTGAACCCACGTTCTGCAATGGGCTTTTTTTTTTTTTTGCCAGAAACAGAAGTAAATGCAGGCAAAAAACATCATAAATCAGGATGCTGAAAATAGCCATAAACACAGGCCATTTCTGAGGGCCTAAAATGCGATCATATGAGTGCAGAGGGGGACAGCTATTGAAAATTGAAATCTAGGTTGTAAGTATCTTTTTGGGCGAAGGTCTGTCATAACTTTGAATAGTTGCTAAGCGATCACTTGTAAGTCAAGGAATACCTGTAGAGGATTCTATTATTAATTCTATAGCTTGAGAACACTGTTCTCATTAGGTAACATGCTTAAATTACTACAAGAAAAATCTATGCATTCTTAATAAGTAAGAAATAAAAACTGGAATGGAAACTAATTAATAATGGGATTTTCATGCAATTATTTGAGACTGTTTTGTGTTCTTCCAAAACCTAATATCTTCTCTCTAATCCGCGGGTGTCAAACTCGCCCTGTCATGTGACATGTCATGACGTATCGTGACTTTTTTCACATTGCCGGAGCTGGGGTGGTGTGGCCTCCATATGATGCAACCGGCTTACAGGCTGGCAGTTTGATACCCCTGCTCTAATCCTATGTTTTATTAGGGCTTCTAGATCACAGCTACAAAAAGGTTAGTAGATGGCAGTAAAGAATTAAGGATTTTTGCTTCTGTCTCATGATTGTCTGAAGTCCTGCAGCTCAGACTAATAGCTCTGTCTTCATACATATTGTATTCTCTGCAAAATCTTAAGTTTTAATGCTAGTTCCTCTGTGAACCATAACTTAACATCAAGATAGATGTAGATGTAGATGTAGGGCTCAAAGGGTAGAGAGTGTTTGTGGTCACGGAAGGTATTTGTGAAGATATTGCTTTCCATTATAAAGGATTTTGCCTTTTTTAAAACTACAGTTAAATTAAACTGAGAATAAATCTTTTTGTCAAAGACATGCTAAGGCATATTGTGCCCCTGAAATCTCAAATGATTACTAGGAAACTGAAACGTGAATATCTGTTCTATTGTCTTACTCTTCCATAATAATCTTCCAGATTTTATCTATTGAAAGTAGACTCTTGAGAGTGATAGCTTCTTGTGCCGCTCAGTGATCTGTTTGTAAGAGGGAAATAAATACTTAATTTGTTGGTTTAGATTTTTTTTAAAGCTAATTTTATTGGGATATTATTGAAGCATATAATTTCATTCCAGTAACTTAGAGGTCATCTAGTTCAATCCCCCCCATTCAATGTAGGATGTAGGATACATTAAAACATCTCCAAAAAATGAAATCCAGACTAAATTAGAAGGAGAAATCACCACTTTTGAATGGCACCCTGTTCCACTGACTGATCATTCGGATGGTCACAAAGTTCTTCCTGATATTCTGCATGAAACCACTGCCTCTTTGTTTTAACCCACAGGTTCTGGTCTGCCCAAGAAAATAAGTCTACTCTCTCTTCTTGGAGATTGCTCTTTTACCTCTGCTTTGTTCTTTTCTATAAATAATGAGGTGAGATACCATCAACATGCTGCTGATAGCCAGCTGCATATCTATTAGGCACAAGGAATCAAAATGGCTCTGAGCTGATGAGAGAAGTTTCTGTATTGCTACTCTGTTACTGAAAAGTATCTCCAGAGATTTTAGGAGATGTCAGATCTCTGTGGCTTCCTACCCTGCATGGATTCTAAACTACCTATTATCTTAACTCCACCACAATACTGTGTCCCAGGTAAAGTAAATGATACTGTGTACTTCCTGTATCAGAGCCTGGAGACTATGAGGATTGGGATGAGGAACAATAGCTTTCAGCTCATCTCATTTAATAAAATATCCAGGAAATGCTGATCTCTTTTATGTACAATTATTGTTATCAGATCAACATGAAGTAGTTTCTCTGTGGCCAAATTTTGTTATACTGTATGCAAAATTAGGCAGACTCTAATTGCCCACTGATAATCCATCACTAATCATAATACTTTGTCTATTTTATTTATTTTTAGTATTACTGTTTTTAATGTTTTTCTTTGTAATGCTGGTCTGTGGCTGTAATAAAAAAAAATGATTGACTGAATGGCTTTGGACTGCAAAAGCAGGGACTAACCAATGCTAGAATGGCCCCTAATAAATAGAGACATCCAAGACACTCACATATACAATATATTCTCACCAGCTTCTCAAACTCCTTTCTGCTAAATACAGTACTTGTAGCCAGATGGAAATTGTTGAGGTTTGTTCAGTGATGATCACACTATTTAAAGGTACTAGTTATCACTGTTACATAATGACCTAGCAGGCCAATCTCACCAAATCTTTCTAATAACTAATCATAGTGAACTGCAGTAAATGCATGAACCTGTGAAATTTGAAACATCTCATAAAAGTCAAGGGGTGTATTCAGCATTATTCATGATTAAGACCTTAATGCATAACTCACTTTGAAAACCTTATTTCACTTCCGTACAGGCTGATGCACAGCAATGCAAGCTAAAAAAAAATGCACAGGGAGCAAGGTCAGTGATAGTATTTTATGCTAAAGATAGGAGTTAAATCCTTCTACTGTTATGAAACAGCAGCAATTGTCAATATTATGGTGCCTATAATCATCTCTTTTGATAATGATAATGATGATAAAGTTGGAAGGGACCTTGGAGGTCATCTAGTCCAACCCCCTGCTCAGGCAGGAAACCCTATACCATTTTGGACAAATGGCTGTCCAGTTTCTTCTTAAAAACTTCAGTGTTGGAGCATTCACTGCTTCTGGAGGCAGGTTGTTCCACTGGTTAATTGTTCTCACTGTCAGGAAGTTTCTCCTTAGTTCTAGGTTGCTTCTCTCTTTGGTTAGTTTCCACCCATTGCTTCTTGTCCTGCCTTCAGGCCCTTTGGAAAAGTGCCTGAAGCCCATCAGAGCTGTCTCGATACATTCACAATAGCCATAATAAAGGGGTAAGCAAAGGCTGTGGATCCAGCTGGGTCCCTTAAGCTTTTCAAACAATTCTTAGGATAATGGTAGAGCAGCTATTTGGTACAGTTTAGTTTGATCTGCAACCCCCGAAAAAATGTACACTGTAAATACATATTCTTGTCTATCTATGAATCCTATAAAGCATATTATGTATAAAAATACATATGTAAAGGTACTTACATAACATGTTCCAACCAAGTAATTATACCAGGTAAGGGAAAAACCATGAAGCACTCAGTGAAAGTTTCAATTATTTAGAATATGAATTTTAAAGAAATATTGTTTAATGTCCATTTGAGACTGCAGTTATTTTTTAAAATCTATAGAAGTGTAAGCAGATGGGAGATAAAGTAGGAGAGATAGAGAAATGGGCAGATGATATAGTCCAGTTATTAAACAAGTGTCCTGTAGAAAACTTTATGACTGGGAAGAAAATGAAAACTTCTCTAAAAATATCTAAGTTGGTCTTAAACTTGTGCATATGTGAAAGATCCTTCCTGAGAAGCAAAACACTACTTTAGAAGTGAATTGCATTATGGTGGGATCTACATTATATAAATACAGGCATTTGCAGTAAAATCTCAATTAAATAGGCTTTGGGAGGAGGTTGTATGTGCCTATTATTCCTGAATGTCTGTTAAATTAAGAAGTATGTCATTTGCCTCAATTTCTGCCATTTGCTTCGTGACATCATTATGTAAATGACATAAATTGATATAGATGATGCAAATTATCGCAATTAAACAGGAATTCAAGTGCCCTGTCTGGACTATGTTCGGTGTAATCGACTTGTCAGCTATTTAGGGGGATATTTAGACAGAAATTTTGTCCTGGCTACAGATTGCTACATCAAGATTTTTGTTGAGTATATGAGAGCCAGAGGCTATACTTTGAAAGAGGGAAATGAATGGGATGAATGAGTCAATTCATTTAATTAAATTAATAACTATTGGTGAAAATTAACTAACTGCATTGTAAGGTACCCCATTTAGAAGATTCATGGATTCCCATTTACATATAAACAGAAAAATCATTCTCTGTCAAACAAACTCTGTGTCTCTCTCTTACACACACAAACACACATATTGACAGAGTTCCCTCTTCAGCAGCTGTAGGAAAGACCAGATAAGATAAGTGTACTTGCACTAGGAAAGGAATAAACACAGTGGGATAGAGGCAAGGGGATGGGGATGATGGACAGAGAAAGAAAGGAAATAGATTTTAGATAGCTCAGCAGGAAGACTATCAACCTACAATATGCATGTTTGCCCTGTAGTAAGTGATATTGATTTTAGTGTTTCAAATTACCAAGATTTTGCTGGATAGCTCTTGCGGGTGTCACTAGCAGTATTTAATATAGCACTTTCCAATCCTGTCTGAAAAAAGGAATAATATTTCTGAACATTTGACAGAAGGAGAAATATATGTAATTCATTATGAGCTGAAGTTCTAAATACAAACTTATTTTCCATAGATTTGTTCTGTAAGGCATGCACTTATTCCCAGGGCTTTTTTTCTCATAGAACGCCCAGAACGGAATTCCGGCACCTTTTTGGGATGGAACCTTGTAGGGTAGGCAAGGCGGGTTGTATGATGTGTGTGAATTCCGCCACCTTTTTTTTTTTTTTTTAGAAAAAAAGCACTGCTTATTCCAAAGAGTCTAATATCAGTACTACTGTTCACATGAAAGTTGTAATAAAATAGTTTCCTTCACACTAGCAAAGTGTATTGTAATGTGATGGTAATATTGTAGCTCTTACATCAACTTATGTTGCCTCTTTCAGAACTTTGTTATGACTGGGAACTCTCAGTATAGTTGACATCCATTTTTTTCTCCAACTTCTAGTTGATGAGTTGTTAATTTGGGATCTCTTTTAAATATTTGTCCTTATTTATAAGTTGTATAAATCTATATTGGCACTGCATAAAATCAACAGAGTTTTCATCAACAAAACGTGACAGAAAAGAATATTAATAATAATGATGATGATGATGATGATAAAGTTAGAAGGGACCTTGGAGGTCATCTAGTCCAACCTCCTGCTCAGGCAGGAAACCCTATACCATTTCAGACAAATGGCTGTCTAGTCTCTTCTTAAAAACTTCCAGTGTTGGAACATTCACCGTTCTGGAGGCAGGTTGTTCCATAAATATATTTCTGGATATGGTTGGAACTTATACCACTATTGGAGATTATTTTCAGAAATAAGTTTCATGAAGCCCAGGCTGCTTTCTCAAGAACAACACAACAAAAGGAAATTATATTATACAGTGTATTCAGAAAGTATTCAGACTCCCTTCACTTTTGTCAATTTTGTTATGCTGCAGCCTGATTCTACAGTTGTTGAAATTTTTTTTTAATCTACACTACAAGCCAATGTGATATTTCTGTTTTTTCTTTTTAATAAATTTACATATATTTTTAAAATTCTGTTTTCATTTGACATTATGAGGTACTGAGTGTAGATTAATGAGAAAAAAGTGAATTTCAACAACTGTAGAATCAGGCTGAAGCATAACAAAATTGAAGTGAAGAGGGTCTGAATACTTTCTGAATGAATGTACTGTATATAGTGAGTATGGACCCATACAATTAATAATATTCAGTGCCAATTGAAGAGTTGGGCAAGATCCAATAATACTGCTCCTGACAAATATTATACTCATAAAATATTTGATGGGGAACTCATCAAATTTACAGGCAACACCAAGCTGGCAGGAATAGCCAACACTCCAGAAGACAGGCTTAAGATAATGAAGGATCTGGACAGACTTGAACACTGGGCACTATCTAACAAAATGAAATTCAAAGGTGAAAAAAGCAAGGTTCTACATTTAGGCAAGAAAAACCAAATGCATAGGTATAGTATAGGAGGTACCTTGCTCAATAGTAGTAACTGTGAGAGGGAACTCGGAGTCCTAGAGGACAATCACCTAAATATGAGCCAGCAGTGTGCTGCAGCTGCCAAAAAGGCCAACACAGTACTAGGCTGCATTAACAGAGGGATAGAATCAAGATCACATGAAGTGTTAATATCACTTTACAATGCCTTGGTAAGGCCACACTTGGAATACTGCATTCAGTTTTGGTCACCACGATGAAAAAAAGATGTTGAGACTCTAGAAAGAGTACAGAGAAGAACAACAAAGATGATTAGGGGACTGGAGGCTAAAGCACATAAGGAATGGCTGCTGGAATTGGGTATGTCTAGTTTAATGAATAGAAGGATGAGGGGGTACATGATAGCAGTGTTCCAGTATCTCAGGGGCTGCCACAAAGAAGAGGGAGTCAAGCTATTTTCCAAAGTGCCTGAAGGCAAGACAAGAAGCAATGGGTGGAAACTAATCAAGGAGAGAAGCAACCTAGATCTAAGGAGAAACTTCCTGACAGTTAGAACAATTAACCAGTGGAACAACCTGCCTCCAGAAGCGGTGGAATGCTCCAAACACTGGAAGTTTTAAGGAAGAGACTGGACAGCCTCGTTCTGAAATGGTTATAGGGTCTTCCTGCCTGAGCAGGGGGTTGGACTCTATATGGACCTCAAGGGGCCTTCCCACTTTATTATATTAGTACATTATCATTCATCGCACAGTCAGCCAGATGTTCAGCATGGATTTGGCATTTTGTCTACCTATCGAGTCCTTACCCAGGACCTGGGATAGGCAGATGTGGATGTTTGATGGTATTACAGGTATCGTCGCAGGATGGAAGCAGTTTCTAATAAGGCCGCCTTTTGCAATTGACTAATAGCGAATTTGTCAATGCCAATGGTGTTCAAGTGGTGCTCCAGTTGTTTTGGGATTGCACCCAAGGAGCCTATGACTATTGGTACTACCCTTGCTTGCTTTTTGGCCCACTAGTATTTCTATTCATTTGTAGTAGCGTCTTTGTATTTTTGTTATCTTCTCCAGTTTTTCTCTTCTATTCTGCTTATCTCCAGGCACGCCACGTCACTCCACGATCCAGACTTTTTGTCTTTCTTATAGACACTTGTTAAGTCTGGGGTGTTATGTTGCAGGTGCTTGTCTGTTTGAATTCTGAAGTCCCAGAGCAGTTTAATTTTATCATTTTCTATGACTTTCTCTATTTTATGATCCCACCAGTTTTTGCTTACAGGCAAATGATATTTTTTGCAGATCTCCAATGCACCATTGTTGCTACTTTGTCATGCCGCTGCTTGTAATCAGTCTGTGCAATCTTCTTGCAGCAGCTTACCAGGTGGTCCAATGTTTCTTCAGCTTCTTTGCATAGGCGGCACTTACTGTCTGTTGCTGTCTTCTCAATTTTGACTTTGTATGCATTTGTCCTTAAGGCTTGGTCTTCTGCAGCCAGAATTAGTCCCTCGGTCTCTTTCTTCAATTTTCCTGCTCTTAGCCAGTGCCAGGTTTTATTATTATCTGCTTTCCCAGCTATTTTTTTCATGTATTGGCCATGTAGTGCTTTGTCTTCCCATGCCTCTATTCTGTTTTTCATTTGGTCTTTCTTGAGGCCAGTTTGGGTCTCTCAGTAGTAGTAACAAGCCTTACGGAGTATACTAATTTCAGTGCATCTCATCATTGTTCTTCAGTTATTCTTCCAAAATCATTTTTCTTCTTCAACCATCTGATGTACTTGTAGCATTCCATGCCCACCTATTTGCCTTTTAGGTAGCTAAGTTATCAATGTCACGCGGGGATGAAGGGAGGATTCATTGTCATTATTTTCTGGTCTGCCTATCCATTGCTTTTAGTTCTGCTTGACAGTCAGTCCCACTATTCAGCCTGTGTACCTAATTACTGGAATTGCCCAGGTGTTGATTGCCTTTATGGTATTTGCTCCATTGAGTTTGGAATTTAAGATCTTCTTCACTCTCTTGATGTATTCACCTCTAATCTTTTTCTTGACTTCAGTGTGCTTGATGTTGTCAGCTTGAAGGATACCCAAGTATTTGTAGTATTCTTCCTCGTCCAGACTCTTAATGTTATTTTCGTGGGGCATCTTGATTCCTTCAGTTTTCACTCTTTTTCCTTGTTTGATAGTAAGTGTGGCACATTTGTCCAAGCCAAACTCCATTACAAATATCTTGGGCTATATATACGGACAGTTTTGAGCAGCGATTCTATTTCAGATGATGTTTTTCCATACAGCTTCAGATCATCCATATAAAGGAGGTGGGATAGTCTAGCAGATGTTTTTGATGTTTGATAACCATGTCCTGAGTTATTTAGTATTGTTGACAGAGGAAACAGTGCACTAACAAATAGTAATGGTGATAATGAATCTCCTTGAAATATTCCTCTCTTGATATTAACCTCTCCCAGCTTTTCACCATTGATCTGCAACTGTTTCTTCCATTGTGCCATCGATTTTTGCACAAATTTTCTGATGTTTCTACTTACTCCTGTTATTTTTTTCCCTTTATGGGGGGGGGGGGGGCCAAAAAACTTTTTTGATTATCCATCATGTGGCAGAGAGCAAATGCCTTTTTGTAGTCAATCCATGCCTCATTCAGGTTGGTCTTCCTTTTCTTGCAGTTTTCCAAGATCATTTTGTCTATTAGGAGTTGATCTTTTGTTCCTTTGCTATTGGGGCAGTTTCCTTTCTGCTCAGGTGGGACGAGATTGTTTTCAACTAGATGCTGTTGTACTGCATCAGCTACCACACCAGTTAGTAATTTGAAAGTTGTTGGTAAGCAGGTAATTGGCCTGTAGTTGCCTGGTGTTGCCCCTTTTGCTGGATTTTTCATTATTAGGTAGGTTTTCCCAGTTGTAGCCACTTTTCAATTTCTCCTCCTTGTAGTATATTGTTGAATTGTTGCAATGGAGTGGGTAATAACAGTTAGATGTTTCCAACCAAAAAACCTGCAGTCCATCTCACTGGTGCTGACCAATTTTGATTTTCTTTGCTCTTCTTTCTACCATTTTTGTTGTTATTACTAGTTCTTTCATTTCAACTTCTGTTTTATTTGCATCCACCTCTTTTAACCAAGCCGCATCCTTGTTGTATTTCTTTGGGTTATCCCATATCTGCTTCCAGAACTGCACTGTTTCTTCCTTGTCAGGTACTGACTGATTCTTGCAGTTTCTCCATTGATGGATTGGTAGAAACGTTTCTGATTGGATTGAAATTGGAGGTTCTTCCTATAGTTTGCAATTCGAGCTTCATATCTACTGATTTTCCTGGCTATAGCTGTTATTTGTTTCTTTATTATTTCCAGTGCTTCCTTGATCTTCCTTGTTTCTAAGTGGTATTTCTTGATTAGGTATTCTTTTGTCTTCTTGTTCTTCAGCTTTTTCTGTACTGTTCTAGCTTGCTTGCATGTGATCCTTAAAGTGATGATCGTTATTTCTAGTCTAAACTTCCATTTTTGTGGTGCACTGTTTGCTTGTTTTTCTTCTTTGTTGATTTTGCATCCCAGATATTCTGTTATAACTGCAGCTGTGCTGTACATTAGTTGGTTTGTTTCTTGCAGTGAATTGGTGCTTATACTTGATATTGCAGTATTTGCATCTTTTAATGCTTGTGCTAGCTGTTTCTTTGGAACAAGCTTCAATGCAGGTAGCCTTATTCTGTTGTTTTTGTGATGTTCTAGATGCTCAGTTATTCTTTGTTTCAATTCTTTTATTTCTTTAGTTAGAGGGTTTTGTTCTTCCTGAGGAAGAGGTGCCTGGTTTCCAAATGAGAACAGTTATATATCTCTACTGGATTCTTTCACTGCCAACTCCCCCTGGTTTGCCTCTACATTCTGAATTACTTCTTGTAAGGCTTTGATTTCTTTGCCCTGGGTAAACCTTTGCAGTTAGTCCAATTCTGTTTCTGTAAATACTTTATTTCGTGTTATAAATCGGCGTTGATCTGCTAGTCTCTGTTCTGTTATTTCTGATTCTGGATGTTGTTCTTTCCAGAATTCGTGCATTCGTTTTAGATATCCTCGTCTTGTTGGACTGGATCTGTAGTAACAGATCATTATTTCTTTGTTTTCCATCACTGTGTATCTGCGACGGGTAAACACCTTTTCTTCCAGTAGTTCTGCAGCTGCTGGCCCTGGTTGCTCAGCCAACAGTCCTGAGTCCTGTAACCCATTTTTCACCAGATATCCAGGACCTCCAATATCTAGTGCGGACCTTGTTAACCCGGGGCGAAGTCCGGCGGTATGGCATTCTGAAAATTTAGTCTCACCATATTTTTTATGGGAAGAGGACACTCTTGTCCTGGCTCCTCTGATGAGACTGTCAGTATGGTTAACCTCTGGCATAGCTCTCATCTTCCTCAGAGTACACAAGCCCCACAACCACGTCAAGTAGTGCTCACTGAGGGGTTATATTATTATTAGATTATTATTATTATATTATTATTATTATCGATCATCGCACAGCAGCCAGATGTCAGACTGTGATTTGGCATTGGTCTACCTATCGAAGTCCTAACCCGGATCCTGGGATAGGGCAGATTGTGGAGGTTTATGGTATTACAGATATCGTCGCAGGATGGAAGCAGTTCCTAATAAGGCCGCCTTTTGCAATGAACTAATAGCGAATTTGTCAATGCCAATGGTGTTCAAGTGGTGCTCCAGTTGTTTTGGGATTGCACCCAAGGAGCCTATGACTATTGGTACTACCCTTGCTTGCTTTTGCCACAGTCTTTATATTTCTATTTGTAGGTCTTTGTATTTTGTTATCTTCTCCAGTTCTTTCTCTTCTATTCTGCTGTCTCCAGGCACTGCCACGTCCACTATCCAGATTTTTTGTCTTTCTTATCGACAATTGTTAAGTCTGGGGTGTTATGTTGCAGGTGCTTGTCTGTTTGAATTCTGAAGTCCCAGAGCAGTTTAATTTTATCATTTTCTATGACTTTCTCTATTTTATGATCCCACCAGTTTTTGCTTACAGGCAAATGATATTTTTTGCAGATCTTCCAATGCACCATTGTTGCTACTTTGTCATGCCGCTGCTTGTAATCAGTTTGTGCAATCTTCTTGCAACAGCTTACCAAGTGGTCCACTGTTTCTTCAGCTTCTTTGCATAGGCGGCACTTACTGTCTGTTGCTGTCTTCTCAATTTTGACTTTGTATGCATTTGTCCTTAAGGCTTGGTCTTGTGCAGCCAGAATTAGTCCCTCGGTCTCTTTCTTCAATTTTCCTGCTCTTAGCCATTGCCAGGTTTTATTATTATCTGCTTTCCCAGCTATTTTTTTCATGTATTGGCCATGTAGTGCTTTGTCTTCCCATGCCTCTATTCTGTTCTTCATTTGGTCTTTCTTGTAGGCCAGTTTGGTCTCTCCAGTAGTTAGTAAGCCTTCCTGATATACTAATTTCAGTGCATCTTCATCATTGTTCTTCAGATATTCTTCCAAAGCCATTTTTTCTTCTTCAACCATCTGATGTACTTGTAGCATTCCACGCCCACCTATTTGCCTTGGTAGATAAAGTCTATCAATGTCACTGCGTGGATGAAGGGCATGATTCATTGTCATTATTTTTCTGGTCTGCCTATCCATTGCTTTTAGTTCTGCTTGAGTCCAGTCCACTATTCCAGCTGTGTACCTAATGACTGGGATTGCCCAGGTGTTGATTGCCTTTATGGTATTTCCTCCATTGAGTTTGGATTTTAAGATCTTCTTCACTCTCTTGATGTATTCACCTCTAATCTTTTTCTTGACTTCAGTGTGCTTGATGTTGTCCGCTTGAAGGATACCCAAGTATTTGTAGTACTCTTCCTCATCCAGACTCTTAATGTTATTTTCGTGGGGCATCTTGATTCCTTCAGTTTTCATTATTTTTCCTTGTTTGATAGTAAGTGTGGCACATTTGTCCAAGCCAAACTCCATTACAATATCTTGGCTATATATACGGACAGTGTTGAGCAGCGATTCTATTTCAGATGATGTTTTTCCATACAGCTTCAGATCATCCATATAAAGGAGGTGGGATAGTCTGGCAGATGTTTTTGATGTTTGATAGCCATGTCCTGAGTTATTCAGTATTGTTGACAGAGGAAACAGTGCAATAACAAATAGTAATGGTGATAATGAATCTCCTTGAAATATTCCTCTCTTGATATTAACCTCTCCCAGCCTCTCACCATTGATCTGCAACTGTGTCTTCCATTGTGCCATCGATCTTTGCACAAATTTTCTGATGTTTCTACTGACTCCTGTTATTTCTAGGCACTTTATTATCCAATCATGTGGCAGAGAGTCAAATGCCTTTTTGTAGTCAATCCATGCCACATTCAGGTTGGTCTTCCTTCTCTTGCAGTTTTCCAAGATCATTTTGTCTATTAGGAGTTGATCTTTTGTTCCTCTGCTATTGGGGCGGTTTCCTTTCTGCTCAGGTGGAAAGAGATTGTTTTCAACTAGATGCTGTTGTACTGCATCAGCTACCACACCAGTTAGTAATTTGAAAGTTGTTGGTAAGCAGGTAATTGGCCTGTAGTTATCTGGTGTTGCCCCTTTTGCTGGATTTTTCATTATTAGGTAGGTTTTCCCAGTTGTTAGCCACTTTTCAATTTCTCCTCCTTGTAGTATATTGTTGAACTGCTTGGCAATGAGTGGGTGTATAACAGTTAGATGTTTCAACCAAAACCCATGCAGTTCATCTTCACCTGGTGCTGACCAATTTTTGATTTTCTTTGCTCTTTTTTCTACCATTTTTGTTGTTATTACTAGTTCTTTCATTTCAACTTCTGTTTTATTTGCATCCACCTCTTTTAACCAAGCCGCATCCTTGTTGTATTTCTTTGGGTTATCCCATATCTGCTTCCAGAACTGCACTGTTTCTTCCTTGTCAGGTACTGACTGATTCCTTGCAGTTTCTCCATTGATGGATTGGTAGAAACGTTTCTGATTGGATTGAAATTGGAGGTTCTGCCTATAGTTTGCAATTCGAGCTTCATATCTACTGATTTTCCTGGCTATAGCTGTTATTTGTTGCTTTATTATTTCTAGTGCTTCCTTGATCTTCCTTGTTTCTAAGTGGTATTTCTTGATTAGGTATTCTTTGGTCTTCTTGTTCTTCAGCTTCTTTTCTTTCATCTGTTCTAGCTTGCTTGCATGTGATCTTAACTTGCTGATCTTATTTTCTAGTCTAACCTTCCATTTTTCTGGTGCACTGTTTGTTTGTTTTTCTTCTTTGTTGATTTTGCATCCCAGGTATTCTGTTATAACTGCAGCTGTGCTGTACATTAGTTGGTTTGTTTCTTGCAGTGAATTGGTGCTTATACTTGATATTGCAGTATTTGCATCTTTTAATGCTTGTGCTAGCTGTTTCTTTGGAACAAGCTTCAATGCAGGTAGTCTTATTCTGTTGTTTTTGTGCTGTTCTAGATGCTCAGTTATTCTTTGTTTCAATTCTTTTATTTCTTTAGTTAGAGGGTTTTGTTCTTCCTGAGGAAGAGGTGCCTGGTTTCCAAATGAGAACAGTTGTATATCTCTGCTGGATTCTTCACTGCCAACTCCCCCTGGTTTGCCTCTACATTCTGAATTACTTCTGGTAAGGCTTTGATTTCTTTGCCCTGGGTAAACCTTTGCAGTTCGTCCAATTCTGTTTCTGTGAATACTTTATTTCGTGTTATAAATCGGTGTTGATCTGCTAGTCTCTGTTCTGTTATTTCTGATTCTGGATGTTGTTCTTTCCAGAACTGGTGCATTCGTTTTAGATATCCTCTTCTTGTTGGACTTGATCTGTAGTAACAGATCATTATTTCTTTGTTTTCAATCACTGTGTATCTGCGACGGGTAAACATCTTTTCTTCCAGTAGTTCTGCAGCTGCTGGCCCTGGTTGCTCAGCCAACAGTCCTGAGACCTATAACCCATTTTTCACCAGATATCCAGGAACTCCAATATCTAGCGCGAACCTTGTTAACCCGGGCGACGTCCGAGCCGGTATGGCATTCTGCAATTTACGTCTCACCATATTTTTTATGGGAGAGACACTCTTTGTCTGACTCCTCTGATGAGACCTGTCCAGTATGGTTGAACCTCTGGCATAGCTCTCATCTTCCTCAGAGTACACAAGCCCCACAACCACGTCAAGGTAGTGCCTCACTGGGGGTTTATTATTATTATTATTATTATTATTATTATTATTATTATTATTATTACTACTACTACTACTACTACTACTACTACTACTACTACTACTACTATTACTATTACTATTACTATTGTTAAAAGACTGCCTTGGAGATTTAGACTTATGAATTGATCATGAGAAAGTTGGGCCGTGATGGTATTTTGTAAGTGCCACGACCTTGGCATTTGGACTATATGATTGCATCTCTTTTAATGTACTTTCCAGATGGCTATCAGTACAATCTTATATCTCAGATCATGGTGAAGTTCTGCTTTACTGCCTTTCAGATCAGATGCCAAATTCTGATCCAGCAAGAGAAATACTTGGCCACTAGATTATAAATTCCTGTCTTTTCATTTTAGTCATCTTTTAAACAAAATCATTTTCTCCTTTTATGTTTCTTTCTATATTTTTGTCTCTTGTTTTGGTAAATCAAATAAATAAGTGAAATAAATATTTGGGTGTTTGAAAAGATTCATTTAGTGCTATGTTCTCAGTTCCACATATGGTTCCACATATTTGGATTTTATTGAAAAAAATTGCATAATGCTTAAAAGTATTTTTCACCCAAGACCGTAAGAAGAGGTGCCAGAGATGGAACACATTACATCTGTTCTTGCAATTGCCTTCTATGTGTACCTTCTAAACAGATTATTTCTTCCTACTGTTTAGTACAGTGGTTCTCAACCTGTGGGTCGGGACCCCATTTGGGGTCAAACGACCATTTCACGGGGGTCGCCAAACAATGCAGTCCGCCATTTTTCCCCCTTTTCCTTAGCTGTGCTACTCCCTTTTATTCTATTGGCTTTTGAAAGCCAGTAGAATAGACTCTTGAATAGAGTCTAATTCTATTGGCTTTCAAAAGCCAATAGGAATTGTCCAGGCTGTCTCTGCCCTGCTGAGCCTGCCAAAAGTCCCATTCTGCAAACGGTGCTCCACCAGTTGAGTAGTCCTCGACTTATGACTGGTTGAGTAGTCCTCGACTTACGACCAGTTGGCGGTTGCGGCATTAAAAAGGTTGAGAACCACTGGTATAGTAGGATAACAGGTAATCGTTAGTTCACAATTGTTCTTTCAACAACTATTCAAAGTTATGGTGCCTTGAATGAATGGTACTTAGAATGAATGATACTTAGGCATAGTCCCCATAGTTATGGCCATTGCTTTGCCTGCATGATTATGTGATCAAAATTTGGGTGCTTGGCAGCCTGCCCATGTTTATGACCACAGGGACTCTTTAAACTCCCCCAACTATCAGAAATAGAAACCTGGGGCCTTCAGCAGTCTCACCTAGCCATTACAGGGATTGCTGCCTTAAACCCCATGCTGCAGCTAGCCTTAAACCCCATGCAGCACAAAGCCCAAGCTCGCTTGCCACACTATCCTCCACAGGCTCTGACATGCCCAATTGACCTTCACCTTCTTCTTCTTCCTGCTAATGAATTGATGCCCCTGTTCTGGCCCTATGCAGCAGTCCACTCCAGGCCTTTTTTTCTGAGAACACTTTGGAAAGCTTCTGAGGCCTTTTAAAAACTAGCAAGAAGCCACACCCACTGTTCTCCAAATTGTGCAATCAAAGATTCAACATTACTCACTATGGAGGAAAGATTGGTGAACTTGACAAATCTTGTGGAAATGAATACACTGATTTTGTTAATTAAATAAAAAATGTTTTCTACATTTTTTGTGATGGGAAATTTATTGCTTTTATATATAAAAATGAAAAACAAATTTGTGAGATGGTTTTGATCATTAGAGAAGATAGATTATAGAAACAAGAGTAATATGTCATTTTAGAGAGAGGTCAAAATATATTTGTATTTATAACTATTGTAAAGAATATGGGAAGTCACTTCTTTTTGCTTTTTCTTTCTTTTGTATTTTCTTTAGCTTTTTTCTTTATATTTTTTGCTTTTTCTTTGATTTCTTTCTTTTTCTTCCATACTTTCTGTTAATTTATATTAGCTTTTATCTTCTTGATTAAAAGTTGTTTAAAAATTGTAATAACAATTTTATGTATATAACAATAACAATATGTATGAGTGTGTGTAAATAAATTGCATGCACTGTGGTTATAATGCTTCAGAAGATCTCGGAAGCTTTCCAAAACTGACTTGATTTTCATTGATTTGTTTTGTTTTTTAGATCATTGGTCCAAAGGCCCACTATAAGAACAATTATGCCTAGAATTATATAATTCCAGGAAGCAGTGCTTCCACAGTATTTTATGCTATGATCTTTTAGATCACAAGCCAGTTCAAAAATTCTTATATGTGAGAAAATGAAATGTGAGCTTTGCAAGATATGCAGTCAAGAAATGAAAAATTAATGTATATCACTGTAGTTTTTTAGGCTGTAATGATATGCATATCAAATTACTTACTTTAGTATTATCATTCAGGACAACCACAAGATGGAAGTAAAGTGATAAAAAGTTCTAGAGTTCGCTGTTATAAATATTCCTATGTATGTCACCACAAACGGGACATAAACAGAGTCTTATTTTTAGGGAAAAGTAATTGTTGCTGATATTTGTCATCATAACTTGACTTTTTCCTCTAAGTGAATGAAACTTTCAGTGAGGTTCAGTTTGCCTTTTCAGTAATTTGTTGATAAAAGAGACGGGAGCATTTGGGGAGAAAGTGGGAAAGGAGAGAAAACTAAGCGATCTTGGTTCCCATGCTCAGATGTCTCAATGAGTTATCTTGTAATTGACAGCATAGAGATTTCTTTTATTTGATAGGACTGAAGCAGATTGCTTTGCAAGTAGGAAATGCAAACGAAATGCACAAAAGGATGGGGTTAAATTTTGGTCCTTGTACCTTTAAGGAAGACAAATACAGGTAGTCCTCATTTAACAATTGCAACAGGAACTGGCAACTCCATCACTAAACAATGCAGTCATTATCTGAAACATCACATGGTTGCATCCCAACTTACAATGTCAGTTTGGGTGAAATTATTAAACAAATTGTGAAGCACAACATCACATAACCACAACTTGGGACTTTCTGCTGGCTTCCCCATTGATTTTGCTTGTCAGGAGCTGGCTGTGAAGGTTGCAAATGGTGATCATGTGGGATGCTGTGACTGCCATCAATATACACCAGTTGCAAAGTGCCTGAATCACACTCATGTGATCTATAATGGCGAACAGCCATTACTTCAAGAGCAGGTTGTAAATCTACTTTTTCAGCTCTATTATAATTTCAAATGATCACTGAATGAGGTAGTTGTTAACCAAGGATTATCTGTAACATTTTTGATGGGAATAAACAAATCATGAATTACTAGAGTGACCTTGGGCTATTGATATAGACATTCCAAAGAAAATATCTGGAGTTTTTCATTCTTTGTTTTTCCTTTAGTACTTCAGAATATTGAATTATTCACACAGAAATAGAAATTACTATACACATTACTGGTGATGTTAGAAAACATTTACGTTACATAAATTTACACTTATGGCTAAGAAGGTTTACTAAACAAGGAGCTATTTTCAAGTTGAAATAGGCATAAGATTCCTTCCCTTCTAGTGAATGTAACATAGTTTTGCAAGGAGCCATTTTATATATATATGGTGGGTGGTGGGTGATGGGTGGATTGCCCCCCCCCAAAAAAAGCTAATTTCTTTCTCTTATTCTCTCTTTGAAATTGCATTTGGTGAAGCCTTAAATGAAACTTTACAGCATTTATGTGGTGTAAAGGAATAGTTTTCATTTAGATTTCCCCCATCAGGTAGCTTTCAAATGTACCATTTGAAAGCATTTCTAAGAACCTTAAGGAAAAGAGTGTCTTGAAAAACAGAGGTATTAGTTCACTTGACTAAGTGCCATCATTACTAGTTTGCATTCTATAATGGAACTTGGCAACATGCTGCAAAGAATTTAAGCTGTTCTGCAAACATCTGCCTGTGCTCCTGACATATCCTAGTTGATAGCACCTAGTCTAAAACAGAAAACAGCTCATACTAATTCTTCCTGGAGAAATTAAAAATGACAGCTACTGGAGTAGATGTAATTGCAAAATACTTTTCCAGCCTATGCTGGTGATTCCCCATTTTCCTGCTTGGAAAATGTTTGCTTCTTCTCTTATTGGTTTTGAACTGAGAGAAAATGCTATGGCTCCTAGAATTTTTCCTGTTTCTGTTGGTTTATTGGTAGGGAATCTCTTTCTTCCCACTTTGTGCTTGGAATAAGGTTTCGCCATTGTTAGTACTATGTTCAGACCCTGAAGAAGTTGTTGCTTAGCAGGACTACATCAGAAGATTAGATATGTGATGGAGGGAGGGAGGGAGATTATAATGCCTTTGAATCACTTTTTGACTCCTGGCAAGTGCCTAGACTAGTCACTACAATTTTCTTGGCAAGGTTTTTCTTGCTACTGACTTCTTCCTAGGGCTGAGAGAAAATTACTGACCCCAGCTTTGTATCCAATATGAGACTAGAACTTACATTATCCTGATTTCTATTCCGGTGACTTAACCACTTGTTAAGAAAATATAGATGACAGACAGATCTTATATATATAGATAAGTGGAGAATTTTAGGTGCCAAAATAAACCCACAATTGGAGTTTGGCTTATTTGTAGATGGGATTATATGCATACATACATACATACATACATACATACATACATACATACATACATATATGGTGGTACGGTACTTTTCTAAAGCATTTATTTATTTATTTCTTACCTTTATTACTTTTATAAATAACTCAATGGTCAGGGATTGATTGACCCAAAGTCACCAGTCAGTTTTCATATGTAAGGTGGAACTACTATAGTACTATCCCAGTTTCTAGTGTGGTGCATATATTGTATATACCAGGGGTCTTCAAACTTGGCCTTTTTATGACTTGTGCACTTCAACTCCCAGAATTCCTCAGCCAGTGTGCCTGGCTGAGGAATTCTGGGAGTTGAAGTCCACAAGTCATAAAAGTGCCAAGTTTGAAGACCCTTAGTATATATCCACAGATAAGCCCATCTGAATAAGCCAACCCTCACATTTTTATCCAAAATACCATGAAAATGCATCACCTATGTATAAGACAATTATGAAAATTAAAATATACGTACATTTCAAAGGTTCTCATCCATGGGTGGCACATTTTTAATGGTATTTTGGTTAAATATTTGAGGGTTGGTTTATCCATTATAGTGCCTGTTGTAAGTGGCTTTTTAGATGTTGATTGGGCTGTGTTGATGGCTGGCTTTTAAGTCATTTGCTTGTGCTCCCCTTCTAAGTACTTGATAGGCTGGTGGTAAATCAGCACCCCTGTTGATTGACAAGGGGCCTGTTTCCCAAGATGCAATCACTTCCCTGATTGTTTTTGTGCCTGCTCCTCCAACAATCTTGGTAGCTGCAAAATTGAATGTGTGTTCTTGTTCATTGCAGTGTGAGGGTATCAATGAGTTCATGTCTCCTCATCTGACTGCTCGCTTGTGTTCTTGCAGTCTGGTGGTTAGCTTCCTCCCCATCCGTCCTACATAGTCCCAGGAGCAATTCATGTAGGGGATTCAGTAGATTACATTGGAAGTATCTCCCACCTCCAAGCAGTCTTTACAATGCATAATTTGTCCTCAAATAGTAGCCACTGGGCGGTGTGCGATGCCCACTTGCAGATCCGGAAAAGAGATTGGATGGCTGTCCAGTCCCTTTTCAAGGCCTCCATTGATGGAGTACCCACAGCTTCTGAAGGCAAGCCGTTTCACTAGTTTATTGTTCTCACTGTCAGGAAATTTCTCCTTAGTTTTAGGTTGCTTCTCTCCTTGCTGCTTTGTCTTGCTTCTTGTCTTGTGTTCTAGTACTTTGGAAAATAGGTTGACCTCCTCTTCTTTGTGACAGCCCCTTAAATACTGGAGCACAGCTATCATGTTGTCATAGTCCTTCTTTTCACCAGATTACACATACCTAGTTCCTTCAACCATTCTTCATATGTTTTAGTCTCCAGCACACTAATTATCTTTGTTGCTCTTCTCTGCATTCTTTCCAGAGTCTCAATGTCTTTTTTTATATTGTGATGACCAAAACTGGATTCAGTATACCAAATGTGGTCTTACCAAGGCCTTATAAAGTGGTACTAACACTTCATGTGGTCTTTATTCTATTCCTCTGTTAATGCAGCCTAGAATTGCATTGACTTTTTTGGCAGCTGCAGCACACTGCTGGCTCATATTTAAGTGATTATCCACTAGGACTCCAAGATACCTCTCACAGTTGCTATGAAGCCAAGTTTCACCAAATCTGTACCTGTACATTTGTTTTTTCTTATCTTAGTTTTCTTAACAATGAGTTTCATTTTGTTAGAAATTTTCAAGTCTTTTATTCCAATTATTTTGTCAATTATTTGAAGCTCTAGTGCTTTTCAAGAAATTTCTGTTTTGTGGGAGGTTGTGTTTACAGTTCAGCAACATGTTTCTCAAGCTCAGTTTTTCAGGGTAAAATTTGCTATTCCAAATAAAACATTCCCAAATTTTACAATGTTATTGATTCTGTCACCTATACTGGAATCTGCCAGTATCTTTCCTACGGTTGCCAATCTGGAATGCAAAAACTGAAATTAAGTATGAACAATTAAAAGTCCTGTGTATCTTTTCTGCAGTCTAGAGTTGCCTGTATTTTTGCTGATCCAGATAGTCCTTGACATAAAATCATAATGGAGCCTGCCCTTTATATAGTTATATGTTGGGCCAGTTCTAAAACAGGCTGATTGTGTGACTGACCCAATTTAATGGCATCAGTCATTAAGCAAATGTGTTGGTTGTTAAGTGAGCTAATGGTTCACTATGGGCACATTTTTGCCTGAAAACATGAAGTAAGTGCTGGTGGCAAAACCATCATAAAATATGGCCATATGACTGCAGGATATTGCAAATATCCATACATGCAATCATGCTGCTAAATGCCCAAAGTTTGGTCAGGTGACCATAGAGGGGACCCAATCAGTGGTGGGATTCAAATATGTGAACAACTGGTTCTCTGTGTGGATGCCGCTTCCAGAAGTCAGTTCTGGGCTTGGGCAACAAAAAATTAGCTACCGGTTCTGCTGAACCGGTGCGAACTGGCTAAATCTCACCACTGGGCCCAACCATCCAAACTTTGAGTCCAGGTGGTAAGTCCCCTTTTTCATATGCCATTGTAATTTTGAACAGGTGTAAATTGAGGACTACCTATAGTCCTAACCTTATACTACAACTCCAGTACTTCTGGAGGATGCTTAATTGAGAAATTGTAAACTAAGGCTAAGTAACCTTTCCAGGTAAGGCTATAGTATTTATCTCACAGTCCTCAATTTAAGCCCATCTGTTCCTGTATGTATACAAAGAAAAAAAATATCCAGGGATATGGATCATGATGGAGTTAAGAAGGAGATATAGCTTAAGGAACCAGAAATACATTGTGAGAGCTGTTGAAAAATGTTTCAGTTTGCTTTTACTTCATACAACCTCAACGATTTACCATAGCTTATTACCACATATTTATTAAGTAATATTTGCATATCATTAACCTTCCTTTGAAATAAACTGGCAATTTTGATAAAGAGAAACACAAATTTTTTTTCTTTTAAAAATGCAATTGAATTCTTCAGCAGAATTGAAGTCAGACTGTATGCCTTCTCTTTGGGTATCTCTTGGCACCATAGTTCTGGCATTGCACTATTTGGTGTTAAAGCCAGCAAAAGATGTTTAATAGCTTTCAAACTCCAAAATGAGCTTTGCAGCCATGTGTGTCCCTCTCCAGTTGTCAGAGGAGATGAGCTTGAATTACAGTTCAGTCTTTGCTGCCAAATGCTCTCCATTATTTTAGACCAGGTTGCCAAATACGATTTATTGTCCTTTTAATTCAGTATCAGTTGATGGAGCAGCAATGGCTGATCTAGACTGTATATACCAAAGTGGAACAGGGCTCTTGAAAATTAGGAAGATAATTAAGTCTGCAAATAACTCATTGGTAATTGACACAGTCAGAGCAAAGTTAAACAGAAAAATATAAGCTATACAGCTAGCAGAAACTGTTTTGTCTCATTGTAGTCTGTTTAGGAAACACAGATTTTGTTTTTTGTTTTTATTCTTCAAGATTTTCCTGACAAGCATTAAGTATTTTTGGACTACAATGGCTGAATATGATATGTCTAATTACAATATGCAATGTTATAAATCAATAGATAGTTGAGGTGCAGTGAAATTGTCTAACTTATAACTATTAAGTTCTATATTCTGGTGAATAAAAGTAGTCATAATGAAAAAGTAAACATTTTCAATTCAATCTGTCATTTTGTCATTATTCATTTAACATTTCATGATGAAACAAAGTTTCCAGCTTATATAGAGAAATATGTGTTTCCACATGGATGTGCTTCACATACAAAATGGGACAAAATTATATGCAGCTATCATATTACTATCACATTATTACACATTACTATCACATTACTGTATGATAGATGAAAAGTAATTTCATATGAGATTATTTGTATTGTATTTTAAGCCATTCCATTCCTACTCACCTGGATTATTCTCCTAATGGTTTACTAGGTAAAAACAATACAAAAAAAAATCAAATAGATTTGTAAATAATTTCATTTAACAATTGTGTCATTGGTTTATAGGTTTGCACTTTAAAAGAATGCAAGCATTTAGAGATCTTAATTCAATGTTATTTGAAGTGGGAGATAACGCAAGTTTTCCTGCCTAAGCAATAAGCACATTCCATGTGGCCATAGAAGCTTCAGAATGACAGAAAGATGTAAAATATCATAGGAAGTAGTTACACTAATAGCAGCACCCTCCTGTTAAAAAATAAGAACAAAAGAAATTTGAAAGAAATATGGTAAAAACCAGGCGACTATTACACAGTGGAAGAAAACTTAAAAAATTGCAAGACAGATTTCAAAACAGCATTAAAAATAGCATGTTGTTAATGTTGCCAAAATGAGGAATCTTACATGCCAAAAGAAGTATAAGACTCAGAAACTAGTGTTATTCCTTGTTAAGGACTGCATTTCCAGTTATGCTGGAAAACTGATAAGAAAGTCAGCCCTACAAAATTATTCCTGCAGAAAATGTTGATTTTATTGCACGTCAGTATGCAAGATCAGAGCCCTTGCATTATGAATATAAATGTGTTCTGGAATTATAGACCAGTTCTTAATTAACTTTTGACTTTCATTATGGATACAATATTTGAGCTTGGCATTAAAGTGTGGTGCCAAGAATTATTTTGAAGTGGAAACTTTTATGGTCCTATAAAATAATCTTAATAACATTGTCCCTATTAGTTTTTACTTTCCTCAAAATAAGTTAGTGCTGTTTTCAGAGAATGGAATCCCATTCCAGGCTGTAATGTTGATATGTTTTCTCAGAAGCTAGAACGTGGGTGTGTCTGTGTGTAGGAAGCCAGGGAGTGCTACCTATAACCAGCCCCCTACCCTGTCAAACGTCTTGTGTGATAACCTCCTTGTGAAGAGAGGTTTCCAATTTTCTGCAGTACCAAAGGTCCTCATTATGAAAATTTTGGGATTCCATGGAAGAATTAATCCCTTCACGGGTTAGATTATGTCACAGATCTGTGTGCTTCTTCATGGGAGGTAAACGGAGATAGGATTATAATCTCAATTGCTGAATAACAATTTCTGATTGAAACCACAAACCTTTTCTTTGTATAATTGCTTGCAGTTGTAAAGATACATATAAACTTGTTGACCTTTTATAAGAAAAAAATACAATATTTCAGTACTGTGTTACTATATTTTTACAATTCAGCAAAAATATATAAAAAGATAGGTATTCATTTGTGCATTTAAATAACATCAGTTAATAATTATTTTTAGCAATAAAATAATCTTGGGTTATCTTAACATTGACAACGAATTTAATATATTTATATAGGGAAAACTCTTTATTTGTCCCATGTTTTCTACATAATAATTTTTCCATATTGAAATCTTAGGGAAATAATATTGTCTTCCATTTATAAGGAATCCTGTTACAGACCATTTGAGTTCTATGCTTAGTAATCTAATAAAGTTACAAATCAGGAAACTACTATTCATATGTCAATTTCTACTAGAATTTAGAGCTTCAAAGAGTCTTTTATGAGGCTAATATAATGACAGATTTGATCTCTTTGTCTTTCCTAAAATTTAGTAATGGAAGCACTGTAAGGCGGTCTTATTTTTAAAGAACAGTACACCATAATAAAACCATATTTCAATGCATACTTTAGTATTCAATTTTGTAAGAGTATTATTTTGTCTACATTCATCTTCTATAAAGCATATGTTAGCATCAAATCAGATCAAGCACATTTAGAAGGAGCTATCCAGTTGGAAGCCTAGCAGCTGTCCATTTAAAATTTAAAAGGACTGCTAGGAAGAATCTGCATAATATGATTCATTGCAATTGAGTTGCAAAGACATTGGGTTAATAAAGGTCACATTGAATTGTAGGACCCTTCCTTTAATTTTCTCCCTTCCAAAGTTGTTGGGGAATTCTTTAACTTGATTTGGAGTAATATTTTCCAAGAGTTTTTAGGATGATGGTTTTTGATTTATAACAGAGGTTTGCATTCCAAGTATCCATGTCTCAAGTCAGACAGTAACAAATTTCAGCAACTTTGGTGCTGTAAAAATTGCTGTGAGAAGACTTAAACTCTGGAGAATGTAACAGTTGAGCATTTTCTAGAGATTTGTCATGCAGTATATGTCAACGCTGCTAACATTGGATGTTCTTGCTTTGACAACAGATGGAAATGCAGCCATTTTTTCTATTGCTTTTAGAGTTAGTTGATGCTGGGAGGGAGAATGTGGATGAGAGTCCATATAGTCATAACAATAATAACTCAGCCATGGGAACCCAAGATCGTTGGGCCCAGAGTTGATAGAGTTTTGGCAGGCTGGAGAGCTGGGAGAAAGCCCGCGCTTCAAGCTAATTGGGGAATGTGATTTATGACTGTTTATTGGAGGAGGGAATTACACTTTGTTACTTTGTATCCAGGGGAGGGGAATTTAGTTTTTTGTTTCGACTATGTAGTGCCGATACTTTGTTTCTCGAATAAAAGATTCTTGAAGTTGCCTTGAAGTTCTTTTGAAGAGTTTCATCTGTCGGAACCATGACAGTATGTTTGGATCTCAAGAGCAGTGTTAGCCTGGCAATGAAAATTGGTCCTTGGATCAATATCTTCCTCAGAACTAACAGATTAGGCTTAACTTTGGGTTTTAATGATGCTAATTGTCCTCCTAAGAAAGTTCTTGTATCTCATTATATTTGCCCAAAGAAAGTTTGGCAGATACATTTATGATAAATTTGGCAAACAACACACATTGGTCTTTTGAAATTCAGACAATCGGAAAACATTAAAAATAGTTCTTCTCCACATTCCTGATAACTGTAACAATTGAAAATCTGATACACAAAGGATGTATTAAAAAACTATGTAAGATGTTTTATTATGTGTAATGTTAAAAATTACATATCTATTTATAATTAAAAATTAAATCCCAAGTACTGAGGATTACCATTGTATATAAGCTGTGGACATGTGTAAAAGAGAAAGAAGAAACTTCATTTTAACTGTTATGAACGTTTATCCATAATATCAGCTTTGAAGTTACCTTAGACCTCATAATGTATGAATACCAAAGCAAACAGCCAATTAATACTAATTCTTAAAACTGCTTTGATATGTGTGCCAGCAATATAAAGGCATTCCAATTTAGAACAAAATCTGGCTATCCACAATTATAGAATGAGATGGATAATTCAGTTGAAGTCTATTCCTCCCTGTTTTCATAGATTCTATATCTGGAAAAGTTTCAGAACAGGACAATCCAACAACTTGGATGCTACACTAGCTGTGCTATGGGGAAATACAGGTTTGTTTGTTTTTAGATTAGAAAGGAAGTGTCTAGGGGGAAATATGATAGAAGTATATGAGATCTTATATCTGGAAAATGGAGACGCATTTTTTTAAAAAAAATACTCTTTCACAATGTTAGATCTTGCAGTTATCAGTTAAAATGAAATGCAGAGACATTAGACACCAATAAAAGAAATTACTACTATACACAGCACATAGTTCAACTATGGAATTCACTGCTACCATGGTGTGATGGCTGTTAATTAGGTGACTGTGATTGCCACCAATTTAGAAGGCTTAAAAAGAGGACTAGTGAGATTTAGGGTGGATGATACTATTGCTAATTGCTTGTCTTCTATAAAAGATGCATACTTTTAATAGTCTCTGCTGGGGAACAGCATTGGAACAGATCTCTTAGCTTTCTCTCCATTTTCTGAACTTCTGATAAGCGTCTGTTGATGACTGTGTGACACAGTAGATGGGACAAGATAAATTTAGTACCAATATAGATTATAATGAAAAAATGGTGTAGGAGATAGCAACAAAAACTAGATAATAAACTCAATTATAGCAAATCTTAAAATACTGATCTGTGTTAAAAAGTCAGATATATCTTAATTTAGGAACTTCCTCCAAGTATTTAAATATTTTAATATTGTCCTTATCTTGGAAATTAATCACTAAAATGTAGAACGATGACAGGCAATTATCTAGCAAATTAATTAAATGTAGATGTTAGTTGCCTTGATGTTATTGCCTTGATACTACTTCTTATTTCAAATACAAATCTGACATATGAAGAAAATGTTAACATTGACAATAATAAGAGTTGTAAACAAATGGATCCGACTAAGAATATTTTGGCTGGGACTGTTAGCCTAAAACTGTTCCACAAACCAGCCATTCACATTTTGAATTAGAGTGTTGGGCCAACTATGTTGATAGTTTGTGACTTGGCACACTATACTAATCAGACAATTGTGTAATCACGTAAATCAAAGCTAAATTAACCATGAGAAAGTCAGGCATGTGTTTTTAGTAAAAAAAATAATAATTTGACTAAGAGGATGCCATTATTTTCTCTCAATAGCTGTAATCCTGACAGCTTTTGAAAATAAGGAGTTCAGCCAATCAATACAGGTCAGATTAAAAAAAACCCATGCTTATTTCATAACCTCTTTAAATTATGGACTATTTTTGATTATTATTAAATAGTTTATCAAACCTTCATAAAAGAAGGTGAAAAATCCTTAATGCCTTATTTTTAAAACTCAAAGCTTTAATTAGCTCCTACATGTTTTTTTTATTTGTGTATGTCATCTCAAAAGTGTGTTCTCAGTTGTCAGTGTACTTCAAATGGAGAGGTGTAGCCTCTATAGAATTTTAGTTTCTTGCCTGAATTAGGTTTATTACTCCTCTTACAGAAAAAAAAGTATTAATTTATGTCATTGTGGTCTTAAATGGAGAAATGCACATAATAGGGATTACTGTTTTTCCATGTTGTTATTATTCTGTTTTGTTATTTTTGATTTTGAAGAGGAGGGGCTAAAATTAGTTTGCAATCCTATATGCACTTATTGGGAAGCTGACTGGGTAATTTTGTAGATAGCCACTCTCTTAGCTCAGCTCACTTCACAGGGTTGTTGTGGGGAAAATAGGAGGAGGATGAAGGAGCATTGTGTATGTTCTCTGCCTTGAGTTACTTTTAAAGTAATAAAGGAGTAATAAAAAAAATCTAAATAAAATCAAACTAAAATGCACTGGACAGAGTGGATAGACTCAAATATACAGTATGCATAAAATTTCACTATTAGTTACAAGTTAGGCACCTTGACAGTTTACTGTAGTTTTAGATTGAGTTGTTTAGTGTAGTAGACTAAAGTGTAGTAGACTAAAGGAGTACACATGTGCATTATTTAAATGTAAAGTCTTCTTTGAGTTGACCTTATCTCTTGATACATCTTAGAGGTGTCCATAAAGCTTTTTCTTGGCAGAAACACCAAAGTGGTTTGCTAAGCCTTCTTCCGCAATTATTTATGACTTTCTGATTTAGTGTACAGCCCAGGTCTTACCCAAAACCACTAGTAAGCAGCTTAGGGACCTTCAAACAAATTGCAGCTGTCTTTATTAGTAATCAGATCATTCAAATCTATCCAATTATCTTGTTTATACAGTATCTTCAACCAAGGATTTTCCACGAAAGACTAGAAAATCCCACATAGATATTTAACAAATTGTTTACATCCTTCACGTTTAGACATTTACTGGACTAGATTATTGCATTAATAAAATGGAACTGAAGAGCTAATTGATCATTTACTTATAAAAATAATATTGTTTCTCACTAGATACTTATAGCAAGAAAACTAGCCCTCCATCAGAATTCTCTGCTTTTGCCTTTTTTCTTTCTATTAGATGCAACCCTATTCTCAAACCAAAGTTTTTAGAAAAGAAATTGGAATTGGAATAGCTTCTACACTCATTCTTAAGTGTCTGGCAGTGAATTGGAGAGTCCAGGGAGAATTAGTTGGCAGAGGCAGCATCTCCATAGAGATATGGAGTTTGTTTGCCAATTCAGCTAGCTCCATCTCTCACTTCCAATGATTTTATTGCAGATCAGCTTACTTTTTCCACAGCAACTTGGCAACAGAATTTCACCTTTTCCTATTTTTATTTAACATGTGTGTGTGTTTATGTATTTTTAAAGAGTTCAAGCAAACTTTGGTTTTCTTTTGCTTTATTGTTCTATAATGGTCTCACGGACTGCCATGGGGGACGGAGGGGGGAAGAGGAAGGAATAGATCAGGATGGCACAATGTAACTTGCTTTTGAAAGAGGTGGAGCTTCAGTCTCATAATCACACCTACCATCTTGGCTTTTTATTCCATCCTACCTATGGACAGCCCTAAATGGGTCAGATAAATCTATAAAGGCTCAGCATCTTCTGTTCCCAATCACAAATGTCTTCCATTTTGTAGATAAAAAAGCATAGTCTGTTATCTAAGAACCAAACAGATTTCACATCAATAACCTGGGAACATCCGTTCCAATTTTGGCATCCAGGTCTCAAATGTGAACTCCTTGATCATAGCAGAATGCAAGGAATAATTTGAATCATCTGTTAAAGAGTTTGTAAATGCTATAATGTCTGATGGACTTTCGCTCTTTTTCCAGCTAACTTCCATAATTATTGCAATAGCATATCGTAACTTAAGGTAAAGTACTTAATGATTGGTTCACATATTGTACACGCATGAAGGTTGGGTCATGTGATTAAAACACAAGATTCACTATATCCATTTTAATCTAATATTTACAGTAAAGGCATTTTTGTATTAACTTGTTTTCTTCTTATTAGGATTTTTGATGTATCTATAAAACATAGCTGATTGCCAGAATTACATGTCATACAATATTGAATGTGGACATACTGTTCCTGGACTTTGATTCCAGATCAGTAATAGCCTCTGCTGGGCTTTATGCCAGCAGATATTTTCCAGCTTTAGTTCTTTGTCTGAAAAATAGAGGATGAAAAGATAAAGAATATATTTTATTCATACATTAGAAGTGCTGTATAAATAATCCATGATATCTGTATATGAGAAAGTCCATAGTCAAGCCCCTTAGAGAGTTGCTAGAACTCTTCATATTTATTAGCAAAATAATAACACTATAAACTGCATAAAAGATTTCTAAAATAAACACTCACACAGTATGGTCAAAATGTGCTCCTTCAATGGAATAAAGGTTATTTAACGTACTCCTTTTAACAGTTTCTTTTCTCCCAAGCAAAAAAGTACTAAAGTATATAGCGATGTTGGTGACCTTATTAGCAAACCTATATAGAATATCACATTTTCTTATTTAGAATATGACCAGCCTTTTTTAGAAACATGAATGTATAGCATTTCATAAAGAAAAAAAAAGAAAAAATTAATGTTCCTGTGCTAGAGAAGAAAATATGAAGAGAGAAAATATAGGTCCTTTTGTAACCATCAAGTATCAACATATGAGAGTGTTTAATATATACTTCAGAGTTCAACAATAAAACTCTTCTTTCCTTTAAACATAAGAGTTGGGAGAGATACTGTACACTTTCTTTTCAAATCAATTAATGTGTACTGCAATTCTTGATTTATGTATGACGCGTGTGGATATGGATAGATATATATTTCCTGTCTCCCTCCCTCCCTCCCTTAATTTAGCAGTGATTGCATAGTATATTACATTTTTGCTAATACTTAAATTCAGTGTGAATTGTTTAGGTTTGAGGGAGACATGGAAAGCAAGAGCAAGAGCCAGTGGTAGCCATAACAACCACTTTTTCTCCAGGGATTAAAAAATGCCCATAACAAAAGCTGCAAATAGAGTTTTGGAAAAAATGCAGTATCTCTGGTAGGCTTAATATTACCTACATTTAAATCATCTTCATAGCTTCTAGCCAATGAGTCAACATTTGCATAGCCTCTTAAAACTATGAAAAAGAAAAGAAGTGGATGTCATCAAGATGACAGTGAGTCACAACCTAGAATACTGGGTGGCTTCTTATAAGGTTTCATATAGCTGATGAAAGTAAATAACTAAATGGAATAAAATAGGAGATAAAATAAAGTGTTTGTAATTTCATAGCTCCATTGCTATATTGCAAAATCGTATTCTATCAGTGATAGTCAGTTTGGTGTAGTGGTGTAGAAACTGGGTGACTGTAAAATTTAGTACCACCTTAGGCACAAAACCAGCTTGGTAACTTTGGACCCATCATTTTGTTTCAGTTTTAGGAAGGGGGAAATGACAAATCACTTCTGATCAATCTTGCCAAGAAAAGCATAGTGACTTGTTCAGGAGAATTGGATATGATTGAACAGAAGGTGTACTGGCACTTTTTCCTGGAAATTCTTAGATAGAGAACTTTGAAACTACCCAAACGCTATCTAAACCCTATAGAATGGTCAGAAAGAATAGTTGATATAAACAAGTGCAACTGAATATCAGAAAAAAGATATTTTTTTAAAAAAATGTGGGGTTGCTTCATTAATTATGATAATTAAAAATACCGAGTTCTCTTGGTCAGCTTAGGAAAACAGTGAATGATTTAAATGTCCTGTGCCTTATGACATAAACCCTTTTATGAATCTGATATGTGTATGCAGTTGTAATCTTTACTATTAATTTTTAGCAATATTGTTTTGTCAATTTATCCTGTTGTATCATTTACAAAAAATGTAGGCAAAAAAAGAATCCACCCTCAGATGCAAAGCAGTATTGGCTCTTTCAGTTTGATCCAGATTAAAATAACACATGAGCCATTTTAGCCAATTGTTAATAGGATATACTTTTTTTCAAGCCTACACTGCAAGCTACAGTGGGGGTTTTTTTTGACAGCAAGTTCAAAAATAATGCCCCTGTTGATTAGCACAGTATGTATCATGACATTTAATTAGGTAATGATTTCTGCTCAATGAATGTTCCAAGCAGCAGATAGAGGTGCAGCAGTAAACTATAGTAATCATGTTTCCATTGGCATTGTACAATGACAGTCTCAAGTGATAAACATTTTGATCACAATATGTAAATCATTTTCTCCCCACAGAATTTGGTCTCACACCAATCACTTGTCTCTTTTAATATGATTTGTCCTGGCTATTGAAAAGAAGAGCTCCTCCCTTCCTCCATATCTCTGCTAATGTAATTAGCATCTAGTCAATAATGTTCAGCATTTCATTTCACCACTTTAATTAACAAATTCAATTTGTTCAAACTGCTGTGAAAACAAATTAAAGCTCCACTGAATAAAAACCTCCAGCACTTCTGAAGTTGTAAAACTCTTCACTGGGGCTAACGTATTTCTTGTTTTTTTCTGACATTTGTTACATTTTTTAATAAAAATACAGAACTGCACATTTATATTTTATTTCTAAATTTTGTGACTAAAACAGACTACTTTTAATGTTATGGGACTTTATCAGTATCTAGATGGATACTGATAGTGTTGGGGTTTTTTTTTTTAGATAATGGAAAGCAAATAATAAAGAAACAGAAACAATCATTCCATATATTTAACTTTTTGACATCTACATAATATTTAGAAGGCAAGTGCATTTAATTTATAACAATTTACTGCAATACAAATATTTAATGTGTGCCTTCTACAGGATATTTCTTCCTTTGAGAAGATGTTATTCTACCCCTTGCATTGAAACTGACCAGTCACTAACCACAGACATCATAATACCCTTTGTGTCATAATGTAACATTCTAAAAAAATAATTATTGGAGACAATAAAAATTAAAAGTAATCCATAAATTAAAGAGGCTATGAAATAAGCATAATTTTTTTTTGTCTAACCTATACTGGTTATCCTATTGTCTGTTCAGCTAGGACAATCTTTCATTAGCTTTTGGTGCTGTGATGTACACTTTAAATGTACATTAAATACCTAGATTTCTCTTAGGATGGCAATACTTTTATCTAATTGTAGTTCTGTAGACCCAGATTTTATGCCTCTCTCTTTTTTTCAAAATAATAATGATAAATCATTACTCATTTTATCTCAAAATTCAATGTCCAACTTCAGGTCAGTTTTGAAAATCCTTGTCACACATAACTGCTTGTAACTTCATGAGTTATCTGCTGAGATTCAAATACTAATGAAAATTGAATGTATTTGTTAGAACGAGAGCACCCTCTGATCTGATTAGCTGACAAATTCTGTAAAAGGAAAATAATCCTAATTCTAACAGTAGCACTTTGGTACCTGTGTTTGGGTTTGTTTGTTACTGAAAAAACAAAAAAGAAATGTGGGAGCCTTTAAATAGAATACATTTCTACTATAGTGGCATGTCTTTTCTTCCACTCTGCCCTTGTAGAAAATTAAACATGATGGAAAAACTTAAAATGAGATGTTGATTCACCTTCACAGTTCAGTGTTGTTTTTCAATGGAAATGTAGAAAAGCTGCTTCAGACAGGACAAGAATTTTTAGGATAGTACATTCCAGAGGAGTTCCAGCAGATGATTTAACATCTTGGAACTTCTGTTAGTTTCATGGATTCTTCATGCTCAACAATAAGCTTATGTTAAGTATTGTTTAAGGCATTAATTAGGATTGGCATTACTTACTGTTCACACTCACCATACTAAATGTAATCAGATGTTTATGTTCTGCTATAAAAGACCAATGAATCTCATCTCAGAAGGGATCCAAGGTGAATTTTTTCCCCCAAATAACTAAAAAAATAAATGAGCTAACCTTTTCCATGTTCTTATGCCCAAATTGACCTTCAGACTATCATGGAATATGAATAAATCTAGCTATGAATCCTTATTAAAACCTTTGACTACAGAATTTTGATGTAGAGAAGGCCTAGATACAAAGCTATTTCCAATGTTGATGTGCAAAACAGAAATTGATCCTACTTAATAATCTTGAGGGAGGGGAGCAAAAATATTTTCCTTTTTATAAATGTCTGCAAATAATTAATAATAGATTGGTATCTGCAAACTGACCACAGAAATTTAATAGGTTACAGGAATTTTGACTAAATTTCGTAATTGTTGACAACATATCCCATACTTTTATGCATTCTAATACCAGTCCACATGTCTCTTAATAAAAGGAGTCCTTCTGGGCATTGTCTATATTGCAGTTTTCATAATTTGCTAAAAGTATCATACAGAAACAGTAGATGAATCTTCAAAATGCACAAAGTTTGCAGACTTTCTCTAACCAACATTATAGTAAATCGTTTCATTTTCCAATATCGTCCTCATTTAGTCTTTCCACATGAAAAACTAAAGATTGGCTCTTCGGTCTATAAGAGGCCTACAGCAATGAAATGGGAGAGGAACAACTTTCTCCTACTTGTAGCTAAATTTATTATACTATTGTATTTCCCCAAAAAATCTGTTATTCAGCTTTAGAAAAATAGAATTTGTACTCTTATCTAGCTTAAAAAAGCCCTAAGAACTCCCAGAATTCCAGCCAGTCAGTGATCATGTAGAAGTCTAGCTTAAAGAAAATTTTACACATTGCTCATCTTCATTTCACCTTTAATTTAATCAGGTACCATCATCTTTTCGTTCTTTGGAATATTATTCCTCTTTCCTTTTGATACAATTCTTGCTGTTTTACATGGAAAGTCTAGTATAGGAAAGAAAAACTGATTAAAGAAATACCTGCCAAAAAATGCTCCAAGCCATCTTCTTCCCATTTTAGTCTGTGAAATTGCTAGTGTTTAATTGATCTTCTATAAGCTTATCTTTCCAGTGAGATGTGCCATTATTGTACATTAATCAGCGCCTCCAGAAATTATCACTGTGGTAACCAAGAGCTAATCAAGCAGGAAAGGAGCTGGCAGACGCCAAGGTGTCACGGAGGCCTTGCTGTGTGCAAAGTCTGTCAGAGTCTCCTGTTTTCTCAGGGTAGCTGATTTTGTATAACCGTGTAATGACAATGGAACAGAGACAAGTGTTCTGAATGACAGATTTATGGGCCACATAGGGCGCTTGCAAGCTGAAATGTCTTAATGAAAGCAAATAATAAACATGGAATAATAGTACATAAAATGCAAACAATATTATTTGTTTTTACTAAAAAGAATTTTCAAGCAAGAAATATGCCAAAGAATGTAGATATTAACTCCTTAAATGATATTAATGAAACAATACTTGCCCACAAGATGTAGCTATGAAATAATTTGATCCAGAGCAAGTACTGTGATTTTCTTATATACTTGGTGACCAAGACCTTTTCGTACTAAAGGTCCCAAAACATGCATAGATATCAAGAGTGTCTCTTGCCTGATCTACATGCATACATTAACTCCTTAATTTTATATATCACCTTGTAAGCAGGTCCATGTTTTGACATTTTGTGGAGAGGACAGGAAAGCAGAAGCTATTCTAACAGAAGTTCACAGAATATGGAGATCATAATATGAAAACAACCAGTTTGGGATTTTGGTTAAAGGCATCAGGTTAGAAACTGTGAGACCATGAGTTCTAATCCTGCCTTGGATACAAAGCTACTGGGTGACTTTGGGCCAGCTACTCTCTCTTAGTGCTAGAAAGAAGGCAATGGCAAACACTTCAGAATATGTTGCCAAGAACACTGCAGGGACTTGTCCAGGCAGCTGCCAAGAATCAAGACCTACTTTAAAGCGGAAAAAAAGAAAGCTTAAAGTTATATTTGGAAAGGAATTATGAGAAAATAGAGAATTTGCTGCAGTGTTCAAGTGTTGGATTATAATGTAGACTCCAGGAGTAAGCTGTCAAAGCATTTTCAATTGTTTATAATAAGCATGAACTGGCAGAAATTTGTAATTGCAGCTGACAAATACCGAATGCCTGAAAAAAAGATAGCACTAATGGAAATCAAAGAATGTCAAAAACATAAAATCTAGCCCCAGTCCTTTCAATATTGAGTTTTTCAGAAGATAACAATGCTCCTTGTGCATTGACCACATAACTATATATACAATTTATATTATGTTAGAAATTTTTGTATCCTGTCTGTAGAAGCGAATAGAATGCCTGTCCCAAATTCCAGCCCAAAGTCAAAAAATTGGTTTGACTTATTATTTTGTTGAGTACAGTAGGGGCCTGTCAAAATTTAAGAAGTTAAACTAGAAGATTTAAATCTAAAAAATAAATTGTGTGCTAAAATAGGTACTTGTATTGGATAAAAACCAACATTGTTAAGAAGTACATTTATTGGAAGAATTTTTGAAAACACAGGGTAAAAAATACATAAACAAACTCCCAAACAGTTGAAAGGATTGAAATAAAAATACTGCTATTAGGAAAATATTTTCCCACTTGGAATATAAACATCTTGGTAACACCTCACTATTTACTTTCATAAACCACATGAGTTTTGCTTCTGTATTTATCTCTCAGCAGGAGTTCATTATCCTGTGACAAAGTTCTATTCTACTGATAAATCTCTTAATTAGAACCCATTCTTTTCTATTCTTACAAATCCCAACAGTTTTACAAATACTTGTATATTTTCAAAGATTAGATGATGACTAAGGAGATTACTAAAGTGTGTGTGTGTTCATCTAATTAATTATTTCTTTTGATCTTTGCAATTTTATTTCATTCTTTGGCCTTTAATGTATATTTACATATTTTCTATTTATTTTGGCATTTATTTGTTCTACCAGCTTGTTGTTGGAAAGACATTAATGTTTCAGAATCAGTGAAAGGTTGGTTGTTTTATATTAAAATTATGACTTTGGCACAAATAGTCCTTCACATTCCTGCTCTGCATTACAAATGGGCATGTATAGATACTACACCTGCCTATACTCAGCTACACACATATTCACAGCTTCCTCATCTATTTCACCTCATCTTGAAATATATTTTCAGTGAGAAGGGTAAGCAAGTTTGCTTTGCTGCTGATTTTACAACATTTTACTTGTTGTATGATTGCAACTTTTATAATCTATCAACATCAGAAATGTGAGCTAGAACTGAGAGGCATGGGTATTCAACAATATTGATAGGGCTACACAGGTCAATGTAAAAAAAAAATCTTCTACAGTACATAGCAAATTTGTACAACCTGTAGAGTACCTTACATAAATGAATGCAATCTGTTTTTTGTTTAATCAATTCAATTTATATAATCTAGAATCAGAAACAAAACAGACAACAAAGATAAAATGACATCTAAATAACTGAAACTGGTGGGAAAATAATGGCACATAGACTGATAATTAAATATGCTCTCACCTCAATCTTCAGTTTGTTATCTCAAGGTGGTGGTCAAAACATTGCTGCTATGAACTTAATTCGCACTATTTCCAAATACAGTATTTGGAAGAACTTGTAATTGGGGTAAAAACCTATATTACAAAGCAACTGAACTAAACATCTAGCAGGAAATTGGGTTTAGATGAATGTTCTCCCACAATCTTGCTTTTATTTATATTTTAAAGTTGTTTTATCAGTTCTGATATTGTTGTAGTTGTTGGTTGTATGCCGTCCAGAGTCACAGTCAGTGAGATGGGTGACAGTATACAATGAATGAATGAGTGAGTGAGTGAGTAAATAAATAAATAGTTTCACAATTACAGGAATGCATTTTCCGGCTTTTGAATAGTAGAATTTTAAAGTTGATGAAAAGATTGCTTGAATCTATTAGATGTATGTCTTTCATGACCCCAAATTCTGAAACACTGAACCAGGTACAGTGGTACCTCAGTACTGATTGGTTCTGGAAGGCACAATGAGTACCAAAATCTATGACTACTAAAAACTTTTCCCATAAGGAATAATGTAGTGAGTCACAAGGCAGCCAACACTGACAGGCTCTAGTTTGTACACTGAATACCAAACAAACAGTATAGTGAAGTATCACAGTAAAGACAGTTGCCCATTTCTTCTAAACATTTCTTATTTGTTTGATATATGATCTTTGAACCTTGCTGTGGTTAGGAAGGTTCAAAGGTCATATATCAAACAAATGAGAAATGTTTAGAAGAAATGGGCAACCGTCTTTATATAATAGTTTTTAATTAAAATATTACAAAATGCAGGTATGAGTACAGTTCAAACTTTATTATATTGAATTATACAACATGACCTCCATTTTTACCATGACTCTTTGGCTTTCATTAAGTGCTTGATTCATTTTACTATTACTATCATTTGGACAGGCTCCTAAAGATGTTATTTTTTATTTATTGTGATACTTCACTATACTGAAGTGAGATAATTTAGCAGATATTCAAAACAAACCCAAATATACACAAAAATAAGCTTTAAATACAGTACTAGGAAGTATACAGTATGCATGTTTGGGGGCAACATTGGCATTTTGTAGGTTTTGACTTTCAGTATAAATGTATTGAATCCTCAAAAAGTTCCTTTCTTCTGCTGCATTATTGCCACAGTAAGTTTTTCCTTCACCACCTAATTCCATTTAATAATTCATTTATTAAACATTATGACATCATGTTGCACCATTACTGATCAGATTTTATTACCTGCCCTAGGAATTTACAGTACCATTTCACGATAGTATAACTGTGCAAAAACTGCTTCTTTTGTTTTGTATACCCACATCATACTTTATGATCTTATAAAACAGCTATAGTCCATGAACATCACTGGAAGAAGAGTATCTTGCTGGACATATAATGAACTCATATAATGAAACACATTTTCTTTTCTCACAAGACTGCAAGTTCTAAGCCTAACAGTAAAGTTTACAGAGGAGAAGCAGCCATTTTGAGACACCATGCCTTTTGTTCCATGTGACCAGTGCAATTTACCTTAAAAAGCACACAGGATTTTATACACAGTTTTAAAATGAAAAGGTATGGTCCCCTTGGCATCCAAAGCATTGCTTAAATATTCTTAGAAATCTAAGCACTTTTTAGCATTTTTAAAATTTCATGGGACTCCTTTTGTGTGGATGCTTTCTGAATATTAGTGATATTTCTTTCCTTTTTTTTGAAGAAAAGGAGGACATTTGAAAGGATTTGATAGTCAAATCCCCAGAGTTTTCCCACTGTTCTCAAGTTCTTCATTACTGGTCATCATATCTTGCCTTTGTCCTTTTTTCTCCCCCTTACAGTTCTGCTGCGTGAGTGATTCTCTCTGTCATCTTGCTATAAATTGATTAATACTACCCACTGATGCAGTGCACCACATGGCTAATATATCTGTTAAATGGAAACAGCAAACACCACCTGCTCCTTCAGGCAAATGGCACTTTGGAATGGAATGTGTAATCAATAGAATTAAAGCGTAAGCAAAGCGCTGCAAACAAATCCAGCGGCAAGGTCTTCCAAGCTGGGATTTAATGAGATTTCTCTTTTGTTTTTAAGCAAACTGTTTGACTGGATTCCAACCAAACTATGTATGTAAGATTACAGCATTTCACTAAGAATAAGGACGGTGTCAATATTTACAGGAGTGGATAAATGCCACATACAGAGAAAGAATAAAATAGTGGAATGTTTTCATTTAAGTTTACACTATGTTAGAAATGTGAGCAATTGAAAATTGGCCTGCTTTAACACATTCTTCTATTTATGTTTCAAACCAGGATATAGTTACGTATTTGTAAGTTGCACTGACTTTGGCATGTCTTCCTGAATGCCAAACTGAAGCAAGACTAAGCCAAATTAATATGGAGATGAGATGCTGCTGTACATGTTCAGGCTAGCAGAAGTGGGAGAAACATGCAAATTTTTGGCCTCTGACTATACATAAAATGTATTATTTTATTATTATACATACTGTAAGTAAAAACTGCAGAATGGCACAAATAGATCACCCTTGCATTTATGTGTGAATTGCCAGTGCCTACCAATCATTGGAAAGGATGCCCATATTCCATCACCTCTGAAAAGAGTCAGAGAACTTATGTCAAAGGGGACATATCCCAAGAATGTCTTTTTGCATCACAGTACAGCACGCATAACAATAACCTAGTACTGATATTGAATGAGTTCTTATAACACAAGCAGCAACACCACTATTAGTGCATGTTTTCAGTAATCAGATAGTGTATTTCTTCATACACTATCTGAGTCCTACCAAGAAAGGAAGGAAGGACATCCCAGATAACTAGAACAGCCACATAATTTTCTTTGGACAGTGCCTTCTATCACATAGACACTCTGAGAAGCAATCCATTCATATTAATGAGAATCTATGTCTCATGGGTTTCTTCTCCTCGCCATACTCTGCTCCTGCTCTTAAAATACGGGTGACAATGAATTTCCTTAATCTGGGACATTCATACCTATGTGTTTCAAACTCTCCCTCTAGCATATATATATGTATGTATGTATGTATGTACAGTATGTATGTATGTATGTATGTATGTATGTATGTATAGTGTATATAATGCTGAGAATGATTTTTTTAAAAAAAATCATAACAAATAAATGAAGCAAGGAGTACCTACATAATATTTCAGCAACAGGAGGAAGTCCACAAAAAGAAGATAGCCTTTATTATGTATTAATGAAATACTATTGTAATAATATATGTGCATTTGTGTATACGCATGTATACACCACACACACACACACACACACACACACACACACACATGTATTATACTACTGTAGGGAAAAATGCACACATGCACAGATAGATAAATAAATTGATTGGGGAGGAGTCTTTTAACAAAGATGATTCTGTAATGATTCAGAAATAGGAGAAACGGAGAAATGAAGCTATATTACTAAGGCTGTTAACAGATGAAATTTGACCCTAAGTCACCAGAAGAGATGCTTGCAACAAATATAGTCTAACCTTCTCAGATGATGTCAGTTGACATGAGTTTGGAATCATAGCAAAAAAAGAGAGAGAGATTATGAAATACTAGACCCATTTTAGGTATACTTTGAATAATCAGCAGTTTTAAAATTATTTTTCCAAGAAACAGATTGGCATCCATTGAAATGCACAGATGTAAAGCAATCTCTTTGAACTAATACAGAGACCAAGATGGCTCTGAATTTTCTACCAACAGATCTTTATACAATAAGTACAAAGGTAACTCCATGTAGAAAACACTGCAGTAGTTAAACAACATCTATATCACAATGTTAATATCATTTTTTCCATTTCTTTTTGGAAATGATGTATATTTAGTCTCAACTGGTATATTTGATAACTGTATCCTTATATTCCTAAGACATTATTGGCTAATAAATGTTTCTCAGGTGAAAAAAATTATCTCCAGCCTAAAACATTCTAATGGAATGATTAAATAGATGGAAGTGACTTAATATTCTTTGTATTAAAGAAAATGAAACAATATTGGACATAGATAATTTATGGTTAGGCTCAAGCACTATATAGCAAGTGCTGGGTAATAAAGAAAGAGGACAATCTGTAGCACGGGAGAGTTTGCCGAATGAGACAGCCTGGTGGGCACAGGAGGTCCTCCTGTCTCATTCAGATGGGGAGCAGCCAGACAGGAGATCATTGGTAGCAGAAGGAAAAGAACTGGAGGAAGAAGAGAGAAATGATATTGATGTGGGTAATAGGCCAAATGGGCCAATGTCTTATCAGTTTTGGAATAGCAATAGCATATCAGAATTTAGCCCCTGTTTGATTGTAGGAAATCTCCATCTGCAGATTTGAATGCTTTTATGGAAAATAATTTCATAGTGTAAGTTAAGAAAAGTGGACTCCAGCCCTAAGCACACTTACTAAGAAATAAATTTCATTTGTTAAGTGTACCAGCAGTGGATAGATATCACTGAATAGATACATACAATACAGAACTCTCTGCATACACACAGACATATATAGTTAGGGTTGCGTACTTAGGTTATTGGATGTGACTAAGCAATAGCAATAGCACTTAGACTTATATACCGCTTCACAGTGCTTTACAGCACTTTCTGAGCAGTTAACAGTGTCAACATATTGCTCCCAACAACCTGGATCCTCATGTTACCGACCCTGAAAGAATGGAAGGCTGAGTCAACCTTGAGCTGGTCAGGATCGAACTCCTGGCTGTGGACAGAATTAACCTACAACATTGTGCCATCACCATAGCTTTAGGTTCTGCTTTTAAATCAACAAGCATTATTATATGGGGTGTGTGTGTTGGGGCTCTCTGAGCTTGGTTGTTTTGTTGTAGATATTTCATTATACAAACTATGTGGCATCACCAGTGGCATTGGTACAGGTAGCACTGATAATTTTACCTAATAGGCCCCCTGATTTCAATCCTGAGCTATAAATATATATTATGTACAGTATATGGCTTTGGAATTGCTTTTATGGAAACTTCTTGGCTTATCTCATCATTACACATCCACACACTTAATTATCAGGATTTGTATACTGCCCCATCACAAGAGTCTGGGAAGTTCACAGTTACAAAACACCGTAGAAACATTATAAGCTTAAAATACTATACAAAATATAACACATGGTCACAGCTGACTATAAAAAAGGTAACTCCCAGAGACAATATGTTGCACTGACCATTTCTATCAACCTACTCCAAAAGTCCAATAATTACAGAAAAGAAGATGCAATGTTTATTTACTTGCTTACTTATTTAACAGTGTTTATTGCCTACCCCAATCTAAATGGGTTCTGGGTGGGATATTTTTTTTAAAGTAAACCTTGTGTACAAATAACATCAATTTTAAATAAATATTGATTGACAATCAGTACAGAAAGTGTAAAATAGAAGATATTTTCAAGTGATGGATTGATTTGTCAGGAATCATCATGTTTTGTGCCAACAGTAACTTCTGGATTATCTTCAAATGGCAGTCTCTCATAAAGGTATTGCAGTCATCTAGCTGGATGATGATCAGTATGAGGGCGCGGTGGCTCAGTGGCTCAATGATTCTGGAGATGGTCTTTGTTCCAGCAGTTCGAGTCCGAGCAGTTCGAGTCCTAGCACTGTGTGGCTGGATAAGCTCCTGTTACTTGCCTCATCTTCTACCCATCTAACAGTTTGAAAGCGTGTTATATATGAGTACATAAATAGGTACCACTTCGGTAGGAAGACAAGTTGGTGCTTCGTGTGGATAGTCTGATTCCTGCTGGTGCTGGACCTTCCCAGATGAGTACCCATTTGCGAGACGACTTTGGTGGAGGGAGAAAGTCCCAGATAATGCTGCAGGATGCCACTCTTCTTTCTTTCTGGTGCAGAGCTAGCTCACCCCTTATGGTTCACCATGGATAGCACGCGAGCATGAACTGAATGGGATAGTAGTCTTAAGGCAGCCAAATAACTACTCTATATTAGCAATGCATTTTCCTGGTGAAAGTAACATCACTATACGATAAATACATAATAATAGTGATCAGTATGTAAGCTATCATTGCCAGGGTATCTAGGTATAGATATGTCTGTAAATTGGTGCACATCTGAAACTGTACAAAGGCTCCCCTGCCGATGCTTTCCACCTGTTGTTTAATAAGAACCATAAGCCCAAGCAATCTCCCAGATGTTGAGCACATTGTTTTGGGAGCAGGGCAAGATCATCTGTTCCCAAAGATTGTTTCAATGTCAGAATGACATAAAAGAGGGATAGGAAGTTTTATTGCCTAGGAAACACACCACAATGATGTATTATAAAGGGAAAAATCCACCACATGTTCCCTCTGAATGTTCATAGTAGAAACTTCTCTATATGCTTATATTACAAACTGTTTTATATATAGTTTACATCCAACATTTGTGAATATTAAAAAGATTAAAAACTGAGATCAAATTACATATTTTGTTTTCATAGTTTGCATATTGAGAGGTGTTCAACAATATCAGGAGAACCAGAGATTTGTCATTCATTTCCTTCTATACCACCAAATATGGAATACATAATCAAGCCCAATGGGATGTTTCTAGTCCTTTATAATCCCTTCTGCTATTAAACTGCTAATTATACTAAAGAATACTGCAATTTTGGACAGCCTTTTTCCCTTCCTTCTTAATTCTCCCACTGTGAAAATTTGAAGATGTTCACCCTGTTTATCCACTCCCATAAGAGGTTCGATCCCTAGAAATATCCTTTAAGATTTTTAAAGAACAGAAATGTGAATAATAAATATGCATTTAATCATTTCTTGCTGTGCTGTTTTCCCAATCAAAATCTTTCTTCCAAAAGTACTATTAGCTCTTCTGGGATGATGGAAGGAAAGTGGGGCACAATGCAAGTATCTTGCTTGTTTCCATGGTGAACTAAAAGCAGTTTCCATTGCTATTTTGGATGAAAGGGAGCATTAGGAGATCTAATCATGGGTCACACATATCTCATATAAGTTGGCTATTAACTCAGTAGTTACTTTAGAGATTTTCATACCCTTTATATCTTGCCTCACATTTTCCACATAATTGATCAGGCTAGTGTTTGCTTTGTTGAATATATTTCTCCATACAATTCTAGTGCAGCGTAGATTGTTTATGGAAAACTAGTATCTGGAAGACACAGATAGATAAATTAAGCATGAAGCATGATGGGTATAAATGCGAGTATTTGCTTATACCACAAAGCAGTTGGATTTGGTTACTTGCACCATTGCAGTGGTTTTTTTTTTTATAGAGCATCAAGGTTTTGCTTAACTATTACATCATTCCAGTAAAGTAGATTCTTGAATCAAAATAAGGACCAGAAGCAAATTCTGGCAAAGATAAAGAGCTTTGCAGATTTGATGGCTGTTCTGCTGTCTCTGTGGTTGTTATTTAAATAACTGGGAAAGAAAATGTCTCCCAGTTATATATGATTTATACAAAAAATGGAAATGTATATTAGAAACCTATCCTGATGTTTCATTTTTAATAGAATAAGCACTTTAGTTCTATTCAATTTATCAGATTTAGAATCTGGATACTTCTGATTGCAAATGTTAATACTTTGTTGTTTTCATTCTATCAAAACCCAAGAAGATGCTTAGATAGAAAATCCAGACTAGCATCCATATCACATTGTTTTAGAGTACTACTATTTTGCTAAACTCTCCTATCATCCCTCATAATTTTGGTTTTAGTGTCAAGTAATTTTAACATCCAATATATCTGTCGGACTAAATATGCGATGAGAAGAATTTGATAAAAAGCTGAATTTTGGTAATTGCATAATGTTTTAGGTCTTGCTTTTAAACCAACAAATAAAGATTTTCATTTTTGCTTGGGAATGTCTTGTATTTGCAAATGCCTCAGCTTATTTCATCCTTTTATATATTTAGGATCAATGACAGAGAGGGAAGCAAAATATAGTGTATATGTTTCATTAATACTTTAGTATCTTAATAGACTTTAATGGTGTATTGGCTTTTCCCGTGGTCTGCTAGATAATTTTAGATTCTACCTTGACGACCTGTCTAAAGATACCATTTTAGAAAATCAAGCTTTTCAAATTTCCTAATTTAACAAGGTGACTCCTGCTCAGTAATGACTTATTTTTATTGGCAAGATATTATTATTAATTATCTACTGAAAAGAAATAGTGATTTAATGATCAGTCTTGTTCTATCATTTATCGTGATTTGGATCATCTACACAGAAAATCTGAACATTTTAACAAATTCAGGGAAACATTTCTTCCAACATAAAAGAATGTATGTAGCTCAGAGTTGAACTTTGGATTCCTTGATGTTCTTGGTCATTTGCTTGTAGATATTTCATTTCCCAACTAGATAACATCATCAGTGCAAGTGAATGTTGATCATGATCATGAAGAAACAATGCCACCAAGTTTAAATTAATGAAGAGGAGGAAGAAATTCTGGAAACTTGGTGGCATGTGCATGTTATTCCAGACTGTCATTCTGAAATTCCCTTTTGATAGTAGACTAGGGATACACTACCTGGACAGCAAGAATTTGGATAATCCTTAGATAGCATAAAGTAATATTTGATATTACTTTATTTCCCACACTGTTTGGGGAAACACTCAAGAATATTCCCAGAAAGAAAGCCTATGAGATGGAATGAGATATAAAATATGTGGGTGTATGATTCTACTTGATTCTAAGCAATGCTTACCCATTTTCTCTCTTCTCTGTAGATTAAAGTAATCTGGAGAAATGGGTCTTAATGTTGATGTCAATTTGTATTATAGGACAAAGAGTTTTCATTATTTATTTAGCGTATGGTGTTAGTACATGAAAGCCAGGAATCTTCAATGTTATTGCAGAATAGTAATTTGGCTGCCTAAGATTGCTAGTTCATTCAGTTCACGTGTGCTGTCCAGGGTGCACCACAGGGGGACAAACTACCTCATCATACAGAACAGTTAACAGTGTTCTTTGGGAGTGCTAGCATCACCTGGGTCTTTTTTCCCCACTGGTTTTTACTTCACATTTGGGCCAATCCAGCTCCAGTTGATTTCCTGCTTCCTCTGTTAGTCCCACCGGAGTGGTACCTATTTATCTTCTTGCATTTGCATACTTTCAAACTGCTAGGTTGGCAGAACCTGAGGCGAGGGATAGGAGCTCACTCCTTTACACAGTGCTAGGGCTCATACTGCTGGACTGCAGAGAGCCGACTTTCTTCAGCTGACAAATCCGGTGTCTTTAAGCAGCTGAGCCACCAGGCCTCTTTGAGTTTTCATTGCTAACCTTTATTATATGGTGGTGCCTCCAAACAAAAAGTATCAGATTGTGGTCAACCAGAATGTTCGACTTGGAACTAATAACTATACTGTAATGTGAATTGTTCCTATTCATGGTTCTAGCAAACCAGTTGTACTTTTCTAATCAGATAAACAACTCATGGCTCAAGATGAGAGCATGGGGAATATTAGAGAACATTCTATAATATGTTCTCTCCAGAGATGATCTGGAAAAAGAAGGCCATGGACTATCCTAGTGTGATTTGGAGTTTCCAAAACAACTGAAATATTACCAAGAATAGCAGACTTTCTGAATCTGAGAAAAAGTTGACTCTGAACAGCTCTAATTGGAATGATATGGATAGAACTCTGATAACTTTCCATCGAAGCTAGTTTTTTCTTTAAAAAAATGATATAAGATTTTTTCAGTATAGGGAAAGTACACAAAACAAACAAAAAAAGAAAGAAAAGAGAAAAAGAAAGGGAATGTGGAAAAAAGAGAAAACTTATGCTTTCCAACATTCTTTCTTTAGTGTACTTATCGTCTTAACTTTCCCCCATCCTTTTCTTCTCTTTTTAACCCCAAATCATCAATTCAGTATTTTCTTCTTTCAATAAAACAGCCACATGAGGTTCCCAGGCTTTCAAAAAAAAAAAAACAAAAAAAAAACATTTTCTCTGAGCAAATTGGTCCACTTTGCCATTTCTGCAAGTTCAGTTAATTTTATAATCCATTCTTCCATTGTACATATTTTATTGTTTTCCGGGTTTTTTTTTCATACAATAATTTCTGCTGCAGTTATCATATACAACATTGATTTTTCATATTGCTTCTCTAATTCCTCATCCAAAAAACCTATTAGGAATAATTCTGGCTTCATCATAAGGTGGAATATCTTTTGCATCCTTGCATGGAAAGAGGCAAGGAAGGAAAAGTGATAGAAAATACATTTTACACACGCACACACAAACATAGGAATCTTTCACTGAGATACTTATTCAGCTGTTGTGAAGATAATACATGGCACAATGAAAGGGCTTCAGCTGCCATTTCCTTTTCTATTTCCCTCCTCCCCTTAATTACAGCATTATTTCCTTCTTGGCTGAACAGGGAGGCCACTTGGAACCTGTGCATTCACCCTTGGCAGGTGTCATAGTGGCCTCTAGTGGCCAGAAAAACACCTGCAAACTGGAAACAGAATGACTTGCTACGGAAGTGGCATTCTACCCAAATCTGCTAGGAAAAATCTTGATGCATCCAGTTGCAAGATATCTTGTGGGATGTGTTGGCACTGAGAGAATATAAAACTCTTTAGCAGTATGTCAAAGAGAAAAGTTGAGCATACATATTTGCTTTTCAAAAGATGCTCAAGGTTTGAAGGCAGAATCCACTGTTGGCATCATGTTAGACAAGAAAGACGTCTTGCACTGAATCTAATTGATTAAATTTCCTCAGGCCTCAGCTGAAGAAGCAAGGCATACATTTCATTGATGACTGAAGTACACTGAAGCACAAGAGGATTAAAAGGCAGTAGAGCAGTGCCCTTGTATTGCCACTTTGTGTCAGTAAGACATATGCTTAAATAACAAAGAATGTAATGTTTATTCTGCTTCTATGAAAGTCATAAATTTATGTCTTAACCCTAACTCTGTATCTATTTTCCTGTGAGGAAATCTCAATAAATATAAATATAAATGAATAAATTTAAAATAAATGTATTTATTTATAGAAATAAATATAAAAAAATATTTAGAAAAACCAGGCTTAAGACTTCAGGATTGACATGCTTCCAGACTTTTCCTACCTTACTACACCATATACCAAGCATGCAGGAAGCAAGAATTATATCAAAGAATCTCTATTTTTTAGGAAGATATTTATACATCCCTCATTCTTTCTTTTAAGTAAAAGGCTCCATCAGCATTTATTTCTGCATATAAGCATCAGGAGTTTAGAAACAAAACAAAAAACAGCAGTGGCCTCGAAAAAAATTCCTAGGGGTCAAAAGAGATAGGAAGGAGAGCGGGAGAAAAGCCACAAAAGATTAGCAATACTAATGTGATTGACTGAAAGCCAAGAGAGAAAATAAAATGTGGTTGGCACAATTCTTTCCAACTTCTGGCAGAAAACAGCCCACTCAGCATCCTCACTTCTCCTGAAGTTTCATATTTTGGACATGTTTCTGCACTGCTAAAATTTTTTTTGTGTACACTGTTCAGATGCTGCACGTAGTATAGCTCCTACTCTCTGTGATCCTGACTCAGAATCTAGTTAAGAAAACATTCGATTCGCTGTAATAATAATATATCTTTTTCATAATATACAAAGAAGAATAATCAAAGATAACAATGCTATGAAAAAGTAGAATTCAGTTAATGAATTGAGACAGGTAGTCCTCACCTTATGACTGTTTGTTTAATGATGGTTGGAACTTATGACAGCCTTGGAAAAAGTGCTTTGTGACCTGTACTCGCATTTATAAGTGTCATACCAGCCCCATGGTCACATGAATGTCATTCAGGTGTTTGGTAACCAGCTCAAATTTAGGATCTGTTGCAGCATCCTAGGGCCACGTGATTGTGATTTGCCACTTTTTTTGCCAGTTTCAAACCAGAAAAAAAAAAAACATTGGGGAAGCTGGGTTGGTTAATGGCCATGTAATTCACTTCACTATCATGTAGCGTGCTTAACAGCTGTGGTGATTCACTTCATGACTGCTGTAAAAGCGGTCATAAAATAGGATCCAGTCATAAAGTGGCTTGTCTTATGAATGAAATTTCAATCCCAGTTGTAGTCATATGTCAAGGATTACCTATAGTAAGCGTTCTAAATTGTATAGATAAGTATGTATTCTATAAAATAATAATAATAATAATAGTAAAGTTGGAAGGGACCTTGGAGGTCATCTAGGAAACCCTACACCATTTCGGACAAATGGCTGTCCAGTCTCTTCTTAAAAACTTCCAGTGTTGGAGCATTTACTGCTTCTGGAGGCAAGCTGTTCCACTGATTAATTGTTCTCACTGTCAGGAAGTTTCTCCTGAGTTCTAGGTTGCTTCTCTCCTTGATTAGTTTCCACCCGTTGCTTCTTGTCCTGCCTTCAGTGCTTTGGAAAATAGCTTAATTCCCTCTTCTTTATGGCAGCCCCTGAGATATTGGAATACTGCTATCATGTCCCCCCTTGTCCTTCTCTTCATTAAACTAGACATACCCAATTCTCGCAACCGTTCCTTATATGTTTTAGCCTCCAGTCCCCTAATCATCTTTGTTGATCTTCTCTGTACTCTTTCTAGAGTCTCAACATCTTTTTTACATCGTGGTGACCAAAACTGGATGCAGTATTCCAAGTGTGGCCTTACCAAGGCATTGAAGAGTGGTATTAATACTTCGCGTGATCTTGATTCTATCCCTCTGTTAATGCAGCCTAGTACTGTGTTGGCCTTTTTGGCAGCTGCCGCACACTGCTGGCTCATATTTAATACTAAAAGCAAATCCACAACATTGAACCAATAACAAATTCATGGTTTATTTTTACTTGTTATTGATTACTCAGATAAGATCGCTACAACTTTAATCCGCAACATATGTGCCACTCCTTGAAGTATGTTCAAAATGAAACATTTATCAATTATTTCATGATATAAACCAGAGAAAATACTAGTGAAAACAGAGGAATATAAAAGATAGATAATAGTAACAATTTATGTCATTGTATGAACAGAAATCCCAGTTTTCCTGGGATAAACATAGTTCTGAGGGGATGTGTCCCAAGGATTGGGAACACTGCACAAAACTAGGAAAATGGTGCATGAGTATTAGCAATAGCAATAGCACTTAGACTTATATACCACTTCACAGTGCTTTACAGCCCTCTCTAAGTGGTTTACAGAATCAACATATTTCCCCCAACAATCTGGGTCTTCATTTTACCGACCTCAGAAGGATGGAAGGCTGAATCAACCCTGAGCTGGTCAGAATTGAACTCCTAGAGTGAATAGTGGGTTATCCTGCAATGCTGCATTATAATATAACCACTGCGCCACCAGGGCTCTAGCATGGAAAATAACTTAAGAACTTGCTACTCATTATGCCAGTGGGAATACTTGAATACTTAAGGCAGAGTGGGCAGTGAAGCAGAGGCAGCCATGTTTATTTTTACTTAGTTGACTTACATTCTGCTTTTCACACAGGAGCTCAAAATGATGCACATATTATCCTTTCTTCCTACTTGCAACAACTCTGTGATAAAGTTTGGGTTGAGAGAGAATGTCTGTCCCAAAATCATCCAAAGAGATTCTGTGGTTGTCAGTAGATTAGAACCTGGATTTTCCAGGGCCAATTCAGCATCTTCACAAATACACTATACTGTTTTCAGAATAGTCATAGAAATGCCACCATGTAGTCAGTTTCTATTGATAGTGTCTGGCTTTTTCTTCATTCACCGGGTTTGGGGCTAGAAGACCTAGAGGGTTTTATTGCTTATTGGTCATTCACAGTAGAAAAAAGGAGCCATTTGAATTACTGAAAGTTGCTTCATTACAGACAAACTTTTCTGCATCTTAACTTTAAAAAAAAAATGCCGAGAAAATTATGTAGGGTTATGCATTAATACAGTAATGGGACTATTTACAATATTACAAAAAATATTTTTATATTTTTATTTTTTTCTATACTGTGCTTTTATTGTTTGTAAGCCCCCTAGAGTTGTTGTGAGTGAATAGGCAGTTATATAAATTTTCTAAATAAATAAATAAATAAAATATTGGACTAGATCTAAGGAGTTCCATATACTAATTTAATCTCAGCCATAAAAAAAACAAGGTCAAGAGGTGACTAGGGGTCAGCTATTCTTTCTCGACTCAATCTACTTCAGAAAGTTTTGTAGGGAAAAATTGGAAAAGGGAATGCTCTGTGCATTGCTTTGAGTTCTTAGAGGAAAGGCAAGATATAAATTTAACAATTAGTATATAATACATTATCATTAATAAGTATCTAGGCTTTATTTTCAGTAATTTAATAACTTTATTGTACTAGGGATGGGGGAAATTGTAACCTTAATGTCATCAGCCATAATATTGCTATACACAATGTGTCTAAAAAGGTTTTCATTATTTTTATATCAGTGACGGTTTAGTCTTTCAGCTCCTGGTTTGCACTTGTACACTATCAGCAATACAGTACATGAAAAAATGGTGATAATTTTTAAATTCAAACTTTATATATTGCTAGGTCAAAACTGAAATACCAGCCTCTGGTTTCCCTCATATGCAAGTTGCTATGCATATTAGTTGATGCTCTATTCCAGGGGTGTCAAACTGCCGGCCTGCGGGCCGGATGCGTCATGCTGAAACTGCGCCCACCCCAGCTCCAGCAATGGAGAAAAAGTCGCGATACATTGCGACATGTCATGTGACGTTGCGAGTTTGACACCCCTGCTCTCTTCAGTCTTTTTTGCTTCATTATATTTATATCAATATAGTTAGAATCCTAATATCTTTTCCAGTAGCGTCTGTTGCTAAAAAGTCACAGGGCTTCCATATCGCAATGATATAGTTTGAGTTATCAGAGAAGGGTGATTGGATTTTCAAATTAAATTCAACATTGTTATTTTCAAAGAAAAAAAGTGCATTACTTTGTAAAGCAAAGTAAAGAGAGCTGTAGAGAAAGGTGATATTAATAGACCGCATGGATGCAATATCAATAGAATATAATCCCACTTTTATGTTAACTATTTTACAGCCATGGTCTTCTTTCAGTGTAAATCTCAGTATGTATGTTGTGAGTATATGTGTCTGTGGATATATGTCTGGGTGAGTACACACATAGAAAGAGAAATCCATAATTACACATCAGCATGGAGTGTTCCCTCAAAGTTATAATTTTAAATTAGTGGTTGGAAGAAAAGATAAGCATCATCAAAATGGTAACCCAGAAGTTTAGTCATGAAAGGTTGAAATAAACTTACTTGATTGATTATGAATTTTAAGCCGTTTTTCTTCATGGTAACCAGTATTCCTCCATTGTCATATCTCATTAAAGGAAACATCTTCATTCCAGGGTTTGATTCAGGGTGCTATTTCTCATTTGCATCTGGCTTTATACAAGTTAAGGATCTTGTCTTCAGAATTATTTGGTTTTCCTGTCCCTGCCCTTGTCTTCATCTAGCTATAAAACCAGTTACTGGGAGGGGGTAGTGATTTAGAGCAGTGTTTCCCAAACTTGACAATTTTAAGGCATGTGGACTTCAACTCCCAGAATTCCACAGCCAGCAATGCTGGCTGTGGAATTCTGGGAGTTGAAGTCCACATGCCTTAAAATTTTCAAGCTTGGGAAACACTGATTTAGAGGGACAGCACATAGAGATTAAATGAAGATATTGACTGCTGGCTTCCAGTGTAAATAGTTGCCAGTCTGACACTCTCTTTGACAGAATGATGGAAAGGAGCCTTGTGGCCTACTTAGCTGCTCTTCTAATTGGCCTTTATGAATATTTAATGAAATCAAGATAAAATCCAATCAAAACTTTTACCTGCTGCATCTTTGTGTAAAAACAGCCTATTATTAGATGTTTTTTTCTCCCCCACATCTTTCCTCTACCACACAATAAAACTGTTTCAAAATAACTTTGGGTTTAATAGCCTTCAGAGGCTTCCGAAGAAGAGTGAGGTTTGTTAATCCATCGCTCTTTAGTAGGGAAAAAGCGGTAGACAGACCCACCAAGCCACCCATTTACAAACACACACACACACATACAAACAGCAGTGAAGTATAACTAAAAGCACAATGGAATGCTTGTAAGAGCTTGAAGTGCTTGATAAATAGGAGAGATGTGCCTTCCTTTCCAAAACATAGTTAATAAATAATAAATCATATTGTAGCATATTGTACCATGTAACCTACATCATGACACTTTGAATGCCATAGCACTTTATGAAGAAAACATATAGAAGAATTCATTTTCATAAATAAATTCAACAATGCCATCAGACTTCCAAAGCTCTCCAGACTTTTGTTATAGTATAAGTCAGACATGTCAAACTTGCGACGTCACATGACATCGTGCAACATATTGAGACGGTTTTGCCATTGCCGGCAATGGGGTGGGCGTGGCTTCCGGATGACACATCCGGCCTGCAGGCCGGCAGTTTGACACCCCTGGTATAGGTTATGTTCCTTTAAAATTGTAGTTGGGAAATATTTTCTCCTTGAGTAGAAACCTATGCAAGTTTCCTCTTGGAATATACATAATGGATAGATTAGTCTGAAAATGTTGAATTCATCACGAAAAATTTCCCTTTTCAGCATTGTCCCTGTTATCTTTTTTCTCAAGAGAAGCTGTTTATGTGTAGAGTGTTTCTTTTATGTTTGCTTTTTAGAGAGATAAAGGGCTTTGGCGTTTTGAGATAAATTGTAGCACAGTGTTATTACATAGTACATAAGTTAAACCTTCACAGAAATAATGAAACTAGAGGTACCAAAGATTTGATTTCTTGTCTTGTCTTGTCTTTTCAAATTATTATTGCCAGTAGTTACTCTGCAAGTGTTTGTTTAAAACTTAATACTCTGTGTTCTAGAAAAGAACAAAGGGAGGGAAAGCAGTTTGGCTTAATGTAATTTTACTATTAATAAATTAATAATAAGTTTAAGTTTATTACAGTCAAAGACCAGAGACCCGAACAAATAAAAGCACTAAATGAATATCCAGTTAAACGTTCTAGTGTAAAATAACAAATAACAGATAAAATCTATATTAAAATCTCAATTAGGCATCCAGTCTGTCAGTTACCCTAACCCTAACCCTAGCCCTAACTATACTATAATATCAATCCTTAAACTGTGGGGTCCATAGTCATTGAATGCTAAAATGCAAAAAAAAAAAAAAAGCATTGCAAAAGGGTTTGCTACATTAGTTGTATAAAATTACTATGGTGGATTAATCACATGTTTCCAATGAATCCCCAGTGCAGCTGCGTAGAATCTAGCCACCTGCGCTGTAATCACAGTCTGTTTGTCCTTAAGCAGCCGCTGGAGATAATCAGTGTCAGAACGGCCAGGATACCTATCAATTATTGGGAGGATATTTTTTTAATATCTCTATAGAAAGAGCATCAAAGGAGTAGGTGTCCAATGGTCTCCACTTCTCCTGAGCCACAGGAGCAACGTCTTCCAATCAACGGTATCTTTTTATACTTGCTGTACAGGACAGCCGATGGAAATGCATGACACCGTGCGAGCAAAAATGCTTTCTGGTGGTTTGCCAACTCCAACTGACTAGGATAACTGTCAGGAGTAACAACATATCTTATAGAGTCTGGAGCCAAAAACAGCGGAGTTTTCCCTAAGATTGCTTGTCTCTTGATGTCCTCTCCCCTTTGTCACAAGGTTTGTTTTGCTTGGTCATAGTCTAACTTGAGTATTAAGGCTGGAGAGAAGCCTAGTTTGGCAAAGTTGGACTCGACAGCCTTGATCCATGACGAGGAGAAATTATCTTGGGGGGGTTAATGGAGCAATGGCCTTGCGGAAAGAAATTAAGCTTTAGAGAGAGATTTAAAGACACTATACAGATTCTTGCTTTGATTTTTATCAATCCTGTCTCCAGGTGCAGAAGTGCATTTGAGACATAATGAATTGCTCTAATGAATTTGGACTGAACTCTTTCCAACGGTGGGAAACACGAAGCTGAGAGTCCAAACAAGATCCCGTAGCGAAGCTGTGCTAGCATCTTGGCCAGAAAGAGCATAACTGCAGCAGGAACATAGTATCCTCCCTTTGTGCAGAAAAAATTGAGGATTAAAACTTTTGAAACGTTGTCTCAGAATTACCCAGCTGGTTTCAATATCTTTGAAGAAGTAACATATACTTCTGCAAACTGCAAAAATGGAGAAGGAAAGCTTAATACTCTTGACTGAATTTGAAAACCATACAACAGAAAATCTGAAGTATACTTTTCTGGGTCTTATTTATAAACCATTGGTCAAATATCAGAAACTAAACAAATTAAGAAATTAAACCAATTAAAAACTGTATGATTAAATGGATGCAGAATTTAGACAAAGTAACTGATTGTGTATGAGATGCAACTTCTGGTACACGTTGTGTACGGTTTCTTTTTCTATTGCTATGTATTCTCCGATTTTAGTTTCTCATTCTTATATTGTCAACAAAGTTTCTCTTTTCCATATATCTGCAAATTATCACCCAATCTCATTGATTAATGTTGATAACAAAACTTTTAACAGCCTTGCTAGCAAATAGATTACAGCAAGTGTTACCATTCATGATTAGAAAATGATCAAGTAGAGTTTATCAAACTAGCAAACAGGGGGCAATATTAAGTTAGGTGTAGATTTAATAGACTTGAATAAAAATGAGGACCAATAAAAATTTCTTTTCCTTTAACTGTTACGAAACATTAGACTGAATAAAAAGTATTCAAATGCTCTATGAATCCAGTTCTGCTGCTACTTAGCACTTATTTCCTGCCACCAAAACAATACTTATACAGTACTAAAGTACTAATTTCTGCCTAATAGTTTATACAATAACTAAGCATGTAAAGCTATTACTAAATTCCTCTTAGTGTTAATCAAGGGCTTTAGATGAGCTTAGTCGGCAATTTCTCATGACTAACACATCATTGGTCTTCAGATCCGCTCTTCTTTTGGGAAGTCTGCACCTGTGGAATATTATCCTTTGAAGTCCCATTTTCCTCCATCTTCAGTGATCTTCCCTTCAACTAAAAGCCTGTCAATTTTTAGTAATCTTAGGACCACTGTAGTACTGATGATCCTTCAGCAGCCCAAACTGTCAACATTCATATTTATTTTTATTTATTTATTTGTTTGTTTATTGCATTTCTGAAAGAGGAACTCTGGCCGACAATACAATAAAATGTTGAAATATATAAACAGAATACAATATGAAATTAAAATGTTAGAATTTAAATTTCAAAATTAAAAATTTCTTATAAGGAGGCAAAACAAAAATCAATCAAAAAGTAAAAGTGCTTATAAGCAAGTCCCAAAATTATGAATGTTGCTGTACCACGGCAATTGTTTGCCCTTATGTGCTACTGCAGTGGCACTGCAACATTCACCATGGTTATTCCCTCCCTACCCACCCCCACCCCGGGTCTCCCTAGGCACCAGGACTTCAATACTCACCCTGTGAAGATTAAGATCCTTTGCTTTCTTGGCTGCTCCAGGCCTTTGGTGTATTCACAGAGAATGGAGGCCTAAAGTAACGCAAGATCATGCAAGATCAGTGGGGCGAGATCTCACGCTACTGATACCGCATGATCTCATGGTACTTTAGGCCTCTGTTCTCTGCAGGAGAGAACAAAACTGAAGCTGGTGTATGCTTCCACGTGCCCCTGGAGACTGGATCGGGGCATTGGAGTCCTTTTCCAGGCCACTGCCACCCGGATCTGAGGTCAGGGGATGCTTCTGCTCCCCCCATGGCTTGATCCAGGTTCTGGAGGCCTTTTCCAGGCCACTGCCGTCCAGATCTGAGGCTAGGGAATGCTTATGTATCCCTCCAGCAGCTTGTTTCTGGGCGGCAGTGGCCTTAAAAAGGCTCCTGGAGCCAGATCAGGCCACAGGGGGTTGCCGAAGCATCCCCCGGTCTCAGATCCAGGCGGCAGCAGGAACCGCAGCAGAGAGGAGACAGATCTTTTCCAGGTGAGTCTGGCGTGGCAGGAAGGGAGGGGGAAGCATGAGGTATCTTAGTGGGTCGGGGAGGCCTTGGGACCATGTTCCATCACTAGGCCTTTCGTGGCCTTCCCCACCATAAGATACCTTATGTCTGGTTAACAAGCTGTGTGTGTTTTAACAAGCAAGGAAGTGATCTTGTTTGAGGTACGAGATTCACTCTACGAGTTTTTGAGTTATAAGTGGAATGGGCAGGCTCCAATACACTTGTAACTCGAGGACTACCTGTTATAGCAATCTCTGAATGGTTTACAAATGTCAGCATATTTTTCCCAACAATCTGTCTGCATTTTACCAACCTTGAAAGGATGGAAGACTGAATCAACCTTGAGCCGGTCAGGATCAAACTCCTGGCCCTGGGCAGAATCAGCCTACAATACTGCATTCTAACCACTGCGCCGGCTCTTGGTATAGGCTTGGTATAGACTGGGTGGGACAGGCTGATATAATGCAATGATGGTGATTCCATAAGTAGCCAGGCCCAATGCCATATAGGGCTTTATAGGTCCCAACCAACACCTTGAATTGTACCCAGAAGCAAACTGGCACTCAATTCAGTTTGTGGAGCAGAGGTGTTATATATGCCATTCTTTGGGCACTCAATATAGCTTGTGCAGCCATCTTCTGCACTAGCTGAAGCGTCTGGATACTTTTCAAGGGTAATCTATATAGAACGCATTACAGTAGTCCAAATGGAAGAGGACCAGGGCATGAGTGAGCCAGAGGAAATATTCCCTATCAGGGAATGGTGTAATTGGCACATAATACAGAGTTGAAAAAAGGCCCTTCTGGCCTCTTTGAACCAGAGCCATGAGTCCAAGAGGACGTCTAGATTGCCCACATTGGATCTGTCTAGGATAATGCAATCCCATCCAAGACTAAAGATGATAAGCTCCTGGATGCAGATCTTAGTTTGCCAGCCATCATCTTCTGTAGTTCTCCCATTCCAATTACAGGAACTGTATCTTCTACTAATATCTTCTAATAGATTCTGCACAGTTGGCCTGCATGACTTCCAGGGTCACTTCCAACACCTTTCTCTAAGAATAAAATTATTAAGTTTTACTAATTAATTTCAGAGGAAATGTTACTGTACTTAGGTGTATTCAAAGGTCATACAGGTGTCCTCTGTACATTTATTACTTTCCCATCTCTTTGTTTTTGCTTTTTATTGTTTTACCTAATTAAAAAAAATCATTATTTTGTGTAGATTAGGGGACTGGAGGCTAAAATATATAAAGAACAGTTGCTGGAACTAGGTATGTCTAGTTTAATGAAGAGAAGAACTAGGGGTGACATGACAGCTGTGTTCCAATATCTCAGGGGTTGCCACAAAAAAGGCAGAACAAGAAACAATGGATGAAAACTAATCAAGGAGAAAAGCAACCTAGAACTATGGATAAATTTTCTGACAGTTAGAACAATTAATCAGTGGAATAACCTGCCTCCAGAAGTTGTAAATTCTCCAACATTGGAAGTTTTTAAGAAGAAATTGGACAACCATTTGTCTGAAAGGGTATAGGACTTCCGGCCTGAGCATGGGGTTGGACTAGAAGACCTCCAAGGTCCCTTCCAGCTCTGGATTCTATTCTATTCTATTCTATTCTATTAAAAAACACCTAATGACATAGGTATATGTCATATGTATATATAAAATGTATATAGGGATAGATTTAAAAAGCATTTCAGTAAAATATTGTGATGCTCAGAAGCCCAGAGACTGTTTTTGCTGACGAGTATCAAACTAACTCTTCTACTAGCACTGATGCCCCATAAGCCCAGAGTTCATTTCTTACTATCAATATGTTTTATGATTCTCAGGTGGAACCCATACCATTCTTCTTTTTCCAGAGCACATAAATAGGCTAAGACCAATACTAACACAGCTTTTTTCTGTCCTTGCTCTGTACTAGATTTATTGGTGTCATTTTTTTCAGTGTAATGGAAGGTGGCACAAAACTGCCCTCTCTATCTAATGCTATATACATTTTTTTTCTTATGCTTGCTTTCCTATTTTTAATCTCTTAGTAGCTTGGTTGGATGGAGGAATGCTGAAGAAAATAGAAAATCCTATAGATAACAAAGACTGGGAAAATTCAATCAATATGTTACATTTATAGTTTATACCATCTGCATTCTGTTCTCTGAATTTTTTCTTAACTAAATCTATGGGTTTTTTCCAAGTGTACATGTGAATGTAGGAATATTATATACTCTAATTGTGTTGCAAAAAGGTCACATTGAAATTGTGAAGCATATGGGTAGGTTTTTTTTAGGGAAACTGTACTTTTTGGGTATTATGTTAATATCTGAAATAATTACTATAATATATAGACTCCTATAGAAATCAAATTTTATTTTTTCTTAATAATAGTGGAGCCTGATGACTACAAGGTATGCTCAGATAAGTACCAGAAACAGACTGTAAGTTTAATTATTTTTTCTTCCTTTTAATTGTGTCCAATACTTGGAGACTGTCTGGATAAGTTTCTGTAAGTTTTCTTGGCAAGGCTTTTCAAAAGCAGTTTGCCATTGCCTCCTTCCTAGGGCTGAGAGGTGGTGACTGGCCCAAGGTCATTGACCAAAGCTGACTTTGTGCCCAAGGTAGGACTAGAATTCATGGTTCCTGGTTTCAAGTCTGATGCCTTAACCACTATATCAAACTGGTTCTCAAGTTTCATATGTTGTATGATTTATGTAGCTTACCTTCTGTAAAAGTGGGACTATATAATGTATTCTTAGCTTTTGCTGTATATAGTTTATATAAGGAATTGTCTGTAAAACAAAGGTACCCAAAGCACTGTGGACATAAATAGGCTAAAAATGTACAAATAGAAAATATTTTTCTAAAGTTAAGGTTCTAATAATAGGTTGGCTTCCTTTTTTTATAAATATATTGCTTAAATAACCAGATTGCACTTAATGTTTTGGAAAGGATTTCCAGATTATTGAGGCTTTTGTACCAGATTTCTTCATATATATGAGCACATTCCTAGTTATAAGTTACACCGATACTCAAAACATTCCATTAATTTTGCTCAACTTGGAGAGACAGAGAATGATAACTCTTAACAAAACTCAAACAATATGTCCATTTAAAACGAGACTTTGGTTTGTTTGTTTCTTTATTCTCTATCATTGTAAATTATCAGGAGACTAGAATATTTTTACAGTCCAATACATCTTTCTCTCTTCCTTTTCTGCTAATCTTTTTCTTCTACCTAGCAATTATCTCAGAAAGATTCATCATCATAATAGCAGAATCTTCTGTTGCTACTGTTGCCCAGTAAAATGAGGGCAAATCGCTGAATCTTCAGCTAGCCCAAATGAGAAGAGGATTTAGAATCACTCAAATTCCTTGTTCTGCTTCTCAACATAACCTCTAAAGTTCATTTTTGGTAGCCTTTGGAGCCTCCCCTCCCCTGCAGAATATTATATTGAAATTCAGCTGCAAGAAATGGAGAAATGACTTTTCAGCAGTTTCCAGAAAAAAACAAGGTATGACTTGGTGAAATTTCTACCAAAAAGAACTAAGTGGCAAGGAATTGTGTCCAATGTAGGCAGTTGAAAAAAATCTTTGGGAGGCGGGAACCATTCATTCTCAATATTTTGATAGGAGCATTCTGCCATAGCTTTCTGGAAACTCATGTACTGCATTAGCTTTTCTCTGACATCCATTTTCTTGACGATTTTCTTGAGATTCTTTTAGGCAGCATTTGCTTAGTTCTCCATCTCATCTCAAAAAAACAGTACAAATGGCATTAAAAATTAGTTTTAGATCTATTAAGACAGGGGTGTCAAACTCGATTTCATCGAGGGCTGTATCAGCATTGTGGTTGTCCTTGGGGTGGCAGGTGAGCATGCCTGGGGGGCATGGCTGACTAGGTGGGCATGGCTGACCCAATGTCACTTGCATGGGGGGTGCCTGTGGGGAGCCAGGGGGATGGCAGATTGGACCAAATTAGAAGCTGGGACCAGGTCCACCGGAGGAGCCTCATCATCCTTCTCAGGCCACATGGGGCCCTTGGACAGTGGCATGGACTGCCTGGGACCCTGGGCAGTGGGGAGGTGGGAACCTGGCCTGGCCCTCAAGCTCCTGGGGCTCCAAGAGCCTGTGACCCAGTCTGGCACCGCTTCCTCGGGTGGCTGGCCACATATGGGGCAGCTCCGGGGCTGGGATTGGGCAGAGCAGGGAGGGAAGTCCCGGCTACCTCTTGGGGACTGGGGGCTCCCTACCCTTCCCATTTTTCAGGGCCATCAGGGTTGTGACAGCAAGTGGGAGGCTCATCCCACATATGTGGTGGAGCTGGAGGCCAAAGTTGGATGGTGAGGGCCAAGCAGACAGAAGCCATGGTATGGCAGTGACAGTGACTGGCTGGGCTGCTATGCCGTGGCCCCACCATCTGTCTTTGCTCGCCCGTGCCTGCCGAGGCTGGGTGAAATGGGCACTTATCGGCCACCCAGAACATCTGGCAGGCCAGATTGTGTGCCTTCCCCCTGCACCTTTGCCTCTACTTGCTGCTTAGAGGGCTGGCCCAGTGGCCATGGCACTCAGACCCACCTACTCTATGTGGGCTGCAGGATCCCAGGGTGTGCAAGCTGATGGATGGTCGAGGGGCTGGTGGGCTGTGGTTGCTGCCAGGCACCACCAACCCTCTCACACCTCCCACCTCCTGTGTATGCACCCAGGGGGCACCCAGCTGACCTGGGGTAGGCCATTGCCAGGGTGGGGGAATGGTTTCTCGTCATCTCTGGGGTGGCCCTGCGGGCCGGATCTGGGCCCATCGCGGGCCAGATCAGGCCTGCGAGCCTTGAGTGTGACATGTCTGTATTAATAGCTAGGAGTATAAGTGAGACAATTTAAAACCTTGTTATTATCCATTATCTAAATGCCATGCAAGAAATGTGAAAGAAATGGGTGATTATAATCTCCAAAACATTTTTTTAAAAAAGAAGTGTAGTTAACAAGATAGAAAAAGGTGACAACATCATCACCAAATGGATCTGTAGCTAACTGACAAACCGTACTCAGTGAGTAGTCCTCAATATTACTACATCCACATGGAGAGAAGTAAGCAGTGGGGTACCACAAGGCTACATCTTAGGCCCAGTACTCTTTAATATCTTCATAAATGACTTAGGTGAGGGAATAGAAGGGAAACTCATCAAATCTGCAGATGACACCAAACTGGCAAGAGTAGCCAACACCACAGAAGAAAAACTCAAGATCCAAAAAGATCTTAATAAACTTGAACAATGGGCCCTAACCAACAAAATGAGTTTCAGTGTGGAGAAATGCAAAGTTTTACATTTAGGCAGGAAAAATCAAAGGTACAAGTACAGGTTGGGCGAGATCTGGCTCATAAACGTTAACTGTGAGAGGGACCTTGAAGTCCTAGTGGATGATCACTTGAGTATGAGCCAGCAATGTGCAGCAGCAGCCAACATAGTTAATACATTCCTGAGTTGTGTAAACAGAGGCATAGAATCAAGATAATGCAAAGTATTAGTACCCCTTTTAAAACCCTAGTAAGACCACAGAGAAGAGCAACTAAAATGATCAAAGGCCGGGAGACTAAAACATATGAAGAATTGCTGCAGGACTTGGGTTTGACTAGTCTAAAGAAAAGAAGAAACAGGGGTGACATGATAGCAGTATTCCAGTATTTGAGGGGTTGCCACAAAAAAGAAGGCATCAAACTATTCTCCAAGGCACCAGAGGACAGGATAAGAAACAATGGTTGGAAACTGAACAAAAAGAGAAGCAACCTGAAATTAAGAAGAAACTTCCTAACATTGAGGACAATTAACCAGAAGAACAGCTTGCCTTCAGACATCATGGGCGCTCCATCACTGGAGGTTTTTAAGAGGAAACTAGACATTCACCTGTCTGAGATGGTATAGGTTCTCCTGCTTGAGCAGGGGGCTGGACTAGAAGACCTCCAAGGTCCCTTCCAGCTCTATTCTGTTCTATTCTATTCTATTCTATTCTATTCTATTCTATTCTATTCTATTCTATTCTATACAGCAGTGTTTCCCAAACTTGACAATTTTAAGGCATGGGAGTTGAAGTCCTCATGCCTTAAAATTGTCAAGTTTGGGAAACACTGCTATACAGAACACTGCTATACAGAATGAGATTAAAAAAGATCTAGCATTAGGGAAGACCTACTGAGGATTTTCTTGAGGATTATCGTTTCAATGACTACATCTATCAAAATCTATTAGTTACAATGAAAATGTAACCAATGGGTTGTCAAAATGTTTGCACATGTGAGCTCTTTTTTATCTGTATCAGGGAATAGAACAAATTCCCAATTACAGAGGAATTCATAGAAATTCTGTGTATGATATTCATCACAATATAAGATATGACTGAAGGATACAGTCCACCCTGCTATTAGTATCTTCTCTCTTTTCTATTAAGGGTGGCTTAGCCTTAGAAACCCAAACATAAGAAAAAATGTGTGAGAAATTTGCTTCTCTGTCTCTGTCTCTGTCTCTCTTTTGAATAGAACTGGATGCCTTTTTCTACAACCATTAGCAAAATCTGACTCTGACTGCTGTATTTATTCCACAAATGACAACCCCGTGATTAGCTTCAGTTGAGTCTATGAACCATTTTTATTATCAAAAGATGGAGCTGTAATGGAAATCTGCATATTAAGTCCAATACATCTCCTATAATTATTGTTTTACAAGACAAACAAAAGCATTTAACTCAACCTGCTGTCTTTGCTTTATTTACGTTAGAGCTTTAATGGCTTTTTCAGAACCAAAAAGTTTGTGCCTTGTAAATTCCACAAGAAGAAATTGTGTGACATGATAGCAAATTGATCTCAGCATACCTCCAAATAAAATACGTTTTAATTCTTAGAAATATTAATTGAGATGATTAACTATATCCTGTACTTTAATTGATCTAACTTCTAGAATAATCTTTTTTCCAATAAGGTTAATAATAGTAGCATTCATTACAGTGTGAGCTTTAGATACAGAAAGATAAAACAAAAGAATGTGACATTTTCATTTCAATGTGCCAAAATAAATAGCTCAACCAGAATGTCTTGAGTATTCATTAAAACAGAAAGATAAGATTTATATTAAATCAAATCAAATCAAATCAATAAAATAACCATTCATTTCTGAATATTAAAATACAGTGCACGACTGAAAAAAGAATATAAATGGAAACATGCAGAAAACCACATTATATTAAGAAAAACTGTCTGGAAAAATACCTCTGTTTAGGAAAAGTGCTTTGTCTCTATGTTCAAAATTATCTGCCTCATTTGACTTGTAAAAATATTCTGATAATTATATAATCCTAAACCTTCCATTCCATTTTCACCACATGCTCTATTTTACATCTTCAAATTATCACATTTTTGGAAATCTGGCACTTCCTAATAGTTTTTCTTTTAAATAGCTCAGCAGTAGAAAGGATCAGAGGATAAAATGATGGTAAAGTCAGTTTGGCTTATTCCAAGTTAGTGGATATCAGTTTTTCCTAGTAGCCAGTAAGGCCACACTTGGAATACTGCATCCAGATTTGGTCACATTACAAAAAAGACATTGAGACTTTAGAAAAAGTGCAAAGA